>NC_132859.1:20995222-21654597 GCF_048164855.1 Canis lupus baileyi | reverse complement strand
GCTGGCCCCAAGAGCTCCATGGTTTGTCAGAAGCCACCTGTCAGTGTTTCAGGCTTCCCAAACCTTGACAATAAGGCCATAGACCCCTCTCCCAGCAATCAAACTCCTGTCTAGGAAAGTTTGGCTGGAAATACAGTGATATCAGGACAGATGAGAAGAAATGAAGGGCTTCCCCAGAACTCCTGTCTGTGGCAAACAGCTGGGCAAGCTGGGCCCCTGCAGAGAGGAAGAGCCATCAAATAGGAAATGCTCCTAGATGAGGGACTGAGTGAAAAAGTTGGCAGAGCTTGGCCATGGAGAGAGTCCAATGCTTTTGACTCTCTAACATCCATCCTCAAGTTGGCAATACCCCCAAAGTGGCAGCATAGGCAGGGAGGATGCGATCTCGAGGAGCATTAGGTCCCCAAGAAAGAGCCCCTGTGAGTCTAGCTCCCCAATACATCTGTTCAAAGACACTTAGAATCACCCGTGAATTTCTAGTGTATCTCTGACCCTCTCCCCACCTTATACTTCTGGTTTCTCTAGGGCAGATCAGGGACTGACTTTGGGTCAGTTTGGTTTAAAATCAGATACTGACCTTGAAAAAATGACTTAACCTCTCTGAGCATATAAAAAAAAATGCTTGTTCTACAAAATGAGGATGGAAATTCTGACTGCCTCAGAGATTTGAGGTGAGGGATATAATGATTGGTCTCCAATGTGGCCTGGCACCCAGAAAGGGCTTGATACCTAGAGAGTGTCATTAATATCAATGTGGGCCCTAACATGTTACTTGCATAAGGAGGGGAGCCATCTTTAGGGAGGGAGTGTTGGTCAGTCTGTCTCCTTGTGACTGGGCAACAAAAGTGCTGGTTCCTGTTAGGCAGGTGGTAAGGGAAAAGTTTTACCTGTCACAGGAACTGCCCTGCCCAAGACTCCCTTTGAGGCTGAGTAAGAAGTCTGAGTGAGGTGAAGTTTGGAGATAGTTACAGAACCTACTGGTCATAGCCCTGGCTTCTGCAACACTTCCAATGCCTGGAGGCTGTGAAGGAGACACTGCAGATATTATTCTCCCCCTTTCTCAGGAGTGTTAGAGGGCATGAAGGTAAATCCTGAGTTCTGTGGGAAGGACTCATGCTTGAAGGCTGACAGGTCTGTGTGCAAATCCAGGCGCCTGGGTGGCCCAATTGGTTAAGTGTCTGCCTTCAGCTCAGAACATGATCCCAGGGTCCTGGGACACAGCCCTGCCCTGAGCTCCCTGCTCAGTGGGGAGCCTGCTTCTCCCCCCTCACCACTTATGGTCTCTCACTCTCATAAATAAATAAATAAATAAATAAATAAATAAATAAATAAATAAATAAAATCTTAAAAAAAAAATCCAGGTTTGGCCTCTTAGCTGCATGGCTGGGACAAAACCAAAGCCCTCTGAACCAGTTTCTCCATCTCTAAAATGGAAGTAATGGGGATCCCTGGGTGGCGCAGCGGTTTGGCGCGGGCCTTTGGCCCAGGGCGCGATCCTGGAGACCCGGGATCGAATCCCACGTCGGGCTCCCGGTGCATGGAGCCTGCTTTTCCCTCTGCCTATGTCTCTGCCTCTCTCTCTCTCTCTGTGACTATCATAAATAAATAAAAATTAAAAAAATAAAATAAAATGGAAGTAATGATACTGATCTCACAGAGCAGTGCTACAAACAACAAGACCATGCATGCAATGTGCCCAGCACAGCGTGGGGCATACAGTGGATGCTAAACACTCATCAGGACCCCTTTTCATCCCCTTCTGCTAGGGATGTGACAACCACAACCCTGGGCCTGGCTTCCAGCCAAGGATGCCGACTCACACAAGATGGCTAGATGACATCGGTGCAGGTGTGGTAAGAAGTGGGTGACAGTGCTTGCCTTATCTGTTAGAAAGGCAATCCTTGGAGTCTCCATTCCTAAAAAAATCAGTGAAGACTTGTACAGCTTTTATTTCTGAGAAATTGGGTTGTGTTCTTCCCTGGAAGGCTTCTCTGAGTGCCTGTCATGCCCCCAGGTTTGTGTCGGTACCCTCCTCACAATTCTGCAGCTCTAATACTTGTCCCACTGGGCATTTACACGTCTGTCTCCCTGCCAGATGATGAGCCCCGGGAGGGCAGGGCTGGGTCTTGTTCATCACTGAATCACTGGCACCCAGCACAAGGGACCTTCCAGTACCATCACTGGGCCTCAAACAGGAATGAGAACATTCAAACATCAGGCTGGACCCTGTCCTCCAGATGGCACAGAGAGATACCCTTCCCTCTCAGAAGCCAAAGAGGCTACAGCTGGACTACTCTGACTCCATGACCATCTAGGCATGATACATAGCTCATTAAGAAATCAGGCTTGGGGAACCTGGGTGGCTCAGTCAGTTAAACATCTGACTCTTGGTTTTGGCTCAGGTGGTGTCATGGAATTGAGCCCCATATTGGGCTTTGCACTCAGCAGGGAATGTGCTTGAGATTTTCTCTCTCCCTCTCCCACTGCCCCTCTCCCCTCCCCGAAAATAAATAAATAGATCTTTAAAAAAAAAAAAAAAAAGAAGAAATTAGTCAACTTGAATAGGCTGACCTTGCTAGTTCTCCCCAGCCTCTCAAGCTCACTCATTCATTTAGCCTGTGTGCAGTGACAAGTCCCTGTTATCTCAGGGAGGGAACAAGAGTTTGGGCTGGGCAAGAATACACTTCCTGAAGGGCAGGGCAGCCCCACAATGGGAGTGGGCAGCTACTCTTACCTGCCCCTAACCACTCATGCAATTTCCGGCTGAGCTACTATGCTTCCTGTAGTCCACTCCCTGAAGAGGGGAGTGTCTGAACAGTGAGGTGTGGGGTTTCATTAAGCCTACATAACCTAGACTAGCAGGCTATTGTAAAGTTTTTGACTTTTACCATGAATGAAATGGGAACCACTAGAGGGTTTTGAACTGGAGAGTGACATGCTCTGAATTACCTTTTAATAGGATCCATCTGGTTTCTAGGTTGAGAATAGCCTGAAGTAGGGGCAGAGCTGGAAGTGTGAAATCACTTACAGAACTACTTGATACTGATATTCAGTGTGCACTTCCCATGAGCCAAGGCTTAATCCTTACACAAAGAAACAAAGCAAAGCAAAAAAACAACAACAACAAAAACAAACTATGAAGTAGGTATAATTATACATACTCTTTATATAAATCAGAAAACTGAGACAAAGAGGTTAGGTAACTGCCCAAACATACAGAGCAGGTAGCTGGTAAAGTCAAGATTTTAATTCAGGCATTCTGGATCTAGAGTCCGTGCATTTAACTAGCTCACTATATAGAGTATATAAGAGGTCATCTGACTCTGGACATATTTCAAAAGAAGAATCATAAGATCTAATAATGGCATTATGTGGGAAATCAAGAAAGAAACCAAGAATGGTCCTAAGATGTATTTCTTACCACTTCTATTCAACAGAATACTGGAGGTACTAGCCTAGGTAATAAGGCAAGAAAAAGAAATAAAAAGATAAGGATTGGAAAGGAAGAAGCCAAACTGTCTTTATTTTGCAGACAACATGCTCATATATGTTAAAAATCTTAAGAAATCTACCAAAAGAAGTTACTAGAAGAAATAAGAGAATTTAGAAAGTTTGTAGGACACAAAGTCAATATATAAAAATCAATCTTATTTCTATATACCAGCAATGAACTGAAAAATGAAACTAAAACTACCAATTATAATATCAAAATATATGAAAGAGATAAATTTCACAAAGTATGAACACATCCTGTTCACTAAAAATTATAAAATATTATTAAAAGAAACTAAATAAAATCTTTAAAAAACAAAGAGATATGCTATATTCATGGTTGGAAGACCCTACATTGTTAAGATGTCAATTCTCCTTCAATTTGAACTATAGACTCAATACTATTCCAACCAAAATCCCAGCAGGTAGTTCTGATAGGAATAGGAAAACTGATATGAAAATTTATATGGAGGGCAGCCCCGGTGGTGCAGCGGTTTAGCACTGCCTGCAGCCCAGGGTGTGATCTTGGAGACCCTGGATCAAGTCCCACATCAGGCTCTCTGCATGGAGCCTGCTTCTCCCTCTGCCTGTGTCTCTGCCTCTCTCTGTGTGTCTCTATGAATAAATAAATAAAATCTTTTAAAAAAATTTATACGGAAATAACTAAGGATGTAAAAATCAAAATAATCTTGAAAGAGAAGAACAAATTTGAAGAACTTATACTATACTTGATTTTCAGATATACTAGAAAGCTATAGTAATCAAGAAAGTGTGTTATAGGTGTAAGATCAATGGACAGATTAGATGGTATAGAAATAAACCTATGCATAAATGGTCAATTGATATTCCACAAGTGATATCATCTTTTCAGTAATGCTGGAACAACTGAATATCTGTAAAGGGAAAAAGGCTCCTCAATTCTTACCTTACATTATATACAAAAATTAATTTGAACTGGAGCATGGACTTAAATGTAAAAGCCAAAACTATAAAATTTCTAGAATATAGGATTAAATCTTTGTGACCTAGGGAAAAGCAAAGATTTCTTAAACAGGATACAAAAAGCACTAACTAGAAGAGAAAAAGTGATCACTTAGATTTTATAAAAATTAAAAACTTCTGCTCTTCAACAGATACTACTGAGAAAATGAGAAGCTACAAACCAAGAGAAAATATTCATGTTAGAAAAAAAATTGCATCTAGAATATATAAAGAACTTTCACAACTCAATAGTAAGATGACAAATAGGGGCATCCAGAATGGCTTAGTCAGTTGAGCATCTGACTCTTGTTTTCAGCTTGATCGTGATCTTGGGGTTATGGGATTGGAACCTGCATTGGGCTCCACACTGGGCATGGGGCCTGTGTGGGATTCTCTCCCTCACCCCCTCCCCCTGTTCACATGCTCTCTCTTTCAAAATAATAATGATTATGATAATAATCATAATAATAATACAAACAACCCAATTTTTTTAAATGGGCAAAAGATTCCAACAGATACTTTATAAAAGAAAACTTATGAATGACATAGCACATGAATAGCACATGCAAGGATGCTCAAGCCATTAGTAATCAGTGAATAATGGATTAAAACAACAATGAGAAACCACTATATATGCAATGACTCACAAGAATGGTTAAAATTTAAAAACAGACAACACAAAATGTTGGTGAGAATGTGGAGCAACCAAAACTCTCAGACATTGCTCATACATCATGGGAATGTAAAATGGTAAAAAACAGTTTTATACAGTTTCTTATAAAGTAAAACACATTCTTGCCATATGACCTAGCAATCTCACTCCAAGGTTTTAGGAGAAATAAAAACATATGTCTACAAAAAAACTTGTACACAAATATTCATGACAGCTGTACCAGAATAGGCCCCAGACTGGAAACAAACCAGATATATTCCACAGATGAATGGGTAAACATATTGTAGTATATGCACACCACGGAATACTACTCAGCAATAAAAATGGACTAAATCTCTAAAACATTATGCTGGGCAAACAAAGCTGGACATAAAAGAATATATACTGTATGATTTCATTTATTTGTTTTTAAGATTTAATTATTTATTCATGAGAGACACAGAGAGAGAGGCAGAGACATAGGCAGAGAGAAAAGCAGGCTCCATGCAGGGAGCCCGATGTGGGACTTAATTCTGGATCCCAGGATCACGCGCTGAGCCAAAGGCAGACTCTCAATCGCTGAGCCACGCAGGGATCCTGTGTATGATTTCATTTATATGAAGTCCTAGAAAAGGAAAAACTAATCTATAATGACAGAAATAGACTGGTACTTTCCTGGGGTGGGGGAGGGATTGGCTTACAAAGGGACTGGAAAGAACTTCTGGGGGTGATGCACATGTTCTACATGTTGGTCTGGGTTCTGGCTATTCAAGTGTATACATTTTTAAAATACTTAAAAAGGATACATTTTATTGTATGTAAATCTATAGTATCTAAAAATTACTCTAATAAAATAGATTTTCAAAAATTAAGAGAGAATAGGAGAACTAGAGACAGTACAGAGTGGGAGAAGTTCTCTGTAGTTCATGCAAAGTCCAGGATTAGCATACAATAAATTGTCAGTAATTATTTTAATAAATCAAGAGGTGATGGAGAAGGAAGGAATAGCAGGAAATGATGATGAGAAGAGAGAGGTTACCCAGAGACATTACTCAGGAAAGCAAGGTAGTAGTGCTGCAGTCCCAACAGTCCTGGGTTGGAGTTCCTCTGCCCCTCACCAGCTCTCTTCCTCCTCAAACCAATCTCTGAATGAAAGAGATAAAGCCTGATGAGATCATTCATGACAAGGCCTGAACACATGCCAGGCCTCAATCAATATTAGATGTCATACTTGCAACAAAGAAGCCCCATAGAGCCCTCTGGCCGCTTCTTTGCTCTGGACATGACCTAAGCACACACACGTCCCTGGCTTCTACCTTCCTGCCCTGCTCTTCCTGACATTCTCGAAAGAGCTGGCCTCAGAAAGTGAGAGCAGCTCTTAGTCCCCAAGTGAGGGTGTGCTATCTGTCTCTTTGCGGCTGCCCAGGGGATGCCTGTGTCCCCTGGGGCCTGAGGACAGGCTGCTGATGTAATCTCTGCTGTTATTCTTCTCAGAGAATGTCTGAGATTCTTTAGGTGGGACTAAATAACAAAGGGGACTTCCTCTTTGGATTATACTGCTTGTCCCAACATCAGAGGCCTCTCTGGACACAGGAGCTCCAGACCTCTGTCCCTTACCCTGCAAAATCACAAGGAGGATTTGCTGGTCCACAGAGATAACAGCAGGGCAAAGAATAATGACTGTGGGGGTGTGTTCCCCAACTCGGCTGTGTTCCCGGAAAGGAGGAAGAGACAGAGGTCAGGGAAGCATGGAGCTGGGAGGAGCCATAGGATCTAGCCCTGCATTTTCTAAGTGTGATATGTGGGATCACTGTATATAGGATGGGACACACATTGTTGTTCTAAGCATATTACTTATATTTATGACACTTCTTACTCATGTCATGTCAGGTTTTCTATTTATCATAGACATATGTTAAGTTGCCTTTTAAAATGATTACACTTAAGGGTTTTTTTTTAAATAGGTCTTTTTAAAGAAGAGTGTTAAGTAAATAATGGAACAGATTCTATACAAATACAGCCCAACACACAGATAATACGCAAACATCTGAAATTTAGATAACATTGATATACCAATACTTCATCTATCAGATTAGGAAAGGGACCCTCTGGGGTCCCACAGTTTTTTTAATGTTTTTGATTTTTTAAATGATTTTATTTATTTATTTGACACAGAGAGAGAACACAAGCAGGGGTAGAGGCAGAGGGAGAGGGAAAAGCAGGCTCCTATTGAGCAGGGAGCCCAATACAGGGCTCAATTCCAGGACCCCAGGATCATGACCTGAAGGCAGATACTTCACTAACTGAGCCACCCAGGTGCTGCCCAGCCCCCAATCCCCCAGAAGTTTTAATAGTAAGATTCTTAGTAGCAAAAACAGCAGCTCCTAGGAACCCTGATCCCTGGACACAGGCGGCAAAGAAGGTTCAGGAAGCAGTGTTGAGTTGGTCAAGGGTCATGGGAGAGGTTCAGACCTAGCCAGGCACTGCTAATTTCAGGGCTCCCTCCAAGACCCCCAGAGCATTCCCCAGGGCTAGGGAAACCTAACCCTTGGTACCCTTGGTTGTTCTCTAGTAAACATGCTTTAGTCACAAAAGAAAAAAGGCCTTACCCTCATGCTTCTGTCTTTAGTTGCCAACCCTGACATTGTTTAGCCAAACGCTAGGCTGGGAGGAGCAAGGAGAGGAGCTGCTTGCCCTGTATGCCAGGAATCCACCCCTCATCAGGCCCCTTGTGTTATTGTGCTAAAAATAGCACAATGTCCCAAAAATAGCACAAAATAGCTGTGTCCCCAGCTCCAGGCCAGGCCCTGGCAGACACTTGTCATTGAGTTCTCCTGATACTCCATTTGAGGTAGGCCCCATGATTATCCCCCTTCAGAGCTGAGGAAACCACATCTCAGAAATGTTCAGAACTTATACAAAGTGCAAGTACAGCCAGTAGGTGGCAGAGCGGGGAACAGAACCCTGCACTGTCTGAGGTTAAAGGCTGTCCCTATCCTGTCTCCTCTCACTTTATCTTAGCACCCTGAGTTCAGTGCAACCAGAGCCAGTCCCTGCATGATGCCAGCCACCCCTCCCAGCCTCTCACTGTTTTTGTTTGTCTGTTTGTTTGTTTGTTTGTTTGTTTAAGGGAGAAATGACCCAGCTTGGTGGAGCATTTGATAACACCTGCTCATCCAAGAGCTAAGACCTATAGTCTCTTTTTACAAATAAAGAAACTGAGGCTCAACTTGATGGGATGAGCACTGGGTGTTATTCTATATGTTGGCAAATTGAACACCAATATATATATATATATATATATATATAAAAGAAACTGAGGCTCAGAATAATAAAGGGATTAGTCTGGGGTCATACATCTGGTGAGACCTGGGATTCAAAGCCAGTACAGAAAGCTCTCCCCCAATCTCCAGGGTCCCTAAGAGGAGGGGGACTCTTGCCCAGAGTGAGCAAGACTGATGAGAGAAAGCCGTGCCCCCTTTAAGGTACTCACTCTCTGTTTCCTGAGTTTCTGAGGCCCAGTACCCAGGACCACCCCAGGTCAAACGACGTTTTTGGACTTATTTCTAAGGATCACAAGTCCTGAAGAAAATATAGCATCCCAAGGTGGAGGGCCTATGAAGATAGTAAGACCTCTCAAACTACTACATAGTCCACCCAGGGAGAAGATTGTTTCCATGAGGCAACAAAAGGACCAGATTGGGGTCACCCTCGTCCAGGTTTGAATTCCAGCTGAGACATTTACCCACTATGTGTCCATAGCCATGTTAATCTATCTCTTTTTGTTAATATACTTACATATAACATTAGGGTAATAATACCAACTTCAGAGGGTAGCTACAAGATATGTACCACCTCTAGCAAACCTTATGGAACATAGTAACTACTCAATAAACTAACAGTAATAGCAGTCATTGAAGTAACTGTACTAGGGTTAGGCATTCAACTTTTTTTGCTTTCATACCCTCCTGATCCTATACCTTCTTTCAATTCCTATGGGTATTCTAGCTGTCTCTGATTTTTTTTTTTCTCTACTATCTTTGCTTATCTTTTATCTTTTCCTGAAAAACCATCCCCTTCTCTTTCTTGGTGTCTAAATTCAATCCATCTTTCATGATACATCTCCTTACAGGTCTTTCCCAGGGAAGAAAATAGGCTGAAATTAAGTAGTCACTAGGTATATCAGGAACCAAGGTCAAGGCCCCCCAAACTCTGGAAGAATCTAAGACCTGGAGATAAATGTATGCACTCCATGACCTTCAACTTTTCACTTACCCATCTACTTACCTACCACCCACTCCCACCATCTATATCATATCCACCTCTTTGCCTACTTATTCACCTGTATTACTTAGGATAGGGTAAATAGTTTGGCACTGTTCTAACAGTGCCAAATTTCATCTGTCCTTTGTTCTCTTTTCTCTCTTTTTCAGCCTACTCTTGGATCAATCAAGGATTTTTTTTATCTCCTTCTCCTTCGTTGGCTTATAAGCAATAACTCTATGCTGTTTTAGTTGTTGCTTTAGAGTTTATAGCATACATATAATACTTGTCAGTCTACTTTCAAATGGTGTTACATCACATCAAGATATTTTCACTAGGTAAAAAATTCTAGGGTGACAGTTCTTATTTTTCGGCACTTAAACAATGTTTTTAGATTATATTTCTATTTTGCATTTATTGCAATGAGAAATATACATCTTTTTCCCCCTCTAGCTACTTTTAAGATTTTTTTTCTTTATTTCGTTTTAAGCAATTTATGGAGCATCTTAGTGTATTTTTCTTCTGTATGAGATTTGCTGTATCTTGGATATCTAAGTTCATTGTTTTCATCTAGTTTGGAAAATAAAAGGCAACAACAACAACAACAACAACAAAAACAAAACAAACAAACAAAAAAAACCAAAACTACCAGATGATCCTAATAGGATCCAGCAATCCTACTTCTGGGTATGTATCGACATACAGTGGAACATTATTTAGCCATGAGAAAGAAGGAAATCCTGCATGGATGGACCTTGAAGGCATTATGCTAAGTAAAATAAGTCAGGCAGAGAAAGACATATACTTATGACCCTTCATTTGTGGAATCTAAAAAATAAAAAGCCAGAATGATGGTTACCAGAGGCTGGTGGGTAGGGGAATGGGGAGATGTTGGTCGAAGGGTACAAACTTCTAGCTTCAAGTTAAATCCTGGGGATCTGATGTACAGTATGGTGATTATAGTTGACAGTACTGTATTGTACGCTTGAAAGTTACTAAGACAGTAGATCTTAAACATTCTCAGCACAAAAAAAGAAACAGTAATCATACAATGTGATGGAGGTATTAGCTAATGCTATGGTGGTAATAATCAGTTGCAATATATCTTTATGTGTATACACTTATGTGATATACTTATGTGTATCAAAACAACACACTGTAAACAGCACATCAAACTTATATAATGTTATATGTTAACTATATCTCAATAAAGCTGAAAAAAATGTTTTTCATCTCTTTTCTCCCCTCCACTCCTTCAGCAACTCTAGTTACATGTATAGTAGGATGCCTGATGTCCTAGAGTCCACTGATGCTTTGTTTGGAGTATTTCTCCTTTGTGTTTTATATTGGGTTACTTTACCACTCTGTCTTCAAATTCACTAATCTTCTCTCCTCCAGTATCTACCTTATGTAACATCCTGTGTCTTTTTTTTTTTTTTTTTTTCTGTGTCTTTTTTATATCCCAGGCATTGAAGTGTTCATGGCTCTAAGTTTAATTTGGTTATTCTTTATATCTTCCATGTCTATTTAACATGTTCAAGTTTTAATCTATCTTCCTGAACATATGGATCATAGTTCTGATAATTGTGTTAAAATCCCAACCTACTGATTCTTTCATGTACATAATCTCTGGGTTAGTTTTTGTTAATTGATTTTTCTCTTCATTATGGATCACGTATTTTTGCTGCTTTGCAGACCTGGCAATCTTTGAGTGTATGCCAGACATTTAGAATTTTACCCTCTTGGGTGCTAGATATTTTTGTATTCCTACAAATATGTTTGATTCTTGTTGGGCATGATTAAGTTACTTGAAACCAGTTTAATTCTTTTGGGTCTTGGTTTGAGCTTTGTTAGAGAGGTAGTGTTTAGTATGGGTCTACTCCCCCCCCCCCCCCCAACTGAAGTAAACTCTTCTGTACATTCTATCTGATGCCCTGTGACTTATGAAACTTTCCTCTCTGGGTTGTGGGAACAGGCATTGTCTGTCTCTGTGTGAACTACAGGGATTTTCTCTTTGGCCCTTTTCAGGTGATACTTTCCCCTGCCTTATGAAATTTCCTCATACACATGCATGGCCAGTACTCAGCTGAACACTCCAGGGACCTTCTCTAGATTTCTAGAGTTCTCTGTGCAACTGTTCCTTTCTGATGATCAGCCTGGCAAAGTCAAGCCACTCTGGCCTCCTAGCTCTATCATCTTAACTTGAGGAGACTGCCAAGTTCTCCCTGGGTCTTCCCCTCCAGGCATAAGGCTGGGGCCATCACAGGGTGCATTTCATTTGCTTCTCATCCTTCAGGGATCACCCTTCTTCATTGCCAATTACTTAATGACATTGTTTTATATATTTGTCTAATTTTTTAGTTGTTTTGGGTGGAAGTAAACCTGGTCTATTAGTCCACTTTGGTCAGAATCAGAAGTTGCAAATGTTCACCTTTCGATATTGTAAATCTGAAATGAAATGTCTATTAGTTATCCAATTTGTTCAATTCATTGTGTCCATTTCCTGAGAACTAGCAAATGGCTTGGCTGCTGACAGAGAAGACAAGTTCCTAGGATGTTTCGTGTATGGAAGACCGTGAGGCCTAAGCTTGCCTCCCACTGCACACCACTGCCACTCTGACAACTGTTTAAGTCTTGAACAGTCAAAACTGTTTTTGGGCCAGGTTTTCTGTTCCTTACAAAATTTAATTCCTCCAGATACTATGTTGCTAATCTATTTGCTTTCAGTTCCATGTACTAATCATCATCAAGGTTCTTTCCTGGTCCTAATACTCAAATCTCAAAGTGCTTTCTCACCCCTTCCCTTGCTTCTCTCTTGATGTAAAGGCAGTTACCAGCCTACCAGCTACCAGCTTGAACTAAAAGGCCAAAATGAAGCTGTATGCCCTTAGTGCTTTATCCAGCTAAGTTCTACTGAGCTTTTATAGGTCAAATCTTTTAAAAATCTTATCTCTTCCTAGTTGGGGCTTCCAATTACTGGGCTTTCCCCCCCTTTAAGGTGCCACATTTCTGGAATCTCTGAAACTTCCTTTCATTTTTACTTTTACACCAGCTGAGTCCTTCCTGAACACACAGGATTCTTGCAGTACCATGTCATCACAGCCAATAACATTCACACAAACCAAGACCCCACTCTCCATTCTTTGCTCTGGACCTGAGGACTTATTAGGTATGTGGTCTTCCTCTTACATTAAAAAAAAAAAAAAAAGCATCATTTTATCAAATAGCTTTTCACTAACAACATGAATCTCTACTTCTCCAGCCCTCAATATAGCTTCCTCACTGCTTACCACCTAACTCTAAGCCAATGCCATATAGTACAATTTTATTCCAGTAATACACCTCTTCCTTTCCCACTTTCTGTATCTGTCAGGATGGACCAATAGCTTTGACAAACCTAATCTCGGTGGCATCTTATGCCCATCCAAGCTTGGATGAGCCATAAGCCAACTTACCCACAGCTGTTCTCAAAATGTCTTGGATAGGCAAAGGCTAATACACGATTTAGGAACGATGAAAAGTGTTGGCATCATATTCTAGACTCCCAAGTGTGTACTTATCCCTTCAGAAGGCCCCATTGAAACACATTCTTCTCTAAGGTTTCCAATGTTAAGGGCACAACCAAGGAATCACCAGAATAATTCTCTAGTGTCTGACCTGTAAGTCCCTCAGTGCCATGATTAGACTGACCTGGAATTTTTTCGCTGCTTGGGGTGTGTACAAGATGCCAAGAGCTCACAGGAACCGCCTGAGGGCAAAACTCTCCAACCTAGGGGCCACCATCACAGGGACAACTGGTGTTTCTTTTTTTTTTTTTCTTTTTTTTTCTTTTTTCTTTATTTATGATAGGCACACAGTGAGAGAGAGAGAGAGAGAGAGAGAGAGGCAGAGACACAGGCAGAGGGAGAAGCAGGCTCCATGCACCGGGAGCCCGACGTGGGATTCGATCCCGGGTCTCCAGGATCGCGCCCTGGGCCAAAGGCAGGCACCAAACCGCTGCGCCACCCAGGGATCCCACAACTGGTGTTTTCATTTTTCCTCTGGCACATGGGGCTGTGGCTCTTGTGTGCTTGACCTAACAGATTTCCCCAGTAATACCTGTGGGATGTGGTGATGATGATGGAGGTGAAACTGGTTTCAATATGACTCAGTGGAGAAGGGGCTTTTGTAATATAGATAAGCTTTAGGGTCTCCCCTGAGATGAGAGCTCTACTACAGCTTTACCACTGTGAGGTGGTGGACACCAATCAAATCTCCTCAAGTATCATGAGTTGGACTGGCTTCTGTCCTCTGTCTCTTACATGCCACCCAACCTCTGACCAAGGTCTTGAACAAGGGTAAGGAGTTGTGTTTGAAACCCCCCCGCCCCGGGGCTTGGTGGGACTGTCCTCAGACTGAGGCCCAGGGTGACTCCTGGGGGAGCAGGTGGCAGCTGGGAGGCTGCCCATCACTCTGGCCCCTAGGACCATGGCCCTTTCCCCACAACCATCCTTCCTTACCCATCTCTGACCTCTCAGCCAGTTTTGTTCTGGTGCAAGCATCTGTTGCTCCCCTCCAAAGGCCCACCTCAAAGTCTGGTGCCCCTGAAAACACACCTTCTAGCACACACATAGGAAAATGATTGATTCTATCTTAGCCTGCTGATCAAAGGTTCCCATGGGAAACCTGAGCTAAAACAAACCAACCAAATAAAACCTGCCCAAAGACAAAGACAGGGCTGCATGCAGTAAAACCCAAAGGGACAACTGGTGTTTCTGAATTTTAACATGCAGACATCACCTGTGGCTCTTGTTAAAATGCAGATTCGGATTCTGGAACTCTCAGGTTATGCTGATGAAGCAGACTACAAACCACACTGTGAGATAGCAAAGCAGGCAGCAAGGAGCACAGCATGGCCTCCCTCCAAAGACAAGCTACGCAGGGCCTTCCCTGAGCTTAGCCAAATGCCATGGTGGGCAATGGGGCTATAGCGGGGGCAAAGGGGCCAGAGTTCCCTGTTTAGAGGTGTTCTCCATGGGGCTTGGCCCTGGTGCTCACAGAACCCAGATCTGTACCACCTCTCAGGATCTCTGATCCAACCTCCCTTCCCTTAACATATATATATATTTTATTTTAAGTATGCTCTACACTCAGTGTGGGGCTTGAACTCATGACTACAAAATGAAGAGTCGCACACCTCATGCTTCACCTACAAAGCCAGCCAGGTGTTCCCTCAACATCCCTTCCTTTAAAGTAAATTCTGGGGGATCCCTGGGTGGCACAGCAGTTTGGCGCCTGCCTTTGGCCCAGGGCGCGATCCTGGAGACCCAGGATCGAATCCCATGTTGGGCTCCCGGTGCATGGAGCCTGCTTCTCCCTCTGCCTATGTCTCTGCCTCTCTCTCTCTCTCTGTGTGTGACTATCATAAATAAAAAATAAAAAAAATAAATAAAGTAAATTCTGGTTGGGGAACTTTTCTGTGTTTTGTTTTTTGTGGGTTTTTTGTTTTGTTTTGTTTTTAAACCTTCTGCTTCTCCTCCCTAATTTTTAGCTCCTCAAAGAGAGACTTTTTATCCTGCCTGGTCAGAACTCAGAATATTCATTGGTCTTCAAGGTCAACTTTGGCCATACTCTCCCCCACTCCACTCCCTCAGGCATACCCAGGCACCTCTTCCTCCTCCTCAGGTAGGTCTGACCATACCGTGCTGTTTTATCTCTTCCATCCCTGCAGTGGAGCTGGGGAGTTACCTGAGCCTGCTCTGCCTGACAGATATCTTAGATTCACTTGGACTGTGGGGCCTAGGCCTCCTTCTCCATATAGCTGTTTTCAAAATGGCTTGCACTAGGGCAGCCCCGGTGGCGCAGCGGTTTAGCGCAGCCTGAAGCCTGGGGTGTGATCCTGGAGACCTGGGATCGAGTCCCACATCGGGCTCCCTGCATGGAGCCTGCTTCTCCCTCTGCCTGTGTCCTACTGTGTCTCTGCCTCTCTCTCTCTCTCTCTCTCTCTCTGTGTCTCTCATAAATAAATAAAATTCTTTAAAAAAAAAAAAAAAATGGCTTGCACTAGAGGGTATCACTTACTTGTCCAGAGGTTTCTTGGGACTCTCTTGGTAGCAAGTGACAAAGGCAAACAAAAATCTAACTCATAGGGCTTAAATAATCCAAGGGACTTTATTATATTATAAAATGCTGAGGGGCAGAACTGGCCCTAGAACTAGGCGAGAGCTCTAGGACAGGGAGAGGGAGCACAGAAAGGGGGATGGAGAGTGAATGAAGAATACACCTGGAATCATTTTGAACACACCTAAAGCCAGAGGCTATCAGAGTGCATAGGCCAGAAGAATGGGGACAGACACCTAGGGCTCCAGCATCCGCTGTAGCTCACCAGCTTGGTGACCTCAGCCTCTTTGCCCTATCTCCAACCACTGTCAGAAAGCACCTGGATCCACCTCCATTCCATCCCACATTTGCTGTTTCCTCTGCCTAAACATTTTCCTGCCCATCTTCCTTTTCTCTTGTGATACTATATCACCCTTTAAAATCCTGCTCACAGGGCAGCCCGGGTGGCTCAGTGGTTTAGCGCCGCCTTCAGCCCAAGGTGTGATCCTGGAAACCTGGGATCAAGTCCCGTGTCAGGCTCCCTGTATGGAGCCTAATTGTCCCTCTGCCTGTGTCTATGCCTCTCTCTCTGTCTCTGTCTTTGTCTCTCATGAATAAATAAATAAAATCTTTTAAAAAATTAAAAAAAATAAAATCCTGCTCACAGCCCTTCTGGATCCCTGAGAGAGGGATTGGGGCTCAGTAAGTCTGCCCACCCTCCACTGCCATCCCCCTACTCCCAGCATAACCTGTTCTGTGTTAGCCTTGGTCATTCCTGTAGACTTTGATGGTCTGCTTCCCTTACCTGGCTCTTCCAGACAGCCAGTATGCTCAATTCATCCCTGAACACTAAGGCTTGGCACATAATGAGCCACACAGTAGGCGTGCACAGTCAATGCACAAGGTGTACATCCAGTCACATTTCTCTGATCAAAAAAATGCATACACTGATATTTCCCTATCTACTTCACAGAGTTGTTTCAATAAGCGAGAGACATATAATTTAATCATTTGTGAGTACGCAGTGTAAAGGGAAGGCATTTTAATAATGACTAGATATAGGTAGGAGAGCTTATTAGCAAAGCCACTCCATGCTGGCTTCTGGTCCAAGGCCTAGTCTCATCTTCCCCAAGTCCCCACACTCTTCCTTCTAGTCTGACTCTTGATGACCTAACATGCAAAGGGTGTTCCAAAGATCACAAGTCAAAGTCCTGGCTCTGTAATACATAAGATTTAGAGCTGCAGAAGGAAGAGAAGATAGGAAAGAAAGTACAAACAGTATTTTTTTTATCCTAGTTATATAGATTAATCAAATCCAAGCAATAAAAATGTGATAATACCCATATTATTACAGGTTCATCAGCCATCAAAAACAATCAGGATGAGAGATGGCACTTGTGACCATTCTGTTCTTTAAATCAGCAAAACTCTTGATACATCTTTGCTCTCCCCCTAGTCCCAGGCTCAGAGTGCAGTCATTTTTCAGGCCAATAAATTTTTCTGGCTGTAGTAAATGTGGCAGAGTCGAGTTGTGGGTGTGCACGCGCACGCATAACAAACAGACACAGAAACAGAAACAGAGAGTTATGGGAGTAGAGACAAAGAAATTGAAACAGACTCAAGGTAGCTAGATAGCAAGGCACATTTGGAGAGAGAGCATGATTTGGGAAAGAGATAGAAATGGGGTAGAGATAGGAGAGAAAGATAAACACACACACCTCTTTACCTTGAGGACAAAGACCACCAGAAACATATTGCTAGTTGAACAAAGTTATTGGTCTGTTGCAACAAGAGAGACCACACATCATGCGGAACCTTTGAGGCACTGGCTTTATTGCAACAAGTACCAATAAATACAACTTTGTTTGACCACATAAGTATTTCTGGTGGTCTTTGGCTGGTAGGAATCAATAACTGTGATGAGTTCTCAATAATAATGATAAATATAACAAGAATAAGTTCACTGATTTTAAAAAGTCTGTCAGATTACACTTTAAAAAAGAAAGTATTCTTTTTAAAAATATGGCATACTAAAACACTGCAGAAAGTAGAAGTATGGGCAAAGATGTATCTTACAAATGCTTATAAGAAGAAAGCAGGTATATAGTATTAGCATCAGTCAAAATAGAATTCAGAGTAAAAATCACAAACTGGAACAGGGAAGAATATTTGATAAGAGGTATGATATGAGGATAGCACCTCTTATTAAAAAGAAAACATGGCAGTTGTGAACTAGACTCTAAGCACTAAAAATGTGTTTTGCCATATATGAAATAAAAAGTAATAAAAGCCCAGAAATATTCATTGGTTTCTCTCAAATTTCTTAGAAATTGACAGATCATGATGCTTAAAATAAAAAGCAATGACAGAGAGGTCAAAAAGAAAACAGAACTTAAACCACACTATAGATCAATTAGACCTAACAGACATATATAGAACATTCCACCCAATAACAAGAGAATGGACATTTTTCTCAAGTGCACATAGAACATGTTCCACAACAGACCACATTATTAGACCACAAAACAAGTCTTAGCAGATTTGAGATTGAAATTATACAAATATCTTTTCCAATACAAGTAGAATGGAACTAAAAATCAAGAGCACAAGGGAAACAGAAAACTTCAAAAATGTGTGGAAATTAATATAATCTTAAACTACCAAAGAATAAGCCACAGGAGAAATTAGAAAATACCTTGACATAAATAAAAATGCAAACACAACATAACAAAATATACAGGATGCAGTGAAAGCAGTGCTAAGGGGGAAATTAGTTTTAAATGTTAATTTAAAAAGATCTCAATTCAACAACCTAAATTTACACCTAAAGAAGTAAGCAAACAAACAAACCCCACAACCAAACCCAAAGCTAGGAGAAGCAAGGAAATAATAAAGGTTTGAGAAGAGATAAATGAAATAGAGAACAGAAAAGTAATTTTAAAAATCAATGAAATTAAGAGTTTGTTTTTTGAAAGATTAACAAAATTGACAAAAATCTTAGGGGGATTAACTAAGAAAAAAGAGAGAAGACTCAAATAACTAAAAGAAATGAAAAAGGGGATATTACAAATGATGTCACAGAAATAAAAAGAGTTATAAAAAACTAATTGTATACTGGAATATTACTCAGCTATTAGAAATGACAAATACCCACCATTTGCTTCAACGTGGATGGAACTGGAGGGTATTATGCTGAGTGAAGTAAGCCAGTCGGAGAAGGACAAACATTATATGTTCTCATTCATTTGGGGAATATAAATAATAGTGAAAGGGAATATAAGGGAAGGGGGAAGAAATGTGTGGGAAATATCAGAAAGGGAGACAGAACATAAAGACTGCTAACTCTGGGAAACGAACTAGGGGTGTTGGAAGGGGAGGAGGGCGGGGGGTGGGAGTGAATGGGTGACGGGCACTGGGGGTTATTCTGTATGTTAGTAAATTGAACACCAATAAAAAAAAAAAAAACTAATTGTATACCAGTGAATTGGATAACTTAGAAGAAATAGACTAATTCCTAGAAATACACAACATACCAAATCTGAACCATGAAGAAACAGAAAATCTGAGCAGACCAGTAATGAGTAAAAAGATTAAATCAGTAATCAAAAACCTTCTCAAAAAGAAAAGCCAAGCACCAGATGGCTCAGTAGATAATTCTACCAAATACTTATGGAAAAATTAACACCAATTCTCCTGAAACTCTTCCAAACAACTGAATAGGAGGGAAAACTTCCAAGTTTGTTCTACGAAGCCAGCATTATCCTGATACCAAAGCCAGACAAACACACTATAAGTACAGATTAATTATTCCTGACCAACAAAATAGCAGCAAACTGAATTCAACAGCATATTAAGAGCATAACACATCATGACCAAATAGGATTTATGTCTTAAATGCAAGAATGGTTCAACATATAAAAAATCAACCAATGTAATATATCACATTAACAAAATGAGGGACAGAAACAATGTATTATCTCATCTCAACTGAAAGAAAAAAACATTTGACAAGCTTGACACCTTTTCATGATGAAAAAATATGCAACAAACTAAGAATAGAAAGAAATTATTGCAACACGACAAAGGCCATTTATTATAAGCCCACCTAAACATCATACTCATACTGGTGAAAAACTGAAAGCTGTTCCTCTAAGACCAGGAACAAAGTAGGCATGCCCACTCTGACCACATCTGTTCAACATAGTATTGGAAGTCTTGGCCAGAGCAATCAGTCAAGAAAAAGAAATAAGAGGCATCCAAAGTGGAAAGAAAGAAGTAAAATTATCTTTGTTCCAGATGATATATATGTGTAGGTTTTTATGTGTAGAAACCCTAAACATTCAATGTACATTCCCCAAAAAAGTTAGAATAAATTCAGCAGAGTTGTAGAATACAAACCCCAACACACAAAAATCAGTTGCATTTCTATATACTAATGAGCAATCTCAAAAGAAATTTAAAAAACAATTCCTTTTGCAGTAGCATCAAAAAGAATAAAATATATAGTAATAAACCTAGCCAAGGAGGTGAAAGACTTGCATACTGTAAACTACAAAATATTGCTGAAAAAAACAAACATGAGGGATCCCTGGGTGGTGCAGCGGTTTAGCGCCTGCCTTTGGCCCAGTGCGCGATCCTGGAGATCCGGGATCGAATCCCACATCAGGCTCCCGGTGCATGGAGCCTGCTTCTCTCTCTGCCTCTCTCTCTCTCACTGTGTGCCTATCATAAATAAAAAAAACAAAACAAAACAAAGCAAAAAACAAACATGACATAAATGGAAAGACATCCCATGTTCATGAATTAGAACACTTAATCTTGTTGAGATGTTCTTACTACCCAAAGCAATCTACAGATTCAATGTAATCCCTACCAAGATCCTAGCAGCATTTTTGGAGAAATAGAAAAATACACCTTAAATTTATATATAATCTCAAGAGACCACGAGTAGCTTAACAATTCTGAAAAAGAAAAACATAGTTGGAGCTCTCACACTTCCTGATTTCAAAACATATTACAAAACTACAGTAATCAAAACAGTGTAATGCTAGTATAAATTCAGACACATAAACTAATGAACAGAATAGCGATCCCAGAAATAAATGCTCATATATATAGTCAAGTGATCTTTGACAAGGGTGCTATGACCAGTCAGTGGGGAAGGGACAGTTTATTCAACAAATGGTGGTGGAAATCTCCACATGCAAAAAAAATAAAGTTGAACCCTTAATGTGTATCAAATTAAAAAGATAACCCAAAATAGATTAAAGACCTAAATGTAAGACCTAAAACTATAAAAATTCTAGAAGGAAACATTAGGGAAAGCTACATGACATTGAACTTGGCAATGATTTCTAAGATGTGACATCAAAAGAACAGGCAACAAAAGGAAAAATAGACAAATGGGATTGTCTCCAAGTTTAAAACTTTTATGCATCAATGGACATAATCAACAGAATGAAAAGACAATGTACAGAATGAAAGGAAATATTTGCAAATCATATTATCTGATAAGGAGCTATTATTCAGAACATATAAAGAACAATTCAACATGAAAAAAATAAAATAACCCTATTAGAAAATGGGAAAAGAATCTGAATAGACATTTATCTAGAGACAATGCACAATAGCCAACAAGCATATGAAAAGATGTTTAACATCATTAATCATCAGAGAAATGCAAATCAAAACCACAGTGAGATATCACCTCATAACCATTAGAATGATGACTATCAAAAAAAGAAGAAGAAAATCAGAAAACAACAAGTATTGGTGAGGATGCAGGATAAATAAAGAACTCCTACAAGACAATACCCCCAGAAACAAATAATCTAATTTAAAACTAGGCAAAAGACATAAATGAACATTTCTCTAAAGATGATGTATAGATGGACAACAGACACATGAAAAGATGTTCAACATCACACACATCAGGGAAATGCAAATCAAAACCACTTTAAAACTGTCAGAATGGCTAAAATCAGAAGTATAAGTGTTGGTAAGGACATGGAGAAAAAGGAATCCTCATGCATTGTTAGTGAGAATGCAAACTGATGCAGCTACCATGCGTAATAGTATAGAGTTTCCTCAAAAAATTAAAAATTGAATTATCATATGATCTACTACTTCCACTAATGTGTATTTACCCAGAGAATACGAAAACACTAATTCAAAAAGATGTATACACACCTATGTTTATTGAAGCATTATTTACAATAGACAAATTATGGAAACAGCCCAAGTGTCCATTGATAGATGAATAAAGAAAATGTGATATATATATGTGTGTGTATTATATATACATATATAATTTAGCCATAGAAAAGAATAAACTCTTGTCACTTGCAACAACATGAATGGATCTGGAGAGTGTAATGCTAAGTGAAAAGTCAATCAGAAAAAGCAAAGACCATATGATTTTACTCATACGTGGAATTTAAGAGACAAAAATGAACAAAGAAAAAAATAGACAAAGCAAAAAAACAGACTGTTAACTATAGAGAACAAACTGATGGTTACCAGAGGGGAAGGAGGTAGAGGATGGGTGAAACAGGTGACAGGGATTAACAGTACACTTCTCATGATGAGCACTGAATAACGAACAAATAGAATTGATGAATCATTATATTGTACACCTGAAACCAATGCTGTATGCTAAGTATACTAGAATTAAAATCTTAAAAATAACATAAATAAAATTTAAAAAATAAAGTAATGGCAAAAAGAAAGACCATAACGAGGATGTGAAGAAACTGAAATCCGGGGATCCCTGGGTAGCTCAGCGGTTTGGCTCCTGCCTTTGGCCCAGGGCGCGATCCTGGAGTCCCGGGATTGAGTCCCATGTCGGGCTCCCGGCATGGAGCCTGTTCTCCCTCTGCCTGTGTCTCTACCTCTCTCTCTATGTCTATCATGAATTAAAAAAAAAAAAAAAGAAGAAGAAGAAGAAAGAAAGAAAGAAACTGAAATCCTCATGCATTGGTACTGGGCGTAACATGATGGAGTCACTTCAGAAAACAGTTTGGAAATTCTCCAAAATGCTGAACAAAGAGTCACCCATGATCCAGCAATTCCGCTCCTTGTGTATCTATGCAAGAGACATAAAATGGCCACAGAAAAACTTGTGCACAAATGCTTGTAGCAACACTATTTATAATATCCAAAAGTGCAAATAACCCAAACATTCACCAAAAAATGACCTAATAAACAAAATGTGGTATATCCATATAATAAAATATTATTTAGCTGTAAAAAGGAATGAAATACTGATACTGACACATGATACAACATTTATGAACCTGGAAAACATGTTATGTGACAGAAGCCAGTCACAGAAGACTACATGTTATATGATCTCATTTATATGAAATGTCAAGAATAGACAAATCTGTAGAGACAAAAGTTAGTGGTTGCCTATGTGGGTGGAAGAGAGAATGGGGAATGACTGTTAATGGGTACAGGGTTTCTTTCTGGGACTATGAATATGTTCTAAAGTTAGATTGTGGTAATGGTTGCACAAAATCACTGAACTGTTATAATGTTCATTATTTAAACAAGTGAATATTGTTATAAAAATATCTCAATAAAGTTGTTAAAAATCATTATTTCTCTATACCAGTTAATAGTTAGAAAATTAAATTTTAATGAAAGACATATTTATAATAACATGAACAAATATCAGATACCTAGGAATAAATCTAACAGAGTATTTGAAAGATGTTCTCTATACAAAATGACAAAAATTTGCTAAAAGATTATCAAAAGACCTAAAAAAGAAATGTTATGATCACTAGCTAAAAAATTCTATGGGAAGGATGGCTTGGTGTGCAGAGTTTAGAAGTCATCATCTCCACTTTCACACAAGAAAAAAAGCTGA
Source organism: Canis lupus baileyi (assembly GCF_048164855.1). Classification (NCBI taxonomy): domain Eukaryota; kingdom Metazoa; phylum Chordata; class Mammalia; order Carnivora; family Canidae; genus Canis; species Canis lupus. The sequence continues at coordinate 21,631,258 of NC_132859.1, read as the reverse complement.
ATAAGCTGAAAAATCAACAACTGCTTTTAGATCCACAGAGAATTGAGGTTCATAGGGTAAACGACTGCCCTGAAAAATGGAAAAACAGATACAGAGAACCATAGCTTACCAGAAGAATCTCAGCAGCAAAAGTCCACAGCTGGAGCCAGTACTGCTAGGAACACTTAAACAATAATTGACAAATTGCTGGAAGCTCAGCAGAGACAAGCTGGAGAGTTAAGAACTCTGCAGAGGGAAGTCTGGGGATCCCCACACAACACCTTCATGAGTTTTACCTCTTGGTGCTTATCAGGCTCTCACTATGAACATTGGAGAAGGGTCCCTTTGTGCTTCTGGCAGTGGAGAGAGGAAAAGTAACCATTCTGGAATACGCCCAGAATTCTCTCTTCTCCTAACATGGTCTGCCCTCAAGAGAAACTATTTTACTAGAGCTTAATGACTTGAGTTTTGACAAAGTCTAACTAACTTGGGGAAAGGGAAATACCCAAAGCCAGTTCCTCTACCATTCCTATCTCCCTTAAGGTGTAAGGGAGCTAAGACACACTGGTGAAACCCAGGACCACACACCCACTGAGACTGAGACCTAATCATAGGACTAAAAAGTGTTCTCCCTTTCCCCACACCTTACCACCACATCAACAGAACTCCTAATATAGTAACAAGATTACAGCTAAAAGACTGCAAGCCTCAGATCCTCCTGAAGGAATCCTAGAGAAACCCAAAGACAACAGGGGAGACAAAAACAAGAACGCTAGAAGAAATTTTAGCCTCTGACACCACAAGTACAGCAAGCAGTAAATAGAGTCTAACTCTTGGCCAGATAAACATAACACCTCATAGTAATGCCCTATCAGTTCCTTTTACACAATGCATCATGTCCGGCTTTCAAAAACAATTCCAAGTCATGCTAAAAGGCAAAAACATGGTCTGAAAAGACAAAGAAAACATCAGAACAAGACGCAGATATGGGAGAGATTTTGATATTATCAGACTGGAAATTTAAAATAATGATGATTAATACGCCAAAGGCTCTAATGGAAAAAGGACAACGTGTAAGAAAAGAAGGGTAACATGAGCAGAGAGATGGAAACTCCAAGATAGAATCAAAAGGAAATGCAAGAAATCAAAAACATTCTAACAGAAACGAAGAATGCTTTTGATGGCTTCATCAGTAAACTGGACATGACCAAGGAAAGAATCCGTGGGTTTGAAAATATATTAATAGAAACTTCCTAAAATGAAAAGCAAAAAGTAAAAAAAGAATGAAAAATAAAGCACCCTAGAATATCCATGAATTGTGAGACAATCATAAAGGTTAAAACATACATGTAATGAGAATACCTGATGGTGAAGAGAAACAGAAGAAATATTGGAAGTAAAAGTATGTCCATTCTCTCCAATTTTATTTATTTTATTTTATTTTATTTTATTTTATTTTATTTTATTTTTTATTTATGATAGTCACAGAGAGAGAGAGAGAGAGAGGCAGAGACACAGGCAGAGGGAGAAGCAGGCTCCAAGCACCGGGAGCCCAATGTGGGATTCGATCCCGGGTCTCCAGGATCGCGCCCTGGGCCAAAGGCAGGCGCTAAACCGCTGTGCCACCCAGGGATCCCTCCAATTTTATTTTAAGATTCATGCATTACCCATCAAAACGTACACTATGCTTTTTTTTAATTTTCTTTGTGGAACTTGATAAGCTGATTCCAAAATATATAGACAAATGCAAAGGTCTAAGAGACACGATCTCTTAAAGTGGAAAAGTGTGCCCTATCAGATATTAAGACACTGCAAAGCAGTTGTACAGTGTGAATACGGAACCCATTAACACATATAAGATAATAGTTGTGCTGCAAAACAATGGAGAATGAATGGCCTTTTGATAAATTATCATGCAACTATAAAACACCCATATGAAATTGAACTCCTGTATCAAATCATGCACAAAAGTCAATTCCAGGTGGACTATGGACCTAAATGTCAAATTCGAAACAATGAAGATTTTAGATTAAATAGAAGATATATTTCAACTGAAGGATAAAGATTTTATGCTAAAATAAGGCATAAAGGGGCACCTAGGTGGCTCAGTTAAGCATTTGCCTTCAGCTTCAGGTCATGATTCCAGGGTCCTGGGATGAAGCCCCTCATCAGGATCCTTACTCAACGGGGAGCCTGCTTCTCCCTCTGCCTGTGTCTCTGCCTCTCTCTCTCTCTCTCTGTTTCTCATGAATAAATAAATAAAATCTTAAAAAACAAAAAACTACCACAAAGGCAAAGATTAATAAATTTGACTACATTAAGGAAAAAACTTTGTTCACCAAAAGATGCCATCAAGGCAGTGAAGAGGCAAGCAGAGTATGAGAAGCTCTTTGCAAAATATGTAACTGACGAAGGGCTACCTGTCTGATATATAAAGAATTCCTAAAATTCATAAAGACAAAGGCAGAGAAATAATTTTAAAGAATAGCATAAGGGTTGAACAGGTATTTAGAAAGGGATACCCAAACGACCAATAGTTAAAAAGGTATTCAACCTCATTAGTAACCACCACAATGAGATACCACTATACTCCCATCTGGCTGGTTGAAATGTAAAAGTTTCACAAGACCAGTGAGACAGAAAGATTACCAGTGCACAGCAGAATACGAAAAGGTCAAATTGCAGAACAGAATACATATTAAACAAATAAACAGTGATAACCTATTATGGGAAATATCAAGGCTATGCCGGAATAACTCATTGGCTTACAGCCAGTCTGCCCAACAACTGCAGAGAGCCAGTTATCCCACGTGAATGCAAATTCAAATGTAAACAGCACTTCAAGGAACTGGCCTAGTTCTTGGGAACAACATTTGGAGGCTAAGGTGGAGAGCCTGAAATTCCCTTCCATTGATTCATCCTTCATGAAGAGTATAAAAAGGTCCCTTGTGCAGCCCAGGTGGCTCAGTGGTTTAGTGCTGCCTTCAGCCCAGGGCGTGATCCTGGAGATCCGGGATCGAGTCCCACATCAGACTCCCTGCATGGAGCCTGCTTCTCCCTCTTTCTGTGTCTCTGCCTCTCTCTCTGTGTCGCTCATGAATGAATGAATGAATGAATGAATGAATGAATAAATAAATAAATAAATAAATAAATAAATAAATAAATAAATCTTTAAAAAAAAAAAAAGTCCCTTGACATCAGAGAAAGTTTTCCTCCTTTTCCTCAAGCACTAACGTGGGCCTTTCACAGGGGAAGGCAGATTGGACAAGGTAGCCTTTTATTAACTGTGAAAACCAATTAACAAAGAGTCTTGCCCAATATGTGTGATGAATTAATGGTTGTTGCTAATTGAAATATGAGAGAAAGGCTGGCTATGGTTCCTTTAGTTATGCCAAGGCAATTTGTAAAGGAACAAGTAGAATCAGTTGTTTTACATTTTAATCCAAATAAGCAACTTGTCATGCATTTGGAACATTCTTATCTCTTCCTAAAAGTGGGAGGAAACAAATAATCTGAGAGAGATTTCCTACTTTTGGAAGCAAGGGACAAATGCAGGCTTCCTGGCAGGGATTTAGACCAACAGGAGGCCCAGAATTCTAGAACAGGTAATAGAGCAGAGAAATGCCAACTTAGGCATTGGTTAAATGTAATGAACAGTGATAATGATGGTACCAATGGTCCTTAGAATGGGGGTGGTGTGGTGGGTGGTGGTGGTACAATGGTGCTGGTGATGGTTAATGGTGCTAGTGGAGTAGACAGTGTTGATGACAAAGATGGCGGGAGACTACAGCAGGTTAGGGGAGTGGAGGCTGGTGAGGGTAGATGGTTGGTGATGGTGTTGGTATTAGCACTGATGCTGATGAAAAGTCCTTCACAGAAAGAATGTAGCTGGGCCCATCAAGGCTATGACAGCTGGGGAAAAAGAAGCCCAGAAAGACCCTTCTAGAGCCAGGGAGCCAAGCACAGGATGGGAAGTTTGGTCCAAGAAAAGGCACAAATTGTACACTGCAAAGTTAGTTATTCTGGTCAGGTGTTAAAAGAACATGAAAGTGGGATTAATGGGCAATGTCCTCAGGATTATGATGAAAGCCTGGGCAAGAGCAGATGAGCAGGAGAGGTTTTCCAACATTCATCCTCTTTCCTCCCTCATCCAATCAATCCACCCCATACCCTGCAGGTGCTTCCTCCTCATACCTTCCCTGTGTTGCTCCATCACTGCTCACACTGGTACCCAGCTCCCTGTGGCATCCCTCCACTTACATGGTTCAATGTCTTCCAATCCACAGTTTTCTGCAGCTAGAAATCCAACTCTTAGCCAGGAGGCTTATAGAAAGATCTGGAGAGGGAAAGGAACTCTTTACACTGAGGTCAATAGGTACTTGCCTGAGGAAGAAACGTGAATACCTGATGTCTCTTCTGTGTCTCGTGGTGGGACCTCATAATCTAAAGGACCTGGGAGGAAGCCAGGTGGAGATTCTAGGGTCTGACTAGGCCCTGCCCCACAAGATCATTCATTACCCCTTGGAGCAAATATACTTTGTGGTAACTCAAATCAGCCTCCAAGCATGGCTCCTAGGAACCTAATTCAGCCCTCGTACGCCATAGAGCAGCCTGCCTCTCTCACATGAGCAGGCCACTGCAGCTAAAAATGACTTTGGTACCAGGGTTTGATGGCTAGCAGATGTGACAACATTCTCATCACCAGGAAGTGAGACTGCCAGGTTATTCTGCAGGCCCAGGGGGGTCATGTCAGCTTTGGGAGGGCTGGGAATCCTGGGTGGGCAGAAAAAGAGATCTGTACCATCTCCTAAGGTCTGGCTACACCTCTTCAGGAAGCCTAATTGATCCACCCACCTGGGCACCTGTTCCACTTTCTTCAGAAACCTTGGTAAGTCTCTCACTCTCACACCTTCCCTCTTCTGGGTTGTAGCAATAAACTAGTCGGCAACAGGCATCCAGTGTTTCGTGGCTTCCCAAGCAAGGCTCTCTCATCACTCGGCTTCCTAGACTGAGCTTTGCAACCCCCAGGGCCCTGTGCCCCTGCTCCATCTCTGTGCCATTCTGACATCAGTTTTGCTCAAAGATTTAAGAGGGGGAAAGTTAGGTAATAGAACTTTTTCTTTTAATGTTAAGCACAAATGTAATATAAAGCAAAAGCAAACTTCCTTGAATTTAGATGCACCAAGAGACTGAGAATTCCCATGCTTTCTAGGGACTCTTAGGAAATACCTCCAGATCCCCAGGGTTTACTCCACTGGGGGTACTCAGGTGCTCCCATGGAAAAGTGCAAGTGTGTTGTTAGACATCATCACACTGAAGCCTATCAAAAACCCAGACCATTAGCACCACTATACCCTCTCAGGGCAGATATTTGGGGTGGCCATGGGACTTTCCCAAGGTCCCAGAGCTATCAGGAATCAGGAGTCTATATGGCTCCCAGCCCAGCCTCCTTCCAACAGAGGACCCAATGCCACCCACGGTTAGGTCCCACATTTGATTCATGGGCTGGCACATCTGCTCTTCTGGCATCTCCTTTCCAGGTCATGAAGCCACGGCACTGCTGCAGGTACGCCTTAAGTTCCTCACGTCCACAAACCATCCCACTCCATCCCAACAGAGATAATCATATGACAATGGAGGTTTTCTCAGTATTTTGTAAGGTACGGCTCTAAATGCCTTTAGAAACTTGGCTATTTTGTGGACCTGTGATATCAAAGGAAGAAAAAAGCACCTGCTACATAAACTCAGCTTCATGACAAGAGTCCCAGTTCCCTCCACCCAGAATGTAGCCCCCAGACATTCTCGCACTGACATGGGTGGGGTCATTCCATTTTTTGTTCTCAGAGCATTGCATCCTTTTCAGTGGATTTTTTTTACTCACTGTAATGAATTTCTCCTTTACTTTTAACAAGTGGTAATAAAGAGAGTATAAGCAGAAAACATCTTATTCCTATCCCTCCATAAACTTCCAAAAGGCCCCATGCTTCTAGTCTCAAGGATCCTAGAATTCATATGACCAATCTAGTGCAGTAATCAAATCCTTCTCTTTACTGTCAGCTTTTCCTGCACAGCCTGGCAAATAGTGCTGTTCTAAAAGTTCTTGTGGAATGGATTCTCTGAGCAGATTTCCTGATCCTGAAACAGTTACTTTACACTGCACTGCTTATCTCACAGGATTGAGATGTAAAATAAGGGGGATAAAGTGGCAGAGCTTGTCACTTCATGAATATGTGGCCCTGGAGTGTGTCTCTAAACTTTGCACACAATGTTCTCTCTGGCCTGCAAACTCCCCCCAAATCCCCTTCCCCTGACCAACTCTACTCTTCCTCACAATGTGGCTCCTGGGCAGACCTCCTAGCACCTCTGTGCTGAATTTGGGGCCCATCCTTTGTGCTGTTCTCTCTTGGAGCCTAACCCCACTGCTTGCTTGTGTGTTCTTATTGTCCCGAGATCCACCATCACATTCTGCAGTGCTGTTTGCTGAAAAAAGCAGAAAGAGAAAGGAATGTAATGGTCCTTTATAAATGATTGTGGAATTTACCAATGTGAGGTTTGCATTATCTGCAGTAACAGTGGGGGGAGGCAAGGAATGCAAGTGCGAAATGGAAGAGGCAGGGTGGGAGAGAAAGGGAGAGTGGAGACAACACAGTGGAGGACAGAAGGCAAAGGGCAAGCTCCCCAGATCCCAGCCTTCCCATGAAAGAGTACAAAGCAAAGTGTCTGGAGGTCAGCTGTTTCCTGGTCCTCCTACTGAGCAGTAGGAGGAAAACAGAGGGAGTAGGATTAGAGAGCTGGTCAGTTTCTCTTTCTCTGCTCCTCATCCTCCCACTTGCACATTATGGCCCCAGAACTTCTAGGGCTGGCCTGCAGGCAAGTGGGTTAGGATTCTGAAAAGACTATCTCCAAAGAAACTCCCTCTAACACTTTCTTCCTTGCTCTTCCCTCATATTCTTGAAATGGAACACTCCTTGCACATTTTTTTAAATAAACTCTGCATGTGGTAGGCTTTATGAACTCTGTATTCCTAGTCTTGCTAGGAATCTATCACACCAGTGATTTACTCAAACTGAATGAGACAAGAAGAATCCCATTTTAACATTGATGACACTAGTTTAAAAATGGCAAAAGGAAATAAAAATCACAGCACTAACCATGAAAAGGGACCACCAGCAGTTTGAATAAAATCAGGTGGAACTATTCTGATGGACAAATAAGAGCAGAGGAGAAAGCCACAGAGGTACCCTACACAGAGGTAGGTGTCTAGGATGAGAGCCACTGCTAATGGGAGGTCTGGGAAGACTTTGTGGTCAGAAGGTACAGGCACAGAGGGCAAAGAGTTGGTAGAGAGAAGACATGAAGGGGAGTCCTAGGTCAATCTAGAAAGAGCGGTGTCCAAGAGCACGTCTACCATATACGTGCCTGTCTTGTGTAGGCAGAACAACAGGCTGAGATGGAACCTGAGGGTACCCTCTAAAAGAAGTTTGATAGGATCTCTGAGAAGGTTGAGGCTCCTAGTGTCTGTGTTGGCATCATAAGAAAAGGCTTTCCCATTTTATTGGGGCAAGGAGTAGGGTGGATGGTATCCTGGCAATGGCCCCCAAATGGCATCTGGCCAGTCAACATGCATAAGGCTCCCACCTGGAGGTGAGGGTTGTTGAAGAAACAGATCCACACCATGGTACTGAAGACCAACACCAACTACCTATGTTAAACTACAAATCCTTCATTCACAGATAAAAATAGATAGCCAATGACTCCTAGATCTTTGAGTAAAACAGCCCCCAAATAAACCAAGATAAACAAACAATAAATCCAAGAGAAATAGACATAGTTTGAAGAGTAGGAAATAACCTTAAAAAAAAAAAAATCTACTTAGAGGGATGCCTAGATGGCTCAGCAGTTGAGTGTCTACCTTTGGCTCAGGGTGTGATCCCAGGATCCAGGATCGGGTCCTGCAATGGCCTCCCTGCGAGGAGCCTGCTTCTCCCTCTACCCATGTCTCTGCCTCTCTCTCTGTGTCTCTCATGAATAAATAAATAAATCATTTTTAAAAATAAATAAATCTTTAAAAAAATTTACTTAGAATCCTCAAGTGAGATTCTAGGAGGTTTTTCTTCCAAAGACAAAAAAAAAAAAACAAGAAAAAAAGTCATTGGAAAAGAGAAAATAGAAAATGTTCTTGGAAATTAAGAAATATAACTATCAAACAAAAAATTGTAAATAAATGAAAGAAATACTGAGAACAGAGGTTCTCAAAAATGTGACCCCCAACCAGCAACATTAGCATCATCTGGGAACTTTTTAAAGTGGGAATTCCTGGGTTCCAGCCTGAATTTATAAATCTTAAATTGGGGGTGGGGCACAGCAAACTGCATTTTCACAAGCCTTTCAGGAGACTGGGATGCACCTCAAGTGTGAGAACCACTGACCTAAGACATAAAACAAAAAGACAAAGAGGTGAGAAACATGAGAGAAAAATTTAAGAATCCAGAGAACCAGCTGACAAAGAGCTATGGAAAGGAAAGACAGAGACTTACAGGGAGAACACAATCAAATACAGATTTCAGAAAATGTCAACTTAAGATACAAATCGTTAGGGGCACCTGGGTGGCTCAGTTGGTTAAGCATTTGCCTTTGGCTCAGGTCATGATCCTGGGGCCCTGGGATCAAGTCCCACATCGGGCTCCCTGCTCAGCGGGGAATCTGCTTCTCCCTTCTGCCTTCTCCCTTCTGCCTCTCCCCTCCCCTTGTGTTTTTTCTCTCTCTCACTTGCTCTCTCAAACAAATTAATTAATTAATTAATTAAAATCTTTTTAAAAAGATAAAATCTTTAGATTGAGGATCCTCAGTTTTATCCCCTCAGAATTGCTGGGCAGATTTGAATTAATAGATGTAAAAAAAATCTGTAACTACTCACAGACCAAGGCAAGCACTCAGTAATTGTTTTTACCCTCATCACTGTTTTGTGTTTGGCATGTATCCTTCCAGACTGTTCTCTACACCTGCATAAATATAGTTTTGTTTGTGGCTTATTTTTCTCATAAATTTCACCTTACTGTACACCATGTTTTGCAACTTAGCTTTTGTGTTTAACAGGAAGTTCTCCCAATCATTTCCTGTAGATTTCCTTTAATTACTATATACTATCCATACTTCATCTGCATCTTGTTTTTTTACAGTTATAAATAATGCTATACTAAGTTTCAGTTCTACCAACAGTGTGAAGATACCAATTTCCCTCATCAATACTTGATAGTATTAAGTGAGTTTAATTCTTGATAAATGTCGGTAAAAATAAAAGATGCTTTTTGCTGCATTCCACTGCATCAGACTTTAGGTGGGGTGACTTCTTGTTTGTTGACCATCTATATGTTCTCTTCTGCAAGTTTTCTGTTCATATCCTTGGACATTTTGGTTATTAGCTTGTTGGAAGGCTAGTGATTTTGGTAAGTTATTCTGTACTAGGCCTCTTTGTTTCTTGCTTGTTTTTGCTTTTTTATTAATTCTAAGTTTGTCTACAAGTTTTATTAATTCTAATTATCACTGAATCTCCTGTATTTTCTAGGTACATTATGAAATCATCTGTAAATAATCATAATCTTTGCTCCCCCAATATTATTTTTGTTCAAGTCTTACTGTCCCACGGGATTTTGACAAAGAAGGTCAAGCAGAACATGAGGTCAGAACCCAAACTTATGGACCATATGAAAATAGAAGACACAATAAATGAGAGTCAGTAAAGCACTAGCAGCTTTAGACTGCCAAGAACTTCAAGAAGTGGAACTAATGGAACTAAACTAACTAGATTATTAAAAAGGCACGTGTACAATGGTTAAAGAAACAAAACATACAATAAAAAATATATAAGCAATTACTTAGGTAAAAAGAGATAAACTTTTATAAGAAAAAAGAAAGACTTTAAAAATGAAAAAACATATCCATTGAAATTTAAAACCCAAATCCATTAAGCAGAACCACAACTAAAGAAGAGTTAGTGAGTCAGAAAGGAGGTTAAAAAAAACTACTCAGAATGCAGTATAGAAAGTTAAAATAAGGGGGAAAAAGTAAAGAGAGATGAAGAAACATGGAAGATAGAACAGGAAGAGGCAATACTAGCTCTCAAAAAGACCATTTTTGGGGGTACCTGGGTGATGCAGTGGGTTAAGCATCCAACTCTTGATTTCAGCTCAGGCTATGATCTCAGAATCATGAGATCAAGCCCTGCATCAGGTTCCATGCTCAGCACAGTCTTCTTAAGACTTTCCCTTCTCCCTCTGCACATACACACTATCTCTAAAATAAATAAACATTTTTTAAAAAAAAAAAAGACTGTTTTTTCTCCTCTTATTTTAGGGTTTAATTAATCCAACTACAAAATCTAGTTCTATACCCATCACTTGGCATTTTCTCCCAGACAACAAAAAGCTAATCAAATGCCTACTATATAACAGGTATACTTGTTATAAAAACATATTTTCCTGGGCAGCCCCGGTGGTGCAGCGGTTTAGCGCCGCCTGCAGCCCAGGGCATGATCCTGGAGATCCTGGATCAAGTCCCACGTCAGGCTCTCTGCATGGAGCCTGCTTCTCCCTCTGCCTGTGTCTCTGCCTCTCATTCTCTCTCTGTGTTTCTACGAATAAATAAATAAAATCTTTAAAAAAAACTTTTTTTTCTTAAATCTGCAAAAATAATTTCAAGGCCACTTGTGAGTATCCTTTGCCTAAATGAGAAAGTATATTTGTAATGAAAGTACTATGCACTTCCTAGTTCCACTGCATAACAATAAAAAAAAAAAAAAAAAGATCAAGGAACTGAATTCCTGGGGCAGGAAGGAGTGAGGGAAGGTCATTTGTCATGAAGTCACCATGGCTAGTTGCCAGGGCATCCCTTTCATGGTAGATCAGCCAACGGTGTCAACTCTTCAGATTGAGATTCTAGGTGGTGTTTATGCTGGTGAATTAGAGCAGGGAGTTGGTGATGTCTAGGTCATGGGTCATTTCCTTAGTGGCTCACAGCCACAGGCTGGAGCCCAACCCCAGTAGGCGCCCTGTGGTCTCAGATCTGGGTCTAGAGGTCAGGTCCATTGTTGTTACCACTGCTGAAAGAAACTCCAGGGACTTTAGCTGGATCGTGTACATGCATAAATGTAGGTTGACTGCATACAAGAACATATGAGCTAGACACTAAGCAATACCATGGGGATATAACTGTGGGAAAGATAGCTCATCAATGAGGTTCATGTAAAAATTCCCTACACACGCCCTTATTACCCTGAAGATAACATTAACAATTAAGTCCATCTCTGTTTCTTTCAGGAATGTGTGTCTTAGAAAGTAACCTTGTCTTGGGCATAACTTTCTCCAAGCCTTTTGAATATATTTAGGTTTTTTTCTACCAGTAAAAACTCTTGGAATAATGAATTCCGTATGTGTATATTTTTCAGCGGGGAACGGAAGGATTACCTTTGTCAATAAAATTACTCTTTGCTCTAAGAAATCATTATATTTAAAAAACCCTAAGTGCTAGAAGAAGTTGCAGAAAAGGGGGTAGAATGGTCCTTCTTTGCTTGGGGGGGGGGGCTTACAATGGAACAGATTAAAAAAATAAACCTCTTTCATATCGATATGATTCTATGCATCCACATCTGTTGAAGGAAAACATTTCATGATAATTTTTTAATGTTTGGAATAAATGCTTGAGTGTTTTTCAAATGAAAGAAAGAAAAGAAAAAAAAAGAAATGAAAAGAAAAGAAAAGAAAAAAAAAAGAAAAAGAAAAAGAAATTTCTGTAGTCAGGGTATCACTGGGAAGAAAATGGGGTCAAGAGGCCCAAACAGGATGTTATTGCCCAAGTCTGAGGAAGGGTATAGAGAGAATAGAAGAGTCTGACCCAACCTACCCTGCAGACACTCTCAGGACTGCAGAACTCCAGGGACTGGAGAAGCCTGGTCAGAAAACCAAAATTCTTCCCCTAGATAACTTTATAAAAATCACAACAGGAGGAGTGAAGGTGGCTCCCTGGGGAGGCCCTCGGAAAAGGCTGAGAAGGGATAGGATGAGTTTTGTGTTGGTTGTATCGGGGTTGAGATGGCTGTGTGACATGCTGGTGGGGATATCCAGAAAGAGATATTCAAAAAGGCATGGGCCGGGATCCCTGGGTGGCGCAGCGGTTTGGCGCCTGCCTTTGGCCCAGGGCGGGATCCTGGAGACCCGGGATCAAATCCCACGTCGGGCTCCCGGTGCATGGAGCCTGCTTCTCCCTCTGCCTGTGTCTCTGCCTCTCTCTCTCTCTCTCTGTGACTATCATAAAATAAATAAATAAAAATTAAAAAAAAAAAAAAAAGGCATGGGCCGAGATCTAGGTTTGTGGGTGCCGTGCACAGTTATCTGAGCATAGATGGAGTCACTGAGGGGCAAGATGGAGAAAGAAGACTGAGATAGGAACCTTAGGGATCCCCCACATTTGGGGGTATGGGAGAGAGGTGGAAGCCTGCATAGAAGGTAAGAGCAAAGGTCCCTGAATCTGGCAGCCCCGGGAGTCTTAGGACCTACAGAGGGAGCAGCCCCAGAAAATAAACACGAAAGTACAGAAAGAACACTGGTCTGAGGCTGGGGGTTGCTGACACCCCAGGCAAGCCAAGAGATGAACCAGGGGGTGCTGAACCATCAGTTCTTTCGGGCGGTGTGATGGCACCAGGCAGGGGAGAGAGTGAATGAAGAGAAGAGGGAAGTCGTGGTCCATATCATATAGACAGAGGAGTAAGCCACCAAAGATGGGAAAATCAAAGGGAATGAGGGCCATAAATAGAATACAGCCTAAGGGGTCCAGGGTGGGAGGGGATAGTAGTGTTGGCAAGAGGGAGAGTAAGATGAGAAAGCTTCTCTGAAAGAAGGGAGGCATGTCCCAGGAGCCCAAGATGCACTTGAGAAAGAAAAAAAGAGGGATGGCTGGGTGGCTCAGTGGTTGAGCGTCTGCCTTTGGCTCGCGGCATGGTCTTGAGTCTCGGAATTGAGTCCCACAGCGGACTTCCTGTGTGAAGCCTGCATCTCCCTCTGCCTGTGTCTCAGCCTCTCTCTCTCTCTCTGTGTGTCTCATGAATAAAAAAATACAATTGTAAAAAAGAGAGAGAAAAGAGCTGCTGAATAGGGCTGAATCAGAAGAAGGCTAAAGATAAGGATGAAGAGGACAGGAAGGTCAGAGTAAGACAGGCACAGTGAAGACAGTATGTGGGATACCAGCTGGCCAAGCCACAGCACAAAGTCAACTTAGGACAAGCAAACACTGGAGATTCTGAGAGGGCCCCTGGCCTAGTCTGCTGCAGAGAAAATAAGTCCAAGGTTGCCTTCCTTTTTCCTGAGCCCCAGGGATCTCAAGGACTACATGTGACCACCCCACCAGTGGTGGTTTCTTTTCTGAGAACATTATTCACACCCCTAGCCCAGGAAGTCCTTCTGTCTGGTATAACCACCCTGGCCTTGCTTTGTTTCTAGAAGTTTCTTCCCTTCACCCACAGCTTCCAGGAGAGGGAGGAGATGCCTCCAGTGATGCCTCAGAATTCCTTCTGAAATTCCTGTCCAGGCTTATAGGGTTTCCAGCTATTCTGGAGAATCAAGCCATGCCATATTTGTCCACTATGAGGATGCAGACAGGCCCTTGTTTGAGAGGATTCCCCATCACAAGATGGCCCGAGCCTGTGATGGGGAATGCTCACATCCTGGCCATCGTGTGATGACCTCACATCAGTTCATCTCACATCCTGATGTGAAAGTGGACTGGGGAGGCTAGAAGGCAGTCCCAGTAAGAAGGGGTCAGAGTCGTCCAGAAGTGATGGAAGCCTGGACCAGATGGGTGGTGATGGAGTAAAGAGAAGTGAGGAGCACAGAGACACATTTAGAAGGAGTGGGTGGAGTATGGGGGTGAGAAATAGAGGAACCAAGGCTGGTCTCATATTGAGGAGCACTGAATGTTCTCATCTGAACAGCAGACTTCCAAGTATATCCCTTCCTGAGAGGAAGTGTACCATTTTCCTGAGAGGGAGTAGAGAGTGGGCAGGGCCTCTGGAATGGGAATATGAGAGGGCCACTTTTCATGGCCTGCATCTGCAGGGACTTCCTAAAAGATCCAGGGCCAAAATCTCTGAGCCAGCTCTGGAGAGGCAGTGGGTGGTTCTATCAGACCACCTCAGATCTGACCTCCTAGCCTCTCCCAGCTCCCAGCCTGGGTGCATCATGGCAGTCTGGGCCTGGAGGTCTGACCAGACTCCTTTCGTGAACCCGAGAAGAGGAATCTCCTTTGATATAAAATGATGTAGCTTTCTACAAGATGGCATTTTTGGTTTTTACCTCTGGGAAATGGGAGTATTTGTTTTCCAAGAAACAGATTCTTGGATAGAAAGAAGGGATGCAGGGGAAAGAGAGCTAGGGGCCAGATGGTAAAGGGTACTTACTGTATGCTAGGATGAGAAGTCTGAACACTGTGCTGGGGACACCAAACATACTCTGTGACCATCTCAGATCTGGGAATCTCCATCTCACCCTGTCAACCACCTCCCAAATCCCTGGCTCTACCACAGGTCCTGTCATCTCTCAGAACTAAGCCATCTCTAGACCCAAACCCAGGTCCCATTCTAACCAGACCATGAACTCCTATTCCAACCATTCTCTCCTTTAGTCTCACATCTTCTGCAGCATCCTAGACTCAAGGACTCTAGACCCTCAATTTACTTGCCCAGCTAGAGCTCAAATGACCACCTGAACTACATTCATCAAAACCCCAGAGTCTCTCACACTGCTGTTCTCCCACCTGTCTAGAAAAACTCCCAACTCCCTTATCAACCTCACACTCAGCCTTCTCTTCTGTGGCACATTGCTGTCTGGCCCCCTAAATCTGTATCTTCTTCCACATTACAAGAGTTTTAGTTGGAAACATGGCTGCCCAGCTGGATCCATTTCCCAGACTTCCTTGCAGTGCCTAAGTTCTCACCAATAAAAGGAGAGCAGAAGTAATGTGCATAACTTCTCTTTCTCTTACCTAAAAAGAAATTATTGCTTTCCACTTCTGCTCTTAGCCCCTTTCAGGAGCAGGAACACTGAGGTGGTAGAGATCTAGCTCTGGCCATGCAGCCATATGAGCCCAGCCTAGAATGGCAGAACAAGATAGAAGGGATCTAGAACACTGAGTGGACCTAGAAAATGAGCCACTCCACTAGCCTGGACCACTTTCCTCCCTTTGGACTGTAATGTGAGAGAGAAATAAACATTTATTTAATCTACTCTTTGTTACAGCAGATTCTATCATCAAATATGTGGAGAAAAATGCCGTCACCAATTAGGACAGTACCACCATAAATCCCTTGTCTCCAACCTCAGCCAAGTTCTACTTCCAACTGATGTTGGTCAGCAACTTTACAAATTCACTCAGTAAAGGCTACAAACTCTCATGATATTTACCAGGGCTCTGTCCAACCTTTCATTTTCAATCAACAATACTGTTTCTTAATGGCACTACAAATGCTAAGACCACCAACCAGGGTCTCCCACCATGTCCCAGCCACCCCTGCAATCCTCTCCTCTTACCCTAACAGTAGAGATGTCCTTTTCTCTGTGCTCTGGTCAGACTCCCTGGATTAAAATCACAGCTCCACTATATACTATCTCTGGAACCTAGCTCAGTTTCCCTTTTCTCAGGAGTAAAATGGAGATGATACTACCTGACAGGATGGTGGAGAGTAAATGATAATGCATATAAAGGAACTAGCACACTAGTATACAGTAAGCAATGGCCACCTGCTATAATAAATGAGTAAATGAGTAAATGATAATGCATATAAAGGAACTAGCACACTAGTATACAGTAAGCAATGGCCACCTGCTATAATACTGTTACAAGATGACCACATCACTTCATGGAAGCCCTTCCCTCAATCTCCATCACCTATAGAACAAAATCCAAACCTCTCAATCTGAGGCCCTTCATGCAACATCAGCCATTTACCCTTTGAATCTCTTTTTAGCCACTCTCTTTTTTTAAGAAAAAGAGCAAGCAAATGAGAGTGAATGGGCAGTGGTGGCGGGGGGCAGGGGGGAGGGTAGTGCAGAGGGAAAGAGAGAATATTAGGCAGACTCCACATCCATCATGGAGCCCAACTCAAGGCTCAATCTCACAACACTGAGATCATAACCTGAGCCAAAACCAAGAGTCAGATGTTCAACCAACTGAGCCACCCAGGTGCCCCTACTTTTCTGTCTTGAACACTATGCTCCGATACCAAACTTGCCCACAGATCTAAAAAATAAAATAAAATCAATGTTTACTCATTCGATATATACTAAAATGCCCACCTTTGCAGTATTAATAACTACTCTAGTTAATTCCTCTTCCTGAAAAAGCCTATCTCCTTAAAAATCACCAACATGTGAAAGAGCCTATTTTTCATCTTGGGTCTGGGAAATGATACTGAATTCAGTTTCCTTCCTTGTAAGATAATATAGTTAGGTTACCCTCTTTTTAGCTCTAAAATGTGATGCTATCTAAAATGGCTGTGGGAAAAAAGCAATCTTTATATCTATTTTTAAATCTTATTATATTGTTTAAATGCACTTGAAATGTTGCATCCTGTGGAAAGGCAATGAGGCTCTTTTGAGAGGGAGAGATGATACAAGAGCCAGATGGTGAGGCTGGTAACAAAGGGATGCTGAAAATGGGAAGAGGTCCAAAGTAGCCAGAGAGGACAGTGGAGACAGGGAGGTCCTCAGGGAGGAGCCAGTCCCAGGTTTGCACAAAGCCTGGCAGCACCAGGCTGCAGCCTCCTGTCTCTTCCTTTTCCTGCCTTCCCAGAAGAAGCAAGAAGAACCCTAGGGAGTACTTATCACAAGACAAGAGTCTGCTTAGCTGACCAAGAATGCTTGTCAGGTCAAATAAAGCTGCCCTTTCTTCAGCTAAGTCATCTGTAGGTATTTCTGGGGGAACAAAAAGAGCAAAGGCCAGAGGGGCACTGCCTAGAGATTCCAACACAAAACTTAAAACACAGTCTATCAAGACACTGCATTTCCTGATGAAGAAATTCTG
Source organism: Canis lupus baileyi (assembly GCF_048164855.1). NCBI lineage: Eukaryota > Metazoa > Chordata > Mammalia > Carnivora > Canidae > Canis > Canis lupus. Next base: position 21,614,212 of record NC_132859.1, on the reverse strand, counting down.
GTCAAGTCATACCCATTCTGAACAAAGTGAGAGTTAAAGGAACTTGATTCAAAATACTAATTCTGGTGTTTTTCTAGAACCAGGACCTATGACCAATTCCTCAAGTCTATCAGAATATCCAGAGTATCCTGTCCCCTGACTTATACAAACAACTTCTAGGGCATTCTTTCAATGTATATATAGTAAGTAATGTGGTGGCCAAATAGTTTAGCTCCAAAAATTAACAAATCTTATATGAATGCAAATACTCTGAATAAAGGCATATAAAATATAGTTCAATAAATTCAGGTGATATAGCATTAAATAAATAAATGTTTATTTAGGATCTTTTAATAAGAATTTTTATGGAAACATGTAGCCAATCTCTGACTTAGTTCCAAAGGCCCTAGGTAATCAGACCATGAAGCTACAGGAAAGGCACTTGGTAGAAGATACTGCAGGCTAAATACTCACTACAAATAAATATCCTTGCAAGCTCAAATCTATAAAGTGGTAGCAGAATTATGGACTGGTGGAAAACAGTAGGGCCAGGGGACAAAGTAACAGCAATCATAGAGAATAGCAGGTTTTCAGGACATAGAGGTTAAAAGTTTAGGTAATAATCCCTATCAGGCTTTCTCCTCAAACACGGCAGTACTCACCAACCTTAAAAGAAGCTGATTGGGCATTCCCTTCATTAAAACTTCCCAATTACTGCGCTTCCTCTCATACTTGACAGAACTTCTGAAGCATTAAATATATTGTTACAGGAGACAAGATTCCAGTCCATTACTCCATTTCTGCATTGAGACAGGCATTGCTAGCTGCCCATAGACAACTAGATGGTGCTTCCGTACTAATGCAAACCCAGTTTTGCTCAGGGTCAGAATATGCTCAATTAAAAACAGAATTTCCTCAAATATGCATAAACTCATGAATGAATAGTATACACTCACACAATGATGAAGAGAATATATCTATGTGATGGAATATTATTTGGCAATAAAAAGGAAGTAAGTACTGATATATGCTGCGACATGAACTGTAAAAACACTATGTCGAGTAAAAGAAGCTACAAACAAAAGGCTATATATTTCATGACTCCATTTATAAAGAGGTCCAGAATAGGCAAATGTAGAGACAGAAAGTAGATTAGTAGTTGCCAAGGAGTGGGAAATGCTAATGGGTATGGAGTTTCTGTTTGGAATGGTAAAAATGAATTCTGCTTCTGTTTGGAATGAAAAATGAAAAAAAAAGTGTGGATATAATGAAAATCATTAATATGTATCCTTTAAATAGGTGATATGTGATTTATACCTCAATAAAGCTGTTGAAAAAAAGCCCAATAAAATCTAATTTCCCACAATGCCTAACTGCTGCCCATGTGCTACAATTCTGGCCAGTAAGATGTTGGTGGAAATATACCATGGAAAAGTTAATAGTGTCATAAAAAGAACTCAGCTAACTCATGACTTTTTGCCTTTTATCCTTTTGCCCTCTTACTAGGTCTAGGCCTTGGGGTGGGGAGGCCACTGAGAGCAAAAGCATGCTGAAGATGGCAGAGCGGCAAAAACGGAGAAGACCAGGTAATAGATGATATCCTAGAATCACTATACCAGCTTGGTTTACCTCTCTCTGGATTTGTTATGGGAAAGAAACAAATGTGTATTTGGTTAAGTGATTACAGTTAGATTTCTATCACTTCTAGCCAAATTCTATACCTTATGATGCATTCCTATCAGCCTGTGCTTATTCTTGAAGCTAAGAAGACAAAAAGCAAAAAAGTAGACTCAGAAAGGTGCAAAAAAGTTGATTCCAAATGTAACATTCAGGCACCACGAAGTGAGATTTAATCTCTCTTTTTTTCTTTAAGGGTAAATGGTTATTTTATTTTCAAACCATACATGTTTTCCCCAATCTTGATATATCCCCATAGGAGTGCTTATCCCTCTCTAAAAATAAATCACTAAGAAGAAATGCTTTAGTTTTGAAATATGGGATAAACCAAGTATAAACAAATGGCATATTATTATTTGCTCAAAAAATAATTTCAAATATCATTCCCATTTCTTTTTCTTTTTTCTTTTTTTTTAGTAAGTCTCTAACATCTATTCTTTGAAAGGTTAGGAGACATTTCTTATTAAGCCCTTAAAGAACAGTACTCAGAGAGCAAACAGAGGCCTGCAGATTCAGTTCACTTATATATAAAATATATATACATCCTTATGTAGGATGTTCGTGTGTTCTGAAGTTCAATGTTACCCTAAAATATGAAGCACAAAAATGAATGTAGGAACAAAAATTATTAGCTTAATAAGCAATAAGTATTTTTCCTTTCTAGCTTCATATATTATATCACCTCCTTTTTATTATATGAAGTGATGAGCATGAGGGGCAGACCCGGAAAACATCCTACCACGAAAGTCAATGGATTATTTCCTTTGGGATAACTATTTTCATATAGAACTCCAAATAAAGTTGACCTTGTGGAAATGTGAAACAATATGCCATTGGGCTAATTATTCCTGTGACCAAAGAAAAAGCAGGAAAAATGAAGTGACAGGTGGCCAAGGGATGGGGGGAATTCCTTTTAAGCCCCCAGTGGGGTGTGATATAGCCTTCCCTACCAGTCTCTTTATTTTATGCTATATTGGTTTGTATTACATAAAACTTAAACTCTTCAAAGTTGCATATAAATACCAAAATACCACACTGATAACATAAGAGTAGTTTAAATAAGAGATAATGCTTTTAAATAATCAGCAGACTTTTTTAAAACTTAATTGCTTGCATGCAAAAAGATGTTTTTACTCAATTCATTAAATATTCAGCCCTGCCACGTGTCAAGCACTAATTAAGCAAATACGAGATTTAGACATGAGTGACATACAAATCGCTATCCTCAAGGAATGCACAGCCAAGTGGTAAAAATAAGCTTACATCTTACCTTTGTCTGAGTACAAACCCAGGAACAAGGCTGAAAAGTAACTACAAAGCCTGGAGGAACAGGGTAAGGTGTCAGAACAGTCTTCTGGGCGCCTCGGTGATCTGGAGTGGAGTGTGGCACTCTAAAAGCAGCACATGCAAAGGAAAGGACACATGAAATGGCACATTGCGTGCAGACAGAAAGCAGTGAGTTGGTGAAGAAGCAGGAGGTGAAACTGCAAAGAATGGAGACTTCTAGACAGTTCAGAATTCTATCCCGAAGGCTTTGGGAAAATGCTAAAGAGGGTAAACAGGATAGTAGCTCTATGTTAGAAAAGCAGTACTCTGGCAGAGGCTGGCTGGGTGGGTGGGTGGGTTGGTTAAGGGCCAAAGCAAGTCCAGAAGTTATGGAGGCAATGGGGCAAAAGATTATGGTGGCAAGCAAGATGACCACCTTGGGTCTGAAGTCCTAAGGAAGTGAACTCAACAGGGGCTGATTTTCATATAATGGAAACATTTAAAATCTGTGTACTACCTCCCTGTCCCTTCACATTTTCCCCCCAATAAAAACATAGCCTTTACCACAACCAAAGGGACTGGGGCTAGAGTAGAGAGTCTTTTACACTTTGTAGACCAAATGACAAGAAAAAAGTGTCCTATACCCCCAAAGGGATTTCTTCCCTTTACTGGATCATTCCAATTAGCCTTGGAAACGTTTTGCGGTGCTATATCTTCGCCTGGAAAACAAACATGCTCTCCTTCCAGTCCCCCAACCCACAGCCCCAAATACTTCTTTGATCTGTAGTTAACAGCTCCATTTCCCTTCATCACAGAACTATTCAATAGCACTGACTACAGCAGGGAAGGTCTCTTCTTTCCCACTTTGTATCATATTTCAGCTTGCTCCAATTCCTACTGCTTTTGTCAATAACCTCTATAATGCCAAATCCCATAGAGGCTTCTTTCTCGATTTTGAAATACTTACTTTCCTGGGCTTCCATGACACCTCTTTTTCTGTTTTTGTTGTTGCTGTTTCCAACTACAGTGGCTTCTCAGTCCTTTTTTTGGTTATCTTTTCCTCCTTCACTAAAGAGTATAGGACTCAGTCCTAAAATGCCCTTCCATCTAAACTCTCTCCAGAGGTAAGTTTACCCAGTACCATGACTCTAAAGATAGTCTACATGTCACACTCCTACATTAATATGTTCAATGAGAACTCTTCCCTGGGGTGTAGACTCTCATCTCTCTACTTAGATAACCAACTGGCAACTCAAACATGGCCTATAACAGATTACTGATTCATTCCCTCTGCCAAAGCAAAATACTGTTCCTTCTGAAGTTTTTTTCCATCTAAGTATATAGTTTGGCCATACATCCAGATGCTCAAGCCCCAAACCAACTAGTCATCCGATTATTCTCTTTCATTCTCGATCCAACCCTCCAACATCCATCTAGGTCCTGTCTGTCAAAACGTGCCTCCAATCTGCCCCTTCCAATCGCCCACACTGCCTAAATTGGGCCCAAACCACTGTCTTTCCAAAACTATCCAATAGTTTCTTGAAGAGTCTTATTACTTTCCCCTTGCCTCCCTACAATTCAATCTTTACAAAAGACCTGGCATAGTATTTCTTAAATGACAAGTCAGATCATGTCACCTCCTTACTTTAAAAAATCCCGAATGAAAAATTCCATTTTATTTAGAATAAAATATGCACCGTGGCTTACAAGGCCCTACTGCTCTCTGTTCCTTTGTCTCTCAGACCTCATCTGGTACCTTCCCATCCATAACTACATTCTAGCCACACCAGTCTCTGTCCTCTTCTTCCAGCAGCAGCAGCAGCAGCAACAGCAGCAGCTGAAAAATGAGTAGGTACGGCCAAGTCTAGAGGGCAGCTCGTTCCTGCTTTACGGTCTCTGCAATTATGTTCCTTCAACTTGGATTTTCTCATAGACAGCTTTTTGTCATTCAGATCTCAGCTCAAATGCCACCTGCTCAGAGAAGCTGAGCTAAGTGTTACACCTAAAGTTTTTCTCTATAATACTGCTCTTTTTGTTTTTCATAGCACTTATCAATCTTACTTATGTTCATTATATGTTTCTCCCAACCAGAATATAAAACTAGAAAGGGAGGAACCTCATTTGTCCTACTTCCTGCATATCTTGAAAGCCAGACATACAAGTAGGCACTCAATAAATATACATGTATTGAATGAATAACCCAATCCTCCTTGTTTCTACAAATAAAATTTTCTTACAACGGGGGTGTTATAAGGAAGGAAAGACTGTAATAGAGCTCTAGGTCATTAGAGCCAGCTTATAATACCACATCAGTGCTTTGTTAATTTGCTTCTTTCCTATAAAAAGTATATTTTCAGCAAAATCTCTTCAATAATATTCATACCCTACAGCAAAAACAATTGGAAGACCAGCCACAGAAATCTTAGAACTGCTCTTTTCATTGAAGTCAATGACTCCAAGTGGCTCAGCAAGAAAAATCTATTTAAAGACTTACGTCACCTACTAAAACAAATGCACATACATAAAACAAACAGCTTACAAACATAAAAAGATAAGGTTAAAGGCATCACACATCCCAGTAAACTGAGGGCACCTCTGAGAGCAACTGCTAATTAGGGGTTAGAAGTCAGATGTCAGCACTTTTTCTTTTGAACTGATCTTGTACAAAGAACTGTGATTTCTAAACAAGGCAATAACCCAAACACAAAACAGAATGCACTGAATGTTGGAAGGGATGCTAGAACTAGAATTGAACCATTCTCTGTGTATAATACACATAAGAACTAGATAAATATTTGTTGACTGAATGCCTTCTTTAAGATTACAGGTTGTGAACAAAAACATTTGTAACTTACAAATTGTTCAAAGAGCTTTTAAAAAACTAGACATTCAAGGGGCTGAGTATTTCATAAAACCAAAGAACCAGTGTTATTAATAAATGGTACTCAGAAAAAACATGCTTTTGGCCTGCTTTTGACAGAGCAAGTGCTGCGTGAGTAATTTTTCTAGATGTTCTGATTCATAAAACTTCTTTAAGAATGGCAAAAGCCTCCAACTGCTATGCATTTTTCCTAATATACCTATGAGGATGGGAGCAGAGGCAGGCACCAATGGGCCTAACTATTTAGAAGGCCCATTCAACTCTGCCTTAGGCCAACTACAACCAACCATAAATACATATATACCCCTCATTTAATGGCTCTGGAGAAAAGTTTCAATGTTTTAACACTTCCTTGTAACAACAATCCCAACTTCTTACTAGAATTTGGAGGTTGAGTAGAGTCAGCTATAACTGTGTTAGGGCTTAGGAGCCTGACTACATGGGTATTGACCTAGCAGGTACATGTTCAAAGACTTACCAAAACAACCAATCGTTCTTTATGACCAATATTTTCAAAACTATAATATAAAAGAAATCCTTTAATTTTTCAAGTGTCTTAAAAAAGAACTTTATACTTAAGCCAACTTTAAGATAAACACAAAATTTATCAGTTTACTTTTTTTTTTTTACACTACCCAGAACAGCTCAAGTACCCACTCTGTGCATAGCACTATTCTAGGTGCAATAAAAGGGATTCTTAACCTTAGAAGCATGATTTCACTTTCTGAAATTGTATTATCTCCTTTCCCAGAGAGTAAAAATAAATTAGATCACCATTGTTTACAACTGACCTGCCACAAGCCTATTTCTGGCTTATGGAAATACTAATTCCTGTCAAGTTTAAGAGGTTTCAACGAACTCAGCTTCTACTTCCCCCAAAATAAGAAAGCAGAAATAACTTTCATTAAAAAAATAAAAAAGAAGCCGTTTCCTACGAAAGGACAGCCTCTGTTTCTAAGTTGTTTCTCCCCCCAGCTTTTCTTTAAGTTTTCTTCCTCCAATACTGCCTTTTCCTGCACGAGGCAAACCAGACATCTTTTTATGCTGTTTTCCTTTTCTTAAGAAAGAGAAATGTATCTTGAAGACAAACCAATCCCAAGACTAATGATAAATATAAAAAAAAAAAGCAAAACACCAAAACTTTAAAGGTGAATCACCTACATTACCTTGATGAAGTAAAAAAATAAAAAAGCAGTTGGCACTAAGATAACTATTCCAAGTATCTGTGTTTAAACAATTTTAAAAACTGTTTATTTATTTTGTAAGAATGTACCCCTAGTCCAAAGTAACTATGTTTTAAAAAATTTGGGGCCAAAAAATTTACAAAAACTTTTTCAGTTCAACCTAATAAAAATGATATCTAGAAAATATTCCACATTATTAAGTCTGTCTTTAAAAGAAAGCTCAGATTCTAAAGCATTCCTAAGGCACGGTCTTCTGGAAGACTTAATGTGCTTCTGCTGGTGTTGCATGACGTACGAAGCATCCATGACTGGTTCCAAGTGAGCCCCGACAGGCACCGTACTCCTGATGCCATGGGACTGTGAGAGTAAAATCAGACATAGGCCCCCAGGGCTGCGTGGAACTCCGTGAGACACTGTACCAGCTGCTGGAACTTGGGCCTCTCCTCCGGATCTAAGGCCCAGCAACAAGCCATCACAGCAAATCTGCAGAGTGACAAAAATGAGAAATTGGGCTAATGATGATTCAGTACTCCTAATCTTCTGGTCAATTTGATGCCAGTTATGTCTCTCCCTAAAGGTAGGCGTGGGGACAATGACTTAAAAATGAATGAATATTACTATATGTTGGCAGTTCTGAAATGAAAGAAAAAAAAAACTAACAAGTTTTCTGGATTTTATGTGTGGATTTCAATTCTTCATGATGTCATATCAAAATACATCAGCAAATACAGAAATTTCACATAAATACCTAAAACACAGACAAAATAATAATCTATGATTTTGGAGCAAAAGAACTTGGAGGAAGAGGATGACTAATCTAATCTGAGCTCTAAGCACCCTGGATCTACAGTAAAATTAGTGCAAAAGGTGCCACCACACCATGGTATAGAAACCTTCAGGGGATTCAGGAACCAAGACCACAGTCATCTGTGCACTCAATCACCTGAATAGCCTCCTGCCCACCCTACTCCCTTTTTATGGGAAGATTAGCTATATGATAAAGACAGGAAACAGGAACTGTCTCAGCCTGCAACATTTCCTTAACCTATCAGTTGACACCAAATAGCAAAGAAAGATGACAATGAGAAAGGCTTTCTACAACTAAGGCTGTATAAATGAAAGTTGGATACTCACTCTACATAGAATAACTGACATAATATTCAATATTTTCTTACTATGTACATTACTGGTCTCTCAGATTAGACTAAGCACGACAAATGTAAGAACTACAAGACGTTCTAATTTCAAATGTGTTAAAGAGTGAATGAGTCTGGCTGACTCTGTGGTTCTCCATGAGTCTAATTCAAATCCAAAGAGTCATTACTCTCCAAAGGAAGTCTCTGTATGAAATTGGGCACTAGCTCTTCTTCTTTTATCCCTCTATCATAAAGGGGAATGAAACCCATGTCTTTTAAGCTCAGAGAAACTCACAGCTCATCAGGACAGTTGATTGGTTGGGCTATTCGGTAACCATCCTTCAGGTATGCAGCCATCTCAAAGGGATCAATGTCCACATAGGGCGTCTGGCCCAGAGTCATGAGCTCCCACAGCGTCACTCCGAAGGCCCACTGAGGAGAGAAGGAGAAACACAATGAAGGAAGATTTAAAACAGTTGTCAGAGTGCTGCTTCCCATGACCAGGTATGAACCAAAAATAGCACTCAACCCTCAAGGAAAGCAAGTTACTATTTACAAAAAAAAAAAAGTCTACCATAACTAGTTAGTTTCTCTTGTTGGAACAGAAAAGAACATCTTAATGAAGGCACTGTTTAAAATGAATATCATTTTACATATTCTAAGGTAATTAGATCCCTTGGAAAGAACTGTTTTTACTATTGATTACAAGACCAACCATCCAAAACTGCTAATTATATCTAAGATTTTCCTAATATGAAAAATCTGTTACATTAAATAACCATAGCTAGTTTGCAAAATTGAGAAGTGGAAAATGAGTATAAATTTAGCCTAACTGGAGGGAAGAACATTCTGAGTAAGTTAAATATGTAAACTACGTAAAATATAAGATGTCATGGGTTTTTACTACATTCAAATAATTTATATTACCAGACGAAAGTAAGCTGGAAAAATACCTTCCAACCTTGCTTGAGTAAAAGATCAGATTTATTTAAAATCAGCATGTGAACTATTGGTAAGAACAGAAATCATAAGCTGTGGCAAGAATATTTGTTCATGGTCCAACCAGGGCTCCCCATTTTGGCCCAGCTGTGCTTACACTCGCTCACAGGGATTGTGCAGAGGGCAGGCAACGTATCTACACAGAGTTACTGCCATGCAGCCAGAAAAGACTCAGAGCAGAGACTCCTGATGATCCACTGCCACTCACGAACCTGAAGTCAACAAAGCTGAAGCTGGAAGAGGAGGAAGGTATCATGTTTACGAGTCCCTTCTGTTCTAGACATTTTGAATCCTTTATCTCCATCTAATTTTCACAACAATGGGAAGTAGGTATACATTGTAAAGTCTAGGACAGGTTTCTTAACTTCAGCACTATGTATATTGTGGGCTGCAAAATTCTTTGTTGTGAGAGGCTATCCTGTACCTTATGGGATGTTTAGCAATATCCCTGGCATCTACTAGATGCCCCAAAAGTGTGATAACTGAGAATATCTCCAGGTATTACCTAATGTTCCCTCATGGGGAGGACAAAACTGTCCCTTGAGAACCACTAAGCTAGACTAATCAAAGAAAATAAAGGACACAAATTACTGTTATCAGAAATGAAAGAGGGAACATCATTACATCAAAAAATAGACTCAACTTTATGACAATAAATTCAGTAACTTAGATGAAAAGAACAAATTTCTCAAAAGACACAAATTACCAAAATAGACATAAGAATAAGTAGAAAACTTATGTAGCCCATATCTATTAAAGAAACTGAATTCAGGGTGCCTGGGTAGCTCAGTAAGCTGAGTGTCTGCCTTCGACTCAGATCATGATCCCAGGGTCCTGGAATCGAGCCCTGCTCAGTGGGGAGCCTGCTTCTCCCTCTCCCCCTGCCCCTCCACTCATGCTCTCTCTCAAATAATTTAAAAAAAAAAAAGAAAGAAAAGAAATTGAATTCATAGTTAAAAATCTTTCCACGAAGAAAACTGCATCGTATTTCACTGAGTGAATTCCATCAAACTTGAAAGAAAAAAAAAAAAAAAACAGGACAAATTTTTATTAGTTTCCTAAGGCTTCCACAATGAAGCACCACAAACTAGGTGGCTTAAACAACAGTATGTATTATCCCACAATTCTGGAGTCTGGAAATTCAAAATCAAGGTGTCACCAGGGCTTTGCACCCTCTGAAACTCATGGGGAAGGATCCTTCCTCGCTTATCCCCCAGCTTTTGATGGTGGCCTTGGCTTGTAGAAGCAGCACTTCATTCTCTGCCTCTGTTTTCACGAACATTCTTCCCTCACATGTCTGTGTCTCTTCTTATAAGGATACTAGTCATACTGGATTAAGGTCCACCCTAATTGAGCATAACCTCATCCTAACATTATATCTGCAATAGCCTCATTTTCAAATAATGTCACATTCTAAGGTACTGGAAGTTAGGACTTCAACCTATTTTTTACAGAGGGCACAGTTCAACTTTCAACACAATCCTACACAAACTCTTTCAAAAACAGGGCAAGAAAAATATCTCCCAACTCCATTTATTTTTTTTATTTTTATTTTTTTTAAATTTTTATTTATTTATGATAGTCACAGAGAGAGAGAGAGGCAGAGACACAGGCAGAGGGAGAAGCAGGCTCCATGCACCAGGAGCCTGATGTGGGATTCGATCCCGGGTCTCCAGGATCGCGCCCTGGGCCAAAGGCAGGCGCCAAACCGCTGCGCCACCCAGGGATCCCCCAACTCCATTTAAAGGCAGGATTCTCTTAAATACCAAAACCCAAAAGTTAAACCTTTGGAATTTAGTATCTTTTTCATTAACAGATCATTAGGGTGGAGCAATGCCCATCCCAGATGTCTCTGTTTTTGAAGAGGAGCGGGGGAGAAAAGGAAGAGAGGAACAGATGGGGACAGATGTATAGTTTTAAAATCTCCATAGAAGGGCACCCAGGCAGCAAAGTCAGTTAAGCATCTGAGTATTGCTTACAGCTCAGGTTGTGATCACAGGGTCCTGGGATTGAGACCCACATCACACTCTGCACTCAGTGCAGAGTCTGCTTGGGATTCTCTCCCTCTCCCTTTGCCCCTGAAAATGTGCTCACGCACTCTTTGAGATAAATAATAAATCTTTAAAAAAAAAAATCTCATGGAGACAGAGCCTACTAATTTTCCCTAAAACTACTGGTTTAAAAATGGAAAATGATTTCAAATTAATAAAAGTTAAAGGAAGGTACCTGCATACATCCAGGTATTTGTCTATCTTAAAAGCACACTCTAGGTAAACATTTAATAATGACAATGATTAGTAATGCTTAATTTAAAAAATCATGTCTAATTTCTTTATGGAAGATAGTGCACTACTCTGATGAAATAGAGTTGAAAAAAGTAATAAAACTGGCTGGGTGTTCCTACCCCTTCTTCATGAAATGAGATGGATCTGTTCTTATTCACTGATTGTGGCAGCAGCTATGGATAAGGAATAATCAGTCCAAACCAGATTTTGGAGGAAGAAACAATGGGAATTAATAAAAAGTGGGTACTGCCATATTGTACACAGTGGACAAACCCCATTCACTGACAAGGGAGGTACACTCTGACAACTTCTGACTATAAGGGACTTTCACAGTAATGCTGCTGGTATCTGAGATATGGAAGGTACACAGGTATGAAAATAGTATAATGTATATAAGCTGACTTTAAAAAATTATTTTTTTCACACTGTTTTGTCCACATTATTAACACTGAGCACCCACCTAAGGTCTATTATATATTGCAACCCTAATAAACACACACAAAAAAGAACAATAAACCCGAAGGGTACATTGCAGTTTCATTTCCTTAAAAGCCAACAAAAGTGATTAATTATATGTTGGCTCGCTAACTCTTTAAAAAATATCAAGACCAAACAGCAAAAAGATGATTTGTGGAAAAACTGCTCTCCAAAGTCTTCCGATAACTAAGCCATTTAAAATTTAGACAGACTTATTCTATAATTTCCTTTTGTTTGACGTCGTTGGAAAAGGGGCAATAAGAAGGTCAAGCTGTTTTTTCCAGAGTTTTATGAAAGGCTACTGCTACATCCGTTTAAAGCACATTTAGAGAATAACAACGTTCTTTTTTTCATCTTAGTCCTCTTCTCTCAATTTGTGTTATTTTATAGTTTCTTAATATGTAGGATATGAAACTTTTTTTCACTAGCAACATATACTCATTGAGTTGTCAAAGTATATAAATAAAATTCTTTTTTTACTCTTTAATGGAATATTAACTAATGCTGGGACTATTAGGAGATTTCCATTCTGTTACTTCAGGAACTTATAAGGCAAGGCTGACCTCGGTATACTATATACTCTGCTGAGAAAAGAATTTTATCCTTTTCTAAAGGGTCTCCCATCTGACCACAATAAAAGCATCACAATGAAGTGTTTTATGACTGACTTTTCTGTTAATACTAGAAACCTAGCATTTCCTTCTCACATATGGAAATGGATTCAGATGACCAAAGACCCATTAATTTAATCTGGGCCAAGTGCTTTCCCAGCTTGACTAATTAAAAGAATCATCTAAGGTGTGTTTTAAACAAATCTTTGTCTTAAGATCTAGCAAATTTAGAAATTAATCTTCTACGTGTTAGCAGCAGTGGTCAGATAACAAAGATAGCTTTTATTTTTTATTGCAGTATAGCTGACATCCAATAAAATGCACATAATGTGCTTGATCTGGTAAGCTCATATAGGTTTATGTATACATTCCTGCAACCATCGCCAAATCAAGATAATGAACAAATTCATCACCTCTAGAATCCTTCCCTCCTGCCTCTCCCCATTGCCACCCCTATCATCCCCAAGTAACCATTAATCTGCTTTCTGTCATGAGTTTGCATTTTCTAGAATTTTATATAAATGGAAACCATTCAAACAATATACTTTTTTGCCTAGCTTCTTTCACTTAGAATAATGATTCTGGCATTTATCTATGACATAGTATATATTGACAGTTCATTCTTTTCATTGTTGAATAGTAGTCCATTATATGAATACAGTGGCTTGTTTATCCATTTACCTACTGATGGACATTTAGATTATTTCCAGGTTTAGTTACTGAAAATTGTTATAAACATCTGTGTACAAGTACTGGTAAGGATACATGCTTTCATTAAGTTAGAAGCGAAGTGATTGCATATGGTAGGTATATTCAGCTTCTGGGGGGTGAGAAGCAGAGGGGGAGGGAGGGAGAGAATCTTAAGCAGGCTCCATGCTGGGTCTCACAATCCTGAGATCATGACCCTGAGCCGAAATCAACAGTTAGAAGCTTACTGACTGGGCCACCCAGGTGCTTCAGATGTTTTACTTTTTAAGAAACTGCCAAGCCATTTCCCAAAGTGAATGTACCATATGTTTAGATTCCCACCAGCAAGCAGCATAAGAAAGCTATGTTTCTCCATATCCTTGCTAACACTTCAGTCTTCAATTTTAGCCATACAAATGGGTGTGTAATGCTATCTCACTGTGGTTTTACTTTGCATTCTGATGACTAATGAATTTGACTTTCATATGCTTATTTGACATTTGTATATCTTCATTGGTGAAGCATATCTTCAAATATTTTGCCCATTTTTGTTACTAAGTTTTAAGAATTCTTTATATATTTTTCATGTATTTCCTTTATCACATGTGTATGATTTGCAAATATTTTCTGAGTGTGACTTGTCTTTTCATTCTCTTGATACTGTATTTCAAAGAGCACAAGTTGAAAATTTTGATAGCTTGATTTATTCTCCCAGGGATTTTGATTTGGTCCCAAGGAATCTTTCCTTAACACAAAGTTCCAAAGGATTTTCACCTACGTTCTCTTCTAAAATTGCTATAGTTTTAGATTTTACATTCAAATCTCTGATCTATTTTGAGTTAATTTTTGTATATATGGAGCTAGGTATGGATCAAAATTCATTTTTTTTGTAGCTGCATATCCAACTGCTCTAGGACTGTTTAAAAGACAATCCTTTCTCCACCAAATTGCCTTTGCCCTTTTTTGCAAATTAACTGCCCATACATATGCGGATCAACTTTTAAGTATTCTGTTCTGTTTAACTTGTTTAACTTGTCTGTTTAACTTAATGCTAACATTACACTGTCTTGATTACTGTAACTTTAAATCAGACCTCCAACTTTTTTTTTTAAAGCTCTTTTGGCTATTCTAGGTTCTCTGCATTTCTTTATCTATTTTAGAATCAAACTGTCAATTTTTACCCTCAAAATTAAAAGCCTGCAAAAATTTTCTTTGGGATTGTGTCAAATCTATAGATCAACTTGGAGATAACATCTTAATATTGAGATTTCTGATAAATAAACAATGGGATAGCTCTCCATTTATATAGGTCCTTAATTTCTTTCAAATAATGTTTTATAGTTTTCATTGTGTAGATATTTCATATTTTTTTCAGATATTTCCCAAGAACTTCATATTTTTGGATCCTTTTATGTTTTTTAAAAACTTAGGGGAAGAAAACAATATGGAGGTTCCTCAAAAAATTAAAAATAGATCTACATGAGATCTGGTAATTCCACTACCAGGTATACCCAAAAGAAATGAAAATAGGGGGAATCCCTGGGTGGCTCAGTGGTTTAGCGCCGCCTTTGGCCCAGGGTGTGATCCTGGAGTCCTGGGGATCGAGTCCCATGTCGGGCTCCCTGCATGGAGCCTGCTTCTCTCTCTGCCTGTGTCTCTGCCTCTCTCTGTCTCTCATGAATAAATAAATAAAATATTTTTTTAAAAAAAGAAAGAAATGAAAATAGTATTTTGAAGAGATAAATGCGCCCCTATGTTGACTGCAGCATTATTCACAACAGCCAAGATATGGAAACAACCTAAATGCCCCTCTACTGATGAATGCATAACAAAGATGTGGCATATACACAACGGAGTATTATTCATATAATGAATTAGAAAATGTTCTCTCCTCAATTTCCTGAGAGTGTATAGAATTTGTACTATTTCTTCTTTAAATGTTTGGAATGCCAGTGCCCTAAAATTTCTCTGGACCCAGAGTTTTCTCTTTCAGGCAGGTTTTTAACTAAACATTCCATTTCCTTAATAGATACATGGCTATTCAGATCATCAATTTCTTAAGCTCTGAAAGTTATTTTTCAAAAAATTTGTCCATTTCACCTAAGTGCATGAATTTACTGGGAAAAAGTTCATAATATTTTTACTACCAAATACTTGTGAGAATCTGTAATGCTATCACCTTTCTCATTCACTACATTGTTAATTTGCAACATCTTTTTTCCTGTTTAGTCTGGTGAGAGATTTATCATAAATAAGTATTCTCACAGTTTAGGCACTGGTTTCACTGATTTTCTCTATTGTTTTTCTATTTCATATTGCACTGAATTCTGTCTATATTATTTTTTTTCACCTACTTACCCGGGGTTTAATTTGCTCTTCTTCTAGGTTTTTTTTTTTTTTTTTTAAGATTTTATTTATTTATTCATGAGACACATAGAGAGAGAGAGGCAGAGACACAGGCAGAGGAAGAAGCAGGCTCCATGCAGGGAGCCCGATGTGGGACTCAATTCCGGGTCTCCAGGATCACACCCTGGTCTAAAGGCGGCGCTAAACCGCTGAGCTACCCAGGCTGCCCATCTTTTTCTAGTTTTTAAGGTAAAAACTAAGGTCCCTGATTTGAGACTTTTCTTCTTTTCTAATATTGAGGTTTAATAGTATAAATATTCTCCTCAACAATTTTCTATTTTATTAATGAGAGAGGGGGCACTAAAATATGTTCAATTATTTTAAAGAGATTTAAATAAGAAAAAGTACATATTTATGCATATAGTTACCATTTCTGGTGCTCTCTGTTCCTTTGTATAGCTCCATATTTCCATCTAGTATCGTTGGTTCTGAAAGGACTTTTTAAAATATTTTTTATATGTGGGTTTGCTTATGACAATTATTTCAGCTTTGGTATTTCTTTAAAAAGTCATTATTTCCCCTTCATTTTTTAAAGATATTTTCACTGGATATAGAATTCTATGTTTATAGGAGTTTTTCTTACAGTTACTTTAAAAATGTTTAACTGTCTTCTCCTGTGCACTGCTTCCAATGAGAAAATTGTTGTCATCCTTTTTGTTTCCTTTGTATATTAACATTTTTTCCCAGCTGCTTCTAAGATTTTCTCTTTATCACTAGTTTTCAACAATTTGATTATAATGCACTGTGTTTTAGTTTCTTTCTTTTTTTATTTTATTATTATTATTTTTTAAAATAGATAGTCACAGAGAGAGAGAGAGAGGCAGAGACACAGGCAGAGGGAGAAGCAGGCTCCATGCACCGGGAGCCCGGTGTGGGATTCGATCCTGGGTCTCCAGGATCGCGCCCTGGGGCAAAGGCAGGCGCCGAACCGCTGCGCCACCCAGGGATCCCTGTGGTTTAGTTTCTTTTTGCTTCTTGGATTTGGGGTTTGTTCAGTTCTAAAATCTGTGGGTTTATAGTTTTCACCAAATGTGGAAACATCTCAGTCTTTCTTAGTTTTTCTATCCCTCCCCTTCATTCTGTGAACCCCAACTGCACATATATTCAGCAATGTGAAGTTGTTCCAATGAGAGATCCTTCTTCAAGAATTTCCTGTATCTTCTCTCTCCTTCAAGAGCTTTACTCCCATCTGGAAGAAAAGTACTCTTCCTCCCACGCCAAGACTACACCTTTATCTGGCCTCTTGAGCCCATTCACCTATTATCTCTTGGACATCCTCTCCAAAAACCACACATCCAATCTTTCTCCCCATGTTTCCCTGGCCTAAAAAGCAAACCAAATGGATCCAATTAAAAAACAAAACAAAACAAAAAATCCCCAGAAAAGTAACAAAATTAAGCCTCACTTAATCCTGCCATCCCATCAAACTAAAATCATTTCACTCCTCTTCATAGCTGTTCTTCAAAGGACAATCTACTTATTGCCCTCCCTTGAACATTTCCCACAAAACCCACAATCACATCTATCCTTAATGATTTACTAAATCCACTAATTCAAATGCCCTGAATGATTTCCTCACCCTTTCTGACCACTGCAGGTATGTTTACAAATTAAAGTCTCTTTGAAACTATTTCTTTCCTTGGCTTCGATGACACAGCATTCAATTTGTTTTAATTCTTCATTCATCATTCTTTTCTCACTAACTGAAACTACATATTCCCTACATTCTTCCCTTGGCTTTCTCCTCTGTATATATTCACTACCTCTGGGATCAAACCCTTCTGTTCATTCAATCTCCACTTTAATGAAGCTGATCTCCAATTTCTAATATCCTACTTCTATGTTTTTCCAGAATTCCAGACCTGCATTCCATCCATTAATATCCTGAATTCAATATGCCTCATATCAAATCAATCCTATTTTCCCCAAACCAGATATTCTACCTATTGTCTTCAACTGTGTTATATCTTCACACTAACTTAAGATTTACTCCAAGCAGAAGGACAAACATTATATGGTCTCATTCATTTGGGGAATATAAAATATAGTGAAAGGGAATAAAGGGGGAAGGAGAAAAAATGAGTGGGAAATATCAGAAAGGGAGACAGAACATGATAAGACTCCTCACTCTGGGAAAGGAACAAGGGGTGTAGAAAGGGAGGTGGGCGGGGGGTGGGGGTGACTGGGTGACAGGCACTGAGGGGGGCACTTGATGGGATGAGCACTGGGTGTTATTCTATATGTTGGCAAATTGAACACCAATAAAAAAAAAAAAAAAAAAAAAAAAGATTTACTCCAACCACAGAACTAAAGAAAAGTACAGATCAAAGATTGCACTGAAGTTTTCAGAAACATGGGCATCAGGAAGAAAGGCAGAGTAGATATCTATGCAATATATCTAATAGGTAAGAGGGGAGCCTCAGTGCACAAAGGTCAATTAATAAATTTACTCATAAATAACAACTATAGTCAAAAAAGATGGAATCTCTAAAGTCAAGTCTGTGGGAATAAGACAAGGAGAAATGTGAGATTCAGCATGGAAATACAGAGGATAAGGGGTCAGTGTGAGCCATTCAGGATCCTTTTACAAATTCAAGTACACAGCTCTGCAGGGATAAGATTAACATAGCTGGCTGTGAATGTTCTTAAAATAAATGACCCAAAAGGTATATATATGTACATCAATTTCAAGTCTGTAACTGTGGAACACCTGCTAAAGAAAAAAGAAGGAAAGCAGAGTTTCCATTGCCCATTCTAGGAAGAATAACTTATGCATAAAAATATAAGGCATCAGTGGTAGGTGCCATTAGGTAAGTACAAAATTCTCTGGGGGTCCAAAGAAGACCAAATCAAAGGGCAAAAAGTAACTTGTGTCTTTGGATCCAGGAGGAATTCCAGATTGGATGAAATGCAAAATATAAGGAAATGCACAATGGAAATTATAAAGCTAAAACAGGAAGGTAAGGTAAGAAACAGAAGGCTTTGAAAACCAGAGGAAGGAGTATGGATCTTTCTTTATCAACTCCCTATAAATAAAAGTTCACTTTGAAAATTAACAACTCAGGAAACAACAGATGTTGGCAAGGATGTGGAGAAAAGAGAACCCTCTTTACACCACTGATAGGAATGCAAACTGGTGCAGTCACTCTGGAAAACAGTATGGAAGTTCCTCAAAAAGTTAAAAATAGAGCTACCCTACAACCCAGCAATTGCACTATTAGGTATTTATCCAAAGGATACACACATAGTGATTTGAAGGGGCACATGCACCCCAATGTTTACAGCAGCAATGCCCATAATAGCCAAAATATGGAAAGAGCCCAGATGTCCACTGACAGATGAATGGATTAAGAAGATGTATACACACACACACACACACACAAACACACACATATCCCGACCGTGGAATATTACTCAGCCATCAAAAAGAATTAAATCTTGCCATTTATAATATTGTGGATAGAACGAGGGTATTATGCTAAATGAAAGAAGTCAGTCAGAGAAAGACAGATACCATATGATTTTACTCATTTGTGGAATTTAAGAAACAAAACAGGTGAAAATAGGGGAAGTGAAGGAAGAATAAAATAAGATGAAAACAGAGTAAGACAATCATAAAAGACTCCTAACTATAGGAAACTGAGAGTCACTGGAGGGGCTGGTGGGCGGGGAAATGGGGCAATTGGGTGATGAGCATTAAGGAGGGCACTTGATGTAATGAGTACTGGGTGTTGTATGCAACTAATGGATCATTAAATTCTATCTCTGCAACTAATAACACAGTATATGTTAACTAAATTGAAGTAAAAAAAAAAGTTCAATTTGAAGATCAAAATATCATGGAGGAATATTCATAGCAGTGAAAGCTTAAGTTCACCTAACTAACATTGATTGATTTTCACAAGTTTTCAAAAGTGACATCACTGTGCACAAAGTACAGGCTTTACTGATATATATATATATATATATATATTTTTTTTTTTTACTATATATATATCCCATCCTAAATATCCAATGTTCAAAGCTTTTATTATCCTATGAATTTTAAGTTTTCAGACATAGTTTCTAGGCTTTTTCAATAACCAAAACTGAAATATACATCTTTAAGAAGGAGTATATTACTTTAAGAAAGCTTTACTATTTAAAATTTAAGACCTCATTAATAAATGTATATTCATGACCCTTAAAGTGGATCTTTCAGCAGTTCTTCCAAGGTTAACTATTACCTAAAAATCTTAATACTCCTCAGATTTATCACTGTGGAAATATTTTTTATTCCAGCTAAATAAATGAACCCAGATATAGAATGACTATACATAAAATGTACTGACTGCATCAGGTATAAAATTTAGTACATGTTGCTAACTCAACTTCAAAAGTCAACAATCTTTAGGCACAGAGTGTCATACATGATTGAAAACAGACCACTTCTAAAAAAAAAAAAGAGAGAGAGAGAGAGAGAGAGAGAGAGAGACCACTTCTGCTATGTATCTACCCTAGAATCTGTGATTAGAAAAGAGAAAAGAACAAATATTGGATACCTACCAGGCCATCACATGTATCTATCTATGACACTTTTCCTCTATTACACTAGATGCTTCGACACTGCTCCATCAGAACACAGGCTATCTGAAGGTAATGTTAAATAGAATGATAAGTACAAGAAAGGAAAGGAAAAGGGATGTTCACGAGATCTCTTGAGGAAAACATCTATTCTTAAGGAGAGTCTAATACAGAAAATACATCAAGGGCAATACCTGATCACAAGACAGCAACTGATCCAAATTTTTAAACAATTAAAAAATTTTTTTTAATATTAGTAATATTAAACTTTAAATCTTTATTTCCTAATGTCTGAATAATCCTTTCACCTCTCTGGCTTTTCTTTAATGTCTTTACAGTAATTCATCTAAATGCTAATTTTTATTTAGTTATTTCTTATTGAAGTATAGCTGACAATGGTACATTAGTTTCAGGTGTACAACACAGCGATTCATTATGCAAGTTTATACATTACGCTACACTCCCAAGTGTTAGCTACAATCTGTCACCATACAATGCTATTTCTCTTAAAATGTGAATTTTATGTTTAAATAATTAGTCTAAGATTTTGTTGATGTGTAAAACCTGCAACCATAGTGAAAGCAAATAAATGCTGGAAACCTAAGCATTATTCTAAAATGAGTAATAAAGAAACAATATAAAATAGAAAGTTTTCCCACACTTTTACAACTAAGAAGCATTCTCTGAAAACTGGACCTTTCTCTTTGATATCACACAGTAGTTCAAACGACCACTCTTCATGGGCATATTATGAATGTGAGTTTCTCCTGCTCAAGTCTGCTCAGGGTGTGGCAATGACCTCCCATGGCACTGGGCAAACAAGCGTAGTAAGAAGCACTTTGCTGTAGATACAACAGCTGGATAATTTTATAGATTTCTTTCCTTCTTCTAGGTCATCTTTTATGTTCACAAAATAAATACTGTAAAGGCACAGGAACATATTTTAATTTACTTTACACCCTAAAAACTATTCAAATACCTTAAAGAATCTCATTACCACAAGCCATACTGATAAGATTAGCATGGAAATCATTTCCTTGACTTGTTTTTCCCAAGAAAATGTTTTTTAAACACAATGTAACACTGTAAAGACAAAAAAGCACTAAGAAAGAAACTCTTAATTGTGCATTCCTGATTGCATTGAGTCTCTTAATAGGATATAGTCTCTTAACAGCAGAATTATGTTAGCTACTATAATTACCTAAATAATTGAAAGAAGATATAAATCAAGAAATCTATTTTCAAATAAAGGAAAAGAAAGTTACACAAAAAAAATCTATGGTGGTACCCTACATGTGATGAAAACAATAAAAACAATATCCAGAAATTCTTAAGAATGCCTAAGATGATGTCATATCTTGGAATAATAAAAGAGATTTATAACTAGTCAAAATCTAGTTGTGCATATTTCCTAAGTTCAACAGTTAAAAGCTGATATTAACATTATAAGAATCTTGACATACTGAAGTACTGAATCCTTCCAGTAAAAATTGTGAAAACACAAGCAAGAGATGCAATGTATTACTTTTAAGATGGAAAACATTAATGTATTTCCAAACAAATCACATAGAACTTTCAACCATAAAAAAAATACAAAAATGTTAATGATCTTTTAAAGAACAAAGAAAATACTCTCTCCAAGGCAATAATATCATTTGTTAGGTGCTATATTTACACCTGAAATTATTTTACATGTGTAGAGACTGGTGAGAGTGGGATTACACTACTTATTTTGCATATGACTATGTATAAAGTTTCTCAGCCCCAAAATAGCATATTAACTGTAGCTTTTATTTTTATTATTATTATTTTTTAAATTTATTTATGATAGTCACACAGAGAGAGAGAGAGAAAGAGGCAGAGACACAGGCAGAGGGAGAAGCAGGCTCCATGCACCGGGAGCCCGACGTGGGATTCGATCCCGGGTCTCCAGGATCGCGCCCTGGGCCAAAGGCAGGCGCCAAACCGCTGCGCCACCCAGGGATCCCTAACTGTAGCTTTTAAACCCCCAACTCCATCCATAAAGGAAAAGCAGGAACAGAGAATAATGATTATACATACATATTTTTAATACAAATATTAAAACACAATCTTAAACATTTATGTATTAATATAAGAACTCCAAAAAGCAGAGCTGCCTAGATGGCTCAGATGGTTAAGCATCTGCCTTCAGCTCAGGTCATGATCTCAGGGTCCTAGGATTGAGCCCCATGGCAGGCTCTCTGCTCAATGAGGAGTCGCCTTCTCCCTCTCACTCTCCTGTGCTCTCCCTCTTTCTCAAATAAATAAATAAAATCTTAGAGAAAAAAAAAGATTTCAAAAAGTATTCAATCCCAGAAAACTGAAAAATGGATTTTTACATTAATATTTTTATCAGTCATTGGAAACAGAACAGTGTTCCCATTCCTTTAATCTTAATTAGCCAAGGCAAAAGATATTTAAGGAAAAAATATATATACACACATATATTTTAAAAGAAATGAATTACTAGGAATCTAAAGAAGAAAAATCTGAACATTTTATGAGTTAACCATGTTGAATGTAAATCAATGGGTACTCTCACCATCACATTCTAAGTACAGCCAGAAGAATTTGGGTCACAGCCATTTTAAATGCTGGGGTTCCTGTGTGGCTCAGTTGATTAAGCATCTGCCTTTAGCTCAGACCATGATCTGAGGGTCCTGAGATCCAGCCCCACACTGGACTCCCTGTTCACTGGGGAACTTGCTTTTTCCTCTCCTCCCTGCTTGTCCTTTCTCTTGCTATCTCTGCCACGATTATCTCTCTTAGTAGATTTGAAAAACCATATAGTTCTACTTTAACTGATACTATGTTTTAAAGTTATGTGCTAAAACCAAAGTTAAACTCATTTGCACCCCATGAAAACAGCTTTGCTTAATGTAGGAGCTGGTAAAGAATTCCAGCTACAATTCAGAACTTCTAAATAAAGATCTGGCAACCCCTCAAAACTAGTACCATATCAATAATAGTACAACTGGTCCTTAATGATACTCAATTTACAGCTGTGTGCTAACCTAAAATCAAACTCTGCTTTCTCTTTTTATATTACTTGAGAAAAATCAAAAACAAAAATGTAACCCTTCCCTCCCCTCAAAAAAGCTTATCCTGGATTATACAGGAGGGTCCTAAATGCAATCATATGTATCTTTACCAGAGACAAGCAGAAGGAGTTTTAAGAGATAGACATAAACGAGGAGAAGGTGATGTGAACATGAAGCAGAGAGATGTAGCCAGGAGGGATGCAAACAGTCACCTTAAGCTGGAAGAAGCAAGGAAGTACACTTACTAGATTAAAACAAATAGAAAAATAGTTAAAACATAAAGCCTGTTCTCCATTCTACTGATATGCAAGAGTCCCAGCACTTACCACATCACTAGCGCTGGAGAACTCATTATTAACCAGACTTTCCAGAGCCATCCACCGAACTGGCCTGTTTTCGTTGTCCCCTAGACAATGATAGTCCATGGGGAACAAGTCTCTGGAGAGAGCATTATCTGTGATCTTAACTTGAAGTGTGTCATCAATGCTGAAAAGTAAAGACATGAACATCAAATACAATCAGAGTATTTAAAACATTTGGATCACAGTTACTCTTAAATACAACACAATGCCCACTGTAACTCCTGGAGACAACCTCAAATCCAGAGAAAACCAAACATGAATGACAATGACGAGCTCAGAACACCTACACACAGTTTCTAGCAGCCAGGTCTTTGTGGATAACTTCCCTTCTGGCCAGATAGCTCATTCCACAGGCAATCTGAATTGCCATGTGTACCAGGTCTTGTTGAGAAATTGCCTGTGGTTTAAAAAAAAAAAAAAAAAAAAAGACATTGTTTGCAGTTAGCACAAAAATGATGATGGCAGCCAGCTGCTTATTTTATTCCACAATCCTACTCCATCCCAAAATACTTCTTTACACCTACACACAGAGTTTTAAAAAGCTACTTCTTCGCCAAGAATACGTTCTCATAGCTCCCTATATTTGTATCTACTATAGTCTTACCATTCTGCAATGTAACTTACCATTTACTTTACCACCTCTCTCATCTCATACTGGGAATAGCTCCCCAACACCCAGGACATACAGCAGCTGCTCTGTAATTCAGCTGTTCCATAAATGCCAAATTCTCAAGGTAATATTTAATTGCTTATTATTCGATAACCTGTTCTTTTCTTAAAAGCTAATAGTTTGGATTAGGAGATGATCTCTGGAGACCATTTTCAAGCTAATGGTCTACAGCTCTCACTACTGCTATACTCCTCTAGAGTCAGCATGCCAGTCTGTGGGCTGGGGAATGAAATTCTTCCTCAGGTGATGCTGATGGGCTACAGCCTCCAACAACTTGTTGGGAAACCTGACTTTAATCCTGTCAATTTACAAAGTGTCCTGATGTATTAAGTCAAATATTCAATACAGCTTTCAAAGCCACTTTCTCCTGGCAACTGTAGTAAGTACATTATTATAAACCCTAAAATAAACTAAATGTGGCTACAAGTTACAATAGGCAACAAAACATCAGCTAGGCTTTAAGACATCTACCATCATGTGCCTGGAATGTAACCAAATGCTCCACAGCTATGTACACAAGCAATAAAGAGAAGAAAACTCTTAGATGACTGACATCTTATAGCCAAGGATATTAAAAACAGATCCAATTATCCCCATAATTCAGACTTCTAGTCACCACCGGCTTTTGATACAATATGAACCAAATGACTCAGACAAGTGTGTTTCCACTCCTAGAAGGGAGATCTAGTATCAGTGCCTTCAAAGAGTTATCAGGAAAATGACTGAGATGGTGTTAAGAGAGAGTCTGAGGTAATTATAAATAAACATATAATGGATAAAATGGAAAAACTTCAGCATCAGTAAAGTGCAACCTTCAAAACAGGTATCATAAATCATCTTCCTCTAAATCAACAGGTTATAAATACCTTCTGGCTCATTTTGAGTTCCTTTTTGCAGGGTTTTACACAGTTTATATATAAGAAAGTTAACATCTACTTTCAAGGAAACTATCAGAAGTTCCTGGTAAATTATTGATATTTGGGCAAATTTTTCTCACCTGAGGATTATTGGCCTCTACTAATTTGCACTGCCGTAAAAACAATTTAAGATTCCCCCAATTCATGTAAGGCAGTATCACCATGGGCTTTTCTCCTTCTTCTATACATACATGCGTAATAGGAAGAAGATTTCTAAAAAAAAAAAAAAAAGAAGAAGAAGAAATCAGGAAGAAGTGAAATCTAAAATCTCAAGGGCTTATTTTATAACCTAAAACAAAACAAAAAAATCTCAAACATACTTAAAAATGATTACCATTAAAAATGTAAACTAAAACAAGAAAATCTCAAACATACTTAAAAATGATTACCATTAAAAATGTAATAAAATTATAAATGCCCTTTGAAACTAGACTTGAATATTTTTCACATATGCACTTTCCTGATAGAGAAGAGCTGTAAACGCAAAGTTGTTTCCTATGGACTGGATTCTCTGAAGATACATTTTAGCCACACTAAATCTTTACTATTAAGAGTTAATCAGAGACATTTAAAAAATGACTTGACACATTCTGAGTGTATTATATCATGCCCTTTAGTCCATCAATACAATGGGGGAGGGGGGTGGAAACCCATGCAGACTATGGACCAGAATATGATCATCAAGAAGGCCTCAAAGAGGCTGCAACTGTCAGAAAAGCAAGATGTCCTTAGCTGGTCATATGGGACTCAGAATCTGATTTCTAAATCCTAAATTTACCATTTATAGATAGTCTGTGCAACTCTCTCCTGGCCTTAGTCTCATACCTTTATGGCATCACACCAACCATAAAATTCGTTATGAATAAAGCCAAAGCATGTAGTAAACAGTTTTGTTTCTTTTGAAATTTCCACAGCACACATAAATACTTCCATCTTATCACTTAATGACACCTCTTTCTACTAATATCTGGAAATAATTTAATTTTCTCCAAGGTTATGTACCTTTTTACATAATTATCTTATTTTTCCCCACTATGCTGAAAATTTCTAGAAGACAAAAACTAAGATGAATTCTTATTTTTACACCCAATGTTTTGCATTCTGTGCCAGAAAAAATAAGCATTTAATAAATATTTGATAACACAAGTAATATGGCTTAAAAACATTCCTACTCTTTAATTTAGCAAATTCTGCCTCTAAGGATATTTAATAAGAAAATAATATTAAACATTAAAAAGTTACATGAACAAGGATAGTTAATACAATATTAATAGCAAAAAGTTGCAAACAACTTCAACGTGCAAATGTAAGGAAAGAGTACACTCAAATAACAGGATAGTATATAACAATTAAATGGTCACAAAGAGATGTAAAGAGAACAGGAGTACATGTTTATCTTATAGGATAGCAAGATACAAAATTAATATATGTTTGCAGGATAATTCCAAACATGGAAAAAAATAGTAAAACCCCACAAAAATATGACAAGAATTAAAAGTTGTTGTCTTTAAGTTGCAGGGCTTTAGACCATTTCTACCTTGCCTTTTCTGTATTTTCTAAATTGTCTCAACTAAGCATGTCTCTTTTAAAACCACACCCACACAATTCTGGCCCAACAATGCACAAGTGAAAGCTAGGGGCTCCCTTCATGCTACACAGGAGTTACTAAAAGGGAAAGCACTGATCCTGAGAAGCTGGAAAATGAGGACTCAAGGTAACCCCCTCTAGCATAGCTTCTGTTTGCATTACAGTCTAACAGTGGCAGTGCTGATTAGTGCCACTTAGTGAGGAAACCCATGCAGAGAGAGGTTAGGTAATCTGCCAAGGACGGACAAAAAGTGCACAGAGAAAAAAATTCAAAGCTTCATCTGATTCCAGAAACCCTTGTGCTTTCCCCTGGACCACTGGATATGCTCTTCCAGGAGAGCAAAAAAGGAATACATGAAAAGTGACAAAGCCTCTTTTCATATCACGTCCCACGCACAATAAAATGATTATAGCAGGTCTGCATTTTAGAGGCAACTGAGCACACCATGATTTTAGTAATGTGAAGTTACCCAATTTAACCCTCCCAAGATTACTCCTCTGCTCCTCTCCTCATGTCTGAAATCCACTGAGCAGAGTTAAAGGTATTTTGGTGCTGTTTGAGATCAAATCATTAAAAGCTGTCTAGAAGAAGTAACAAGCTGCATGAACATATTTTAAAGTACAAGTGGCTGGTCTTCGTTCTGCCCATTTCATAAAGAAAAAGTAGATAAAGAGGAAGATCTGAGACCTAGATGTAGGGTGGATGAGAGCAGAAACTGGTGCTGTGGACAAGAACAAGGCAGAGGAAGGGAAGGTTTTGTGGCGATAAGGAACAAGAACTACATCCAGTTCCCTGTCTTGCCCAGTGTCCTTGCAGAGAGAGAGTTGGGAGGCACTCAGTGTTCAGAAAGTCGCCATCAGGAAACTTGGGCCAGTGGAGAGCCAAACCACAAGGAGAAATAACTCAAGAGCCCTTTGTTACGAAGTACTTCTGATGTAATTTAAATAAAAATAAATTTTGTTTACACAGCTATTTTAATGTAGAGTAAAAATTATTCTCACAAATTCCAGTGGAAAAAGGAATAAAAAGAATTTCAAAATAATTTAAAGTATTTCAACACTTTACAATTCTTACTTGTGGAATGTTGAAACATGAAGTAATAAACATGTTTCACATGTGGAATTACATACTACAACTAGTTCTAAAAAATTAAATTCGGAAACGAGGTATTATTTCTAATTGACTGTATTACATTTGCTTGATCAGTTTTGTAACATGAACGCTAAAGCTCATTAGTTCATTTTTATCCCTCAGGCCTAGCAGAGTTGCAAGTGCAAAACTGGCACTCGTGGTTTAGAATAAGAGAATGAACAAATAAATTTATAGACACAGCCATGACACCAGGGGTCAAAAAGTAAAGCATCATAGGCCCTAGTCCTCAGTCCTCTTAAAGATAAAACAAACTGTTACAATGAATGGAAAGAACAATAATGTACTTTTCTATAAACTGACAAGGTGTTCTACTCATTAAAAACTAGGAGTCCTAGGGCACTTGGGTGGCTCAGTCGGTTAAGCATCCAACTCAAGATTTCAGCTCAGGTCTTAATCTCAAGGTTCCAAGTTCAAGCCCTGTACTGGGCTCCACACTGAGCATGCCACCTACTAAAAAAAAACAAAAACAAACAAAAACAAAAACAAACAAACAAAAACCCCAAAACCTAAGAGTCCTGGTATTACTGTATAGGCAGGAAGAATAATTAACTATGACCAAACTATATAATCTGCTTCTAGAAGACTTTCCCTGATCACTGAATGTTCAGTATCAACCCCATTCACCATGTGGAATTCCATCACCTAAGGGTGTTCTAGGGCTGCTAATTCATTCTGATATGATGCTGGAAAACCCTACAGCTGAAAGTCACATGAGAAATGCTGCGAATACTTGCTCTGAACATTTTCCAGCCAAAGCATCTTTGGGCTACAGTACATTAAAAACTGCTTCTTGGGAAAATCCTGGCTTTGTCTACATTTGTCCTTCTCTCACTTCTGTGAAGTGGTGCGAACCTTTTACCAGGGTAAGAATACGAGGTAGGTACAGAAGTTCTAAGTTGACATCACATACTAATATTAAACACTTTTGGCTCTGCCCCATAGAGTCAGCATAAAAGAATTTCAAGCACTTCCAATATTGCCAAAGAGATTTCCAAATGACCATTACCTATTTCTTGTTTTGTTACTCAGAGGAAACAAAATGTGTTTTTATAGAAAATACCATCTTAGGGATGAGTTATCCATCCATTCTCCTCTGTAAGTTCTACACTTGGACTGAATCAGGCCAATGGAAGATCATTTTTCAACCACTTGTCTTTAACCCTTCAACAGGACATCTTCAGTCTCTCAATACTATATGTTCAATTTTTTCAAAGGTCCTTGGGCTTTCTTATGCTCAGTGAAACCAGAAAATTTATCTGTTCATTATATTAATCAATGTCCCAGGTATAAGCTTAATGGCATCTACCTCAGACTTTGACCCTAGAAAACCTTTTTTCCTCCCCCAAGGAACATTTACACTTCTTTCCTTTTAATACTGAGATTTAACAACTTCTAATTGTTATTCAAGCTTAATTGCTCAGAAGCTAAGAGATTTTTATGTTCAATTACAGCAAAAATATTTGTATCTTTGTTGCTGGCTTGTTTCCTCTTACATCATCACAATGCCATAAACTCAGTCTGATTTTCATTAACATTTTATTGATCTTACTACTGCTGCTTTCTTTTCAGGTTCTCAAATTCTTTCAAATATGAACCAAAGTATACACAAAATTCAAAAATGAAACTCTGCACAGTCATCTTATTTTTTGGCAGAACCCAAGTAACTGCTCAAAGTACACAGAAATTAAAATGCATGCAAAAGGCAGCATGCATCACTTTTCCATGTGCTTTTATCCCCAGAAGTTTATAAATATCTTCCAAAAAGGATGGGTCACTGTCCCATTTTTTTTAAACATACACAACCAAATCTGTAATAAGCATATAAACAAAGCTGACTCTATATGCTGTTTAAAAAAAACAACAACAAAAGCCCTGCCAAAATACTGATACTGCTGTATACTGCAATACTATATTTAAGCCCTTTTTGTCTCAGAATGTAGAAGCTTTCATTATAGCTCTGTGAGGAGGACTGATAATCAAGTTTTTTTTAAAAAGCTCTTTATATGGAACTACAGTATTTTTTCAAAACCATAACATGATTTAATGACAAGACAGTGGTTAAATAAAATGCAGTACATCCATTCAATGAACTGCTATATAATTTATTTTTTTATTTTTTATTTTATTTTTTTTTTAAAGATTTTATTTATTTATTCACGATAGACATAGAGAGAGAGAAAGGCAGAGACACAGGCAGAGGGAGAAGCAGGCTCCATGCAGGGAGCCCGATGCGGAACTCGATCCGGGGACTCCAGGATCGCGCTCTGGGCCAAAGGCAGGTGCCAAACTGCTGAGCCACCCAGGGATCCCTATATATCTTTTTTAAATGAGAACATGAATTCATAGTGACTTATATGAAGAGTTAGCTACATTGTTTTGTTATATTGAAAAGCCCATTAACCTTGTTAAAGATAATAATGCTGTTATGATTATTTATGCAAACATTCTCATTGTGGGGAGGGAGGATTGCATGCTGGAAGTGAATTGAAAATGTTGAGATGTCCAGTTTACTTTAAAATATTTCTACAAAAAAAAAAATAAATAAAATAAAATAAAATAAAATAAAATAAAATAAAATAAAATATTTCTACACTCATAAATAGCTATGTACCATCTGGATGGATAGTGGACATACATACATACACCAAACAGAAAAGGCAAAATGTTAAAACTATCACTGAATTTAGGAAATGGGATTACTGGTGTTAATTATGCTTGTCTTTGGTACTCTATGTTAAAAAAAAAATCTCATAGATATTTTTTAGTATATACATATATGTATCTTACTATTCTATTTTTTAAAGGAAAACATGTACACAAAATATGTAAAAATTCTCTTGAAAGCTTAGCTATGTTTATCCAGATGTGGACTTACATACTCTACTTTATTTTCTTCTTTATACTTCATTTTTAAATTTTGTGCACTGAGCATGCATTTCACTTTAATATTCTAAAAAAAATAAGCTATTCCAAAAAGCTTTCAATTCAGAACATATCACAACATTCTTATTATAAAAATGTAGCAAACAATGTTACCATGCTTAACACTTTAATGCTGGGTAGGGTTCTTCTCTCACCTGTGATGAAGACCTCGTAGCTTACAACTTTCTGTGAGCATCATTGTCACCTGAATTTCAGAAGCTTGATCTATACAAAGAAAAAGACTAATTTGTATGTCAACAGTAAAAACAGTAGTAATAATATTTTATAAAGGTTCTTTTTTTTTTTTAATTTTTATTTATTCATGATAGGCACACAGTGAGAGAGAGAGAGGCAGAGACACAGGCAGAGGGAGAAGCAGGCTCCATACACCGGGAGCCTGACGTGGGATTCGATCCCGGATCTCCAGGATCGCGCCCTGGGCCAAAGGCAGGCGCCAAACCGCTGCGCCACCCAGGGATCCCTAAAGGTTCTGATCAATGCTACAAGACCGAGAAAAAGATACGAAGATTGGCAGATCCAAGATCCACATCCCAGGCCTACCTAGTAAAATACTGAACCAAGAGTAAAATCCAGGACACTGCAGTCAGGCACTATGAGTCTGTGTCACATTCACTCCTTAAAAGTAGAGCTGTTGAAGCTAAGAAATCACAAATTTCATTTCATTCTAAAACTAACTGGAATCACTCTATTCCATGCTTGCTAGCAGGTCCACTTTTCCAGACAACTTCACTTAGTTTAAAACCTTTGAAGGAATGTAAAAAGGGTGGACAAAGAGCCAAGAACTTGAAAGACTTTGTACTTCTTTGGAAAAGGTGCTTCACACCAATGTCTACTAGAATAAACTCTAGTTGTCTAAAAACTGCTCAAAAATTAGAATCATCTAGGAATGGCAGAATGTGTCCTTATTTCTCCTTCTGTAATCTAAATAAATTTTAATTAAATTATGGCCAAGGCAATTTGAGAACTGGAGGGTCTTTTACAGATTGCAAGCTAGTAATAGTTAGAAGTCCACACCTAAGTTAGTAATTGTTTACTTTCTTGCCAACTGGTACCAAGACAGAAGTAAAAGTTAATTTTTTAGGGCATGTCATTTTATGTATAATTTTTTTCAAATTCTTAACTTTAAAGAGCATATTCTATTAAGCAGAGGACACTTGAACTGGATGATGATCTAAGAATACTATGGATTGGAGAAAAAAATAATTGTATCCATTTAGTAAGAAAAAATCATTTTTCTGGATTGCTTTCCTAGTCTAGTTCAAGTCTTAATTTTAAATATTGAAAGATTTAAGATGTATAAATTTGAAAAATATACTAGAAAATGTTTACATTCCAAAAATTATAAGAAAAAAAGAAATAAAAAATACTTATTTCTAAACTGCAATATATTAGCAGCTATAAAACAAGGCTTTAACACCAATAGCCTCAAATTAATTAATTTTATGGAATTCAATTTCACAATATTCACTGTGTGAAATTCAGATTCCTAATTTCAATCTCTGTACATTTCTACTGGAATGTCCATTAAGTCTGCAAATTTATGAATTTTTTAAGAAGCCAAACTGCAATTTCTTGCTTATGTCTAAAAGCAAAGGGCAATAATCTTCTAAACACTTAATTCTTGCATTTTAAGCTGCACTTCTGTGTGGCATGTAACGAAGTATATGGATTTGTGAACGACCTTGGTCAGCTCTACATAGCTTCAAAAAAAAAAAAAAAATTCCAAAAGAATAAATCTCATAGATACTCAATTGTATGGAGTTGAGGCAAGGACTGCGGTCAGCGCACTTCCTCTTTATTTCTCATGCAAACCGTAACCATATCCTGGCTAAGGACTCACTGTGCTTTCTCTTGTTTCCGGCTAGCTCAGAAAGAACACTATAATTACAGTGGTAAGGCACAGAAACAACCAAGGGACTACAATTTCAAGTGTATCCGGAGGGGGAAATCTTATCTTGTGAAACAGTTCCAGTATCCGCATTGTGTTTTCTTATCACTATTATTTCCCCTTTTCCCCCCTTCCAACCTTAAATCAATCCAATTCTGTACAGAAAGCTCTTCTGCTAATTTAAGATTCATTCAGAACAAATTATTAACAGCTGGGTTATAAACTGTCCATAGATTATGTATAAACCCCAGAAGAAATATTAAAATTACAGAGAAATATTTCCTTAAAAATGGGGGAAAATGTAACAAAAGTCAACAGCTATTAAACTGAGGGTTCAAATTTTACATTTTCAAAGACTAATATGTAAAATATCCTTCAAAACTAGTCAGAAAACCTAGTGGACCTAACTTAAATATTACTCTTTAAAAGTGCTTTCAGGCTAGAAGAAGTAGGTAAATAAAATACATACTGAACAGTATAGTAAGTTAAACCATTTGTTTAGAAAACATAAAAGTTGAGTGTGTGTTTGTGTATATATTTGCAGCATCCTTAAAGAACCAATTTGCTAAATTAAAAGAAATCAACTTCCACATTTTTTCTTTTTTTTTTTTTAATTTTTTTTTTAAATTTATTTATGATAGTCATACAGAGAGAGAGGGAGAGAGAGGCAGAGACATAGGCAGAGGGAGAAGCAGGCTCCATGCACCGGGAGCCTGACATGGGATTCGATCCTGGGTCTCCAGGATCGCACCCTGGGCCAAAGGCAGGCGCCAAACCGCTGTGCCACCCAGGGATCCCCACATTTTTTTGTTAGGTTAGTACAACTTTTTAGAAACCATAAACATAAATCCTTCATACTTTCCATGAATTCATTTAAGAAGATTTAGAAACCTAAGTTCTTATAAATTAACTTTAAAAAGTTCATAAAATTGTCACCTCCTACATGTTAAACTGAATTTAATTTTTCTCTCAATTTCTGCATCAAAATGCTAAATTTGTTTTTCCAAAATTAACATCTTGTCATCTCAGTCTATATCATACACTGTCAGACATTAAGCACCCTATAAATTACCACATTTTTCTTTCTCTTAAAATGAATAAACAGATTTAACTAAGATTTAAGCTTTTATAAATAAATATCGATTATAAAGTAAAAAAGTAAACATCATATTTCTCCAAAAGGATATTATGTGAAAATAGGTATTCTGTTCATGATAATATAAACTAGTGCTACCCTTTAACAAACAACTGGACAATATCTATCAAAATCTTAAATGTAAATACAATTGGGGCAGCAATGCCAACTTAGTCATACCTACAAAACTAAGCCAAGAAGTAGATATACACACATGGGTATTTTCTGCAGCATTATATATAATAGCAGAAAAAAGGCAGGGGGAGTGGGGGAAAGGTAAGCAAGGCTATGCACCTTCTAACTTTCAGACTCATAGTACCTTATTTTTATTTTTTAAAATCCTTTATTAGACTGCAATATTGGGAGTGGGAAGAAGGGAAAGAGGGAAAGAGGAAAGGAGGAAAAACTAGTAACAATGTTTTTGTTTTTTTTTTTTTAAATATTTTTTTTAAGTTTTTTATTTATTTATGATAGGCAACAGTGAGAGAGAGAGACGCAGAGACACAGGCAGAGGGAGAAGCAGGCTCCATGCACCGGGAGCCCGATGTGGGATTTGATCCCGGGTCTCCAGGATCGCGCCCTGGGCCAAAGGCAGGCGCCAAACCGCTGCGCCACCCAGGGATCCCAACAATGTTTTTAAGAGAGAAAAAACAAAGAATTTTACCTAGAAAAAAAATACAATATTAAATATAGCAACAATGAGGTCAAATGGATATAATTAAACTACAAGCCTGGGCAATACCTAGTAAGTGTTTTAACATCTTAAATTATTAGACTTCTATTTTCTATACCTTACAAAAACAACTCAAATTTCCTCTTATTGAGTTAAATTAACATAGACTGACTTAAAGGTCTGGGAAAGACTGAGAATTTGAGACAGAATTTACTGGCATGATTCACCTTAGGAAAGCATTCTAAAATGGAAAAAATCCTACCTTTAACTGTTTTTACAAATGCTTGTTTTTCTTTATTTGGATCCTTTTCATCTACTAAAATCCCATGGAAAATACGTCCAAAAGTACCTAAAAGGAAAAATAATAATTAATGAGACCATTGTATGACAACCTTCCTAAAATTTTAAGTACGAAATTACCTGGCACAATATAACTTAAACATAACAAGGGCATACGTGATCAACAACCTTACTCTAACCAATCTTTGTTTTTTAAATGACTATTAGAAATACTTAGTAACTGGGGCACCTGGGTGGCTCAGTCAGTTAAACGTCTACCTTTAGCTCAGGTCATGATCCCAAGGTCCTGGGATTGAGCCATCCCCTCACCCACCCAGCATCCCCTGTATTGGGCTCTCTGCTCAGCTCTCTGCCCCTCTCCCTCTGCCCCCACCCCATTTATGCTTCCCCTCTGCCAAATAAATAAAAACTTAA
The DNA here is from genome assembly GCF_048164855.1 of Canis lupus baileyi. Taxonomy (NCBI): domain Eukaryota; kingdom Metazoa; phylum Chordata; class Mammalia; order Carnivora; family Canidae; genus Canis; species Canis lupus. Next base: position 21,578,957 of record NC_132859.1, on the reverse strand, counting down.
AAATAAAATAAATTTTTAAAAGAAAAATTCTTTGTAACTAAGAAATACTTTAATGCTTTAATGTGCTTTTAAAATGCCATATTTAAACTAAATATATGAAAATTCTTTCTGAATTATTCTAAATAAACTAATGATATAGCCAGGAACACTGGAAATCAGTAATGGGGTATCCATAGAAGCATTTATGAATTTCTAGGCTTAGCTTCGAATAATAACAAAGAGAAAAATGGACTCCCCTCATATATTCAAAAACAGTCCAAAAAATGTGCTTCCTTTAATTACTATTTGTCACTGAGGGTGGTAGTTCAAGCCTCTCTCTTTGCTGTGATTGACCTATAAGCATCTCAACTAAGAGGTGAATTCAGAGTGACTCATATGCATTCAAAACATTCCAAACTGGCTTGTGGAAGGGGGAAAGAAAAGGTAATTCTCTATTTAACAATTTGAGGGGCTCAATGAGGTACTTTATCATTAATCTCTATACTTTTCTGTCAGCATCTCTTCAATTAATAACCTAAAACTCAAGAAAGAAAACAAGGACCAGCAACTGGGGAAGGGGAGGGTAATAACATCTATCAAACATCTGTGTGTTAGTTCACTTAATGTATATCATTTCATCTAATCTTCACAACCAGTTCAAGAACAGACATCATAGTCCAAATTTAGAGAAGAGGAAATTGGACATGGAAGACATTAAATGATTTCTCCAAGGTCACACAGATGATAAATTGTGAGACTAGGATTGGAAGTTGGGTGTAACACCAAAACCCATGTTTGCTCTGTCTGCTAGAGCCCCCATACTATCTGTCACAGCAAACAGGTTTGCTAGGTAGTGATATCTTTAAACAAGAACAAAAATATATTTAAAGATAATAAAGGCTAATATAACATGAATGCTTTAATATACTTGAAAATTAAGAATTATGCCAAAGCTATATTAAGGCAAATTAAAGATCAAAAGAAAGAGAAAATGAAAATCAGTTTTATAAAGGAAATAAATTGTGTACTTCTAACTATCCTTAGACACAAAGAGATAAAATTCTTAAAATTTGAAATAAAAAAAAATTTATAGTCTAAATTTTCCTTGAGAAACTGATTTTGAGATAATAAATACCTTCTTGGAGTACATCTTTTAAAGTTATCCTCTCCCTGGATATTGCTATATCCTTCACCTTAGCTTTGGCCTCCAAAAGAGTGACACTTCTCAGGTCGTTCTTCTCTATCCGCAAGGTAGGATAACCTGAGGAGCCAACAAAGCCAGACCAAGAAATATAAATACCCTTATTATGCCATCAGGGTCAACTAATTCAGTCAAAACCTCAGGACTCAAGTCACAGGAATAAATAAATGTAAGAATCATAAAAAGAAGAAGGCATGCACATGAACTTAAAACGGCCACACTAAATTTTAAAGAAACACTTTCACCTACCCCAAAATCTTAAAATGAGTAATTAAAAGAAGAAACACTATGAAACAATGAATATTACCGTGACCACCACTTCAGCTGCCTTTCAGCCATGAAATAAGCATTGATTGGGGATCCCTGGGTGGCTCAGCAGTTTAGCGCCTGCCTTTGGCCCAGGGTGCAATCCTGGAGTCCCGGGATTGAAGATTGAATCCCGCATCAGGCTCCCGGTATGGAACCTGCTTCTCCATCTGCCTGTCTCTGCCTCTCTCTCTCTCTCTCTGTGTCTATCATGAATAAATAAATAAATCTTAAAAAAAAAAAAAAAGAAAAGAAAAGAAATAAGCACTGACTCACAGGACTTAACTCAATCCCTTTTATGGACTGTTTTCTTCCAAAGGGTTTCTAGTATAGTCTCCTAGGAAACACTTTTCAAATGAAAAGATGCTCGTAAAACTACCTTTTCTAACAAAACACCTGATCAACTTAATCAATCTCATATTTATACAGCCTAGTCGTATCACTGTGAGATACATTGGTTTTTCAGCTCCCATATTTCTCATTCTTGCCATGATGACAACAAAAACAAAAGAATCTAACCATAACTTAAACTTTTCATTCCAAGAAAAAAATGTTAGAATAAAAGGATTCCGTATCAGCAAGTAGAAATTGAATGGTACCTCTAAGATTTATGCACTTTGGTAAACATACGGGAAGAAAACTCCCTAAAGAGTTAGCAGACCTAGATGATGGTCACCAACACGCTGCTACAAAATCTAGATGATAGGCCTGGGAGCTTTGTGACCAACAGATTAGGCTGACAACACCTGATTCCACCGATCAGCAGTCTGAACAGGATACTTACAGGTGTGTGTCTGTATTTGTCTATGTTTAATCCTACCTGGAATTCTCGGAGTTTCTTGGATCTGTGGTCTGCTGTCTTTTGTTATTTTGGAAAATTCTTGGTCATTATGTCTTCAAACAGTTTTTTACTCCTTTCTTTGTCGTTTTTTATTTGTACAAAAATGGATTTCCATTTTATTTTTTAAAAATGTTTGTTTTTGCCATATAAAATAAATGAACGATCTATCTCAAGATAATGTCCATAAAAAATAAGTATATTTCTTATCGATAGTAACTAAAAATAGTTTAATAAATAATTTCAACTGAGTCTTGAAAAGTATTTTGCTTTTAGCATAGAATAATCGAATCTACTTCTTCAAGATTATAGTAACAATCAAAAATTGACTCTAATGAGCAAAGCTTGACATCTGCACACTAAAAGCAATGATGTGTTTCTTCTGAATAATCCGAACTATTTTCATAACTATGATCGTATCTTCTGAAGAACATATAATTCTTTCTTTCGTTGGCAGTGATGCTAACTACTATTATGATTTCTTTTAAATTCTTTAATCTTAAGCATTCCCTCTTCCCCCTTTTCTTTTTCTTGCCACTCTTATTAAAGAAACCAGCTCAGTTATCCTGGGGAATGTCTAACATCTGCTTCTTCCAGTATCATTTAACTTGTTCCTCTATCCCTGTATTTCGTGGGATGTCTGGGTGGCTCAGTTGGTTAAGTGGCTGCCTTCAGCTGAAGTCATGATCTCAGGATCCTGGGCATGTGGCTCCCTGCTCAATGGGGAGTCTGCTTCTCCACCCCCCCCCACCCCCCGCTCCTTCACCCTGCTCATGCTCTCCCTCTCTCTCAAATAAATATCCCTTTAATTTCTTGCAAACTGCCAGTCAGTTCCACAGCCGTGATTAGGTCCAGGTTTACTCCTGGAGTGGGGAGGGGAGACAAAGTACTCCATGGGTGGTATATAACATGTCGGAGTACAAAATATCTAGTTGTCCTACTGTTAGTGATGCAAAGTTTCATTAGCGGAATCAGGCTGTGACAATCTGATTTCTCTTTGTTCACAGGATTTTAAACACTGATGATCTTTTCCTGAATCAAATATTTTAACGGAAGTTGCAAATATGATTTTCTTTAAAAAAAAAAAAGATTTACTTGACAGAGAGAAAGAAAGCATAAGCAAGGGGAACAGGAGGGAGAGAAATAGGCTTCCCATTGAGCACAAGAGCCCAATGTGGGGCTCAATCTCAGGACCCTGGGATCATGATATGAGCCAAAGGCAGATGGCTTAACTGACTGAGCTCCCCAGGTGTCCCTGACTTTCTAATTCTATCCTTTCGCTCCTTTCACATTTACTAGGTAGGATTCTTCTGTAAGCAAGCATTTTCCCTCATCAACCAGCACTACACGGTTACACTGAAACTGCTGATATATGAAATACAGTTCATATAGCCAGTCATCAGAATGAGGTATTATTGGTGCCTTAGTTACCTCTCATAATGATCAACTTTTATCATTACAAACTTACAGATTTTTACATATTCAATGTTTCAATCCACTACAGTCATTCTTTTTGATGCTCAAATGACCCATCTCTACGTGGCCCAGGTTTATCTTGTCCATTCCTGACTTAGTCCTGAAATCGTCCACTTCCCTAAAGAATCCTAGTTCTTTTTAATGGGAAACAGTACTGAAAGACCACAAGAGGGCACTGGATGAAGGGCAGATAATCTTAGTTTACCTAAAAGTAAATGCCAGCCCAAGGAAGATAACTGCCTGTAAGAACCTAATTAATCAATAACACTACTGAATTGAGCCCTGATTTGTGGTCCACTGTTTATCCTGATGATTATGTTGTGTTTTATTTGTGTGAAGACTGATTCTTCATTATGTCTAACTTGTTTACTAAGAATGATTATTTTCCCCAACATCAACCTGTTAGAATATAAAAACTTTCACCAAAATCCTGTTCGAAAACAACAAAAAAAGGTTAAGCATCTCCCTTCAGCTCAGGTCATGATCCACGATCCTGGGATCAAGTTCCGCATCAGGCTTCCTGGTCAGCAGGGAGCTCTCTCTCCCTTTGCCCCTGCCCCGACTCATGCTTTCTCTTTCTCTGTGTCAAATAAATAAATAAAATCTTTAAAAGAAAATCAGATTCCATGTTCTCAATTCTAATGGCAGCTAGCTTCCTATCATAATCAAAAAACAACGTGCCTAGCTGGCTCAGTTAAGCAGGGTCTTTTGATTTCAGGGTCTTGAGATCGGTCGGCTCTGCTATCAGCACAGAGTCTGCTTGTCCCTCTCCCATTCCTTCTGCCCCTCCCTTCCCTACCCCTCATGCTCTTTCTCTCAAATAAATAAAATCTTTAAACAATGACGTAAAGTCCATACCCCTTAAGATTATCAAACAATTTATTAAAATCTAACAGTTTTCATACAGCTCAATGGCATATTCTAACTACTTGAAAATATTCCTTCTGAATTTCTCTAGAAGTGATTCAGTATCCCTTTTAATGTAATTAATCTATGGAAATCTCCCCCAAATTAATTCTAGCAATTAAACATAAATTATATTTTTACTACTCCAATTTTAGAATGTTCCCCTCAATGCTCTAGAAAGCAGAAGTTGAAGATCAGGCCTAATCCTGTGCATGTACTACACAGAATGGTACACATGCCCCACAAATTACTAACAACACAGGTACTGCTGGCAAAAAGACCACAGACAACTTTACTATATCATCTTTAGAATTAAATTAACTCTTACTGGTGATAGGAGTTGCATTGTTGGGTGTGTCGGCTCTCAGATACTGAGTCGTCTGGGTAGATGGCTGAGAAAGCCCTTGGGAACTACTGCTGGCACTGATGCTGCAAACAAGTTTTAAGAGAGAAATAACTGATAAGTCAGCTTCAGTGAGAAATTTCCTTTTTCTGTATCTTCAAAAATGCATGCAGCCATTATAACCAGCTTAAAATCTTGATGGCAGTCACAATAACGCATGGATGTCCGTCACAAACATTCCATGTTGAAATTTTAATACCATAAAGTAGAGCTTTTTTTCTCTGCTAGCTCCACAATATCAAGCAGTTTCATCTTATCAGTCATTCAGAAATGCAAGTATTAGTCCTCAGACACCATAGACAGCAGTCCTGAACCTCACACAAAAACATGTTAGGGATCTATGGGTCATCCCTTAGGAAAAGAACCCATCCCAATTAGTTTGCTTTTTTAAAAAGGAGGAGAATTACAGGCCTCTTTCACTAATGGTCCAAAATCAAATAGGCCAACATGCTCAAGAGCTATCGTATCTAGCTCTAGTTAATTGAATCACATACATTTTCCTTCTTCCTCAATCCTACCTTTTTAGAATTTATGGAACTTATCAGAATTCTCTAGTACTTGAAACATTCCATTACACCACATTCTTTAGATAATATGGGAGATCTGGAAGATGGTAGGCTCAAGTAATTGCTAACCCTTTACTCAAGATTACCACAAATTAATACCTCTTAAGTATGTACTTCTGTCTCTTCAGTGGGCAATAGCCTTATCCCAGGTTACACTTGGCCATATTTGAGTTTCACTACCTCAGCTCTTAATTTTGTAGTAGTAGAGAAGTGAAGGATAGAAATTCAGCATGAAGAATGAAATCAGATGGCAGGAAGTCATACCAGACTGTCAGGATAGGCTTCTCATGCCTGTCTTAGCTATAGGATCACCAAAGTCCAACTCAAGGCTCCCAACTTTCTTAAAAAGGCAAAATCTTTGATCTGACCACAGCTCACAGAACTGTTCTAAATTTTCAAAACCCAGTGATTAAAAAACACATAATGAGGGGATCCCTGGGTGGCGCAGCGGTTTGGCGCCTGCCTTTGGCCCAGGGCGCGATATTGGAGATCCGGGATCGAATCCCACGTCGGGCTCTCAGTGCATGGAGCCTGCTTCTCCCTCTGCCTATGTTTCTGCCTCTCTCTCTCTCTCTCTCTCTCTCTCTCTGTGACTATCATAAATAAATAAAAATTTAAAAAAAAAAAAACACATAATGACAAAAGGCTGCTATTTGAGAATTGATCTATGTGAGGCTACACATGTAGTGGGTATGCAGCAGTCCAGTGAAGAGCTTAAACCTTGAAATCAAAACTGCCAAAATCACCTTTTACTAGCTGTATGACCTCAGGCAAACTAATGCTTCTGTAGCCTCAAATTCCTCATGCTTAGAATGAGCCTAATTCTACCTCCTGACAAGGTTGCTAAAAGGTATATGTGAAAAATAATATAAGTAAAGCATTTAGAAGAATACACTGGCTTCAAACATACATTAATAAATTATCATTTACTTTTATTATTACTAATATTATGTATCCTCAATCCTTAAAATGATAAGGAACTAAAGAGCACCTGTTTTCAGAGTTCTAAGTACTACTCAATGATCAGACTAAAAATTAATATTAAAAGTCCAGGGGAGGGAAGAGAAATATTACTTTCCCGCAAAAGGGGAAAATAAAGGACCTCAATTTACTTACCCATAAAACAGGACTAAGAAAATCTACCTCCCAGGATTTTTCTGAGGCTCCAGTTATATAATAAATGTAAAACTATTCCTTAAAAATTACTTGCAACCAATAGACCCTGATGGTGATATAAATGGCCAGACTCAAAACTATTTACTGGTTGTTTCTCCCCAGTAACTGAACAGTAGATGGCACTCTTGTACCACCTCAGAATTCTTGAAGTGCCTACAAAGATGTTGAGTACCTTTTCAAGAAGCCATAAAACTGATTAGAGAATTCAGAGACATTTTTGGCTCTTTGATGGTCTTATCCACTAGGTTATACTCTGAAAACAAGCAATATTGTAAGTTGCTTTCATTCAGGCAATGTCTAGAAAACTTTGCCTGAAAATGGAAAGAACCAGAATCCCCAATGCATGAGTGGTAACTGATTATTTTAGCGGGCTGAGGTACATGTCCCATAGAATCTGACAGTTTTTGCACAACTCTGGCCTATGTGTCTTCACAGCCCTAGCACACATGTAAACATTCAAGGAAAATGTGTCTATCTAAACTTCTGTATGCTATGCTCCTCAGTGACTCCTTTAACTGTACTGGTATCCTCTCAAAGTTCTATCTAAATGTTCCTGTTCCCTTACTTCCCACTCAGAAGCTTCTAAATGCCATTTCTTCCTCTATAAACCCCAATGCTAACTTCAACACCATCATATACACAAAACCTATTCTGAAACATGTCACCCATGTATTTCTCTTTTCATTCTTATCTCCTTTCTCTTCCTTCTCTGCTCAGATAAAGCAAGTAAAACAGAGGGGCAGGTATTGAATCCAACCAAGTTCCCTGTCTCCTTGTGTTTCTGTTTATGCCACAAATATGCCTATCCACTGTGCATATGACACTGTGTAGGCCTAGGGATTCAGCAATGAGTAAGACATTCGGCTTCCTAACTGGAAAAGGCTTACAGTCTAGTAGGAGAGACAAGTACACACAAAATTATTACAGGAGAATAAAGTACGATAACTGGTACCAAAGAGAGACAGAGAGGGAAAGAGGGAGAAGGAGAGGCAGAGGATAGGAGAGAGAGAGAGAGGTAGAGAAACAGAGAAGGAACAAATGGGCAGTTGGGAGGCTTAGAAAAGACTTCATGAAAGAAATGGCAATAGGGAGTTGAAAGTTGAAGAAGGAACACGTTTGGACTGGTGGAAAATGCAGGGACCTCTGTGGGGAAAGCATGACTAAAGTCCTAAAGGGCAAATTACGGGGCAAAAGTGTGGAACACATAATCATGTGACTGTAGCATAAGTAGGGGTACAGTAAGAAAGGTTCAACAAGTATGGGAGATACCTCTCCACATAATGGAGGGCTTTGAAAGCCAAATCATGAAGCTGGAATCTTTCAGTAACCAAGTGGGAATCACTGAGGAGGAAAATGAGAATTATGTACTGGGAAAGTAAACCTGTCATTCTATCTATACCTCTCACCCTATCTTGGCTATAAAGTCCTCCCTATCATCTCTGACCCATCTAGGCTGGGGCAAGCACCTTTTCTATTTTGACAGTATACTACACAAATCATAATCATCAAATTTATAAACTTTTATAATTATAGGTTAATGTCAATGATGAATACTTAAAGCTATAAAGTATATCATTAATTTTTTTATATTCCCAGCACTTAGTATATCTAACCCAGCATATCTCCAAGGCTACACATTAGAACCATCCAGGAAACTTTAAGAAAAATGCTGATGCCCCAACACCACCCCAGACCAATTACATCAGAAGCTCTGAAAGGTGGCACCCATGTTTTAAAAGCTTACCCATGATTATAATGTGCAACCAGGTTGAGAACCAATGGTTTAAATCACAGCAGGTTCTCAATAAATGTTTACTGGATGGATGGACAGATGAATGGATAATGACAGAAGAATGAAAGAGGAGGAAGAAACAGGGCTATTTTAAAAAGGTACTAGGAGTCTGGAATAAAATCACTTTTTAAAGGGGATGGGAGCAAAATGTGATCTGCCAACTAAGAAACTGTAATTTCTGTTCAAAAAAAATTTTAAATAAAATCAGAAAAACACAATGACAGTAATCCCAAAGAGAATCATTTTTCTTTTGGCAAGATCTGATTATCCTTCCTTCTTCCCCTGTGCACCATATGCATGGGTGTGCATGGGCTCCCATGTAAATGCAAATAACCCTTTACTTTTTTCCCTTTCCCCAAATAGATATAATACCTGTCATCCAGTTCAATTCTTTTCATACTATGAAGGTGCAAAACAGCTAATATTATTGCTACAAGAAATATTACTGCACAGCAAACTCCCACGCTGATATAAAACACACGAGTAGAAGTGGTCGGAGCTGCATGTACAGGATCATCTGAAATAAAAATGAAAAGCACATTAAGCTTTTTAAACAAATACTATCAATTTCTCTATGACCAATATAAACAATGGGTATCCTACTCTCTGTAAAAAAATACTTTCATCTCATGTACCCACTCTTTGATGAGTTACCAGTGGTGTATTGATACAAGTTCTCATAATTTTTAAAATATTGTTGGAGGGTTTCTTTTTTAAGATTTTATTCATTTATCTGAGAGAGAGCATGAGCAGGAGGAGGGGCAGAGGGAGAGGGAGAAGCAGACTCCCTGCTGAGCAAGGAGCCCAACATGGGGCTCAATCCCAGAACTCTAGGATCCTGATCTGAGCTGAAGGAAGACACTTAACTGAGCTAACCAGGCTCCCTTGAAGGAGCTTTTTTTTTTTTTTTAAGTCTTTTTTGTATTTATTTATGATACAGAGAGAGAGAGGCAGAGATACAGACAGAGGGAGAGGGAGAAGCAGGCTCCATGCACCAGGAGCCTGACGTGGGATTCGATCCCGGGTCTCTAGGATCTCGCCCTGGGCCAAAGGCAGGTGCTAAACCGCTGCGCCACCCAGGGATCCCTGAAGGAGCTTTTAAAAAGGGTTTTAAAGAAAACTTTTCATTAATGAGTACAAAAGTCACAAATCTTAGATGTATGTATAACAGTGTTGTCCAACAAATCTCTGCAGTGACAGAAATGTTCTGTAGTATGTTGTCCAATAGAGTAGCCACTGGTCACTTGTGGCTATTAGGCCCTTGAAATGCAGCTAGTACTACTGAGGAACTGAAGTTTTAATTTTATTTCATTTTAATTAATTTAAGTAGCCATAAGTGGCTAGTAGTTACCATAATCAACAGCACAGATCTATATATCCTTCACACCTCTTCAACAGTGATATCTAGAGGGGAAAGGTGAGACATCTTTTTGCCAATCACTGACTCACAGAAGAAATATACAACAGAGTGACCAACACATTTTTAAAAAGCAACAAACTTTTAGTCATTTTCTCTTATGAGAGTAACAGATTATTTTGCTTATTTATTTTTAAAGGTAAGGGCAAGATAACAAAACCCCATTCATGAAATACTATTCAACTTCCTATTATTCAAAACAGAGGGAAAGAGAAAACAAACCTCGGCAATCAGGAAAGTGACTCAAAGGCAGGCAGGCAGGCAGGCAGGCAGACAGACACAGACACAGACACACACACACACACACAAACTGAGGAAGATCTAGATGCACAGAGATAGAGATACATACGATCTGAGCAAGCACAGGCAAAGACAGAGAAATAGAAGCAGAACTGGTATAACCAAGGCATCAAGTAAGTTTTAATGATGAGTACTCACATCATAATTCTACTGAATAAAACCTGAGGAATCTGGGTTTTATCCTACATAAGACAGGAAATCGTTATTAAGCAAAGGAATGATATACATGAGGAGACTTGAAAAAAACAAAACAAAACTGACTGCATGCTGTGTAAAGAATGCTTTGAGGATTGAGCAAGAACAGGAGCAGGGAACAAGTTAGAAAATTACTATAGTAGTCCAAAAAAGAGACAGCAGGGATGTGGGCAAGAGTATAACGGACTGGAGGCACAGTCAACAGACCTTGCTAATGAATGATATTCGGGTAAAAGGAAAAGAGGAATCAAAACTTTGGCTTAAAGAATTAGGTGGCAATGATACCTTTACAAAAACTGGGGGGAAAAGGGAGGTTGGGAAAAGAAAGAGAATCAACAGTTGTGTTGTATCTAAGAGTACCCAGTATACATCTACATGGAGGTATCAAGTTGACAGAAATACAAATGTGGACTTCTGAGGATAGGTTAAGGACAAAAGATAAAAGCTATTAGCTTTTAAAAACTTGAAAGATGGCTTTCTAAAATTTAAACTGATCAACAAACAGTAAATCAGAACAGATTAAATCAAAGAGACCAAACAGATTCCAGGGCAGCTAGACCTTACTACAGACTGAATGAAGGCCGGACTTTCCTCAAGGATGCCACAGGCTGTTCAATCTTGGAAGGGGCAGAAAAGGGAGGTCCCTCAGTTCATCTATGAACTATTCCTGCCAAGAATTGGCCCTAAATCTAATCAAGTACAGAATCTAGGAGAAAGAAAAATACATTAATACCACAAAGATGCAGATATGAGAAATCTGATGGGATAAATAACTCAATTTCATCAACAAAAAAGTGATATAAAAGGGGGTGTGATTTCTGATTAATATAAAATATTTGTAACAGGGATCCCTGGGTGGCGCAGCAGTTTAGCGCCTGCCTTTGGCCCAGGGCGCAGTCCTGGAGACCTGGGATCAAATCCCACGTCGGGCTCCCGGTGCATGGAGCCTGCTTCTCCCTCTGCCTGTGTCTCTGCCTCTCTCTCTCTCTCTGTGTGACTATCATAAATAAATAAATAAATTAAAACAAAAATTTGTAACAAACTAGAGTGTGTGGGCTTTATTTGGATGATCCTAATACAGACGAGAAACTATAAAAAGATATTTTTGAGATAATCAGGTTAATATGAACAAGAACTAGCTATTAGTATTAAGGAATTACTGTTAATTTTCTTAAATGTAATATATCAAATACAAGTGAACAGGTCCTGGGTGATTGTGGGTTATTTCTTTAATTACCTTTAAAAAAAAAAAAAAGATTTTATTTATCCATTTTGACAGAGAACGAGCACAACAAGAATGGGGAGGAGCAAAAGGAAAGGGAAAGTAGGCTCCCTGCAGAGCTGGGAGCCCAGTGTGGGCCAAGATCCTAACCTGAGCCCAAGGCAGACACTTAACAGACTGAACCACCCAGGCGCCCCTTAATTATCTTTTTAAAAAGAAATTCATACTGGAATATTTATGGATGAAAGGATGCTTGGATTGTGCTTTAAAATACTCTACCCCTCCCCACCCACCTATCCATCCAAAAAAGGAGGAAGAAATCAATGGAACAACACTGGCAAAACGTTATTACTGAAGTAGGGTAATGGTCATATGCAGTGTCATCAGTGCACTCTGTCATCTTTTGCAGATTTGAAATTCTCCAGTCACAAATTTTAAGTTTACTTCTATGAAGAGAATCTAATATCCTTTTAATATAGTGCTATTAAAAGTATCTCAAGAAGTATAAGACTCAGGATGCCTGGGTGGCACAGCGGTTGAGTGTCTGCCTTTGGCTCAGGTTCTGATCCCGGGATCTGGGATCGAGTCCCACATCGGGCTCCTTGCAGGGAGCCTGCTTCTCCCTCTGCCTATGTCTCTGCCTCTCTCTGTCTCTCTTATGAATAAAATAAAATATTAAAAAAAAAAGAAGTATAAGACTCAATGATGCATCCATATCAGAAAAGGAAAAAAGAAGTCTAAGTTACACCATTTAAACATAACCATTACCAAAAAAATAAAAATTTACTTTTGAGTTTCTGCTCTGTAGGTTTAAATAAGTATCTTAAGTATCCTTACTTTTCAGCTGGATGAAATTAACCAGTCCAAGCCAAAAATCAGACTTTCTAAACTTCTGCTATTGAGATAAGGATCTTATACATGTTTTCATTTTCATACTTTAATTATAACCATTCAAAATGATGTGATATAAATTCTTGCTTATAGATCATGTTATAAAATATGTATGAGTTTTGCTTCACAAAAATTTCAATATTCTAATCATTTCACCTGACTCTATATATACCAATCTACAATACATCAGTGAAATAAATAGCAAGACCTCACTTATCTTTTGACAAACTGGACACTACAAGACCTTCAAGTCATACAATAATGTGCATTTGCAATCAGCCATTTTTCTTCCCTGGAGATTGAAAAAGGTAACAGTAACACTTACAAATAGTTCTGCTAGTGTTTTTGTCCAAGGCTGAAGTTTTAACTTCTTCAAGTTCTGAATTAAAAAAAAAAAGAAAAAGACATTTTAGAAATTCTTCCTTTTCCATGTAAATCCTTAAATACCTTAATCACATTTTTCTGAGTTTTTCTCTAACATAGTTTTGTGTTTTATTAGAACACTGCCTGAACTAAGTAACAAGGTATTTGTTGCAAGATAATAAATACTATGTTGCTACTCTGATAATGATCACTATAATCACCAATCCCTAGTCTATGGGTGTTGCTTATAGATGTTCAATGAAAAAGGGTTTCTGTGGTCTAGAAGTTTGGGGAAAAGAAATATTTTAACCTCTGTGGAGACACATAATTCACATTAGCAGAGTATAAAGGCTCTAAGGAGTTCTTAAGTAACGAAAAATATCTAATCAAGCAGTCCCCACTCACACATAAAGGAATATTTTCTTGCCAGTAACACCGATTAATATTCGATATAGGACAGATGTTTTCTGTTGCAATTTTTTAAATGTAGTAGAGTAAAAAACACATTTTTTAGACAGACGCATTAGGATGACATATTAAAGTAAGAGTCATGAACTGGATGATTGGGGTGGCCAGAAGTATGACGACCAAATGGAAAGGGTGGCACTATATTAGGTCTAAAACAGAATCAAAATTATACCAGCTGTATTTTAGTGTTAATTTTCACACACACATTATAGAAAACAGAGAAAGTATGGGATCATTCTGAATGTCAGCTGATCATTAAACTCAGCAGCTAACTAACAGGGGTGGGTTCCATCGATCACATCACATTTGGCCATCATCCTGCCTTTAGACATTAGACCATGGTACCGCCATAGCCTCTTTTTAGGGATCAGGAACCAGGCTTTCGACACTCTTCACTGGCTGTGCCAGCTTAGGTGGTCTCTCTGGGCCCACTCTCCTCATATCAATTATATAATGACTAGGTTGAACTAGAGAGACTCTAAAGTCAACTCTGGCTCTAAAATTACATGAAAGTTAGGTACATAACTGAATATACTAGAACTGAAAAATATATCAAAACACTAGAGCTAAAAGGTGCTTGCTAACTTTCCATTTAAAAAAATGTCCATTCTAATGCAGTACAGTTTTTTTATTGGCATGTATCTGGACATCAGCCATTATAACTCACTTGCTGACCTCAGGTACTTTCATAATACTCAGCACTAACTTCAATTAGGAAATGTGTTAAGAGAGAGTTTAACAATGGAGCTAAGAGCACCAGTTTGCATCCAGCTGCACCACCTGCCTGTCTGACCTTGGCAAGTTGGTCAGATGCACTCAGCCTCAGCTTCCCTCTGAGAAAATGGAAGTAATGAGGGAACTGCTACCTAGAGTCATTGTAAAGGTTACCTGAATTCAATGGTACGCACTCAATAAGTTTAGAAGGTTTTATTTTCCCTATCTTAGATAGTAACCAAAGTGACGGTGCAAATTCAGATCATTTTACCTTTGTGCAACTTAAAATAAGTTGAACTAGATAACCTTTAAGGAGAACTCTAAAATTCTTTCATCTACAGCCTATGTGCTAGGAATTCTCATAGCCACTGTAATTTCTTGAGTAACTGATTATTCAAAACCAAAGCTAGTAACATCTATTAAGTACTCACACATGGTATTCTGAGATTTAGGTCTGATTCAATTAGTCTAAAAGAAAATTTAAAGGAGTTTAAAAGTTTATTATGCCCTGTTTACAAATGAAAAAGCTGAAACTTAGGTTAAATAACTTGTCTCCATATCAAGCCCAGTCTATCTGGCCCCAGGTAATGCTTCTGTGCAACACCACCTCCATAAGGAAAACACAGTCAACACTAGGGGCCCTTATCAGAATCATGTGACCAGCCACTTGAGTACTATTTCACATCCCTAATGGAAAACACCCTAGCAATTCTGATAAAAGATTTTGAGACTGCAGAGCCTGAGGGAGATTCCTGACAACAGGCTACTTGGTGATTATCTTAGAATTTCATCTGTTAGTGCTTTTTTTTCTCACTTGCAACTATTATCAAGATTTGGTCACAAATCTGTAGAAAAATGACAAAACTTATTTTTGACCTTATCACATCTATATAAAACAAACTTTGGTAAATAAATTCCTTACTTTTGTAGCACATTTTCCTTCGCTTAAAGTTTAAGACTGTAAAGTTTTTTGAAGAATTTACTGTCAAGTTGAGCTGCATTAGTATCATAACCTCAGAATCTACTTTGCCAGTACAGGAAAGCTCGACCCGAAACACTGTTTAAAAAACAAAAAAGAAAAGATATTTTAATTTTCTAAAAATCAACATTCTAGTATTATAGAATTCTTTGTTGCCTAAAACTAAAAATAATATTTACATAACACTAAACAAAAATTTTCAAAGAACTTACCTTCAAACTACACAGCTTTAGACATTAATGTTTTTTCATCCATTATAGATATAAAAGTTAGCATTAAAGAACAAACCAAGACATAAAGGAAAAGATTACTGTCAACTTTTTAAAAAAGATTTTATTTATTTATTCATGAGAGACACAGAAAGAGAAAGGCAGAGATATAGGCAGAGGGAAAAGCAGGCTCCATGCAGGGAGCCCGATGTGGGACTCAATCCCAGAACTCCAGGATCACACCAAGCCAAAGGCAGACACTCAACTGCTGAGCCACCCAGGCGTCCCTACTTTCAACTTTTGCTCATGATTTTTTTTTTTTTGCTCATGATTTTTAATAGATCACTTTGTCTCATAAGTCCTCTTATTATTATATACTAAAGCTACAGAAAAGGCAAACCCTGCTACCTTACCAGTCACTTCAGCATAAGAATGATTACTTGATAAAAAGGAAAAACAATTCACTATACCAAAATGTAATTATGTATTGCTCTTAATTAAGAGATTAAATATAAAGCTGTAAAGTGATAAACCTGATAGATTAAGTAACTATGAATCTAACAGTATAAAAACCTTTCTAAACAGAAACTTGCTTTAAACAATTACTATAGCAACAAGAGAACAGACATGGGTGCACATCATTTTTTTTTAATCTTTCAGTTTAAGATTCTTTTTTTTTTTTACAAATTTAGAGTATCATTCTATCATCTGTATGAGTATATGAAAAATATGGGCATTTCTGAATTTCTTTATTGACTCATAAAAAAGAGGAAGCCCCCTATGCTTTCCTAAAGCTTAATGTATGTCACTAATAACAATGGTTAAGACTGCCAAGAAGAGTTCTACAATACTGCTATATTGTGAAAAGTACACAGCTGATGCTTTCAAGTTTTAAGAAGTTTGTTTTGCCTTTCTTAAAATCTCATATCTTCAGGAGCCTTTCTCAAAAGGCTGACTCAACAGGCGTTAAATTTGGGTAAATATAACCCTTTAATCATTTGGTCAGACATGTATTACATGACTATCCTGTGCAGATGCTGTGCTAGGCAACAAGGGCAGATAGCTAAAAAAGACAGCTCCAGCGCTCAGGGTAGGTAGCCACAGGCCAGCAAGGAGAGACAAGCACAAAGAATTACAAGATAACATAATTAGTTCAAAAACAGTCAAATTACAAGATCCTACAGGATAGGAAGCAGAAGAAAGAGTTAACAACTGGACAGAAGGAAGCAAGAAAAGGACAGTGCAGATACTGAATCTCGAAGAATCTTTAGTACGAATTAGAGTTTATAAGCAGAAAAGAGGAAAAGGCAGTTTCATATACACAGACCAACACATGCAAAGGCAAGGATGTCAAAACTTCATGTAGTATGGTACCACTGGAATGCTGGGGCAAATGCAGCAACAAGGCCAGACAGGCAGATGATAAACATACAGCACACGGCTGGAGAGTCTACAATGTATGCAGTTGATGGGGGTAGGAGGCCCTAATGGACCTGGTGTCATTTGGTCAGATATGAATGTTCAGTGATGATCCAGGCCACGGTGTAGGAATTAGTCAGAGGAACGAGACCAGACACAGAGACACACGTGGAGGCCAAGGCCAGCAATGCAGAAAAGGAGACAAGAAGTGAGCACAGACAGTTCTGGAAGGGATGGAAGAGGGAATGGTTTAAAACACAGTGTAAATAATCCGATTTTTAAAAGTACTTACACATCTTATGCCTATCAACTAAGATACACTACACATCAATTATTAAACTATTCTTTTTTGTGAACAAGGGGTAGTGGAAGGGGAGGTAGGCAGGGGGTTCGGGTGACTGGGTGATGGGCACTGAGGGGGGCACTTGGTGGGATGAGCACTGGGTGTTATGCTATATGTTGACAAATTGAACTCCAATAAAAAAATTTAAAAAAAAAAACTATTCTTTTTTGGACATGGGGAACACAACTGAAAACAGAATGTTAATTCTTTCAGACTCACCTGATAAAGTGCGTGGAACTTCCCCCTGAGCAGAAATGTTGACCTGGGGCATGTCCATAGCCACAAAATTGTCTACTTGGAATCCCAGCTTATATTCAACCTGTAAAATATAGACATAAACAAACTGAATCTGTGATAACAGAAAGGACACAGTCTGACTTCACTGATTAGCTCATTAACTAGTAAATGCATGAGCCTTTCATATGTACAAATAATCTACCTATAAAAAAATCCAAATTGCTAGAAACGGTCCTAGGAATTTCAACTGGATAAAAATTCAACTCAGTAAACCACTCTCTATTTCATGTCCAGAACAGTACCACCACTCTCCTGTAAAACCTGTATTCTAAGATTCAGAAATCTTGCTGAGAACTACACAGCCACTGACAGGCCCTGGAGAGACAGATATGAAGAGCCAAGTTGTTGACATGTGTAATTTACAGACCACTGACTAGTCACCAATGTCTTCTCTGATTGATAAATGCCAGGTCTGAGGGCTTCCATGTGGCTAGTGGATGAAAATCTGATCTACAGATCCACTCACTCCACAAGCAGATTACAAAGCACAAACTTCTCATAGAATGACTCTAGCCCAGCTTTCACCATAAAGTTTATGTTTGGAAACCCATCTAATTTCTGAATCTACTTCTCAAGTAATTAAGAATCCAGAAAGAAAAAGAGGTGATTATGAAGATATCACTAGAACACCAATATTAACTATCGACAGCAATATTAACTATCAATACCTGGCCTACATAGGTGGCTTAACATAACCAACCAGCATCAATAAATACAGCCCTATCATTAGACTGATGGTCATGGAAGAAATAGCTCAAACCGTAAAACAATAGCTGAAATTTGGAATAGCTGCCACCTTCAAGACCTTTAATGAAGCTTTATTTATTTTTTTTAAAGATTTTATTTATTTATTCATAGAGACACACAGAGAGAATGAGAGGCAGAGACACAGGCAGAGGGAGAAGCAGGCTCCATCCAGAGAGCCCGACGTGGGACTCGATCCAGGGTCTCCAGGATCACACCCTGGGCTGCAGGCGGCGCTAAACTGCTGCGTCACCGGGGCTGTCCCCTTTAATGAAGCTTTATATTTCATATCACTCGTTGTATAGCCTGCAGGGGTCTTGATAAAAATGATACTTCTCTCCCATCTAGTGGTCACAAGGGTGGTTTTGGTGAAGAGCCAGAATTGGAAGAAGCCAAGGGGGCAGTGGGATGGGAAAAGAGGGGTAGAAAAGAGGTTTAGGAAACCATTCTTTAAGAAACTTAACTAGGAAAAATGGAGCCAGGTTGGAGGGATGAGGAGACAGATTCTGAGGCTTTTCTTTCTTTCTTCAATGGGAGGTATTATAATGTGTTTGTATGCTAATGAAAAAAGCCAATGAAATGGGACGTAATAAAGATTAAAGTAAACAGGAAGAGAGTATCATCCTAGCTTATGAGAAAAGGGACTGTCTGGGGCAAAGGGTGTCTGTCTACCCATGGTAAGTATCATGCCAATGAATTTAACTCTCCCTATGGATCTCTTTTCACACTTTCATACTCGAATGTCCCTGAACACTGTTAGGGGTATACAAATATCATAGTATTACTTCACAGTTAAGATACATATACAAACAACTGTTAAAGTCTGTATCTGGTAAGTGCTATGTTCATGACAAAGAAAATGTTTTTGCTGCTGCATATCACTGACTTAGTGGTACTTTTGGGCTTGTCAGTGTTCACTTACCTTAGCATGCTGCAATACTGTCAATGCCACCAGGGGGTGCTAGAGCAGCCTGGCTAAGTGTGGGCCAAGGAGCAAGCAGCCATACTCATTGACTAAGAGAATACATTAGCTATATTCCTATATTCCTACTATCTTTGAACAGGACAATACACGAAGGGCAAGTGCACAAAAGAAATTAAGCAAGGGGACGTCTGAGTGGCTCAGCAGTTGGGCATCTGCCTCTGGCTCAGGGCGTGATCCTGGAATCCCGGGATCAAGTTCCGCATCAGGCTCCTGCATGGAGCCTGCTTCTCCCGCTGCCTATGTCTCTGCCTCTCTCTCTGTGTCAGGTCAGGTCAGGTCAGGTCAGGAAAAAGGAAAGGAAAAAAGGAAAAAGGAAAGGAAAGGAAAGAGGGAAGGAGGGAGGGAGGGAGGGAGGAAGGAAAGGAAGAAGGAAGGAAGGAAGGAAGGAAGGAAGGAAGGAAGGAAGGAAGGAAGGAAGGAAGGAAGGAAGGAGAAGAGAAGGGAAGGGAAGGGGAGGGAAGGGAAGGGGAGGGAAGGGAAGGGGAGGGAAGGAAAGGGGAGGAAAGGAAAGGGGAGGAAAGGAAAGGGGAGGAAAGGGAAGGGGAGGGGAGGGGAGGGGAGGGGAGGGGAGGGGAGGGGAGGGGAGGGGAGGGGAGGGGAGGGGAGGGGAGGGGAGGGAAGGGAAGGGAAGGGAAGGGAAGGGAAGGGAAGGGAAGGGAAGGGAAGGGAAGGGAAGGGAAGGGAAGGAAAGAAATTAACCAAGAAGTAGACTGGAACCATGAGACTGTGATCCTTAGGTAAATTATTAACTTTTCTGAGTTTCAGTTTTTGAAAAATGAGGCTAACACAACACATTACAAGGATCAAATAGGATACTTAATACAACACATCTGTCAGTCTGGCACAGGGCCCCTGGTAAACACAGACCCCGGTGGCATCATTCCAGAATAACTATCCTACTGCCCCACTGCATTTCCCCATAAGCACCAGCTAACTACTGACCCTAGAGATTCTGATACAAGCCTTCTGTGCTGTGCTAAGGACATTGCTGCAGCCCTCTGTTCTGTTCCCCATTTTGGGACCCCCACTATTCTAAACAGCCTACTACATGCTTAAGCTTTTCACAACTGTCTTCCCCACCTTCTCCTGCAACCTGGCTTTCCTCAGAAGTCATCTCTTCCCCTGCCTATCAGTCAGTTCTTACAATACCTAACCCCCAGGGCCTAGGCAGCAGGGTCAGCATTCTTTTAGGATCATTAGGTCCTCTCTAGACATTCCTCCCTTGTGCAAAATCCTCTATATCCCGAAGCTCACGATGGCTGTTTCTCATACCATCAACATCAACAACAAACAAAAACTTTGCAGAGGCCTTGGCCCTTGGCTCACTTTGTCTCATGCCATCTTCCTGGTAGCTTCAATATTAAGTATTCAGTATTGCTAAATGATAAAGAATTACGCCAAAACCAAAACAAATGCACAAATCCTACCCTATCAAAGATCCCATCACTAACTTTGATTCCTACAAAACCAGTTCTGTGACTTGGTTTCACTTTCCCAGAGCCTGTGCCCCAGAGACGACTATGTTACTGACAGTCATATTGGTACCCTCAATTGGTTCACTCCCCTCCATACCCTCAGGGGGCCATACCAGCACCCTAACCTCTCATTCTACTGCTGCTCAGCACTGCTGGAGGAAATCACATCCCTGGAGAGAAGGGTGCTTCTACACAAAGATGACTTCCAGGCTCAGGGTAGGTAGGCCCTTAATGCTGTCAGCAAGCCTTTCCTCACAGATTCCTCTCCCTCCCTAGTCTACTCATTCCAAATGTCACAGGACATCACCATCTGCTGCCCTCCTCACTTCCTCACTCTTCAGACAATGTCCTCATCATCTTCTGCTAGCCCACAGGAACCCCATTTTGAAGTCATTGTTTTCAGATGTTAGAGCACTTAACCTCTGTACTACGGTCCCAAGGAAAGATATCCTCTTCTCCTACTATACAAGGTTCTAGCCCATTTTCACCACCAATGGGATCTCTTATCATTCACTGGTCTCACTCTCCTATACCTTCAATCTCTCCCATATGCCAAATTACTTACTAAACATAAGTATATTATAAATCTTACAGCTCTCAAAACTTAACAGATTCAAAGACAAATGTATGTTTCCCCACACCTGTTGGCTCTTTTATTCTAGGTCTCAGTTATTGTAAGCAGACGCAGAGCTAACCAGAGACCAGAATTTCTAGGAAAGCAGAGAATGGCAAATGGGGTCAAAAGCCTTAACTGCAATGCAGAAGGCAGGGGACAAGACGAGCATCCAAGTATCTCAGAAATGCAAAGGGGAGGGAAATGAGCTTATAAATGGAGCTGGAGAGAGGTGGTGAAGGGGCTGGGTGGGAGGTTTGAGAAGGCTGACCTTTTGACTATAAAAGCAACCTAGAGGAATAAGGAGTATGAAAGTACAGAAAGAAGCCTGCCCTTTGCTGGCTCCCTTTCTGAGGGACTATCTAAACATGCGAGATGTTCACAAGACATTCTCTTCTCTCTCTGAAATTCTTAGAATATTAATTTTTAAATTGTAGTTTTGGGGGTCAGAGAACAAACTGCCAGTTGTCACAGTACAATTTTCTTTACTCTGCCATGTATCGATCTATGTGGAGTCTCACTTGCCCATGATCCTCTGAAAAAACAGATCCGTTCTAAAGCTAACATTCACAACCTAATGGAACAAAGGAAATCTGAACAGCAGTTGTTTATCAGAAAAGAGTAAGCCAAAATATTTCGGAAAAGAAGCTAGAGAAAATATAAATATTTGAATAAGCTAAAAAATAAACATTTTTGTAATCTTCCCTTACTTGGAAACAAATGGCAATTCCAAATAGGCAGCTGATGAGTAAAGCCATTTCCTTCTGGAACACAGTACAGATTTAAAGTGAATACATTTTCCTACAGCCGTACAGTCTTTTAATTTCTCTGAATTTACCAAAAGTGCTGCCTTCTTCACGGAAATCCCACTCTGCAGGAGATACTGTAGGAACTCTGGACAAGTTCCCTGCAGACCCTCCTGACAATGATGAAGAATTCCTGAAACCAGAGAACAGCTACAGAGTGGACGGGAGTTGGGGGAGTATTCTGCTACACTCTGGTATATTTTTGCCTTCCAGCTATCTAAAATATCTACTGACATTTAACAGATGCAGTGGCATGCTTTTCCCCCAGATATCAGAGAATGTTCTGGAATATAGAAGAAACTAATTCTTTGTTAAAACCACCCAGCAGTTTTTGCTTTTCTGACCATGTGGTCTTGTGAAAGAAAAGAAATACCAGAGTTCTCATCCCACCTGGAAATGCAATTAACCAATGGTATTTAACTACTACTCAACAGATGTCAAGAATAAGATACAGCTTCACTTCTGAGAAGACCACAGTCTATTTGGCAAGACAAAACAACCAAGTAAACACTGACAAACAGCACTATTAGCAAAAAGCTTTGATACATGAAAACCAATGTTAAAATATCTACAGTGTGAATGGGCATATCAAGGAGAGCCTGGAGATCTCTGGAAGCAAACATTTTATTTACCTCCTGGCATACCTTAAAAAAGTAAGAACTGAGAATTTCTGATAAATAGTTAGAGCTTAGGAGGTGTGGCCTTCCTCCAGAAAGTTCATGACTGCATCCTAGAGCCAAAATGATCAGGTGAAGAATCCTGTGTCTTCTCAGGTAAAGAAGCCAGGTCTCTCTTGCCCCCTTGTGTGACTTTCCCATTTCAAGTCACCTCTACCACCTATGTCTTCTGCTTCTACTATTACCTTGAGCAAGTCCCTTCCCAAATCTGGATCTTATTTTTTTTTCCCTCATAATAACTAACTGATCAGTAAACCAAACTGCAACCATATAATGTATTTTTCAGTGATTTGAAAGAGAAAGCATTCAACTCTATAAACCCTTTACCAATATATATTCAGTGCTCTGCAAACTGCACAAAGTATGCAGTATATTACTTGTTAAAATACACACACACACACACAGATGCTTATCCATGTACAGACTAGCTTTAGAATGGGAGACAGGAATCAAGTAACAGTGGTTGCCATTGGAAGGGCAACTCAGTGTCTAGATTGATTGGGGATGGTACTAGGAAAGTATAGGGGACTTATTTTTCACTGTATATCCCTTATGCCTTTTGAGTGTTGAGCATATGTTGAATGCTCAAAAGATTAATTTTTAAAATAAGCAAAGTTCAATTACTCAACTGTGCTACAATTACCAAAGAGATTATAACCTAATACTGGAATTAGGGGTTGCAATGGTAGCCAAAGCCTGAAACTGGATTAACACACACATATTCCTTAGTTTTTTATTGTAAAACCTTTTAAGATAGAAGATGATTACTTTCCCCTAATTCTAAATCCTATTACAGATGAACTTGTGAAATTAGTTTAGCTATGAATCCCATTCATTTCTTCCAATTTATAAGTTTATTCACAGTGAAATACCTGACAAATCCCAGGTGGACAACCAGTGTCAAGTGTACCCAACTTATGTTTCACACTTCTAGAAACAGGAAGTTCACCACATTCCAACTTTAAAGAGCTCTAACCACTCAGAAGATCCCTGTATGTTGAGCTGTGCCCTGTGGCTTCCACCATCTTCTTCCATCTCTTCTGTAGTCAGTAAAAGAGCACCTATAACTAAGTACCAGGTACCCGGTATAGTACACTGTGCTATATACCAGGCACAGGGAACACAAAGACGAAAAGGAGTTCCTTCCTTTGAAAGGCTTTGCATCTAAGAGGGAGATAGAAAGGAAGATCAACCATATGATATTAAGAGTATGACAATGG
Organism: Canis lupus baileyi; assembly: GCF_048164855.1. NCBI lineage: Eukaryota > Metazoa > Chordata > Mammalia > Carnivora > Canidae > Canis > Canis lupus. The sequence continues at coordinate 21,554,977 of NC_132859.1, read as the reverse complement.
TGATGAGGGAGAAAAGAGAAGGGTGCCACAGTACAGAAAGGAACACCTGGCACAGCCAAAAGAGAGGTGATACCAGGTTTGAGATTTATAAGATGAACAGGAGTCAATAGGGAAGGGGCATTTCTAGCACTGCCAATGGCAGCAATGTAACAGAGTCCAAGGCATTCAAAAAATTGTCAAACAAAACGAGACTAAACAACTAGCTGAAGAGAAAGTAGAAAAGAAAGGCAGAGACAAGATCATACAGACTTCCTAAGAAATCAGAAATTTATTCTGGTGGCAACTGAGAGCCCTAGAGCAGTTTTTGGGAGCAGAGATTAAGCGGTGAGGTGGGGCAGCAATGCAGCAAGCAGTTAGTCCCGAGGCAAGGAGACCAGTTATAAAACTATTTCCATATCTTGTTAAGAAAAAACTAAGGCTTAAACTACAGATGGCATATTATGTCCAGAGAGAGGTAGAAGATGAACTCAAAGTATAATTATGAGAGACAATCAACTAGACTTGGCAAATGTAGGAGAAGTATAGGGGCCCTTCTAGGATTCTGGCTTAGATGTGTAATAGTGGTGATGCCCTCCAACAAGTCAGAGAACTTCTTTCTGCCTCACCAGGAATATCATACTAGCAATGGTAGCTCAAATGTGCAATAATGATGGTATTTAAAACCTGCCACTGAAGTAATTCAGAAATTATTCATGAAGAATATGGAAGGACCTAGAGCAATAGCAGGGCTCCTCTTGACCCAACATGTGCCCAGGCCAGTGCTACTTCCCATTCAAATGTATATATTTATCTGAACCCTTTCCTCTCTCTACTCTCCTCCACTCCAACTTCTTCCTGTGACAGGCTCCTAAAATTCTTCAGACATCCATTATCAGCAATATCAGATCCCTGAAACTCACTCCAAATAAAAACATCCGATGTATGTATATTTTAAAAAGGGAATGTATTTTAGGGGAAGGTTTAATTCTGTTCAGTTCTAACTGCCACATGCCACACTGCCTTTTTATTCACAAATCCTACCCATATACATGCCCAAGAACCATTCTCATGATATATCATTATTTTTTCTGAGCCCAGACATAATCATACCCTATTCAAGGTCAGTAGAGTACTACAGAAGATTCTCTACTATTTCATTAGATTTTTCACTACTTCAAAATACATGTATTGTTTTTATATTTATCAACATTAAAAGTAGGAAAAGTTACAAAAGATTATCAATTTTTTGGAGAACATAAGAAGTTTCTCTGCCTGAAAGATGTTCACAGAAACACTCAGAGTTGCAAGGGAACTTAAAATGAAAGACCAATTACTCCACAAATGCTTAAATTCCCATTCCCTCTACAACATGCCCACCAAATATTTACCCAATGTAGAGATGACCTCTTCCAATGAGAGGGAACATACTATTCTCTTTGACAGCACTGGCTAAAAAGTGAGAACTAATTCTAAACATAGAGGCAAACACTAGTAGTTGAAAGCATGATAAGGAATATTTTGAAAATGTAATTCACAAAATCTCCCCACAATTTCTTATTCATTAGAAAGAAGAATCCTTTACAGTGGAGAAACTTGGTGAACTGAGTGATCAGAGATCACCAGTAATGGGACAAGTTAACATCATGTGCACTCTGAAGGACAGTATTTTTGGGTGTTACTAGCAAGGAGACGTTCCTGAGATAATCATGAGGAAACCTCAGACAATTCAAATTGAGGAACATTCTACAAAAAAACTGACATTTCAAAAATGTCATGGTCAAGACACACAAAGAAAGGCCAAAGAAATGTTCCAGATTAACAGAGGACTAAAGTTTCATCACCCAACTGCATGTATGATTCTAAATCAGATGAAAAAAAGAACTATAAAGATCATCATCAGGATAACTGATGAAATGTGAGTCCTGTACATTAGATAATAGTATTGTATAAATGTTAAGTTTCTTCATTTTGATTATTGTACTCTGGTTATGTAAAGAATGCCCTTATTCTTAGAAAATATATATTGATGTATTTAAGGCTAAAGGGACAGGATGCTTGCAATTCACTTTCATATAGTTCAAGAAAAAAGTATGCGTGCATGAGGGTGGGGAGAAAGAATGAATGATAAAGCAAGCACAGGAAGAAAACTAATAACAACCAGTGAATCTGGATGAAGGATGTAGGAGAATTCTTTGTACTACTATAATTTTTCTTTACATTTGAAATTATATCAAAATTAAAAGTTACCCTGATCCCTAAGTAGTAAGGTCATATAATATTATGTAAGAATACTGAAAAATGTGTTAGCATAGTTTCCTTGAAGAGTTCAGGTCCTACTCACTGATACTGATGAACCTCAGATGAAAATGTCTCATATGAACCTTTTCTGAATCATTTCTACCATTTACTTTGGCAATAATGTTGCCATTATTCCTTACCAACCAAGTGAAGGTTGATAAATGTTCTTTTACCTGTGGCCAATGTTCTTAAATGTTCTTAATTATTTCACATGAATTTTCTTTCTTGACCTCTGTTTTGCAGTTTTTACCCTAAAGAGATAATCCACCACTAAAAAAGCAGCCCCGTATCTGGATATCCCAAGGTAACAATGTTGGATAGTCAAAGTGCTCCAGATGACAAGGCATATATGTTTTACCCAGAATCCAAGCTAAGTCAACATTAATTGCACTACTGTAGCTCTATTTTAATGCCTGTTTGTATATGTGTATATAATGTTTCTCTAAATGTATGCTTCAGTATGCATTTAGTATACATTCAGTACACATTTCTCTAAATGTATGCTTCAGTATATATATATATATATGTGTATATATATATATATAGCTGATCCTTGAACAATATGGTTTTTGAACTGAACAAGACCACTTACATGAATTTTTTTATAGTGTAATACTGTATATACTGTATATACTATAATGGATTTTCTCTTCCTTATGATTTTCTTTCTCTTCCTTATGATTTTTCTTTTCTCTAGCTTACTTTAGTGTAAGAATTACAGCATATAATACATATAACACATAAAATATGCATTAATTGACCATTAGTGGGATGCCTGGGTGGCTCAGGGGTTGGGCCTCTGCCTTCGGCTCAGGGCATGATGCTGGAATCTGGATCAAGTCCCACATCGGGTTCCCTGCAGGGAGCCTGCTTCTACCTCTACCTGTGTCTCTGCCTCTCTCTCTCTCTCTCTCTCTCTCTGTGTCTCATGAATAAATAAATCTTTAATAAAAAAAATTGACAATCAGTAATTATACTTTGAGGGAGTCAAAAGTTATAAATGGATTTTCAACTGCAGGGGGACATGCATGCCCCATAACCCTCACATTACTCAAGGGTCAACCGTAATAATATGAAAATATGGACAGTTACATAATCATTTTTGCTCATCTGGTTAGCAAACAACTATACTTAAAATATTTTGTGTTAAGTAGTGAACTGAAGAAATAAGCACTCCTATTCACTTGGTTGGTAAGGAATGTTAGTTCATTGGCACCATCTTGGAAGAGGAAGGGAGAAATAATTTGACAATGTCCAACCAAAATTTTAAACATTCACACTCTGACTCTGCCATTTCACAACTTGGCAATAACTTACAATTCAAAAATAATGCCACAAGTGCACAAAAACTTCTCAATGTACACACATATATACATACACCCAAGTACACATATGCACACATATATTTCTATGTTTCTATATTCATCAATAACAAAGGTAAAAACAGCAACAAATATGAACTACCAATTGTTTTCGCTATCTCTGTACCATGGATCTTGCCTACCAGATGAAGTGAAGAAAACTATCTCTAACAATAAAAGGATGCATTGTTTGAAATAGTGAAATGCTATCAAAAATTCATGTGTCAATGAGGCACTTAAAAAATAATCATACATCCATACAGTATCATACTATATTGCCATTAAAGAGAATAAGTTAGATATATAAGTAGAGACATGGAAAGATGCCAGGAAACAGTAATAGGTAAGGGGAATAAATTCCCCTTTTTTGTTTAAAACATAAAAAAAGAAAACTGAGTTTGAAGTATACCAAACTATAAACAATGATTATTTTGGGGTTTAGACCTAAACAAAGTCTCAACAGTTTTTAAAGTAATTCTATGAATACTTGAAGTTTCCTAATACTCATTACTGTTTTCTAAGTAGATAAAATGATCTAGGGGCAGCCCGGGTGGCTCAGCGGTTTAGTGCCGCCTTCAGTCTGATCCTGGAGACCCGGGATCGAGTCCCACGTCGGGCTCCCTGCATGGAGCCTGCTTCTCCCTCTGCCCGTGTCTCTGCCTCTCTCTCTCTGTGTCTCTCATGAATAAATAAAGTTTAAAAAAAAAAAGATCTATATTAAAGTCATCAAATTTAAATGACTTGCAACAAATATCAGGACAGACAACAATTTACAATACTTAAAAAAAAAAAACTCTAGAAGAGATTTTAGTATTAAAACTATTTTTATTTCCCAAATAAAATCCTCTTCAGTTTATATATAATGATAATAAAAGAAATTAAAGTTGACTGGAGGAGGTGGGCTCTACCCTCAAGCTCCCACTCTTTGTGAGAAAACTTACCATGTTCATGGAGTTCAGTCAGTTAGAGAAAGTGTGAAGAATTCATCAGTAAGTAGCCAGACAGAAGGCTCCTTACCGTTAAAGGAGCTTAGCCACAGCACACATGGGTGTCGTGTGTCTGATGTATCTCACTTGTACCATTTCTCCAGAAATGGCAAAACTGTATCCATTACATCAAACATGCCCCAAACACCTATCTCACCAATTTTCCTATCCACCACTCCTATCAGCTCAGAGTAACAGCAGTCATTAGCAGATCCAACTGTTCCCTATTCAAACCAGATCTGCATCCTTGCCTGAAAAGCCTGAAAGGATGTTCTGTCATTAGCTAGTCACATAAATAAATGATGGCTACCTTCATTTTAAAGGACTTGAGAAAGTCTAACAGAATAGGCTAAAGACTTAAAATATAAATCTGAAAAGACCCAGTACTGCTACAACCCACCAGCCACAGACCCTTTTGTACAGAGGGCAGACCATCCCTCAGGTAGAGGGCCTGAGTGGTTCTGTCTTGGCATCTTTGGTTGACCACCCTCTTACCTTAGACTTTGCATGCCAAGTGAAGTGCAGGAAATTTGTCTCACTGGGTACTAACAGGTTAAAGGATAGAGCGTAGTGACTAATAAGGTCATTTCTCACATAATAAAGTTCTGCATCAAGACCTAGGGGGAAAAAAGAGAAAAAAAGAATTAAATATCTAAAATGCACTCAAAATCATTAACCACCAATATTTCAAATACAAGTTGAGAGTGAAAATAGGATGTACGAAAGTACATCACAAATGTCTCTCACATATGCTATCTAATGAATCAGGTAGGACTCTGGGTTTCACCATCATCAATAAAGATGAAGAACTTGGGATTCTAAACAATTTAGTTATCCAGCTAAACACAGGTATGCTAGATCTAGAACTCTGGGAGCCACTCTGTCTTCTGAGGACCAATGTGACTTCTCCTTTCAGACACAGTCCTTCTCAGAGTAATACCTATAAACAAGAGCCCCTTCTTCCCCCAAAACTGACGTAGATTTAGGAAGAGAGGTTCAAAATAAAAGGGAGAAAGACATGTAGTTTCGTGAAAATATTAGTCTGACCCAAGGCCAGAGATGATCTCTCCTTTGCCTCATAGGCAAGTACATCCTGGCCACTCCGACAGCATTTACCATCATACACTCACACTAGTTGCCACATCAACACATGTTCTTTCCCCATATTCTCAGGACAATTCTCTGCTGATGCTCAGTAAACATATGTTAAACAAGTCAGTTCTGCAGATAAAGCAGAAATAACCAGACACCTAAAAAGTGCTAGAGAAGCAATTTCCAAATTTCATTCACTCCCATACCTTCTCTATTAAGGCCACATCCAACCTCCAAACATACCATGTTCTTTAATTCTGTCATTCCCTTTCGTCCTACCTGTATTTGATATAAGAATCAAATGGAGGCTTTCTCCATGATAATCCAAAAGAACTGAATGAATAAAAGTAGAATTACTTTCTTTCTTTCAACTGATTTGCTGGTATTTAAAGATGTATCTAGGTGTCCCTCTAGTGATGTGTAACATATATATTCCACACATTGGAAGGAAAGGGTACAGGCTGAACCAATCAAAATATCAATCTCCTATTTACTGAATCTATACCATAAGCCTGAAAACCTGCGGTATGCAGAGGTCAAGATGGAGATCTTACACCTCCTAAGATATAGAAACAAATAACTCTGCTACAGGCATTTCTCCCGTAAAATTAATTTTCTCATTTCTCAACTGAATCTAAAATCATTAATTCAGAAATGAGATTTGAGGCTTACCTAGGGGAAAGCTGCACTTTTTGGGTGGCATTGCTTTAGTTATCCTATAGAGGTACCAAATGCAATGGGACAAACTCTGGGGTTTTCTACAAAAGACCCTCCCTGCTGGCAGGACAGGTAGCGCTGCAGACATGGGGAGGGAGGACTGGTGGTATTGGAGAAAGGGGAAAAGGAAAACAAAATTAAGAAGGTGAGAGAAAGGGTGGGGGGGGAACGCAACAAGAAAGCTGGGAACAAAGAAAACATCAGCAATCACAATAATTGTAAACTGCTTAAACATGCTTATAAAAAAAAAAAAAAAGTCACGTCTTACTCTAGTCGAGACTGATGCTGTTTACAAGAAGTACACCTGGAACAAAACTTTTAAAAAGGAAGAAAAACAAAGTAGATGAGCAGTGTTGACATGAGATAAACTAGAGCAAGGTAAAAAGATTTTATATTAAAGGCATTAGTAAAAAAAACACAGGACGCTATAGTTGTGTAACTAACAAAAGAATCCCAAATATAGAAAGCAAAAAACAACAGGAAAAATCAATAATAAAGAGACAAATCCATAATCATAGTTGGAGACTAATATCATTTCAGAAAACATAAAAATCTAGAGTGGCTATTCTGTCCCCAGCTGGACTCCCAAAGCCTAACCTCTATTGCCCACCTTTTCCCACATTTTTAAGCTCTTCATTCCAGCTTCTAACTCAGGCAAAGAATGCCATGGGCACAGCATCCCATGATGGAAACCAAAACTACCCCTCAAGCAAAAATGACTGCTCAAAGGAAGCTCTGGCAGGCCCAGACCACCCAGACCAGGTTGAGCTTAACCCCAATTCACACCAGCAGAGATTGGAGGTGGCCACGAAGGGACAGTTACTTTTACCTCATTATAATGCTAAAAATTCACCCCAGGATGGGCACAAGCCTCATTAACAAGACAGGCAATGTGTGTATACGCAGGTTTCCTTAAGGTGCAGTCACAATTTTAAGCTCACCTCCACAAGGTGATGACAAAGCTGCCCTTTCTGAATATTCATCCTAACCCCAAATAAAAGGAACCATTCACCCTTGCTTGGGGAGTCACGGCTTTAGAAGTTATTCCCCGTGATCTCCTTATTTGCTGCAAAAATAGTTTCCTTTCTTGACAACTCCACCTGGTGTAGTCTCTACCTCACCAAGGTGCGAACTAATGTTACTTTGGTTATGATATTCTTTGAACAATATAATTATGGGACAGGAAACAAGGGGGTTATCGAGGCTCTTTTAAGCAGCAGGTTTGAGCAATGGAAACTTAAGCAAGGAAAAGGGCCCACAGAGACCACTTAGCTCAAAGTACACAGGCTTATTAAGCGACCTACCTCAAAATAGACATAGGCCCTAACTGACCAATTACAAACAGGCACAGTACAGTTCCTCAGATTATCAAAAAGGGAAATTCTTTATATCCCTACATTTCCTCACTCTGCCCTCATCACGGTGGCCCTTCACCACTGCCTCCTGGCAGACAGTTTCAGTTTTGCTGTCATGACCCTCACTGTCCCCCTTGCATGTATTCAATAAACTTCTATCTCTTCTGTTCTGCCTTGAATGAATTACCTCATCGCTCCCGCTGCCAACCACCACCCAATTGGGACGCCCCACAACTGGTAGCCCCTCCATACGATTAACACCCATCAGGGTATTAATCACGATGTTAATCATGAGTTAGACCATACACATTTTTAAAAAATGGATTCTAACTAGACATAATAAAGGCTACCTTCTCCATCAAATGTTATAATAAAGAAATTAACTATAAGTTAAGGATAAAGCCAAAAGATGATTATTTGAAAAGATAAATGAATATTAAATCCTTTGCAAGACTGATTAAGAAAAAAGAGAAAATTACCAATATTAAGAATGAAGAGGAACTTTGCTACAAATCCTACAGATGTTAAAAACAACTTAGTATGAACAACTTTATGACAATAAATTCAATAACTTAGAAAAATCCTTGAAAAAACACAAGTTAGGGATCCCTGGGTGGCACAGCGGTTTAGCACCTGCCTTTGGCCCAGGGCGCGATCCTGGAGACCCGGAATCGAATCCCACATCGGGCTCCCCGTGCATGGAGCCTGCTTCTCCCTCTGCCTGTGTCTCTGCCTCTCTCTCTCTCTCTGTGTGACTATCATAAATAAATAAAAATTTAAAAAAAAAAAAGAAAAAACACAATTTACCAAAACTGACAAGAAGTTAAAAATCCAAATAATAAAAAATCTCCCCCTAAAGCTTGGGTCCAAAAGAATTCTATAAAACATTTAAGGAAGATATAATATCAACCTTGCATAAACTTTCAGAAAATAGTCAAAGAAAATACTTCCTAACTCAGTTTATAAAGCCAGCATCACATTGATATTAAAACCAGACAGAAACATAAGAAAATTACAGACTGACATCCTTCATGAACATATACATAAAATTTTCTGTAAAATATTAGCAAACTGAAGCCAGCAATATACACAAAGGATAATTACATCATGATTAAGTGTATATGAGAAGTTAATTTTGAAAAATCACCAATTCAAAAAAATCATTAATTCATCACCTTAAAGGAATAAAAGATAAAAACCTGGATCATCTCAGTAGATGTGGAAAAAGCACTTGGTAAAATTAATGACAAAAACTGTCCACAAACTAGGAATGGACATAAACTTTCTCAGTCTGGTAAAGAGCATCTATAAAAAACCCCTCAGATGGGCACTAAGGAGGACATTTGATGGGATGAGCACTGGGTGTTATACTACATGTTGGCAAACTGAATTTAAATAAAATATTTTTTTTAAAAAACCCTGCAATTAGCATCATACTCAATGGTGAATTATCAAATTCTTATTTCTAAGATCAGAAACAAGGCAAGGATGTCTACTTCCACCACTTCTATTCAACCTTGAATTAGAGGTCCTAACCAACGTATAAGGACAAGACAAAAAAGCATAAAAACTGGAGTGGATGAACTCAAACTCACAGCTGATAGGATTATTTGTGTAAAAAACACTATAAAATCTACTAAAAAACTACTAAAACCAATTCATGACTTTAGCAAAGTCTCAGAATACAAGGCCAATATAAAAAAAAATGCACTGTATTTCTATATATTAGCAACTGGAAAATAAAATTTAAAAATCAAAACTGTAGCATCGAAACATATCAGTACCTAGAAATAAATCTAAAGATATAAGACCTCTACACAAAACTACCAAACATGGCTAAGAAAAAATTAAAGGTGACCTAAATGAGTGGAGAGAGATAATTCTTTTAGATAAGCCTCAACACTCTTAAGGTGTCAAGTTTCTCAAACTGATGTACAGATTTAAAGTAATCCTAGGCAAAATTCCAAAAGTTTTCTGAAGAAACAAATTAATTCTAAAATGAAATTTAAATGCCAAAACTATCTTGAAAAAGAAAAAATAATGTTGGAAGACTCACATTACCTGATTTCACAACATAATTGAGAACTACAGTAATCAAGACAGTGTGGTACTGATAAAAAGACATGTATCAAGAGAGCAGAATCCAAAAACAAACCTGCAAATATAGGGTCAATGGAATTTCAACAAAGGCACCAAGGCAATTCAATTGAAGTTATGCTAAGGCAACTGGATAAAAGTAAAGGGGAAAAGAATCTTCACCCTTATCTTACATATCACACAAAAACTGATTTGCAATAAATTATAAACCTACATGTAAAAGGTAACATTATAAAACTTCTAAAAGAATATGTAATGAATATCTTCACAATCTAGGATAAATAAAGATTTCTTAGACTGGTCACGCAAAACATAAACCAAAAGACAAAAAAAAAATAGATGAACTGGTCATCATCAAAATTAAAAACTGTTCCTAAAAGACACTGTTAAGTAAATGAAATTCAAGTCAAAAACCAGGAGAAAACATTCACAGCACATCATTCTTAAAAAAAGGACTTGTTTCTAGGATAAAGATCGCCTACAAACTAAAAATAAAGAGATAATCCAATTAAATAAGTTAGGCAAAAGATGTGAACACACATCTTATAAGAAAATACATGAAAATGGAAAATAAGCATATGAAAAGGGACTAAACATCCTTAGTCATCAGAAAAATACAAATTAAAACAACAACGAGGTATCATTTCTACCTACAAGAACTATTAGAGGTTGGCAAACATGCTGGAGCACTTGCATCTCTTACACATTGCTGGGAGTGTAAAAATGTTAAATTACTTTACAAAACTGGCAATTTTGTATATAAAGTTAACATATACATAGCCTATGACCCCATAGTTATATTCCTAGGTCATTACCCAAAAGAAATGAAAACATATGTCCACAAAAAAATCTGTATGTGAATGTTGATAACACTTTTATTCAGAAGAGCTGAAACTGGAAATAATACAAATGTCTATCATCAGATGAATGAACAACTAATTGTGGTATATTCATACAACAAAATACTCAGCAATAAAAAGAAACTGTTGAGACTTTGTAACAAAAGGGATGAATCTCACAGACTACACGAGGAAAAGAAGTTATGTATGAAAGATTACATACTATATAATTTCATTTACATAAAATCCTTGAGCAGGAAGACTATATGGTGATAGAATCAAACCATATAGTCTGGGAAAGAGGGTGGGAGAGATCGGTGAATTGACTGCAAAGAGGCACAGGAACTTTTTATTATTCCGATAATAAAAATGTTCTAGATCTAACTGAGACAGTGTATACATAGGTATATGTGTTTTTCAAAATCCAATCAACTATACATTTAAAATCTGCAATATCAAAACAAAAAACAAAAAAAAGAAATAAAATAAAAAATAAAAAAATTTGCAATATCATTGTATGTAAAGTTAACCTAAATTTTTCAAAAGAGGAAGAAAAAAGTCAATAGGTTTTACCTTTCTTTTCTAATCTCAAAAAGCTTGCAGACCATAGTATATAATCAGCACTAACAAGAAAGTTGTAGAAAAAAATAATCTTAAGTAATCAACATCTTCCGAATTTAAACTTAAAACATCTTTCAGGGAAATAAAGAACTCTGTTCCTAATAAATAATAGTTATGATGCTATTACTAGTAGTAATAATAATGTGTAAATATTTAAGTTTTCCAGACACAGTTCAAAATATCAAAAACGTCTAGGGGTTCTGTAAATTCAACTCCTTATAAAGCCAGATGAAAACGAGCTATAAACACAGAAAAGAAAAACAAAAAAGCAAGCACATCCTCAAGCCATGCATGCAGTCCTTAATAATTTGTGATTTTAGTCGTACTAAAAATTCTCTGAGTTCTTAACTTCTCAAAAGATGAGACTGAGGGATATGGCCAATTCCCTTTCCAACATCCTAGGGGCATCTGTACTTCCCAAATTGCTCAAGGTCTCTCCAGCTCTACCAATTCAAACTCTAGACAGAAACCAAGGTTCCTGACTAGAAAACATTCTCTTTGAAGACACGAGAGCAAATTCTCTACAATATTCCAATAGAAGGTTGAGCAAAGACTGGACTGCTAACTTTCTCAAGCTTCTAAAGCCTATTTGGACCTCAACTTGGCTGGCATGCTTATTAACCTGTTCATCCATCCATGACCCCCCTTCTCTTCAATGACTTTTTTCTATACTGTCATCCCCCAGTACCACTGTAACTTCAACCAACTTCCACCCCTTGAGGCATAGCTGGCCTTGTAGAGCCTTGAAAGACCCATTCTACCCCCTTAATGGGTATTGCCCTGAATCTCTATAACCACTTCTGATGATTACTTAAGTATTCTTATTAAAAGTCCTATTTCAGGGCACCGGGTGGCTCAGTGGTTGAGTGTCTGCCTTGGCCCAGGTCGTGATCCCAGGATCTGGGATGGATTCCCCCATCAGGCTACCTCCAGGGACCCTGCTTCTCCCTCTGCCTATGTCTCTGCCTCTCTCTCTGTGTCTCTCATGAACAAATAAATAAAATCTTTTTTTTTTAAAGTCCTGTTTCTGGGCAGCCCCGGTGGCGCAGCGGTTTGGCGCCGCCTGCAGCCTGGGGTATGATCCTGGAGACCCAGGATAGAGTCCCACATCGGGCTCCCTGCATAGAGCCTGCTTCTCCCTCTGTCTGTGTCTCTGCCCCTTTCTCTGTGCCTATGAATAAATAAATAAAATCTTAAAAAAAAAAAAAAGTCCTGTTTCCTTTCAGACATACACTATCAAACTATGCCACTCTCTAATCTTCTCAGTATCTTAGCTACCTCATTCATTAAGGACTCTAGAACTAGTTTATAAAACTTCTGTACATACTTATTCTGTGACTTACTATAGCAGGTTTCCAATGTCCTTGAGACCAATGCACTCTCAACCTGTCCTTCAATGTGCCTTTTGATCCTCAACTCCCAACAACCTCCACCTATACCAAAGCAACCCATTTCTATGGACAGCAGCAATATGTAAATAGCTCTACCTCCAAAATCTTGAAATGTAATGTCTCAATAGCTAGTAGCTCTTCAGCTCCTTCCCTTTATTATTATAACAACTGTTTTCTGGGCTCATAAGACCTCCCATATCCAAAATCTTCTTGTTTCTCCCATTTTATTATACCAATCATTTCCTCATTTTCTTCCTACTGGCCTCAACCCCAATTACTTTAATCACTTTCTTACTAGTACCCTCAACTTTCTCCCATCACTTTCTGCCTATGGTAGACATGTACACTCAACCCTAGAAACCAGGCAGTCTTTTTTTTTTTTTTTTTTAAATTTTATTTATTTATGATAGTCACATAGAGAGAGAGAGAGGCAGAGACATAGGCAGAGGGAGAAGCAGGCTCCATGCACCGGGAGCCTGACGTGGGATTCGATCCCGGGTCTCCAGGATCGCGCCCTGGGCCAAAGGCAGGCGCCAAACCGCTGCGCCACCCAGGGATCCCGAAACCAGGCAGTCTTGAACTGACTTGACTCCCCTACCCTCTGTCTTCTCTGGTACTTTGAGTGAACACTGCATAATCCTGGATGAAGCCATTCCCACAAATGAGAGTCACTACAAAGCCATGTCTTCTACTCTCAACAAATAAATTAATATTCATAAGCTGCTGAGAGTTTGGAGTCCTATGATCCATATCTATAAATACTTAATGGCCATCAAAATAAATTGGAAATTGGAAATTTACTACCCTAAGGTGTTTAAATTCTAATGTGACAGGTACACAGAGTTGATATTTTCTGACTAAAGATTTTGAAAACATTTGTTTTGACCAAGGTTAATAATTCCTAGTTTGAAAGGCTTTTAACTTTTTTGAAGAAACCATTAAAATGAGATTCAAATTTTTGCCTATAAAATTAGCAAAAACAGTCTGTTTTGTCATAAGACAGGTTCCTATAACACCAATTAGTTTATAAGTGATTAGTTAATAAAATAACAATGCCACTATAACACAAAAATTATGATGGTTCATATTTGAATTTTCCCAGGCGAGGGGAACTGGAATAGGAGGTAAAGAATTATAACTTTCTATGGAAAAGAAAAAGACCCTCACTCAAGTCTCAATTCCTGCCAGGCAGGAGCCCTCTCTCCCCTACTCTCTACTCTCTGCTCTCCGTGGGGGGAGCCTGATAGGGAACTCGATCCCAGGACCCCATGATCACTACCTAAGCCAAAGGCAGACGATGCTCAACCACTGAACCACCCAGGCACCCCCTCTCTGCCCTATTTTAAGAAAACAAAAATGAGCACCTGCACCCAGGGCTTCCTACTCAGAGGAGCACCACCAGCCTACACAGTTCCTAGAACACAGCAAGCTGAACTTCCTCTTGTGTGTCTACCTCTATGGCAGCTCCACTGGCTTAGAAATCTACTTACATCTGCATTACCTCAAGACTATGCAGGCCAGTGATTTCCATCCTATTATATTTTAATATCTTTAACTCTCCTCTAAAGCAGCCTCAGCTGTGCTAAGTGGTTTGATTGCACAGTCCAAGTTATCTCATAAGGTACCAATTATGCTTTTGTTAGTACTTGGTTTGAAAACTGCAGAGGTCTTGAGTGGTTTGCCTTTAACCTTATTTTTCCCATAAGTCCTATTATTTTTAGTGAACAGGCAATCCTGAAGAGTTTTTGTTTAGGAATGCATTTGATGTTGTAACAGAAACGTTTATATTCTTTAACTGTAATACTGAATGTTAGGGTATAGCAAGCAAACAGTTTATGAATATATATCAAAGTTTTACAAAATTTATACTCTTTGATCCAGTCATTCCACTTCTAAAAATCCACCCTAAGGAAACCAAATGTAGATAAAAAACTTTATAAAGTTATTAATCAAAGTAATATTTTAAATTCAAGAAACAAAATAAATGACCAGCAATAAAGCAGCAATTAATAAACTATAATACTGTACATCCATAACAGAGAATAGTTTTCAAAAGTTTCTTTCTTTGGAGAAGGCGAGAGGTGGTAAGTCATTATACCTCTTTAATCAAATCTCTCCCAATTCATCTATGTGATATACTGAGGTCCCCTTTTGAGAACAGGTTTTAGTAACTAAAAAAAACACTGGAAAAGACTACAAAGTCATGAATAGAGTTGTTACAAATAAATTTTAATAAACTGGGTTTTGCTTAGACTGTAACATAAAATAAAAACAGGCAAGATACAAACTATATACAGCAAATTTTTATAACAGTGTCTGGCACCTAGAATACATCCTCAATGTAAGAAGTATTTGATAAATGTTCAGTGAACTAAAGTTAAATATTTAAGTATATACATGATGTGTGTGCTCCATTTCTCAGAAAAGAAAGGAAATATCAACAAATATTAATAGTGGTTGATCATAAATTATGGATTATGGATTATTTTTATGCATGCTTTTATTCTTTTTATTAAATTTCCTATGAAAGTTAAACCGGAAAAAAAAAACTGGTTTTCAAAAACATGTTTAAAGAAATACATATATATCTGCAGCAATTTACTGAACAAAAATCTAGTAACTGCCTAAAGTAATCCATGAAGGTTAGTAAGAGCGAGAAGGCCCTCAAGCAATGAAATTCAACAAAAACCACATTGGCAAGGATAAATCTCTGATACACCAGTATTAACACTAGTAATGATAAATTATCACTGACTAAAACACCTTCCTCTTTCCCTTACAAATATCCAGGTACACCAAAAAGTAAAACTTGGCAAAGCACTAAGAACTGGAAAGAGAAGATCAAAGAATTTTCACATACAACCCCGGTAACAATGGGGCTGAAATGAGAAGACAATTCTTGGAATACTCACAGGCTCACCATCTGAATGACAATAATACGGGAAATTCTGAAGACGACAGGGAATGCAATAAAGCAATATTTTTCAAGGGAATAGCAAGCAGGCCAGGAAATTCTAATCCCAAACAAATTCTAATCATATGTAAAGACATGAGATTCTCAGAAGGCTTCAGAAAATATACCAATTATGTATTCTTCCCTGCAAAATTACTCCAAAATATTCTGAGACATTAATAATAGTTTTATTTTTAACAGGCGATAAAGAAGCTTTGTATACTGGGAAGATATATACCTCATGATGAGAGTATTATAATCTTGAATCTTTACAGCTCTAAATCAAAATGTCAAGAATCAGGGATCCCTGGGTGGCGCAGCGGTTTGGCGCCTGCCTTTGGCCCAGGGCGCGATCCTGGAGACCCGGGATCGAATCCCACATCAGGCTCCCGGTGCATGGAGCCTGCTTCTCCCTCTGCCTCTCTCTCTCTCTCTCTCTCTGTGACTATCATAAATAAATAAAAATTTTTAAAAAAATGTCAAGAATCCAAAAACCCTCAAATATTAGAAATACAAAGAGAATCCAATGGAAGCACAATCATCCCCAAATATTAGAAATATGGAGAGAACCCAATGTTAAGTATAATCATGGTATGGAACTATTAGTCTATGACTGATATTAGCATGTAGAGTACATAATTTACATATATGTAGCTATGATTAATATGATAGACATATTGACACATCAAGACAGCACTTTAAAAAAAAAAAAAAAAAGACAGCACTTTATAGGAAATTCAATTCTTTCAAAGCATTTGTAAGAGAGTTACAAAAAGTGATCAGCCATAACGAAAGCACAATCAATTTCTTAAAGTAGAAAATGTGCAGGCTACCTTCTGACCACAGGGTGGCCAATGGAAG
Source organism: Canis lupus baileyi (assembly GCF_048164855.1). Taxonomy (NCBI): domain Eukaryota; kingdom Metazoa; phylum Chordata; class Mammalia; order Carnivora; family Canidae; genus Canis; species Canis lupus. Next base: position 21,538,427 of record NC_132859.1, on the reverse strand, counting down.
GAAGCAGGGAGGGAGGGAAAACTTAACACTACAAATTTTGAAGTATTATCTACCTCAAAAAGTTATCTATATTCCTATTTTGTAAGACTTCAATTACATTAAAAAAATATGAGAACATGTAAAAAATACTGTAAAGTTATTTACCAAAAATTACCAATACTTGGTTAAATAATGTATACTTTTCTTCTTTATGGTCTTATATCCTTTCCAAATAACCTAAATAAATTTTTACCCACATAATCAGAAAATAAAATTAATAAGATAAAAAGTAGTTTCAACAAGCTGATTTTTTGGAAAAGATAAAATCTGTGGTAAATATCATGCTTTTTTTTTTTTTTTTTTTTAAGATTTTACTTACTGGGGATCCCTGGGTGGCTCAGCAGTTTAGCACCTGCCTTTGGCCCAGGGTGTGGTCCTGGGGTCTCAGGATCGAGTCCCACATCAGGCTCCCTGCATGGAGCCTGCTTCTCCCTCTGCCTGTGTCTCTGTCTCTCTGTCTCTCTGTCTCTCTGTCTCTCTCTCTGTGTCTCTCATGAATAAATAAATAAATAAAATATTTTTTAAAAAAAGATTTTACTTATTTATTCCAGAGACAGAGAAAGAGGAAGCACAAGCAAGGGAAGGGGTAAAGGGAGAGGGAGAAGCAGACTCCCCACTGAGCAGGCAGCCCAACACAGGGCTCCAAGATCATGACCTGAGCCAAAGGCAAAAGCTTAACCAACTGAGCCACCCAGATGCCCCAAGAATATCATGCATTATTTTTGAATATACTCTTTCTCTTTCCTTGCCCATCATACGCTCACAAAAAAAAAAAAAAAAATTAAGAAAAAGACAAATGAAGATGCAATCTAGATAATACACTCTTTTCTAATCGCTATTATTAGTGTGTCAATATGACAAAGCAATTAAATGCAGTCTCAAAGCAGGGGTAGCAGATAACAAGAGTTATCATTGTCTGCAAGTAATGTGGTAGGTTCCATAGAGGTAAGGTGGGCAATGAGGAATGGTTAGATAGGCAATGAGGGAAGCAATCTATTTAGTAATACTTTATTGAGCCAGTCTACAACAAGCCAGAAACTATGTAACTCTTTAAGAGACGAAGAAACAGCCTGGTTTCAGTACAAGGAAGTGACTGAGAAAGAAGGTTGGTGTGCCCTGGTGAGAAAAGTTCCAAGAGCTAAGAGGACCAAGTCTAAAGTGGCCATTTCTATGAGCACCTTATTTGGAAAAGAGAGCTGGGAACTAGAATACCAGCTCGTACAAAGGAGTAATAGTTGAGAAGAAAGTCACAGCAGGTTTTAATATCCAGGGATAAAGAGAGGGAAATAAAAACAAGTCAAGGTTTGAAGTTATGAAGGATCATCTTATAGAGGGCAGGGGAGTCCAACAACCCTAAGGTAAGTAAATATCATTCCTTTCTGTCGCTGAATCAAAAGGAAGATGTGGCGTCACGGTCTTGGGGCAAAACAATCAAAAATAGAAAAAGAAGGATGTAATGCATGATAAAACTGGTGCCTTAATAACAATCCAAAAAGGAAATTAAGAAAACAATTCCATTCACAATAGCATCCAAAAGAATGAAATACTTTACAATAAATTTAAACAAAGGCTTAACAACAAAAACTATAAAACATTGCTGAGACAAATTAGATCTGAATAAATGGTAAGTCATCCCATTTTCATGGATTGGAAGACTCACTATTGTTAAGGTGGTAATACTACCCAAATGGATCTACCAGTACAAACTCTATTAAAATTCTTTTTTTCAGAAATAGAAAAGCAGATTCTCAAATTAATACAGAATCACACATATAGCTCCTGACAGTCAAAACTATCTTGATGAAGAACATAGTCGAAGAATTCACAATTCCTGATTTCAAAACTCACCACATACCCACAGAAACCAAAACAGTATGGTATCAACAGACATGTAGACCCATGGAATAGAACTGAGAATCCAGAAATAAACCTATTTTTCTAGCCAACTAATTTTTAACAAAGATGCCAAGACTATTTAACGAGGAAAGCGTAGCCTTTTCAACAAATTATTCTGGGACAACTAGATAACCATATACAAAAGAATGAAATTAAACCCCTACCTCATACCATATATAAAAGAAATTCAAAATAGATCAGCAACCTAAATATAAGACCTAAAACTATAACACTTTTAGACTAAAACATGGGGAAAATCTTTATGATCTTGAATTTGTCAATGGATTCTTAGATATGTCACTAAAAGCATGAGCAACAGAAGCAAACTAGACTTCATAAAAATTTAGAACTTCTGTGCATCAAAAGATATTATCAAGAAGATGAAGATAACCTACAGAATGAAGGAAAATATTGCAAATTATGTGTCTGATAAAGGTCTAGTATCCATAACATATAAAGGACTTACAACGCAATAACAAAAGGACAATACAAAAATAGCAAAGGACTTGAGTAGATATTTCTTTAAAGATATAAAAATTGGCCAACAAACATATAAAAATATGTTTGACATCATTAGTTAGTTATTAGGGAAATGCAAACCAAAACCCCAATGAGGTATCATTTCACACCTACTAGGACAGCTTTAATTAAAAAAAAGAAAAAAGAAAGTGTTAGCAAAGATGTAGAGAATTGGAACTTACATACATTGCTGATAGAAATGCAAAATGATTCAGCCACTGTGAAAAATAATTTGGTGGTTCCTCAAAAAGTTAAACATGGAGGCACCTGGCTGACTCAGTTGGTAGAATATGCAACTCTTGATCTTGGAGTTGTGAGCTCAAGACCCATGTTGGGCGTAGAGCTAACTTAAAAGAAAAAGGTTAAACATAGAACCTACCATATAACTCACAATACCACTTCTAGGTATACATCCAAAATTGAAGACACTCAATCAAGTACACTCACACACATTCACAGAGCACTATTCATAATAGTATAAATGTGAAAACAGCCCAAATGTCCATCAACAGATAAATGGATAAATAAATTTTGATACATATATAGAATGGAATATTATTCAGCCACAGAAAGGAATGAAGTACATTATGCTAAATAAAACAAGCCAGACACAAAAGTTTCACATTGTAGGATTCCATTTATATGAAATATTCAGAATAAATAAATCTAGAGAGATAGAATACAAATTGGTTGTTGACGGGGGCAGGAGGGTGGGGAGAAGAGTGCTTAATGGGTAAGGAGTCTTTACTCTGGAGTAATGGAAATGTTTTGGAATGAAAAGTGGTGGTTGCACAATATTGCACATGTACTAAATGTCACTGAATTGTTCACTTTAAAGTGGTTAGTTTTATGTTACATGGATTTCACCTCAACAAATTATTATTTCTTAAAAAGGAAAGAAAAAGAGCTAGCCTCTGCCCCATAAATGGGGAGGGTGTATAATAAAATTGGCTTTCAGTGACTGGAAAGAATTATGAGGAAACTATCACTTACAAAAGAAAACCAGGTCTTAGTTAAGCTGAAAAGATAAAGAGACTATGAAAAGAGTCAGAAGAGACCTCAAAACTGAACTGGAGCTCCACAAGATAAAGTGAAAGGGCCAGCAGAAAAGAGGATAGACCAGACAAAGTAGAGTGAGTAGAGGGGTAAAGGGGCCCTGCTAGAAGGCAAATAGGAGCAAGAGTAAACAGCCATCAACCAAAGAGGCGGTATTTTGTTATCTGAATAAGTATAACTTTTCTATTCTAACAAAAAACGAAAAATATTTCAGTTTTTCGATACAATAACCAGACTTAATTTTTCATTATCAACTCCAGCAAAGTAGGAATGTTGCTCTTATTAGAAATTATGGCATTTGTCCAAAACTTTATTTTTAAACAAACTAAATTCCAAGCCAAGAAACCAAAGTTGTTCCTCAAAACTCTCAACTCCCATCAAGAAAATTTAATTTTTCCCTATATAATCTTAAATTCAAACCTTAATCAAGGCCTATGTCCTACATGATCTGCCCTGTCTAGCTCATGTTCAAATAATTCACTAGTTCAAAAAATTTTCCAAATAATTTTAAAGGTTAACAATTGGTTTCTCAAGGCCACAACAACAGTTGAATAGTGCCAATGAGCAAACCATCTCCTTTTATAAAAAGAGCTACCTTTAAAAAAAAAAAATTCATGGGAGACACACAGAGAGAGGCAGAGACATAGGTAGAGGGAGAAGCAGGCTTCCTGGAGGGAGCCTGATGTGGGACTCGATCCCAGGACCCTGGGATCACGCCCTGGGCTGAAGGCAGATGCTCAACCACTGAGCCAACCCAGGCTTCCCTAGAGCTACCTTTATAGCACTTAACAAAATACATTCCGGGGCAGCTCTGGTGGCTCAGCGGTTTAGCGCCTCCTTCAGCCCAGGGCGTGATCCTGGAGACCCGGAATCAAGTCCCACGTCGGGCTCCCTGCATGGAGCCTGCTTCTTCCTCTGCCTGTGTCTCTGCCTCTCTCTGTGTGTCTCTGATGAATAAATAAATAAAATCTTAAAAAAAAAATACATTCCAGAGAACTGTTCATGCATTTGTACTCCCCAGTACTGTGTACACCTCACAAGCAGGACTGGGGTCTTCGAATATTTGTAGCTACTCAAATATTAGATGCATGAATGGCAGCCTGTTGATAAAAATCAACTACATCAAAGATGAATTTTAAGGGAAATGATTTTTTTTAATTTATTTATAAGAGACACAGAGAGAGGCAGAGACAGAGGCAGAGAGAGAAGCAGGCTCCCTGCAGAGAGTCAGATGCAGGGACTGGATCCCAGGACCCCGGTATCACAACCCGAGTCCAAGGCAGATGCTCAACCACTGAGCCACCCAGGTGTCCTGGGAAATGATATTTTAAAGAAAACATCAGGAATCAGTTAAGGGAGGAAAACAAAAGTAATGTTGTGGAAACAGAATTAAAGCAGAGTTTTTGCTAATAAGTAACTGAGTGAACTTTGGGAATCAATTATTTAACCACTTTCTCTAGGCATCAATTTTCTCAACTATAAAGCAAGAGAGCTAAACCAGATGATGTTAATGTCCCTCCCCAGCCACAAAATTCTATTATTCTATGATATCATCTATGATTTCCAAATGTCAGCCAAACCTCTATTATATTCTATGATATCATCCAGTTTCTAAATGCTAGTCAAAACTTAAGTAAAAAATTTAGTCAAGATAATTTAAGTTCTGAGTACAGTCCAGTACATGAGCCAGAGGAAAAAAGCCAACATCACTTACTAGGTATAAAACCACTAAATACATTTTAATCAATTCTAAAAAAAATAAGTAAGATCATATTCCAAATATTCCTAGTTTATAGAAACTAGTCAGTGGAAATAGATACAATAAAATAATTTGTCCATCAAGATCTAATAAATCTAACTATAGTCAAATTTTAACTAGAAAATTGGCTGAGACCTAATATTTAACTACATTATAAGACAATGAATTTACAAATATTAGACTATAGGAAAGGAGAATCCTTTCCTCATAATTACAAAAGAAAAAGCATATAAATCCTCAATCTCTATAATGGTTAAAACCATAATCTTACAGATTAAATAAGATTTTTCATGTAATGCTCTACCAATTCATCATTTTTCTCCAATCTTTCTCCTGCAACCTTAAGCATCTCCATAGAACACAGCTGAGAGCATATATAGATACACAGTGAGTATAAAAAGAATAAAAGTGAGCTTTGAAGAGAAAACAATATGCTTATTGGACAACAGAAGACAGTGTAAATATGCCCCCTCCCTCCATTCCCTTCCTCCAGGCTGCTCCCACATCTCCTACCTAAAACTGGCCTGCTTGAAGGAAAGGAAAGCAGACCCATCCTCTCCGTCCCTAAGAGGTAGCTAAGTGGTCAACTTCAAGGAAGGGAATCTCCTGGTCCTCCCAAGGAAAAGCCAGGCATCTGCAATCACAGAGCACCTTTCCTTATTTTGCCACTTCAGGAAGAAAACATGACAATGTGGTCAAAATCAACAGTTTACCTAAAAACAATCCCCTGAAGTGGCTATTTGTTGCCACTGATTTATAACACATCATGAAGCTACAGGGTGCAAAGATCCATTTACTAAGCATCTCTCCTCCCCTATCCTTTAGAGATTACTTTCAGAAAGTAGCTTTCACTGTAATTCTGTGATTCCTGAAAATGGAAACCCAAAGCTATCCATCATAAATACTGTGCTCAGGTTTATCTCTCTACTACCTTTGATGATATCACCTGTGTAGAATCAAAGGTAGAGTAAGGTCACTTTTGATTTCAAGTGGGTGACTCAAATGATGGACTATCACCTTCCCCATCTGAAAATACTACAGTAGATGAATAAGAAATTATAAAGAGAGCTAGACACTGAAATAGAGGAACAAGATTTCAGGTCTAATTAACATACTTGTCATCTAAAACAAAATCCATAAAAGAATTCTCCCAAAGATGTGATTTGTGCCACAACTGCAGAGATCGTAAAATTCTTCCCAAATCTTATCCAAGGAAAATAAGTGACAACCCATAATCTCTAGCACTATAGCATAACATATGAAACATGAGGTGCCATAGTACTACAATGCTCCAGTAGCTGGTCAAAAGATACTCTGGAAAATAATGTCATTAGTTCCTGTCCTATTTAAATAAGATAATCTGACTAGCTCAAACATGCATTGCAGGTACAGCTCTGTAATAAAGATGGAATAAATTACCATTTGACATGATCACCATTCAACTTCATAGCCAACTCCTAATAGGAACATGATCTCTGATCTCAGCCAGCCATGGATGCCACTAGTAACTTAGCATTGACTGTTATGTCCAGGAAAGCATAATGAAGAACTCACAAACATCACTTCTTCCTGCCAGCAACTGGCACTGCAAAGTCCTAATCTGAAGTCCAGTTCCAAAACTATATAAATTCTCTTCTCAGGCAAGCCATTTAGCTCTTTGCTAGAACTCAGAACCATGAGGGGAGAGATATTTATCCATTTTATTAAAATATTATCTAATTTATTAAAATATATTAAGCCCCTAAAATAAGGCCTAGTAAACATTCAATAAAGAACTCTTTGAAGTATGAGTTAAGTGTTGCTAATAAAGATGATCAATCAACCAGGTTAATATCTAAGTGACCTGTCTTTCAAACTTTCTATGATTTTAGTTTTCATCCAAAAACATGCAACTCTCCCACCAATAACTAAGTTGTTTTGAAGATTATGTAACATTTTCATATACATCATATCGACCGTGATAAAAGATACCCTGTCGTAGTTGAAAAGCATCTTGTCTTATATATGAAGAAACCAACACATTAATAAACACATATATCATAAAATGGAATTAAAACTCAAAAATGCAGAATTCAGTACTGTCCTATACCATGTTATCTACTATATTCCCACATTTGTGTACATGTGCATGCACACATATACAAACTAAAACTTTTTTCTTTAGGGACGCCTGGGTGGCTCAGTGGTTGAGCATCTGCGTTCAACTCAGGTTGTAATCCCGTAATCCCGGGGTCCTTGGATCCAGTCCCACATCGGCTCCCCACAGGGAGCCTGCTTCTCCCTCTGCCTATGTTTCTGCCTCTCTCCCTGTGTCTCTCATGAATAAATAAATAAAATCTTAAAAAATAAAACTTTTTCCTTTAAATTGAACTAAATTCTCCTTTGACAAATGATTTAAATTAGAATAGATACAATCATAAAGATGCAAATAATAAAAAAGATAATCCCTATTTCCACTTCTAGACAAGATAGACCAGACTAACTCTCGTGTCTGAGATCACCAAGAACCATACAAAATATGAGAGTTCAGACAGACAAAGACAGCTAGAGTAAGTGGGATGAAGTACCAGAGAGGAGAAAGCACAGAAAACCTCCAAGATCTGCATGTAACAGTTGCCCTCCAGTCTTTCACAGTATGGATAAAGGAGCTGCACAAGGACAGAGAAAGGATAAAATATACAATTCTACTTGTGTAGGATCTGGAATATCACCACTATTCCCACTAGCCAGACATGAAAACCTCATGATTCACACAGGTCACCAGAGAAAAGTACACAAAAGGTTCTTAACTCAGTACTGGGAGAATAATTAGCCCTACACTGAGCATTGCTCCTGTCCTATCTAACAAATCCAAAAAGCAAGATCAGAAGGGTCAAACTGTTGCCAGGTAACTCAACTGAGTCTCAGAACAAAACCCAAGAATACAAAAATATTCAGTACCACCAGAGTAAAATTCACAGTGCCTGCCATCCACTCAAACCCTATCAGGCATGCTAAAATAAGGAAGGAAGGAAGGAAGGAAGGAAGGAAGGAAGGAAGGAAGGAAGGAAGGAAGGAAGGAAGATAAATAAATAAATAGATGATAAATTAATTGAAATCAATTCAGAACCAGCACAGATGTTAGAATTAGCAGATGAGAATGTTTAAACAACTATTAGAACTATACTTCACACGGTCAAAAGTTAAATAGAGACATGGAAGATATAAAGAGACCCAAATCAAATTTCCAGAGGTGAAAACTACATTGTGTAGTTGAAATGTAGAATGTACAATGAAATGTAGAATGAAAAAATGCACTGGATAGAACTAACAGTAGCTCAAGCATTTCAGAAGAAAGGATGAGAAACTGCACTTCCCATCTTTTAATAACTGGAAAAGGCTTTTGCCAGAATCTCTCTTGAATACTTTGCAGCTTTCAACTGTCCTGCAGACCAACAGTCTGCTGGGAGCCTGCTATGTGTCAACCCATGGGATGACCTTAATGCAGTATATGGGAAAGACAGAATGTTATGAGTATAGTAATACTGATTTGTTTGTCAGAGTGTAAGACCTATGGAAGCCAACATGGGGGACACCTTACCAGAAAGAGGGCTACAAGGAACAGACTTGGGAAAATTAAGCAACCTCAAAGAAAATAAGGTATTAAAAACTAATTTATTTAAACTCCCATTCAGGGCAGCCCGGGTAGCTCATTAGCTCGGTGGTTTAGCACCGCCTTCAGCCTAGGGCGTGATCCTGGAGACCTGGGATCAAGTCCCACACTGGGTTCCCAGCATAGAGCCTGCTTCTCCCTCTGCCTGTGGCCTGTGTCTGCCTCTCTCTCTCTCTCTCTCTCATGAATAAATAAAATCTTAAAAAAAAAATCCCATTCATAAATATAAGTAAGTCCAGCCGAACTCCCTTCTTGGATACTAACTCAGCAGGTAATGGGAAATGATAAAGAGAATGATGACCTCCCTAAGGCATAAGATAGTGAATCTCCCCTAAAAAGAGTATGATTTATTCATTTATTCATTCATTGAACTTTTACTGAACATCTACTACATGCTAGATATTGTTTTAGGTACTGGAGATCTAGAGTGGAATAATATAAAAGGTCTCTACTCAAACAGAACAAACTTTTATATAGAGGGAGACAGAAACAACAAAAGTATCACATGCTTAAAATAAAACAGGGTGATAAGAACAAAGTGGCACTGGGGGGTCAACCCTAGAAAGGCAAGGCTCTCTGAGGTGTGACATTTTAAGTTGAGACTTGGAAGGCTCCAGTCATGTAAAAATCTGGGCAAAGTATGTGAGGCAAAGCAACCACCAAATGCAGACCCTAAGGTGAAAAACAGCTTGGCAATCAGAGGAACTAAACACATGGAAGGGTGGAGGGGATTAAGAGAGGATAGAGGTGGCAGGCAAGAGTCTCCATATAAACATCTATAAATCAAAAAGATCTGAACATACAGATATTTGATACATATGAACCGTTAATTTCTTAGGTGTAAAAATGGTTACTGTACATTTTTAAAGAGTCCCTATCTTTCAGAGGTACATACTAAAATTTTTCTTACAAAATTATGTGTTTGAGTTTGCTTCAAATAATCCAAATAGGGAATCAGGGCAGTAAGGGCAAAGGAGTAGAATGGGGTGTAGAGAGGTACAGACCAAAAAAAAAAATTGGCCATTAGTTGATCATTGTTGAAACTGGATGATGGGTACACATAGGCTCATTATACTATTCTACTTTTGAATATTTGAATTTCTCCATAATAAATACATTTTTAAAAGCAAATTTATTTAAAATAAATCGGGATTTTGGGGGGATGATAAAACTACTTTATATGATATTATGGTGGATACTTAACACTGTACATACATCAAGATTCATATAACACAATAAAGTGAATCTTAATATATGCAAATCTTTAAAAATTCATGTAAGGAGGTCGGGGATTACCAGGATGAAATACAGAATGTAATATGTCCCTTCCAGAGCCAGCTTTTGTGGAACACAAGATGCACCATCATAAGCTTTCATCAGAGGTCCCTACAAAGCCCCCAAAGTCAAAGTCAGCACAGTATGCAAAACTTTAATAGACTGAGTATCCATGTCTTTGTCTAGGGAAAGGCCAGAAGACTTTCACAAATAAGGTTGATATTTCAACCTTAACCGCTGATTATTTCTTTTGCCAGCAACTTCCTAGCTGAAAACTATTACTATTGTCTGTAAACTTAATGGTAATATCTCACTGCCATCATTACTACACAGCCATTACCACAAGCAAATAATAAATACCATTAGTGAATTTTACATCTCTGAAAGAGAGCTGACAGGTACCCCCCCTCAAAAAAAGGAAAGGTGGCAATCCTTTTACCACACTGTATTTCATTTAGTCTAAACTGTAACATTATTTTTTGTGCCACTAAGAAAGAAAAAAAAAACTGTCAATTAACTGATGACTCACCATTGATTATAAAATGGTTCCAATTTTATAGAGATGTTCAAACATGGGAAAACTACATCTTATAATCAATGAAACATGGCACTCAAAAAGTTCATGAGTTGGGCCCCATTTCTGATCTCGTAAATAAATTGCTCAGGATAAGTCTAGGAGAAATCCATATTTTGTTTAAGCCTCTCAGATGATTCTGGTTAGATAAAGACTAAGTAACCTGCTAATCTTCAGAAGCAGCAAAGAGAAAGCATGCACTTTGGAGTCACAAAGCCCCAGACATCTCTGTGACCTCCAGTGAATTGTGTAATTTCCCAAAGCCTCAGCTTTATCTATTAAAAAAAAAAATGTCAATGCCACCTACTTTGTATAGTTGATAAAATAAAAAGAACACATGTGAAGTACTTGGCATATAGCAAGAAGTATTCTTCTTGCTATAAAACACACATTTAAGTAACATATTTATTCATAAACAAGACATAATAACATATTTACCTTATGAACAAGCATGAGATTATGAACAAGTATGATATTACATTACGTTTCAGAAATACTCTACCACTCAGCAGTAACACTTGCTGGGCATAGTAAAAACAATCATTCACTAAGTATTTATTATGTAACTCAGCAATACACACACGTTTGTTTTGGCACATCACATCTTAAGAGGTCCCACATAAATGAAAGTTGTTTAATAAACATTTTGATCAGAAAACATCGTACTTGATTTGCATCAACAAGGATAACACAAAAAAAAGTACTTTTAAGTGTAATATAAGTTCAGAGTAGCTAAAGGCTCTGTTTCATGCCTCAGTCTTTTTGTTTTGCTTTAGTATGTATAGCTGGCAACTTTTTTCACAACACTGGCATAAATGCATTAAAACCACAAAAGTAACGCTATGGAACTTCGCAATTCAGGACACTCAAAAAAATACCCTCATGTTTCATTTGTTTCTAAAGTGACCCTTAAAATCCAAATAGTATTTTAGGCAGCACCTTCAGAACTGACTAGTCAACTCAGGATGTGACTCATAGGGGACAGGTTTAGCCATAATTGGATAGAGTTCTCCCACATGTGTAGCATGAAGAAGGGGGGAAAAAAAAAACTCAAAACCCACAATTGCACAATGTCTCAGCCTTGCTCTCCCAATGAAGAACACATGGACTCAAATTAATCCTCCATCAATGCCACCAACTCCACCCAAAATGCCCAGGATTAAGAGTTTGCTGCAGGATGCTAACCCAACTCCACCAGCAAGCACCCTACACCTCACAGGTTATGCCAGACACAGAAGTAGAGAGAACAGTCACTGCCCTCCTCACCACCACCACCCCAAGCACTTGGCCTAAAGTTTAACAGGAGGGATCCCTGGATGGCTCAGCGGTTGAACGTCTGCCTTCAGCTCAGGGCCTGATCCCAGGATCCGGGATCGAGTCCTGCATCGGGCTCCCTTCGAGGAGCCTGCTTCTCCCTCTGCCTGTGTCTCTGCCTCTGTGTGTGTGTGTGTCATGAGTAAATAAATAAGTCTTTAAAAAAACAAAAAACAAATTAAAAAAAAATAAAGTTTAACAGGAAAGAGAGGAACACATGGCTCATCTTATTTTTCTTTTCCTCAACTACCTCCCAAATGGAAAGAGTCCCTTGGTTCAGCAGCCCAGAACGACTTCTCTTTTCTTTAACCGTCAGGTCTCCTCCGCTAAGTCTTTTCCAAACTCCTTGTACATTTCGCACAAATCCATCCCACTCCTGCAACTACCCTAGTTGATCCCAAAGCCAGCTTGTCTTTCTCCAAGCCCTTCATTGGGGCCAAAGTCATTTTTTCTATAACCCAGTCCTGTTTGTGCATTCTCCTCTCCTAAATTCAACAGCTCATTATCTACAAGATGAAGTTCAAATTCCAACTCCAATTTCAACCTACCTCCCAGCTTTATATCCTACCATTCCCTGACTTTGCCAATTTTTCTCATTTTTAGCCACATTAGGTTTTTCCTACTTGATTTCACACCCCACTTCCATACACCTATAGCTTTTCATGCTGTTTTCTCACCTGGCAAGAACTGCTCCTCTTTTCTGTTTATCAAACTCATCCTCCAGATGAGGCTCAAATGTCTCCGTTCCTGGAACACTTTCCCTAAACTCTCTAAGGTTCTTTCTCCTTTCTTAAGTCCAAAGTAATCACTCCTACAATAACTTATGTCAATCAGCAGTATGACTCTTATCTCAGTGGTACAGTCCTCGATACAATGGTTAGTCTCCCCTATGAAATTCTGAGATCCTCCAGAAAAGCAATTTAATAACTTTGAGTCACCATTTTCTACTACAATATATGGTACTTGGTTGGGCTTCAAAATTTTTTACTGGACTGATTTGAGGAGCATCAATCTCAACTTGTATTCAACTGATTCCAAATAAAATGTGAACAATGCTTAAATCTTCCAGAGATATTTATTTTAACAGAAAAAGCAAGCTACCCAAAGTGAATGTCTAATTGGTAGAAGGCAGTCTATTCTTAGAAAACCCCAGACCCTTACAGAGTCCCTATCACTATCACCACTGCTGCCATAACCAGTTTATACCACAGCCCTTACCCTTCAGGATTTTGCTAGGAACAAACTCTTAGCACTGCCCCCAGCCATATAACAGTTTCACAAGCCCTGGATTTTCAGGGAACTCAATACTATTAGATCAATTAGAGAGAGAACATAGGAAAATGCAGATAATAGTCAAAAGCACAAACACATGGCAGCAGGCTTTCAAATTCTACTTCTTGAGTATTTTTGGTTAATCACAACTCCTCCAGAGCTAACAAAGAGGCAAGATGGATTCTGGATTCAGGCAGAACTGAGTCAAGACCTGACCCTCTACTCACTGCCCAAAGGACCCCAAATCAAAGTCCTTACCAGTGAAAATGCAGAAGTGGATGTCTACATTGCAGCCCATTATGAAGAGTAAATAGTAAATGAGAGCATTCACTGGACTGGGGGATACAGGGATGCCACATGGAGAGTAAAGCTTCCTGAGGCTTTTGGAGTCTCTGTACAGATAAGACTTCCTCAGGAATGTATGCCCTACAATCAAGGAACTGAGTGAGTTACATACTTCCTCCAAGTCTGTTTCTTCAACTATAAAATGGAAACAATATATACTTAAAACAGGAATTACTTTTGTGCCTGCCAGAAGCAAAGGACTGCTCCATGCCAGCAGCATTTAATTTTTTTTAAATTTTTATTTATTTATGATAGTCACAGAGAGAGAGAGAGAGGCAGAGACATAGGCAGAGGAAGAAGCAGGCTCCACGCACCGGGAGCCCGACGTGGGATTCAATCCCAGGTCTCCAGGATCGCGCCCTGGGCCAAAGGCAGGCGCCAAACCGCTGCACCACCCAGGGATCCCATGCCAGCAGCATTTTAAAAAGTATCAACTACTACTCTTCTAAATACTATTACCAAAAAAAAAAAAAAAAAAAAAATCCTGTTACACATCCACAGCTCTTCAATAGTCAAAGCCCAAACTTAAATGTCATTTACATGTGTGGAATGATCCCTAGCCTTTATTCCCATTTCCTCCCCCAAACTCATGGGAATGATACTAATGAAATCACAAAGACATTAAACCACAAAGACAAACAGAAAGGGAAAGAAGACAACAACACAATAGACATTTCAACAAACTTTTCCAAAAGAGGAGATAGATTGAAATGGTCTTTTCTCATCAGGACCCTGAGGCAACCAAAGGGCTGCCTGAGGCTTAGGAGTGACAAAGGGGGAGCCTCTAAAGAGATGGACTTTCAGATCCAGCAAGAGACCCTAAGTTTTTTCTGAAGAAACTGAACCACAGAGGCAAGAGAATTGTGGTTCTCAATTTTCAAAAGGAGAATTTGGTTCTCAAAAGAAGTCAAAGTCTGCAGCTTGAATGGTAGCACCCTTCATCTCCCTCCTCAACCTGATATCCCAAACCTAGGTAGCCAGTGTATTACCGAACATACCAGAGGCAGGCTACTGGAGGTATCTTCTCTGCAGACACTGACTGCTCTCAAGGGATATGTAAAGGTGCTGACATGTGGGGTAGACACCCAATGAAAAGACTACCTGTACTCAAAAGAAGTCACTAGATCACCAGCACAAATACTCTCCTGATCAACTTTTCAGCATCTCACTCTTAATTGCAGACAGCCAAGTATCACCAGATGTTTATGATCTAAACTATAAAAAGAATTCTGAAATTAACAAGCACACTTGAAAAAGCAAAGAAACATTAAAAACATATTAAACATACAAAAAAATGAAAAATACATAAACACACACCTCAAAGATAATACATCCATAAAGAATAAAATGGGAACAGAAAATGCAATTAAATGGAAACGTAGAACGCCTGGGTGGCTCAGCAGTTAAGCATCTGCCTTTGGCCCAGGGCGTGATCCTGGAGTCCCGGGATCAAGTCCACATCAGGCTGCCTGCATGGAGCCTGCTTCTTCCTCTGCCTGTGTCTCTGCCTGTGTCTCTCTGTGTCTCTCATGAATAAATAAATAAAATCTTTAAAAAGTAAAAATTAAAAAAAAATAAATGGAAATGAAGACAGAACAAAAAGAGCTTCTGTAACTTAAAAACATCATTAAAATTTTAAAAATAAAAGCTTAGAAGACAAAATTAAGAAGATCCCCACCCACACACTTTCCATCTCCAAACACAAAGATATAAACAAGAAGAAACATAGGTTAAGAGTATCTGAAGATCAATTCCAGGAGATATAGTAATCAAACCAATAGATATCTCAGAAAGAAAAAACAAAAAACAAAGGGTAGGAAATTATCAAAGTAACAGATATTTTTTAAAACTAAAGAATAAAAAAATAAAAATAAAACTAAAGAATATGATTTTCTAGATCCAAAGGGCCTACTAAAACAAGATAAACAACAGGCAAACAGGTGGCTCAGTTAGTTAAGCATCTGCCTTTGACTCAGGTTCAAGATCATGGGATTGAGTCCTGCTGGGTTCTCTGCTGAGTGGGGAGTTTGCTTCTCCCTCTTCCTCTGTGCTCTCTCTCTCAAATAAATAAATAAATAAAATTTAAAAATCTTTTTAAAAATTCAGAATGCCAGAGAAAAAGACTCTGAGCTTCAATAAAAACAAAAATAAAAACAAAAGTCAGATGAGTTTGGATTTTTTATTTGAAACTCTTAAATCCAGGATGCCTGGGTGGCTTAGCAGTAGATTATCTGCCTTCAGCTCAGGGCGTGATCCCACAGTCCCAGGATCAAGTCCCACATCAGGCTCCCTGCATGGAGCCTACTTCTCCCTCTGCCTCTGCACATCCCCCCCTCCCCACCCCACCCCCGGGTGTCTTTCATGAATAAATAAATAAATAAAATCAAGAAAGAAAAGAAAGAAAAGAAAAGAAAAGAAAAGAAAAGAAAAGAAAAGAAAAGAAAAGAAAAGAAACCCTTAAATCCAGAAACTGTGAAAATGCCATCAAAATTATGGGAAAAAATATTTTTTCAGCCTACTATTCTAAATGTTGGCAAATCATCTATAAGCATTTATAAATCATCCATAAAGTATCTAGGGTAGGGGTAGACACCTTCAGACTACAAGGCCTCAAATAATTTACCTCCAATGGATCCCTTTTTAGGAAGCTACTGAGGATACCCTTTAGCAAAATGAAGCAAACCAAGAAAAAGAAAGCAAGTGATCCAGGAAACAGGCTCCAAGGGAAGAGAGAAGGGAACAGAAATCACAGGAAAAACAATCCTACTGTCCAGACTGGAGCAAGAGGATGGAAGGCTCCCAAGTAGGGAGTCTCTAAGAGGAACTGAGAGATGATTTGTGCTACCTAGAAAAAAAAATATCAAAAGGCACTGAATAGATTTCTTGGGAGTATTTAAGGAACGTAGCCATAGATACATGAAAACTAATCAAAAGGTTGAAGGCAATTATTTGCTCCAGTGAAAACAAAACAGTACAGGAAAAATCCCATAATCTGGCATCACTATTTAACTCAGAAGTGAGCAATACATATATACGCAATAATGTAAATACTGATTGTTGGTTTTACCAAAAATTGTTATGTAGCTATATTGAGGGACTGGGCCAGAGAACAGGGCAAGTGCTGAATTATGATACTAGGAAATCAAATGCTTATTCTACATTAATTTCAAAATATGAAAGTAAAAAATGGGAAAATAAATAAATAGAACTAGTATGAGATGGTAGCTTCCACTGGAAAGTAGAACCTAGAGGATAAAAAGGCCAAGGGTAGGACACTGCTGTGTTTTATGTTAAGCCTTTTAGCACCATTTGATTTTTAAGCTGTGTGCACATATTAATTGGATTAAAACAACAACTTATTCTCATATCAAGTGTAATTAGTTCAATTTATAAAGCCGTCACTATCAAGTTCATTTATAACTTTCTTACTAGGAATTCCAAACTCATGGTCTTGGAAATATTTTTAAAATGATGATTAGTTTCTCAAGTCAGCTTTCAGAGGCATTTAACCCACAATGATACAGAAATATAGTACAGGGATCCCTGGGTGGTGCAGCAGTTTGGCGCCTGCCTTTGGCCCAGGGCGCGATCCTGGAGACCCGGGATCGAATCCCACGTCGGGCTCCCGGTGCATGGAGCCTGCTTCTCCCTCTGCCTGTGTGTCTCTGCCTGCCTCTCTCTCTCTCTCTCTCTCTCTCTGTGACTATCATAAATAAATAAAAAATTTAAAAAAAAAGAAATATAGTACAAACTATTATTTCAAGTAGTCTTAAGCACCGCAAGGGTTTCTGTGAGAAACTGCAGTCTGAGAACTCAAGATGCCTGGTAGACATCTGAGTCCTACCCACTTGTTCTTCCCCAAACAGGAGCAGCCAAGAAACTTTAAAGGTACAGTGGATGAGGGAGATGCCCCTGAATCTGGCAAGGGGAGTCAAAAAGACATACTGTAACAGGTCAACTCCTTCTGCATTAGAAAAAATACCACTGGAGGTCTCTCTTGCCCCAGAGGTTGATCAGTGAGGCACTCCTCCTTCCCCTCCTCCCAACAGCCCATTCCTGGCATAAACTGGATCCTCTTCAGTCAGGTGACAGATACATACACATTATTTCAAGTATTAATTAGTAATGACTTCTTTTCCACCACGCTGTAATAAAACTTCTATGTAAACAATATCTTCATTACAATTAATAAAACTTTGTGGCCTATGTCAACACTATGTTTAATTTTTTTTCTTTAATGATTATGAATCGTGTGACCTTGAGAAAGTCACATAAAGCCTCACTTTCTTCCAACTCTAAAATGGGAATAATGGAGTGGCTCAGCCGGTTAGGCGTCTGCCTTGGGCTCAGGTCAGGATCCTGCCTTCCTGGGGAGAAGGCCCGCGCCTCATTGGACTCCCTGCTCAGAGGGGAGCCTACTTCTTCCTCTCCTTCTGCTGCTCCCCTTGCTGGTGCTTTCTCTCTGTGTGTCAAATAAATAAAATCTTTAAAAGAAAAAAAAAATGTTTTTAATAAAATGGGAATAATGGTATCTACTTAACTGGGTCACAAGAAAATGAGAGGAAATGATGCGTATAAAACATGCAGGGGCCGGTAAATAGCAGGCACTCAATCAATGTCAGCCTGGTTGTTCCCAGCCCCCTACCCCCACCTGGCAGGTTTCTAACATGTACTCTTACATATGAACAAAGTCACAAATCATATACAAGCTTTTAACCAAAAAACCTTTAAAATCATGCAGAATGCATTAATATTTTTAAAATAATCGTGAGATACAAGTCTATCTGTGAGCATTCATTATCGTTCCTAAACCTTAGTTTTATGTTCCGAGTACTAACCTAATTTCCAGTTTTAATTCATCTCAACAAAATTTAGCTAATTCAGCTATATGGAAAAGGGGACTAAGAGGGGCAAGACATTACAAAAACACAGCATTCTCCTTTGATTATAGACTAGAAACCCATATATGTAACAACGTCTCAACAGACTGCTAAAAGCAACACCATTCAACACTGAATCGACTTCAAGAAAGTCTTCTAATCTTAAAAAATAAAAATAGATAATGGGTGATCAAAAAATAATAATAATAATAATTTCCCCTCCCATCACTCAGAGGAGGAGGAATAATATTTAGTGCCACAACATACAAAAGTCTAACACGCCAAGAATGTCTAGATACCCCTAACTACCAAAGACTTCCCATTTGGGGCCATTTTTATCAGACCTCCCTCTGAGGGCTCATTTCCAGAATCCAGTCTCAGTACAAGGACACCATTATTTCTCAAATTAATCCCCCAAACGACAAAGCTAATTAGGTGGAATGGAACAACCAACTGACCCAAAACTAAGTTCTCCTTTCCCTACAAGGAATTCAGAATACGAGGGTGGCCCACGGCCCAACATATCCAAGACAAGAAACCAAAAAGATAACCGAACGACGCTAACAGGTCTGCTACCCGGAGATTCACCCACGATCTAAAAAATATGCTTATCTGTCACAAGGTTTGGAGACTGCCACGAACTCGTAGTGTGCCCTTCCAACCTCTCGCTCCTCCCCATCTCGTTTTTAAAAAGTATTGATAACGGGATGCCCGGGGGGGGGGGGGTGCTCAGCGGCTGAGCGCCTGCCTTCGGCCCGGCCCGGGGCCTGATCCGGGGTCCTGGGATCGAATCCCGCGTCGGGCTCTCTGCGTGCAGCCTGCTTCTCCCTCTGCCTGTGTCTCTGCCTCTCTCTCTGTGTCCACCACGAATAAATAAATAAATACTTTGAAAAAAAAAAAGAAAAAGAAAGGTAAGATAACCAGAAAGTAAGAGCAACAGCATCGTTGGCCTGCACTGGGGCAAAGGGCTTGCAGGTTTGGTCCGCGTAAAACCTGGAGGAGCCCGGGACCGGGGCCCTGGATGACAAGCGGGGGGCGGAGAAGCTGGCAGCTGGAGGCTGTGCGCGGGGAAGGCGGCACGGCGTGGCCGCGGGCTCCGCGGCGGGTCCGCAGGGCGGCGGCGCGGGCTGCACTGGGCCGCGGGCGGCCGGAAGCCCCGGGGTCGGCCCGACCTGCCCGTCGCGACGCAGGCGGCCCCACTCACCGATGAGCCGGCGCACCTCGTCCTCGCTCAGGTAGACGCTCACGCTGGGCCCCGCGGCCGCGGGCGACAGCGCGGGAGGCCGCGGGGCCGGGGCGGCGGCGGCGCCGGGCGCGGGGAGCAGCGGCAGCAGCGCCAGCAGGAGCAGCAGCGGCAGCGGCGGCGGCGGCGGGGCCCTGAGGCCGCGGGTCCCCGGGAGGCGGCCCCGGCCCCGCCGCCCCTGCCGCGCCGCCCCGCGCATGGCCGCCGCCGCCGCCGCCGCCGAGGAGCGCGGGCCGCCCGCCGCGCCGCCGCCACCCACCCCCGGCCCCGAGCCCCTCACAGCTCCGAGCCGGGGGCGGCCGCCCAGCTCATCGCGCCGCCGGCCCGTGGCAGCCGCACGCCGCTTCAGACCGCCGGAGCGCGCCGCCGCCGCCGCCTCCTCCTCGGCGGCATCCTCCGCTGCACGGGGGAGGGGAAGGGAGGGGAGGGGAGGGGAGCGGAGCGGAGCGGAGGGGACGGGAGGGGGCGGCCCGGGGGCGAGCGCGTGCGCGCGCACGCCGCCCCCCGAGAGCGCGCACGCACGCGCCGTCCGCTCGGGGCGGGGCCGGGGCGGGGCGGGGCCGGGGCGGGGCCGGGGCGGGGCCGGGCCCGCAGGGGAGCGCTTTGATTTTCCGAGCGCTGCCGCGCGCGCTAGGGGCTCTCCGGGCACCCTCCGAAAGGAGCCGGTCCCCGCCCCTCGTTGTCACCAACCTGATGGTTGCACGTCTATTGTCTGCAGCACCCCCGCTCCCCGCGACACACAGTCCAGACCGGCAGGCCCGGGCCGCGGCTGCAGCCGAGCCGGCTCCGCGGGGGCCGAGGGACTGCCTGCGTGCAGCCGCTCCGGGAGCAAAAGGGAAACTATTTTCCCCTCCTTCTCTCTTTTTTATTTTTTACTTTATTTTTTTAAAGACTTTATTTATTTATTTATTCATGAGAGGCAGAGACACAGGCAGAGGGAGAAGCAGGCTCCATGCAGGGAGCCCGGTATGGGATCAGATCCCGGGCCTCCAGGGTCACGCCCCGGGCCAAAGGCCGGCGCTCAACCGCTGAGCCACCCAGGTGGATCCCCTCTTTCTTTCTTTTTTAATATTTTATTTAAATTCAGTTTGCCAGGGCAGCCCGGGTGGCTCAGCTGTTTAACGCCGCCTTCAGCCCAGGGCGTGACCCTGGAGACCCGGGATCGAGTCCCACGTCGGGCTCCCTGCATGGAGCCTGCTTCTCCCTCTGCCTGTGTCTCTGCCTCTCATGAATAAATAAATAAATAAATAAAATCTTAAAAAAAAAACATCAGTTTGCCAAACCTGTTTCTTCTTACTGAGAAAATGGTGAAAAATAGAAAGCACCTTTGATCCCACCATCGGGAGGTCCACATTAACCTTCCTGTGTCACTATCCCATGGATAGAATACTACGTGCACTTATTCTCCAAAAAGATCCTGCTCAGCAAAGCTTAGTGACCTTATCCTTACACGTTACGAATTTTTATTTCTTAAAACCGTTCTGCGTCCCCATCGTCAACCCTCATCCGGGGATGCGAGCCTGTGGTGTGCAGAAGAGTGCGTCTGTTTTCGCGGTGCGCTTGGCCCGCACAGAGAAGTGCTGTCTATGTACGTTTCAATGTTCTAGCGAGTCCCAGCCCCTTAAAGGGGTTAAGAATCGGGGATACACCTTGGCTTTTCGGAAGGCTGCCCAACGAGCCGTGCGCGGAGCTCCAGGTCTCGGGGTGCATTTCTGCGAGCACCCACCATCGTGCTCAGACTTGCTCGAGGTGCCCCCTGTCTCGGTTGAGACTTCCAAGCGTCCCTGCCCGGCCCGGGTCACCTCGCCCCTGCGGGCAGGCCCGCGCCCTGACCCCGGGTCGCCAGCCGGGCCGGGCCTCACTGCGCAGCTGCTCGCGGGACAGGCCGGGTTTCCGTGTGCAGTTGCTGCTCCTGCAGGGAGGCCCCGGGAGGCGGCTATTTTTATCCTCTGGGGAGGGTGGGGGAAGAGAGAGAATGGGACTGATGCAGCGGGAGGTCCTGGAACTTTTTCTCCTTCTCTACTAAAAGCGATCTGTTCCATTTAGAGAAAGGCTAGCGTGGATTTGTCAAGCTTCAGCCCGGGAGTTGTGTCCATCATCCTACAGGAGGAGGCTGAGAAGAGGGTGAGAGTGGAGAGTCTCTCGTGCTCCACAAGAGAACGATAAAAACACAAAGGTCGTCAAAAATCCTTATCTTGGGGCAGGCGCTGCTACCTCTTAGGGGACCGGGACTCTGTCGAGAAGAGCTTGGGGCTGGAAATGTGCTATGTGAACAGGGCCCTCAATTCGACAGGAGGCATTTTCTCAAAGGATGGCGTGTTTCCCACACTCTTCAAAATGGCTCACAGTCTCCAAAAGAGGAAGCTCCTGTCTTCAAGGCAATCTCAAGTGACTTCTTGAAGTAGTCTGTGATGTAAACACAGCAGAGCTGTCAGTCAGGCCTGGCCGGGCTGTGGTACTTGCTAATGGTGTGACCTTGAGTAAATTAAACTCCAGACCCTTGGATTCCTCATTTATAGAATAGAGGTGATAATGCCAGACTCGCAGGGCTTTCACAGGATTTACTGGGAGAAGATGTGATAAACCGCCACCCCCCCCCCCCCAGACACTGGACTGGGTGTTACACCCATTGCTATTGTTATTATAATGATCCCTTCCCTATAATGACCATTTCCTGAAAAGTTTAATCACCACTTAGCTCAAACCATTCAAACCAGAGATGCTCAAGAACTTTCAGTACAGCACCACGCCTGGCCCAGATCTGGGCCAGTGCATTGGTGCCAGGCATCATGCTTGGCACTGGGACGCTGGGATAAGCAAGGTGCTTCCTTGAGGACATTTGATTAACACATGTTTATTGCACAATTTTATCAGTGCGCTGAAGAAAAAGTTGGTGGTTCTCAAAGTATGATTCTCAGACCAGCAGTACTATCACCGGGTAACTTGTAGAAATTCAGATTCCTTGGCCCCACCCCAGACTAATCAACTGATAGTTATTACTGATACCCTAGTATCGACTTCATGAAATAGGAACACGGAAGTGGTATATATGTTTCATTATTCGTTCTAAAGAGTCCCTGTGCCCCAAAGAGCATTACAGGCCCTCCAGGTGATGCTGGCCACTCTGTCAAGAAAATCTCAGCTTCCACCACCTCTCCTTTGGGCTGTTGTAGTTGCTGCCTCCCCGGCCTCTGTGCCTTCCCCTGACTCCTTTCTTTAGTCTGTTCTCATCGTAGCAGCCAGAACTATCCTATTATACAGAACCAGATCATGTTGCTCCTTGGCTCTTAAACTGCTAATGGCTTCCTAATTCATCTAGAATAAAAGGCAAAGTCCTTACAAGCTATCAAGGCAGCTCTCACTCTCCATCTTCCTCCCTTACCTTCTGATCCTATCTCTTTCCCCACCTCAATGACTTCTTTGTTGTGCTTCCCATATACCAGACACAATCCTACCTCAGGGCCTTTGCCCTGCTGTTCTCTGTACTTGGAATACTCGGAGTTGGGAATGCTGCTGCTCTGTGTACTCTAGAGTAGTTTACTTTTTAAATGTTCTCCCTCCACAAGTAATATATTAACCTATTGTGTTGTGAAAGATTCAAGCGGCACAAAAGTATAAGGAATAAGAACATCCTCCTTGATACAAATCATCATCTCTCTCCTCACCTCCCAGTTCTTTTTTTTTTTTTTTCAAATTTTATTCATTTATTCATGAGAGACACAGAGACATAGGCAGAGGGAGAAGCAGGCTCCATGCAAGGAGCCTGATGTGGGACTCGATTCCCAGACTCCAGGATCATGCCCTGGGCCGAAGGCAGGCACCAAACGGCTGAGCCACCCAGGAATCCCCTCACCTCCCAGTTTGGTGTATGTTCTTATAGCCCTTTTCTCCGTATTTACACACACACGCATATGTGTATATGTATATGTGTTTAGACACACAACTGTGTGTTTATGCATGCTTTAAGTTTTATAGAAATGAAAGTGTAGGGCAGCCCTGGTGGCCCAGCGATTTAGCTCCACCTTCGGCCCAGAGCGTGACCCCTGGAGTCCCCGGATCTGTCTCTCTCTCTCTGTGTCTCTCATGAATAAATAAATAAATAAAAACTTTAAAAAGAAAAGAAATGAAATTGTACAAAAGGTAATGGTCTGCATGTTTTGCTATTTTCACTGATCAAAGTAAGTTGAGGTCTTGAGGATGCTTGCATGACAGAGCATACAGAAGTATATCCGTGGTATTCTTTTGGTTGGGATAGACCATGATAGATTTCATGATTCTGGTGATAGACCACGTATCCTTGCACATGCATCTTTGTGCACATCACACATATTTAAAAAGGGCAGATTCTCAGGAGTGGAATTGCTGAATCAAAGGGAGTTACTTTATAATGTTGATAGATTCTTGAATTGCCCTCCTAAAGACCGATAAACACTTCCTCAGCTGGTCCTCATTCTTTACCTGGCGGGGATGACCCAAATCTTTTTTCCTAAAGGGTCTGGCCATTACTGATCCTACCTGGATTGAATTGTCCTAGTTTGCCATTAACCTTAATCACAGGGCATGATAAACTAGGAGACTCCCTAAAGGATCTCCTGTATTCCAGACATACTCTTCCTTACCTGTCTTCTGGTTTCCATTATTTGTTGGCAAGTCCGTTGTAATTCTAACTGCCACTTTGACACATTATCTGTCTATTCTCTGTGGCTGTTTTGAGGTTGTTGTTGTTGTTTTTTTTTTTTTTTATGGTGTTCTGAAGTTTTATTGGCTATCTTTCCATTTACTTTGCTTGAAATTTATTGAGGTTCTTGGATCTGGTATCTTTTAAAAATTCCAGGAAATTCTCAGTTCCATTTCCTTTATCACTGATAGTTACATAGATAGGTAGGTAGATGGATGGATTTTTTTCTGAACCACTCGAGAATAGGTTGGAGACATAATGCCCCCTTCCTCCAAAAGCTTCACTGTGCATTTTCTAAGAAAAAGGATTTTCTCTTTCATAACCATAGTGCAATTTTCAAAATATAGACATTTCACATTTATATATTACTATTTTCTAATCCATGGTCCATGTTCAAATTTCATCAATTATCTCAATAAAGTCTTCTTTAACTATTTTTTTCTGGTCCAGGATCCAATCCAGAATCAGACATTGTATTTATTTATAAAGTCTTTTTAGTTTTTTTTTTTTTAACACCATCTCTTTTTAAAGTGCTTCAACCTTTCTTTTGCTTAAAGTTCTTGACCTTAACCAGTTATTTTGTAAAATGTCCCTCAACTGGTATTGCCTGATGTTTCCTCATGATTAGATTCAGGTTATGTATTTTCAATAGGAATATCACCTAAATGTTATATTCTCAGTATATTATATCAGAAAGTGTATGATGTCAGGTGCCTGGGTGGCATAGTCAGTTAAACATCTGACTCTTGGGATGCCTGGGTGGCTCAGCTTGAGCGTCTGCCTTTGGCTCAGGAGGTGATCCCAGAGTTCCAGGATCAGAGTGCCACATTGTGCTCTCAGCATGGAGCCTGCTTCTCCTCCCTCTTCCTATGTCTCTGCCTCTCTGTGTCTCTCATGAATAAGTAAGTCAAAACTTTAAAAAAAAAAAAAAGTTGACTCTTGGTTTCAGTTCAGGTCATGATCTCAGCAGCATGATGGCAGGTTGTGAGGTCGAGCCCTTTGTGTCAGCCTCCACACTCAGCGTGGAGTCTGCTTAAGACTCTGTCCCGCTCTTCCTCCTCCCCTCCTCCCAGAGCTCACTCATGTGATCTCTCTCTGTCTCAAATAAATAAATAAAATCTTTAAAAAAAAAAAAAAAAGGTGCATGATGTCAGTGTGGCCCATTACTGATGATATTATCTTTGACCACTTGGTTAATCTGGTGTCTGATACATTTCCTTGCCGTAAAGTTACTATTTTTCCTTTTGTGATTTATTTTAAAGTCTTTTTTTTTTTTTTAAGATTGTATTTATTCATGAGAGACACAGAGAGAGAGAGAGAGAGAGGCAGAGACATAGACAGGAGAAGCAGGCTCCCCACAGGGAGCCTGATGCCGGATGTGATCCCAGGACCCCAGGATCAGGTCCTGAGCTGAAGGCAGACACCCAATCACTGAGTCACTCAGGCGCCCCCCTTACTTGTGATTAATAAGAAATTTGGGGGGAGGGGCACCTTTGAGCTCCTTCAGCTCATCCCTATGTTCTTTTGATAGGTCTCTAGCATTCATTGAACATTTCCTTACTTTATGAAACAACAAAATATTCCTATCTTCTCTTGTACATTTTTGTCCCCGCCTGGAATCAGCCCTTTTTTCTTAGGACCCCCAGTTCCTTTTAGTGGAGAATGATATTTAGAAACCAAGATTTGGAAGATAGTGTGCTTAAAATTGCTAGTGTGATATAATTGATTTAGACCTTCTCAGGAGACAGAGTATGGAAATAAATATATTTATCTGTGTATATTCTGTGTATTTATATGCCTACATACACAGATCTATAAAATCCATAAGTATTAATACTCCTGATTCTAATCCTACACCATTCCTTCCTCATTACTTATTTGTAACTCTCTTCTCTGACAGTAAGAATCCTGAATCCATTATCCTCAGTGTATCTGCTTATTTGCTCAATCCTTCCATTGTTAAGCAAACTCTTGGCCTTGCTTGCTTGAAAGCTCAACCCCAGACAAACCAATTTCCACCCCAACTCCCCATTC
The DNA here is from genome assembly GCF_048164855.1 of Canis lupus baileyi. Classification (NCBI taxonomy): domain Eukaryota; kingdom Metazoa; phylum Chordata; class Mammalia; order Carnivora; family Canidae; genus Canis; species Canis lupus. The sequence continues at coordinate 21,511,891 of NC_132859.1, read as the reverse complement.
CCAGGTGGCCAGCCAAAACTTTGCCTCCAGGCAGAGTAAAAGGCAATGAGGTTGAGGGCAGAATGGGAGAGGTTCTAGAGCATCACAGAACGGTCCAGATCTTGAGAGGATATATTAGATACCTCTTAATCTTTTGACAGCCCTACTCTACCACAGCCTAGTGCACCCCAGCAACTCACTGAGATAGTGAGCTGGAATCTTTGCACCCTCAAGGCTTTCCTTAACTTTCTTATCCTTTGTAGATGCCCTCTAAACCCTTAGTTCCAGTTTATTTTCTCTGCAGAGGAGTTTAGCTACCTCTGTTTTCTCTTCTCAACTGTTCACCTTCTGCATCCACTCAGGTGTTTTACCAAACAGAGCCCTGAGCTCAGGAGGAAACATGCATGAGGGGAAGATGCAGCTGCAAGCAGTTATGATTTTAAATATTTCGCTTTCCTCACTCTTTGCTACAATTTTAATTATTACTGAAATATGCTTAAGAGAGATGTGACAATCAGACAGGCATGTTAGATGTATCATTTTATTTTTTTATTTTTAAAGATTTATTATTTTTATTTATTCATGAGAGACACACAGAGAGAGAGAGAGAGAGAGAGAGGCAGACAAAGGCAGAGGGAGAAGCAGGCTCCATGCAGGGAGCCTGACATGGGACTCAATCCCGGGACTCCAGGATCATGCCCAGGGCCGAAGGCAGATTCTAAACCACTGAGCCACCCAGGTGTCCCTTAGTTGTATCATTTTTGGTGAAAATTTAGAGGATGGACTGGAGGGAAAATATAAGACCAGAGGCTGGAAAACCAAGCAGCATGATTTTTCAGTACCTAGGTGAGAGAAGACTGGGACTGAATGGGGTGGGCAGGGCAGTGAGGATGGGAACAGGAAACCTGATATGACAGATATTTATGGGATAGGATCAGTAGGCTTGATGATAGATTAAATAAGGTTGGCAGGGGGCAGGGCCTGGAATGAATCCCAGGTGTTTGGACTGGGGACAGGTAATGGCAGTGCCTAACCCTCTTCACCATCCTCCTCCTTCTGCTACTGCTAATGATGGGGCCTTTTGTTGAGCATGGACAGTATGTCAGACACTCTGATTGATGAATGCTGGATATACATTATAAGACATAAGGAGACCAATTAATCCTATACAGAATGTATTATCATCCAGTTTTCCAGATGAGAATGCAACTTTCACAGATTACAAAAAGCACTTTGTACAAGTTTAGGTTCTGAAATAGTGATTTCAGCTTAGGGCATGCCGAGTTTGAAGTTCCAGTGGAATATCCTGGCAGAAATGTCCCTCTAGCAGATGGAAATGCAGGCCTGAACTCAGCAGAAAAGCTAGGGAAGAAATTCAGTCATCCACACAGAAGTGGCAAGGGAGACCAAGTGGTTAGTATGGGATTATTGGGGAAGTTTAGGGAAAAGAAGGCTGAGATGGAATGCTGGGCACATCAACATCAAGGACAGCAAAGGAAGAGAAACTACAGGGATCCCTGGGTGGCTCGGTGGTTTAGCACCTGCCTTCTGCCCAGGGCATAATCCTGGGGTCCTGGGATGGAGTCCCGCATCAGGCTCCCTGCATGGAGCCTGCTTCTATCTCTGCCTCTCTCTCAATCTCTTTCTCTCTCTCTTTCTCTCTCTCTCTCTCTCTGTGTGTGTGTGTGTGTCTCTCATCAATAAATAATAAAAATCTTTTTTAAAAGAGAGAGAGAAACTATAGAAGGGAAGGAATAGCCAGAGAGTGAAGAGAATCAGAAGAGCAGTAGTGCAGTCTAGGAAAAATGGTACATAAAGGAGGCCCAGCATGCTAAATATTGCCAAGTAGGCCAAGAACTGTGGCATGTCCAACACATGTGTCCAGCAGAGGGGCGTTGGTGAGGGAGACTGGCAAGCGGAAGGCTGAGTACAAAGGTCAAAGCAGTAAGGAAAGGCAAGAAAGTGGAGATAATGAGCACTGATGTTTTCAAGAAGCTGGGAGGCGGAGTCAAGAGAGAAAGTGCATGCAGTATCTAAATGGGGATTTACAGAGATTCTTCTAAGGTGGAAACATTTAAGTTGTTTCTAAGCTGAAAAGAATGTGCCAAAACAGGGAGAGGTCCAAGATGCAAAGAACAGGAAATAAGTCCCAAAGAGGCAGGAGGAGCTGGTTCTGAAAGCCACAGCATGGTCACCAGGGTAGGAGGAGCACCTTTGGCTGCCTTAGACACAGAGACTGTTACTAGGTGGGCTCCCAGTCTACTGAAGAGGGGGCTCTGGATTTGTTCAGACACAAATTCCTTCATCGGGGAGACAAATAGGAGAAAAACGTCGAGGAAATCACATTTGATTGCTTCCATTTTTTTCTGAAATATGAAGGAAAAATCTTTTCTGGATTAAAGCAGAAGAGTAGGGTAGAATTTGGAGGTTGTTAAAAGGGCTGAGTATCTGCAATTCCTGGTGAGGTGGATAGAAGATAGTACTGACCAGGGTTCGTTTGTTTGTTTATTTATTTATTTATTTGTAAGATTTTGTTTATTTATTCATGAGAGACACACACAGAGAGGCAGAGACACAGGCAGAGGGAGAAGCAGGCTCCATGCAGGGAGCCCAACATGGGACTTGATTCCAGATCTCCAGGATGGGGCCCTGGGCTGAAGGCAGCGCTAAACTGCTGAGCCACCCGGGCTGCCTGACCAGGGTTCTTTAAGCTCTTCTGGGCACTGTTGAAAGTGAGGTTGAAACTGAGAAGTGTGGTGTCTGAGGTAATACAGATCTGTATGTTGAGCAGTCTGCTTGCAAGAAGAAAGAAGATGGCCTGTGGAATAATCCTCATTCATGCAGATCCAGAGCAGTGGAAGGGTTATAGAGGATGTTTAAAGTGCTACATCATAGCATCTAGCTTGCATGGTTCCTAAGTGAAACCAGAAAGGACTAAAATAGAATGAGATACTTTTACTTAAAGATGGCAGATTGATGGGACGCCTGGGTGGCTTAGTGATTAAGCATCTGCCTTTGGCTCAGGGTGTGATCCTGGGGTCCAGGGATCCAGTCCCACATCAGGCTCCCTGCAAGGAGTCTGCTTATCCCTCTGTCTCTGCCTCTCTCATGAATAAATAAATAAAATCTAAAAAAAAAAAAAAAGATCGAAGTGAACAGAGTTTTTATCTCTTCACTCTCCCCAAGCCCTACTAAAATGGCAGGAAAGGGATTTTTTTTTCTTAAGGGTATAAACCCAAATAACAAAGGGAAATGGTGGTAGGGACAGCAGCAACTACGTTTTGGAAGCCAAAAGCAGATGATCCATGGCAACTGACTTTGCTAAAACCTAAGTCAGGAGTTGCAGCATCAGGTAGCTAGGAAAAGGAGAAGCACGGGGTGTGCTAAGAATAGGAAGATTGATTGAGAAGCATATAGATCCAGGGGTCTTCTCCACAGTTTGAGCACAAAACTAAAAGTTTATGATCTGGAAAGGATAAAACAAAGGTCTTTGGACTGGAAGACATCAGCCACTGATGAGAGCTGAGGTACCATACTAAAAATAGGAAGATAAAGTAAAAATCTATATACTGACCACAGAATATGGCCCCCTCCCCACTCTGCTCTCTTCTCCAGCCCTCTTCCTACACTCAACTCCCAGGATGCTGGCTGGAGATTGGAGATCTTTCCTCAGGGAATCTGAGCAGTACAGAAGAAATATCAAAAGATACTGACACCCAGTGCTCCTTCCACCTTTATTACTCCTGGTCAAGATCACCAGCCAACAATAAGATTTTTAGCATTGTACTCCCAAAGAGGAAAGGAAAGGCAAGGACCACTAGACATTTGAGGGAGTTCTTCAACATGAAAGGCAAAAACCAAAATAAACAGAAAAAAAAAAAGAATCTGTATTAATAGAGACAATGCCAAGAATGAAGAAAATATTTTAAATATGATGATTAATAATATTCCCAGAGAAATTAAAGATAACGTAGCATCTGTGAAATAGGAATTAGTTGCTTAAAGAAAAAGTCAAAAAGGAAAGAGCACTCAAAATAAACTGTGATGTAAAAAAGTGTGTAACCCAATATAAAAGTTGAAATAGGGGCACCATGGTGGCTCAGTTGATTAAGCATCTGCCTTCAGCTCAGGTCATGATCTCCAGATCCCAGGAAATGGGAGATTTATGCTCAGCAGGGAATCTACTTCTCCCTCTCCCTTTGCGCCTCCACTCATGTGCTCTTGATTTCTCTTTCATGAATAAATAAAATCTTTTTTTTAAAGTTTAAATAAAAAGCCAAGGAAATATCCCAGAAAGTAGAATAAATATATAGAGGTAGCAAATAAGACAAAGAAGATGAGAGGATAAATAAGAGATGAGAGCTGTGCTATAGGACAAGAGGGCTGTGGTCCAGAGGATTAGGTGGGAGGACATGGGAGCAAAGTCCCCAAGGAGAGGACAGGAATTTAAATGTAAGGACACAGAAAACTAAGCAAAAGAGAAAAAGGGCATTTATGAGCTCTAGGGAAAACAAAAAGTTTGAGAAAGGAAAGGCAATTAAACTGTACCATAGGGCCCACCGGTGACTAGTATTTATATCATTAAAACAAAGTAAACCCTAAGTATTGGTGGAGGGAGGGCAACTTAATATGTGTGGGGGGTCTTTACAAGAAGTGCTATCTTCATCTCCCTATTTGGAAATCTGTAAATAATGCCTACAAATAGAGCAGTAGCAATGTGATTCCAATTTTAGCAATATGGGGGCAAATATCAAAAGAACCAGCTAAAGGACTAAAGTGAGAATGGGATGGTGGACAAGAGAGGAGGCCTGGAAGACTGCTGTCCTTCTGATGTTCTAGAGGCTTACTTGACTTTTAAAATTATGTGTATAACTTTGGTAAAAGTTAAATGATGGGCAGCCTGGATGGCTCAGCGGTTTAGCACTGCCTTCGACCTGGGGCGTGATCCTAGAGACCCGGGATCAAGTCCCACACTGGGCTTCCCTGCATGGAGCCTGCTTCTCCCTCTGCCTGTGTCTCTGCCTCTCTCTCTTTCTCTGTTCTCTCATGAATAAATAAATAAAATCCTAAAAAAAAAAAAAAAAGTTAAATGAAAAGATTGGAGTGGGAAATAGAAGGGTCAATGGGAACACCACAAAGGAGTCTCTGGCCACTCTGAATTGAGCCAGCTGGTACATAATTTTTTTCTTTGCAACTACATTATTAGAAACCTGTATAACTCATCAGACAGGATAAAACATGAAGTATTAATTTGTGGCAGACTGATAGCTGAGACATCAAATAGCATGTTCACTCCTCTTGGCCACTGCAAGAAGCCTGCGAACAGGAATGACAGACTCCTTAGCTTATCATTTCAAAGAACTTCTGTTCTCTGGAGGATGGGAGATAAAACAGTCTGTAAAGTATGCACAAACTCAGAGAACTGGTTTCTGCCAGGTGTGTGTGTGCATGCATGCGTGTGTGCACACGTACATGTATAAGTCCCTTCCATCTGTATAAAAGGAGCTCTGTGCTGGGGAGGATGTAGGTGGAGAGGTAGCGATATAAAGGAAGAACAAGAGTGATAAGTGCTGGGACACTCCTCTCAGCATGAGTTCTCATGAGAGGAGAAAGAGAAAGGGAAGAAGGAGCATTGTCCTCAAGGGCAGGAAGGGCAGGAAGGGCATCTAGCGGAAGGGAAGACTTATGGGTTCAGTTTCCCAGCAGCAGTTGCTCAAATAGGTCTTGTACTTCTGATAATAGGAAGCAAGAGGGGTAATGGATATACGTGGGCCCCAGTTTTTCATAGAACCAAATATGCATGCACCAGGATCAGATTGTCCTATGGAGGCTAGGACAGAGCCACAGGGTCGGAAATTAAGGCCAAGTCAAGAAATTACTAAGGGTCCAGGGGACCCCTGGGCGGCTCAGCGGTTGAGTGTCTGCCTTTGGCTCAGGGCGTGATCCTGGATTCCCGGGATCAGTCCTGCATTGGGCTCCCTGCATGGAGCCTGCTTCTCCCTCTGCCTGTGTCTCTGCCTCTCTCTCTCTCTCTCTCTCTCTCTCTCTCTGTATCTCTCATGAATAAATAAATAAAATATGTAAAAAAAAAAAGAAATTACTAAGGTTCCAATTTGCACACTTGAGTTTTGTGCACAGCCATAACTGGCTATTATTTCGGTTACACCTGTTAATATCCTTTATGTGAGAAGCCATTTCAGAGGCCTGAAAACCTAGTTGTCATAATAGTTGAAGAGGTATTGTTTATTGAGTGCAATATTAAGAGCCAAGTGCTTTATACCTGGAAGCTCATTAAATCCTCATACATCCCGTGACGTAGCCTCATTATAATCCCCATATTACAGGTGAAGGAGCTGGGATTTAAACAGATGAAGTCACTTAAATCTACTACCAATGTAGCTAGTAAATGGCAGAGCCAGAATTCAGACTCAGTCTGTACTGATTCCAAAACTTGTGCTGGCGTTGAAGAATAACATGTTTAGACCGCATTCAGCCACAGAGCCTGTTTTCTAGAAAGGAGAGAGTGTCTGGACATCCGTGAGGGAGCACACACAATTCACTTTCTGGGGAGTGGTTGGCACTCCAGGGAGGTGGTGTCGGAGCAGGAAGGTATTGATGATGTGGAATGGCTGCCAGGTGAAAGCCCTGATGTGCAGTTAGGTGCTCAAACCTGGTACCAGTAGCAGAGGCTAGTATTGAGAAAAAACCCTGAAAGTCTTCAAGCTCGAGGCATGCTTCTTCCTAAAGTGATTTTGAAACAGTTGAGGAATTTCTTAAATTTGGAATGTGTTCAATAAATGTCTGTTAAGTGAGGTATTCAGTACAAGTTCTTTAAACCTGTGCCAAAGAGCTGTCAGCTTAGATCACAGAAGATCATAACATTAAAAGCTCTCTGTTCTGGCAAGCTTCATCAAGCCCTGTGCATTTCCCTATTAAATACTTCCACATCTGTCTCTCTTTCTCAGGTCCCCACACTGCCTTGCACCTTATTCATATCCAGCCTAGGCCACTGTGATAGCTTCATCCATCCAGCAGATATGGACTGAATACTCCTCTGGGTCAGGCAGCAGGCTCAGTGCTGGAGACTAGGGATGAAGAAAATGTGGTTTCTGCCCTCAAGGAGCTCCTAGACTCAGAGGAAGATGAGCACTTGTGACACAGACTACTCCTGCCCACCCCAAATCCCTTTTTTCCCTAGTGATAGAATTACTGTTCTATATGGCTGCCCAGCTGGATCACACATCCCCAGCCTCCCTTGGGCTTCAGTGAGGCCGTGTGACCAAGTTCTTGACAAGGGTGTGTGAAGGAAGTAATATATGCCCCTTCTGGTTTGGGAATGTCAGAATGCCTCCTGTACCTTTCTTCCCAGTTTCAGACTGGCTGGAGCCTAGATGTGTTGGTGACCAAGTTTCTACCATGTGTGTTAGTGACATTGCCCAAGGGAATAGCAGAGCAATGACTTAGAAGGACCCATGTCCTTGAATGATCATGAGTGGCAGGTCTCCTCCGAAAACTGTTATACAAGAGAGAAAAATAAATATCCACATGATTTAAGCCACTGTATTTGGGGAACTCTTTGCTTTGGCACTTACCGTTAGCCTAACCATAACTGGAGTGTTAAAAAAAAAAAAAAAAAAAAAGCATAGCTCGAAGTATTCCTGGTGCTATGACAAAAGCAGAAAAATCACTTCAAGTAAGGCAGAAGGGGGGAAAATGGGAGAAAGTGGAGGAGGTTGCCTGGGAGAGAGAACCGCTGCCCTGAATCTTGAAAGATGAGTGTTTTTAGCATATCTACTTGCCTTTCTCATCTACCCTTCATTCTTTTGATGTGTCATTTTTGTCTAGATTACTTCTTTCAAGTATATATTCTCTCTTATCCCCACTCTCTACCTGTTAAAGTCTACCCAGGATTTAAGACTCAGATTAAGTCTCATTTTCTCCAGGGGAGCCTTCCTTGATCAGCTCCCCACAAGTGATATCTTTCTCTTCCAAAATCCTATGACATTTAGTCTTTATTATTTATCAATCACACATTTTTTTTAAGATTTTATTTATTTATTCATGATAGTCACAGAGAGAGAGAGAGGCAGAGACACAGGCAGAGGGAGAAGCAGGCTCCATGCACCGGGAGCCCGATGTGGGATTCGATCCCGGGTCTCCAGGATCGCGCCCTGGGCCAAAGGCAGGCGCCAAACCGCTGCGCCACCCAGGGATCCCTCAATCACACATTTTATATCTTCTCTATCGATATCTGGTGCTTTTCAGTAGTCTCAGCATCGCACTTGCCTAGACTTATTCTAGGTTCCCCAAGAGTATAGGCCTACCATAAATGTCTATTGCTTTGTAACAAACCTACCTCAAAACTTAGTGGATTAAAATAACTATTTTTATTGCTCGAAGTTCTAAGAGCTGGCTGGTCTAAGTTGGATGGTTTATACTTAAGGCCTCGAATGCTGTTGCCTTCAGATAACAACTGGAGCTGTAGTCAGCTGAAGGCCTGGCTGGGCTAGATGTTCAAGATAGCTCACTCCTGTGGCTTGCAGTTAATGCTGCTCTCAGCTGGGAACTCAACAGGTCCTATTAACCAGAGAGCCTACATTTGCCTTCTCCATGTCACATGGGCTCACATAATTATAGCTGGATTCCAAGAGGATCCAGCAAAAACCTTGTGACTTAGACACAAAGGACCCAGAATGTCACTCTCATCACATTCTATTGGTCAGGCAAGTCACCAAGGCCAGCCTAGGCAGGAGAATTAGACTCTACATCTTGATGTGAGAAGCAACAAGTGCATTCAGGTAGATAAGGAATCAATGACAGCAGTCTTTGGAGACTATCTTAGTATACCCTCTAGACCTGGAATCTGGAGTGATGGTCACTCCCAGATCAAAATAAGTGGCCTTGTTTCCTGTGTTTCCTCATCTACAAATCAGAACCCCAGGGAGACAGTGCTTCCCTTCCTTCCTGAGTCCATGAGAAGAATTTAATGTTAGTCTGGTGTTAACCTGGGATGGACTAGACATTCAAATGCCAAGATGTCCACCAAAATCTGGATGGCTCAGTGCTTGTGAGCCCAGAGTTTTCCAGAGGAGGATGGAAATGGTCATGGAGAGAAAATGTCTCTGGATTAGAGATAAAGTTTATCTGTGTTTCTTCTGAAAATCATTTACCACCACTCAGCCCTGCCCAATGACCCCTAACATGGGGATAAGGGACAAGGATTGCAGCAGAGCTAATATTGAGAAAAGGTTACACGATGCTCAACTTAGAAGAAGACTTTAAGCCCTTAGCCACCTACTTGAGTTGAGTTTAGAGCCCAGCACCATGTCTGTCCTGTATAGCCTTTGGCTAGAGGAAGAGGAAACCATTCCCCTACAAGCACCCACCAGCTGTACTAACTTTTGAACTTTGTGGTGGACAAATAATGGCCCCCCAAAAGTGTCCATGTGGTTAATCCCCCCCAAAACTGTGAATATTCTGTGTTATATGGCAAAGGAGAAATAAATTTGCAGATGGAATTAAGGTTGCTCATCAGCTGACTTTGAGATAGAGAGAATATCCTGGATTATAAGGGCAGGGCCAGGGTATTTAAAAAGGTCCTTAAATGTAGAAGAGGGAGACAGCAGAACAACCAGAGTCAGATAAGAAGACACAGTGATGAAAGCAGAGGTCAGAGTGATGTGCTTGCTGGCTCCAAAGGTTGGGGTGGGGGTGGGGAGCAAGAACCAAGGAATGTGGCAGCCTCTAGAAGCTCGAAAAGGCAAAACTCAGATTTTAGAGCCTCTAGAAAGGGTTACAGCCTTGCTGACACCTTGAGACCCATTTGGGACTGCTGAATTACGGAACTGAAGATCTAAAAATTTGTGTTGTTTTAAGCCAGTAAGTTTGTGGTAAGTTGTTACAGTTTAGGAAACCATTAGGAAAACCATTACAAATTCCAAGGGTCTCAGTGATTAAATGACAGTCCTGTCGCGGGGGACAGTGGGCCCATACACCTGTTTTGACTGATGATATTCAAGGGCAGGAAATCTCTGGTCAGGACCAGTTAGGACTGCTGGGGTGAGGGGTGGAAGGGAAGGTGGAAGAAGCTGACAGCCAGCCTTCCTCAGAAAGCTAGGAAGAAGAGAGGGCAGTGAGGAGCCAGCAGCTAGAGGAGGAAGTGAGGGCATTTTGTGTAAGAGATAGCTTCTCTTCCCAAGAGGAGGGATTGGGAGAGATTACAATGTTAGGTGGCATAACTTTCCATTCACTGCCCCTTTTGGGAGAACATTCAGCAAAAGCTGTCTTACTCTACAAGCTTTTAGAGGTGGATTTGTGTGTTTCTGGATGTATCGCTGGGCGAAGTTTGGCCACAGAGCAGCCAAATTTGCTGACTAAATGAATGTTGCATTTCCTTGTCTAAAGTACAGAAACTGGGCCGCCTGGGTGGCTGGGTGGTTGAGCACCTGCCTTTGGCTCAGGGCCTGATCCCGGAATCCCGGGATTGAGTCCCACGTCGGGCTCCCTGCATGGAGCCTGCGTCTCTGCCTCTCTTTCTCTGTGCCCCTCATGAATAAATAAATAAAATATTTAAAAAAATAATAAAGTACAGAAACTTATGCCCGTCTGAGCAGTCCTTTCCCGATGTCTGAAGGAAATTTAAAAAGAGCCACAGATAGGGACACAACAAACAGGACTCAGAGAGGTTGTCATATTTTATAGTTCAATTTGCTTGAAACGAGGCACAGAGTTGTCTCTATTCCTTTAATTATCATGGGCAGCATGCTACCTGGTGTCTTGGGTTTAGAATTCAAAACTCACAATAAGTTTCTTTACCTCTCAAAGCAGGCAATTTCTCCCTTTAAGCTTAGTTAAAAATACATGGATAAGAGAGATAAGGTCTGTGGCTTTTTTTTTTTAATTTTTATTTATTTATTCATGAGAGAGAGAGAGAGGCAGAGACACAGGCAGAGGGAGAAGCAGGCTCCATGCAGGGAACCTGATGTGGGACTTGATCCCAGGACTCCAGGGTCACGCCCTGGGTCGAAGGCAGGCACTAAACTGCTGAGCCACCCAGGGATCCAGGTCTGTGGCTTTTTAAATGGATGTTTGCTGTTCTTCCTCTCTCCACCCGTCTTCACTAGAGAACAGGTGGTGGGGTGGAGAGAAGAGGCGCCACCTTTGCTGCTTCTATTGGTGAGGGAAGGACCTCCCCCACCCATGGGTGACTAGAGCTATCAGGGACAGTTCTGGCTTTACTCTTGTCGGAAAGCATAGGGACAATGGTGCACTGCTAACAAATTCTGAGGTGGAAAGTATCACGGAGGCTGCTCCATCTCATGGCTGCTCTACGGGTTTGTCCACTCAATTAGGACACTCATTCTATGGGTGGTGGGTGGTAGGCAGACCCCTGTCTCATCTATCAGATGCTCTGCCCAGGAATAGGGCTCAATTTCCCTCACCCCTACCCCCTACCTTACCTTACTTGTACCCTAGATCCTTGCCTTAAGAAATGATTTTTTTTTTTTTTTTAAGAGAGAGCTGTGCTGGAGTAGGGGAGGGGCAGAGGGAGATGGAGAGAGAGCATCTTAAGCAGACTCTATGCCAGTGCAGCCTGACATGGGCTCAATCTCATGACCCTGAGATCATCACCTGAGCCAAAATCAAGAGTCAGACACTTAATTGACTGAGCCACCCAGGCACCCCAAGAAATGATTCTTACTTTTAAAAACTCATCCCCTGATGTAGACCTAACATTTTTAGCTAATATCCTTCTCTGCCATTGTCATAGCTAGTTAAAAGCTAATATGTAAAAGAATGTTCAAAATGTAAAACAGATTATTTCCTATTTATAATCTTCTCACAAAGTACCCCATACTCATGAAATCAATCTCCACAGCTCCCCGAGCCAGAGCTGTACTCAATACAAAATACTGTAGGTAGACAGTAGAGATGAGAGTTGTGGATTATGCCCCAACTTGATTCCTTCAAGTCGCCTCTCTATTCTCCATCCTTGAAGAATTGCTTAACTGCATTATCAGATTCGCTGTCTTAATTTCCTTGCCTCTCTCAAATACATTTGCCAATTCATTCCAATCCGGCTTCCATCTCCCTACTCAATGGAAACTGCCCACCTCTTGGTTGCCTGTTGTTGGTTGTTTTTTTTGTTGTTGTTGTTTTGTTTTGTTTTGTTTTCGGTTTACTTCATTTCTTAGCAGGATTTCACACAATTCTTCTTGAGGAAATATTTTCCTTGTTCTCTTCCTACCACACTGATGGCTAATTCTCAGCCTCATTTCCAGGCTCCCCCTTCTTATCTGACCTTTTAGTGTTGGTGAACCCAGAGCTCAGATCTATGCCCACTCCATTTTTCTATTGACACTGTTTCCATAAGTGATCTTGCCCAAATTTGTATCTCTTGCTCATCTCTTTCCACCTGAGTTCCAGATTTGTCTTTATGAATGGCTTTTTTCAGCTCTATTTGTGGCTTTTAGCAGCTCACACTTAGTATGGTTCAAAATCAAACTTGGTTTCCCTTGAATGCTTTTCCTCCTCAGTATTGCTCACCTCAGTTAACCATTACTGAAGCTGAATCCAGTCTCCTACCTTTCACTCATCTCCTCTTTCTAAGCCATTAGCAAGTCACATCTTTTCCATCCTGCAAACATATTCTGAATTACCTCTAATTCTCTCCAGTTTCAGCAACTCCTTTGAAAGCTCCCTGATTCCCCAGCCTGCCTCCCCCATTTCCCACCATCCACATGCTCACATACACACACACTGTCTCCCAATCTCTCTCTCCTCACTCCCTAGCAATTCTCTACAACACTTACCTTTATAGTATTCATTCCATTCTGTGATTGCATTGCTTACTTCTTTTTTTTTTAAAGGATTTATATATTTATTTATTCATGAGACACACACACACACAGAGGCAGAGACACGGGCAGAAGGAGAAGCAAGCTCCATGCAGGGAGCCCAATGTGGGACTCGATCCTGGGTCTCCAGGATCACGCCCTGGGCTGAAGGCAGGTGCTAAACCACTGAACCACCCAGGGATCCCCACATTGCTTACTTCTTGACTACTGTGCTTACATTTAGTCTCCTCAGGGCCAGGACTAGTGTGAGTTGAGTGAGGCACTTGCTTTGGGCCTAAAACAAAGAAAACTCCATAATCAAAGTAAGTAATATTTTAATATAATATTTTAGAAAGTCAAAATACAAAAACTTCATGATGAGCAAAGCAAATTTCAGCATCATGTAGTTTAATTTTATACACAAATTCTTTCAATATATATCCTTATTTTTTTTAAAGATTTCATTTATTTATTCATGAGAGACACACAGAAAGAGAGGTAGAGACATAGGCAGAGGGAGAAGCAGGCTCCCTGTGGGGAGCCTGATGGGAAACTCGATCCCAGGACCCTGGGATCATGCCCTGAGCCAAGGGCAGATGCTCAACCACTGAGCCACCCAGGTGCCCCTGCTATATGTATCCTTATAGATAAGAACAACAAATGAAAAAGCAGCACAGTTCCATTATCACACCTAATGAAATCAATAACAATTCCTTACTATCCTTTTATATCTAGTTCATGTTCCCTTTTCCTTGATTGTCTCACAATGCCTTTTACAGATGGCTTCTTTGAATTGATGTCCTAATAGGATTCATGTGATGCTTAATGTTGTGTAGCAACTTTGCTGGGTTGGGGGATACTCAAATGGCTGGTAAACATTATTTTTGGGTGTGTCTCTGAGGTTGTCTCCAGAAGAGATTAGCATTTAAATCTGTAGACTAAGAAGGTTACCCTCGCCAGTTCAGTGTGGGTATCATCCAATCCATTAAGGGCTTGCAAAGAACAAAAAGATAGAAGAAGGGCAAGTTGTTCTCTCTGCTTGGGCTGAGACATCCAGCTTCTCCTGCCCTCAGACATTGTCACTCATGGCTCTGGGACATTCATACTCAGACCGGGACTTATGCCATTGGTATCCCCAATTCTCAGGCCTTTAGATTCAGACTGAATTACATCACCAGTTCTCTTGAATCTACAGATGTCAAACACAGATCGTGGGACATATGAATTTCCATAACCATGTAAGTCAATGCCTATAATAAAACCCTTCTTATATGTAATCTATTGATTCTGTTTCTCTGAAGGACCTTGGCTAATATAGTCCACACATCACTGGGGTTGATATATCTCCTAATTTTGTTTCTCCACTCTTTTAAGCCATTTGTGTTTTGAAGAAATCAAGTCACCTATATGTATTGTTTCCTACATATCCTCTGTATTTCCTGTAAACTTGTAGTTGGAACTTGATTTCAAGTTCAAGTCTTTTTTTTTTTTTGGCAATAATACTTCATAGATAATATTGGAGACTTCTAATTGCATCACATCAGAAGATATATAATGTCTATTTGTCTCTTTTTTTGTGTGTGACATGGATGAAATGATATGGTGCATGGGACTTATTTGAAAGTACTCAGTATAGGGAGCTCCTGGCTGGGGGCGGCGGGGGGGGGGATGTTGGGGGTTATTGGGGTGTGTGTAGGGGTCAGTTGGTTAAGCTTCTGCCTTTATCTCAGGTCATGATTCCAGGGTCCTGGGATTGAGTCCTGCATCAGGCTCCCTGCTCAGTCGGGAGCCTGCTTCTCCATCTCCCTCTTCCCCTCCCCTCCTTGTTCTCTCCTAATCTCTGCTCTCTTTCTTGCAAATAAATAAAGAAATTATCTTAAAAAAAAAAACAAAGGAACTCAGTATGGTGATGGAGTGAAGGGAGTTGGTTGGTGCTATGGATGAAACAGGATTGGCCGTGAGCTGATAATTGTTAATGCTTGAGTAATGGGCATATAGATTCCAGCCTATTATTGTCTGTACTTTTTATATGTTTAAAATCGTACATAATAAAGCATTTTCAAACAAAGAGTTAATAAAAATGAAGTTGTTTTTAAAAATTTGATTACTCACACTGTACCATTTTGTGTAGATATTTTATTAAAACAGTTTCTTTGTTGGGATCTAGAGTTCCAGTGATAGTCACACAAGCACTATAATTTTGGGTGACTGACACCAGACTCCTAGATTCAGTTACATTTTCCTGACTGACAACACTTAGCAGGAGTTGTCACAATTTGTTGCTGGAGAAATTAAGTGTGTCCTGGGTGACTCCACTGGGAGAGACTCTTGAAGTCTACACTTGGTTCTCCCTGGACTTCACCGTTTGTTGGATTTGCTCTGTACTCCTCACCAGAATAAACTGTAACTGTGAGTATGAAAAAAAATTTGATTACTAAGTTCAGATATCATCAGCCTACAGACCCATCGGTTATAAAGATCCTTCTTAGCTCTGCACCTCATGGTTTTAGCAGTCATTGATGAGCATTGCTCTCATCTAATTATTAGTACAAATCTATGATATTCTAACCCCTTGTATTATTTAGCAGTGTCTGCATAACAAATTACTCCAACATCTAGTAGGTTAAAACAATGAGCATTTATTATCTCGTAGCTTTTGGGGTCAGGAATCTGAGAATGGCTTAGCTAGTTCAGAGTCTCTCATGACATTGCAATCAGTCTGCTAACTGGGGCTCCAGTCATTTGGGGAATCATCTACCTCCAACTCCACGTACGTGGTTGTTGTCAGGCTTTAGTTCTACTGACTTTTAACTGGATAACTCAGTTCCTTACCTAGTGTGGTTCTCCATAGACTACTTGAATGTCTCACAATATGGCAGCTGCCCCAGAATGAGTAGTGAGAGAGAGAGATGGAAAGAAAAAGAGAGGAACAGAGAGAGAGAAGAGAATGAGAGAACAAGATGGAAGCCAAAGTCCTTTATAATCTAATCTTAGAGGTGACATACCATCATTTCTACATGCCACTGGTCAAACAGGTCAGCCCTGGTACAACTTGGGAGGGGACTACATAGGGTGTGAATACTACATAGGGTGTGAGTCAGGATCATTGGAGGCTGGCTACCACATTCCTTTGCATGCATTAGCTGGAAATCTATAGTGGAAAATTCATCTTCATCAATTACTCAGTTACTCTGAAATACAGTTTGGACAAAAGAGGCAAAATAAATTATTTATTCTTTTCTCTTCTTTACTACTTTTCAGAATGATGACCTGATGACCTCTCATCAACTTATCTCACCAATGAATTATTTTTAATAACATTACAGACTTATGGTAGTAATATGTTTATTGTGTTTTAATCAAGTACACACATATGTCATTATTTTTCTCAGACCTTTTTTGTTTATTTTTAATATTCAAATTATTCCATCTTTGATTAGTGAAAAGTCCTTCCTGTTAGCTGTTGTGTCCTTTTGGCTTAAACCCAGTAGTCTTCCATAATTTCCTTGTTTTCTGGTATACAAGATATTCCAGGCTTATCTTGTAATTTCCTGCCCTAGCCATTTCTTCAAAAGGCTCTGGTTCCTTTTTGGTTTAGGTTTATTCCATTTTTTCCTTTTAAAAAAATATAATATAATCAAATGTATACACATATACATATATATCCATATTTTTCCTGCCTCTTTCTTAAAATAAAGGTAACATACAGTACACACTGTTCTACACACTTTGCTTTTTTCACTTAATAATATATCCCAGAGATTGCTTTATAGCAGAATATATTGCTATTTCTGATTACTTTTTAGAGATGCATAGTATTCCTTTGTGTGGATGTATCCAGTCCCCTATTGATGGACAAGTAATATGTTTGAAAGCTTTGAAATTAAAACAAAAAAGAAAGAAAAAAAAAGAAAGAAAGAAGAGGAAACCACAAAGTCAGAGACTGACAACGCTGAATAAAAAAAATAGTTTAGGGCAGCCCCGGTGGCTCAGCGATTTAGTGCTGCCTTCAGCCCAGGACGTGATCCTGGAGTCCCGGGATCGAGTCCCACATCAGGCTCCCTGCATGGAGCCTGCTGCTCCCTCTGCCTGTGTCTCTGCCTCTCTGTGTGTGTGTGTGTGTGTGTGTGTGTGTGTGTGTGTGTCTTTCATGAATAAATAAATAAAATCTTAAAAAAAAGTTTAAACTTCTGTACCACACAAAAAAAAGAAAGAAAGAAAGAAAGAAAGAAAGAAAGAAAGAAAGAAAGAAAGAAAAGAACAGAACCAAAATAAAAAGGCAAATACACCAGAACAGGGGTGCTAGGGTGGAATGGAGGCTCTAAGATGCAACCATGGCCAGAAGACTAACATCATTGTTATATAAAGAACTTATAAAAAATGTTTTGAATAAATAAATAAACCAACATCTGTGCTAATAAGTCATACAAGTGAAAAAATTCCTAGAAACAAATATGGCAAAAGATTAAAGCTTGTGATAATCACAGAAATGCAAATTAAAGCAAAGGAAAAGTATGATTTTTGTCTATCACAGTGATAAAATTTACAACAATGATTATTCCTAATCCTGGTGACAGTCAAGGAACCGATATTATTGTAGATAGTGATTATCCACCATGCAAATCTTGGAAAACAATTTGTCAACTTGAACTAAGAGCCATAAAAAATGTTTTAATACTTTGACTCAGTTATCCCACATCTGGGAATTTCTCTAGGGAAATTACCTAAAAGAAGAAAGAAACTTTTCTTGGTGATGTCCACTGAGTGTTACTAATGTCTGAGGGGGTTCTGGATGACCTGGTGGCCCTGAGTCTACCATGCTCCTGGTGGGTGGCATTAGGGGATGCTCCTCTCTTTAAGTACGTGTTTGCATCAGTTGATGTACATGGCAGCTTCGGCATTTTGGGTGAAGAATGAGTAAGTGTTCTCTAGGAAGGATAAAGATGAGGACCATGGAGAATAAGAGGATTTGAATCTCTACCACCATAAGACTGACTGCCTCACTGGTTTTGAAGCTTTATGAGAGAATAGAAGAAGAATTGACAAAGGTCTGTGTGAGACTTCATTTCCGAGCCATGTAGCCTTCAGGTCCTAACTAGTTGAGTGCCATGTGGAACAAGGACAGGTGTATTCTCCTACCCTCTCCCCTCTGCCATAGACCGGCAGACCATCAGGAAACAGCTCCAGGCAGCAGAGGTAGTAGGTCTCTGCATGTGTGTCAGGCATACTGCCTCACATACAGCAAGCACTCAGTGTATATTCTTGAATGAGTAGAATCTGAGGGCCCATCACCCACCTAAGGACTCTAAGAAGGAGCTGAGGCTGGTCTGATTGGGTGGGGATGAGATCTGAGGCAGTGGATGAGTAGGTGGAGGCCCAGATCTGACAATATGGCGGTATCGGTGCCAGTGTGGCTACAACTATGAGCATAGTGAAACTGGGAACTTCTGCTTAAATTTACAATACTGAAATATTGGAAACAATCTAAATGTCTACCATAAATTATGGAATGTGCAACTAATGAAAAGTTATGCAAACATGAAGTTGCATACAGGATGGCTCAGCGCTAGTCTCAGTTTTCTTTTTCCTGGACACATGGAAGACTACATTTCCTGGGCCTCCCCACACTCTGCCTTGCTGTAAGATATGGCCTCATGACTAGGAAGGGATAAATGTTCTTCTGGGCTCAAGTATTTAAGGGCCCATGCATGATTCTCCATCACAGTCAAGGAGAAGACTGTATATTCACATGGAAGTGCCATAAGGTTCAAGGTGCCTTCATCTCTAAGTCACCACATGGAAGACAACTGCATGAGAGTCACTAAGGTCCATAGGGGGAATTGGACAAATAAAGATTAAACCTTTATTATATTAAGTTTCTGAGATTTGAGGGTTGTTACTGAAGCATAACCTATCCTATACCTAAGAGGCAACATAGAAAAATGTTTCAAAACACAGTATTTAGAGAATGCCAATTGACTCATAAGTATGGACAAAGCAAGATATTTCAGTTACCACACTGAGGTTATGAGTGTTTCCTTTGCATTTTTTCTTCCTGATTCCTAAACTTAAAAAAAATAATTGTTGCTCCACAGTCTTTTATAACTAAAAATAAAATAATGTGAGGGAAGGAGGAAGACAGGGAAGCCCCTGCTCCCATTTCTTGTGTTCTCATCTCTGAACTCCAGGTCCTACTGGCTTCCTCTGTACCACTCAGCAGCCCTACACAGACAACTTTTATATGATGACACCTATGTGTGAGCATCATAAAAGCTTATATACATTATGTCCACACAGAAGTCTATAAAGTAGGGCACCTAGGTGGCAGTCAGGTGTGCATCCAACTCTTGGTATGGGCTCAGGTCATGGTCTTGGGGGCATGAAATCGAGCCCCGTGTCAGGCTCTGTCCTCAGCACGAAGTCTGCCTGAGATTCTCTCACCTTCTCCTTCCGTCGTCCCACTTGTGTGCTCTCTCTCTCTCTCTCTAAAAATAAATAAATAAATAAATAAATAAATAAATAAATAAATAAATAAATAAATAAATCTTTTTTAAAAAGTCTATAAAGTGGCTGCTACAATGATCATTTTACCAGTGTGGAAATTGTGTAAGTGTTTCAGTAAGTAAATTCAGCAAAGTTATCAGTTGCTCAAGGTTACCAGCCCGCTCTGCTCCACGACTTAGCTGACTGGCTGACCTGGAAAGAGTAGGACTTTGAGAAGCTCCCCTTATCTTTCCGTTTTGAAAATGCATTACACTTTGTTCCTTACCTCCCACATAATCACATGCTTTCTGTTTCCTAGGCAGGGCTAACTTTTACCTAATGTTTGTATCTTAACCTGTTTATGAACAACAAAGGCAGCAGTAATGGTTTCCTACGTACGCGGTGTGGCTGCAGAGATCCATGCGGAACGGGTTGTGCTCCTCCTCTCCCCAAAGCCCTGTCAAAGGATGTGTGATGTGATCATGAGCTCTGCACCAGGTAGAGGCAAACAGAACTGCTGAAGTTCCAGTTCTGCCCCTTATGAGCTCTATGACTTTAGGCAATTCTCTTCACATTTCTGAACCTCTGGTTTCTCCTTTATAAAAATGTCACACTCTCTGCCTATTCCTTATGAAATGCACATAGGAAGGAAAACTCTTTAAAAAGTGTCACTGCAGGGGCAGCCTGGGTGGCTCAGTGGTTGAGCGACTGACTGCCTTTGACCCAGGGCCTGATCCTGGAGACCCTGGATCGAGTCCCACGTCAGGCTCCCTGCTTGGAGCCTGCTTCTCCCTCTGCCTGTGTCTCTGCCTCTGTGTGTGTGTGTGTGTCTCATACATAAATAAATAAAATCTTAAAAAAAAATTGTCATTGCCAGAGAAATGAAAGATAGTGTTGTTTTCCATAGCAGATATGGGATCTGGACATGGAGAGGTAGGCACAATTGGTGCCTGCATTTTTTTTTTAAGATTTTATTTATTTATTCATGAGAGAAACACAGGCAGAGGGAGAAGCAGGCTCCATGCAGGCAGCCTGATGTGGGACTTGATCCTGGGACTCCAGGATCACACCCTGAGCCAAAGGCAGACACTTAACCGCTGAGCCACCCAGATGTCCCTGGTACCTGCATTAACTAGAAAATCATCTTATTTCCCCTACTGCTATCTGGTCTCGTTCAGGTGCTTAGAGCTGGCTCACCTTTGATCTCTTTCTCTTGTATAGCCAGGGCTCATTTGAATTCCCTGAGCTCTGAGAGGTGAAGTGGATGAGGAGATGAATGTCTGTGTCTGAACAGACTGCTTATCCACTTGTGCATCTCCTCCCCTTCCCAAAGGTTGTGCCTAGGAAGAGATATCTACTTCTTATCAAATAATTGTATGCTGTCCCACATTTCCTAGCCCTCTTGCCATTATGTGGGGCCATGTGACCAATTTCAGACAAAGGATTGTGGGTAGAAGTGATGCCCCCCACTTCTCAGCTGATGCATTTAAGAACCAGCATGTGTCCTTCATCACTCTCTTTCCCTGCTTTGAAGAGGGTGGCCAGATGGCCCAGCTACAATTCGGAAGCCTCCATTGGTCTGGTTCTTTGAGACTCAGTATATAGACCCTGCCAATTGATTTTGGACATGTATCATGAGCAAGAGGTAAACTCTATTTCATGTTGACTAAGATTTGGAGGCTGTTTACCACCAAAGGAAAGCCTCTTCTCTCCTGGCTAATATAGACTAGAGAATGGGTGATTGATTCTCTGCAAAGAATCTGAGTGTGGGAAAGGACACAAGGAAGATGTTTCGTGGCATTCGCTCTTGGCCCTGAGAGTCTCCAAATCACTCCTGTTTGGCATACTAAGAACATAAAGTGTGTTTTTAGAAGTATTACTCATTCATTAAAATATTAAAAACACAAGTGGTGTAGAGAAATAAGGAGGGAGGGAGGAAAGAAAAGAGGGAGGGAGGCAAGGAGGGAAGCAGGGATAGAGAGAAAGAGAGAGGAAGGGAGAGTGAGCTGAGCTGATCAGATCATCCCAGCCTTTTTAATGGTGCCTCTGAAAAGTCCTGGTGAGATATGGGAAGGCAGCCAATGGGTGCCTTTGAGCAAGATGAGTAAGTGGGGAAAGATTAGAGCAAGCCCGTAGAGAAAGAAAAACAAAACAAAACCCCCTTGTTTCTGGGATTTCTTGGCTGTGCTTCTTGCCCTTGGTTTCATCATTGGCTCTACAAACATTGATGTGCCAAGAAGGATTCTGGGGCTGGATATCCAGCTTGAACAAAACACAATGCCTGCCCTCATGGACCATATGTTTTAGTGGGGAGCTGGAGAACAAACCAACAAATATTTAGAAATGTGGTATGTTAGTGATGACATGTGCTGGAGAAAAAGCAGGGAGAGGTGATAGAGGATAGGATGGCTCCAGTTTTTAAAGGGTGGTCAGAGGGGGATCCCTGGGTGGCTCACCGGTTTAGCACCTGGGATCAGCCTGGGACGTGATCCTGGAATCCGGGGATCGAGTCCCCCATTGGGCTCCCTGCATGGAGCCTGCTTCTCCCTCTGCCTGTGTCTCTGCCTCTCTGTGTGTGTCTCTCATGAATGAATAAATAAAATCTTAAAAAAAAAAAAAAAAAAAAAAAAGGTGGTCAGAGAGGGCTTCACTGAGAGAGTAATCCTATCTGAACAAAAACCTAAAGAAAGCAAAGGAGCTGGGACACCTGGGTGGCTCAGCGGTTGAGCGTCTGCCTTCTGCCCAGGGCATGATCCCTGGTCCAGGGATCGAGTCCCACATCGGGCTCCCTGCGAGAAGCCTGCTTCTCCCTCTGCCTCTCTCCATGTGTCTTTCATGAATAAATAAATCTTAAAAAAAAAAAAAAAAGTGAAGTAGCTAGCCATGCGGCCATCTGAGAGAAGAATAAGGCACAAGGAAGCTAGTGTGGCTGGATTGAGCAGCAAAGGAAGAGAGTGGTAGGGGATGATATTGAAGAAGTACCGGAGAAGGCTAATCAAGGTAAGGACTTTGCTCAGAGATGGGGAGCTATTGATGGATTTTGAGCAAATGGATGTTATGAGCTAATTTATATTTTATTTATTTCATTCATTTTATTTTACTTTAATTCCAGTTAGTTAATATACAGTGTAATATTAGTTTCAGGTGTACAAAATAGTGATTCAACACTTATACATAACACTCGGTGCTCAGTATGACAAGTGCCCTCCTTAATCCCCATCACTTATTTCATACATCCCTCCACCTCCCTCCTCTCTGGGTCTCTATAGTTAGGAGTCTCTTTCTTTTTTCCCCTTTGCTCATTTGTTTTCTTTCTTAAATTCCACATATAAGTGAAATCATATGATATTTGTTTTTCTCTTATTTTGCTTAACATTATACTCTCTAGATCCATCTTTGTTATTGAAAATGGCAAGATTTCATTCTTTTTATGGCTGAATAATATTCCATTATAAATATAGGTATGGATATATATACACACATACCACCACTTCTTTATCCATTCATTTATTGATGAACACTTGGGCTACTTCCATAATTTGACTACTGGAAATAATGCTTCTATAAACATAGGGGTACATGTATCCCTTTGAATTAGTGTTTTTGGGGAACCTGGGTGGCTCAGCGGTTGAGCATCTGCCTTTGGCTCAGGGCCTGATCCCAGAGTCCCAGGATCGAGTCCCACATTGGGCTACCTGCATGGAACCGGCTTCTCTCTCTGCCTATGTCTCTGCTTCTCTCTCTGTGTCTCTTATTAATAAATAAAATCTTTAAAAAAAAAGAATTTATTTTTTTGTAATCTTTTAGTTAATATCCAGTGATGCAATTAATGGGTCATAGGGTAGTTCTATTTTTAACTTTGTGAGGAACTTCCATACTGTTCTCCCACCAGTAGTGCATAACGATTCCTTTTTTTCCACATCCTCGCCCAAATCTGTTGTTTCTTGTGTTGTTGATTTTAGCCATTCTGACAGGTGTGAGGTGATATGTCATTGTAGTTTTGACTTGCATTTCCCTGATGATGAGTGATATTGAGCATGTGTCCGTTGGGCATCTGTATCTTCTCTGCAGAAATGTTTGCTAATGCCTTCTGACTATTTTAAATTAGATTATTTGCTTTTTAGTTATTGAATTTTATCAGTTCTTTTTGTTTTAAAGATTTTATTTATTCATTCATGAGAGACACACAGAGAGAGAGAGAGAGGCAAAGACACAGGCAGAGGGAGAAACAGGCTCCATGCAGGGAGCGAGGCATGGGACTCGATCCCGGGTCTCCAGGATCACACCCTGGGCAGAAGGCAGTGCTAAACCGCTGAGCCACCCGGGCTGCCCTTATCACTTCTTTATATGTTTTGGATACAGCCCTTTACTGGATATGTCATTTGCCAATATCTTTTATTCAGCTGCCTTTTAGTTTGTTAATTATTTCCTTTGCTGTGCTAAAGCTTTGTATTTTGATAGACCCAAAAGTTTATTTTTACTTTTATTTCCCTTTCCTGAGAAGACCTATCTAGAAAAATGTTGCTATGGCCAATGTCAGAAAAATTACAGTCTGTGCTCTCTTCCAAAATTGAGCTAATTTACATTTAAAATGGATGACTGTGGTTGCTACATGGGTAGGATTGCCAGATTTAGCAAATAAAACTTGATCATGAGACGCCTGGGTGGCTCAGAGTTTGAGCATCTGCCTTTGGCTCAGAGCATGATCCTGGTCCAGGGATCAAGTCCCACATCGGGCTCCCTGCCAGGAGCCTGCTTCTCCCTCTGCCTATGTCTCTGCTTCTCTCTGTGTCTCTCATGAAAAAATAAATAAAATCTTAAAAAAACAAAAACAAAAACACCTTGATCATGTCCAGTTAAATTTGCATTTGAAAGAAATGAATGATTTTTTAGTAGAAATATATCCTATATATCTGTGACATCTTTATACTAAAAAATGATTTGTTTTTTCTCTGAAATGCAAATTTAACAAAGTGTCCTGTATTTTATCTGGCAATCCCAAACATGGAGGATGACTAGGGCAAGAGGTGAAAGCTGGATCAGCTAGGGTGTTGCAATAAACCGGTGAGATGAGGGTGGTGCAGACCAGGGAGATGATGGTGAGAAGTTGTTGGTTGGATTCTAGTATATAGGTTCCCCCATGTATTCTCTCTCTCTCTGTCTCTCTGTCTCTCTGTCTCTCTTTCTCAGGTCTTTTCTGTGAACTAGTTCAATTCATTTCGCAACCAAAACTTGGGAGGATGTGGGAGGGCCTTTTGGCATAGGGGAAGGATGTGGGTTTAACCACAAGTTTCATATAGTTTTAGAGAATCCATGAAAATAGAATTAGTCACTCAAAGGTAGAAAGGAGCCAAAGGCCAGTGACAGTCCTGAAAGAGCTCCTTCCCTCCCAGCTCAGGACCATGGTGATCAGCCCCTGGGGAGGTGGGAAAACACAGTGATGTGATACTTCCTTTTTGGTTTCTTCCCCTTAGCTTGGCTCCATAAAACACCTTTTGGCTGGAAGAAGAGTAGGAGATTGCCTATGGAGGAACGGTGACAGTAAGTGGATCTTACTGTATTCAATATTTTTGTGCTGCACTCAGATCTTTTGTTCTGAGCTAATAGGCTGAGGATATTCTTAGAAAACAGGCCAACTTTTTCTGGATTGTTGGAGTTGGGGGTGGGGTGAGTCCCCACATCGTGTGCTAAGTGCTAGGTGTGCTACTCACAACAAGCCAAAGCCAGACATTATCACCTTCTTTTCATGGTGAGGAACTGGCACAGAAAAGTTCAGTAACCGGGTCCCCAAGGGGCACTTTGCAGTATTCACTGATTTTCCATCATCATTACTTGTCGAATCCAACGAAAATTACTTCGGTGCTAATGAACTGAGAGCTTGAGAGGAGATGATATGGCAGCTGTACAGTTTCTATTCCACGAAGAGTTTAAGACCAAGAGTTTGGTCAAAAGAGATCCACATAAACATAATCCTTACCAGCTGGCTTCTCTCCCTGTTTGCCTCCTGCTTCGTTCCTTCAATTGTTCAGCAAAGGTGTATCGAGCATCTTCTAAATGCCAGTTCTATGAGAGGCCAAAGGATACATTGGTAAACAAAAATCAATCTGTGAAGTTGACATTTGAAGGAAGAGGGTAGTTCATTAGGTCAAGGGTGAGCAATGGGGAAATTGTTTCATGAGGAAAGCTAGAGCAAATGCTCTGTGGCAGGAAAGAGTGTGGTTAACACCAGGGGGCAGAAGAAGGCTAACGGGAGACAAGCTGATGAAGGATGCTGTGTGAGGGTGTCCAGCAGGTCATGATTAAGGACTTCAGTTTTTATCCCAAGAGCCAGGAGATGCCATGGAAATACTTTAAGCAGGACTGTGACATGATCAGCTTTGCATTTTGAAAAGATAAAACACAAATGTTTATCACTAGAAAACTGGTTAGATCAGTTAGGATACATCCGTGTGGGGAATATTAGGGATCTATTCAAAATAACAAATATAATAGCACGATCTCTAAAAATATGAGGTACAGAACACTGTGTATTGTATACTGTCATTTGTGCAGGAAATACATATATATAAACAGCTGATTCTTGTTATTCATGGTAGTTATGTTCTATAAAGTTGCCACAAACACTGAATTTGCAGATACTAAACTGTTGCTCCCAGGGGAAATACAAGGTTAGGTTCCTGCCAGTCTTGGTCACAACATTTTCATCAACTCATCAATATATACATAACCATATTTTATGTGTGTTTATGTTTAAAAACATCTTATTTAATACATATTGTTGATTTATAAACATTGAACTCATGGCCAACAGCACTATGACTCATGCCTGAACGAAGCTCATCTAACATATGTATTTTCTCCATAAGACACATCATAGCCTTCTTGTTTGTAGGAGCACTGGGGGGCACTTTAGCACTATGATTGGAGGCTATTTTAAACAGTGAAATCATCAACAAAAAGCATAAAAATGTGGAAAACGTGGCACTAAATAGACTGCAAAAAGGACAGTTATTTATAGCATGAGAGCCGAAACCAAAAGCCAGAATGCCACTCGATTGACCTCAGCTAGGAACATGTGTGTTGGGAAACTCAAACCTTTCATATCTCTGTACAAATTTGCAGATGACTGTGGACATGCTTGAATATTGCTGTCAGGGTTAAAGTTTAGCAAGTAGATGTATTGGCAAATATGGAACCTGCAAATACAAACATCAACTTTCTAGGGAAGATAATCTCAAACTTAGACATACATTACAAAAATAAAAATAAAACAAGCAATATTCATCAATACTCTACCTAGATTCACCTATTATTAACATTTTACCCCATTTGCCATTTGCTTTATCATTCATGCCCTCTGTCCCCTTCTCATATACAAACATACCCACCTATACACACACATACACACATAAACACAGACACATGTTTTTCCCTGAATTATATGAGAGTAAGTTATATACATAATGGCCCTTTACCCCTAAATATGGCAGTATGTGTTTTCTTTTTTTTTTTTTTTAATTTTATTTATTTATGATAGTCACACAGAGAGAGAGGGGCAGAGACACAGGCAGAGGGAGAAGCAGGCTCCATGCACCGGGAGCCTGACGTGGGATTTGATCCCGGGTCTCCAGGATCACGCCCTGGGCCAAAGGCAGGCGCTAAACCGCTGCGCCACCCAGGGATCCCATGTTTTCCAATAAGGAATTCTCTTACATATCCACAGTACACTTATACCAATTTTGATAACCTTAACATGAATATAATGCTTTTATGTAATCTATCAGCCTTCTTAATCCTGGAACACATTTACAGCCTTTCTTTGTGTTTTGTGATATTGATGCTTTGTAACCATCACTTCTTAAAAAACAATATTTTGGGTTTATCTGACTCTTCCTTAGAGGCTGGTTACTCATTCACCCCCAGAATGCTACATAAATGATGATGAACCATGTATTTTCTCTAATGCACATGGAGTATGTATGGAGGGAAGATAACGAAACTGGTGACAGGGATTGTCTTCAGAGAAGACAACTGGGAGTCTGGAGGAAAGAATAGGGAAGGAGAGGGACTTTTCATTGTATGCGCTTATTTAGACTGTGTACTGCATGCATGTGTAGTACTTTTTCAAAAAATAAATTTAAAAAATCCTGGAAGATCAGTGGGTCTAGTATTGTAACCACTACTTTCCATATGGAGAAACAGGCTCAAAGAGGGTAAGTGAACAGCAAGCAGCCTCCACACTGAGCCTGTGGGCCGGTGCCTGCTGTCTCTCAAACTGCTCCTCTGAAACTAGGCATGTGGAGGTTGCAGTAAGTGCTGGAAGAGGAGAGAGTAAGGGCAAGTGTCTGAGAAGGCTTCCTGCAGGAGGAGACACCTGAGCTGAGGGCAGAGAGGTGAAAGGATAGCCTGTAACCAAGGGCCCCAGGACTAGAGGATGGAAAGAAGGCAGGGGAAGCAGGAAGGAGCCTATTTCAGACAGAAGTGCATGGGATCCAGAGGGTAGCAGGCTTGCAAGTGCACACACTCCATCAGACCTGCAAAGAAACTTGGGAACTCCCCAACAGGCCAGCCCTATTGTATAGTGGGGAAGCCTGGGCTTGCCTTTCAACAATGGACTCTCTCTTCCCACTCAACAGTCTTTTTTCAATCTGAGCATTCAATCTACTTGAAGTTGAACTCCCCCATGTGGTTGGTTTCCATAGACTCTTGGAAAACTCAGCTCTGTCCCTTTCCCTTCTTCTCCTCAAGATGTCATCTGGGTATCTGGGTAAATAAAGACCCTTAACCATATCCACCGAAGTGGGGCCCCTCAGAACACTGGGATTCTCTGGACCTCTGCTGCTTTCTGTGAGGAGAGGGTCATCGGCTCCTGTCAGTTAATGTGAGAGATGAGACTGGTCCCATAGGGCACCCTAGGACAATGTGCTGCCAGGACCAGCTACATAATTTGCAGGATGCAGAATAAAATAAAGGTGCAGGATCCCCTTGTTCAGAAAGCAGGAAAAAACTACTACCATGTTTAGTACTTTAGTAAAGTTTAGTGAAGTGCTAAGGTGCTTTAGTACTTTAAAAGTACTAAAATATTAAAGTTTTCCTTTTCTTCTTGAGGTCTCTCTCTTTACTTGTCATAGTGCTTTTTATTTGCTATTTACCGTTATTTTAAGTAAAGCAAAATTAAAATTTTATACTATGACTATGACCTTTACCACTCATCTTTATATTGTGCAATGCCAGTCTTAAATACAAAATTTAAAAGCATTAAACTCCTATGCAAGCAAAATCACAGGAATTATACAATTTATAATTTATAGATTGTACATGTGCTTGTATTTTATTCATACCCAACAGTGGAAACATTCCATAAAACCAGCACATTATTGATGCCTGGGTGGCTCAGTGGTTGAGCGTCTGCCTTCGGCTCAGGGTGTGATCCTGGAGTTCCATGATCAGGTCTCATATCAGGCTCCCTGCATGGAGCCTGCTTCTTCCTCTGCCTGTGTCTCTGCCTCTCTCTCTCTCTGTGCCTCTCATGAATAAATAAATAAAATCTTAAAAAAAAAACAACCACGGCACATTAATTTTACCTCTTGATGTGCTCACATTGTACCAACATTCTCTACTTTTACCTTACTGATTAGTAAAAGGAGCTGAATGTAGAAGGAACTATGGATTGCCCTATCTTTTATCTGTCATCATTTTCAAAGTGAGTGATTGACAAATACAGGGAAGTAATACAAATAAGTAAAGATATAATAGGTCCTTGGCCATTTGTGTTTCTTAGAATGCCACTGCTTTCTGGGGATCCCTGGGTGGCTCAGCGGTTTAGCCTTCTGCCCAGGGCGTGATCCTGGAGTCCTGGGTTCGAGTCTCACATCGGGCTCCCTGTGCAGAGCCTGCTTCTCCCTCTGCCTGTGTCTCTGCCTGTGTGTGTGTGTGTGTGTGTCTTTCATGAATAAATAAAGTCTTTTTTAAAAAAAAAGAATGCCACTGCCTTCTTTCTGTGGTTCAAACAAGTTCTAGTTCCAATGAAAAGCATGTCCTCTTGGAGCTGTCAGCTCCTGCTTACTCAGACATGGACATAACATGCTTACCTTGTCCTTACTTGGAATCTTGCTAAAATCCCACACGTTGTGGGTCCACTGGAAATCTGAGTTCCCAATACATTGCAAACACTACATGCACATGCAAATGGGTGGCAAGAAACAGGAGGCACGCATATTGCCCATCCTCCCTTGTCCTTCTGGACTTCACTTACAAAACATGAATTCAAAGATAAAATCAATTAAAAATTAAAAACAGAAATAGCATAGAATTAGATTAATGCTTGCATGAAGGTCCTTCTGATTGTGTGGATCTGAGCACATAATAACCATTTTATGGAAGCTGCATAGCAAGCATAACCTATGTTGTACTAGAATGAGGTCTGCAAGGAGTGATGACACACGAATTGCATGCATCTCCACTGCTCACGTACATGCTCCATTGTTCCATTGGATTTCATTTACAAAACACAATTTCAAAGATAACATTATTCAGAATTTCAAGATGGTGTCAGTCCACTAAATTAAGTGTGAACTCTTCTGAGTGAGTTGCTAAAACAATTGCACAGGTCATACGTCTGTGAAACTGGCTGTGGAGAGGGCTGCCCACTTCTGTTTCCTGCCTGCAGGGTGTGGTGGACAGAATGATTGAGCTTCAGCAGCCACCTCAGATCATGTGGATAAGGGCAACATCTAGGAATAGCAAAGGGAAAAGATGGGACGGACCTGGGTCCCTCACACTTCAAGCCCTGGAGAGCCAACCTCCAGACTTTTACATGAGAGAATAAATCTGTGTGTGTGTGTGTGTGTGTGTGTGTGTGTGTGTGTGTGTGTTCTAAGCCATGATTAAACTGTGCATTTTTAAGCTACTATAAAGCCAAACTTAATCTTATCTGTTATAGCACCTTTGTGTCTCTTTACCTGGGACATAAGAACTTCTGGTTCCTTTGCAAGCCACTTGGAAGCCATGAGGAGCCAGAAATGGGACCTCTGGCTCAAATATCCAGCTATTCAGTTAACTCCAGTGGTGGCTCTGAGACATTCTCTGTGCCGTAACTGAAATACCCTCCTGTGGGGATTTGTCTTAGATGACAGGTTGTCAAACTATACGGCCCACAGGCTAGCTACCTGTCATAGAAATTTTAGGGGTCTCTAGGTGGCTCAGTTAGTTATGCATCTGACTCTTGATTTCAGCTCAGGTAATGATCTCACGGTTGTGAGATGGAGTTCTGCATGGGGCTCTGCCCTGGGCAGGGAGTCTGCTTAAGTTTCTTTCTCTCCCTCTCTCTCTGTGCCTCCTCTGCCCTCACTTGTGCTTGCTCTCACATGCTCTCACATGCTCTCTTTCTCAAAAAAAAAAAGTTTTATTAGAACACAGCCACACTTACATAGATATTGTCTATAGCTGCTTTGGGGCTATATTAACAGAGTTGAATAGTTTCAAGATAGTAGTTACCTTTGGCCTTGGAAGATTTCACTGTCTAAGAATCCCACTGGTTCCCCCACAGCTCATGTAACCCTGAGAGTTTCAACACCTTCCTTTTCTTTTTCCTTTTACTATCCTTCAGGCCAGAGGCTCATGCTTTCCAACTGGTGTGCCAGTAAGTGTTTAACAATGGGCTCTCTGGCAGGACAAAAGCCCTCATGTATAGGTGTGACCATACCTGTGGTGTAAATATTCCCACTATGGCTAATTTCAAGCTAACGACACGATGCCAATGAGGAGTTGGAAGGAGAGGAAGACAGTCAGCTCTAGGGAGCAGTTAGAGACAGCTCCAATACATCAGTGGAGTCACTTCCTTTACATCTGGCCTGGGCTCTTTTTCACTTAATGGAACCCTAAACTCTAATCAGCGAGTCCTGGCTTTTGCTATACTAATTGCAGCTAAAGGAATTTTGAGAATTTAGTTTCCTGGCTTTCAGCACGATTTTCCCCTTTACTTTGTCGAGGTTTATAATATTTACATTCTGTTCTGTTCATTTCCTTGCATGTTTTGTCTACAGATTGAATCTAAGATATTAAACCCCATATAAATCACATTATTGTAACATATAATTACAATGTTACAAATTTGTAAATATTGTTTGCTGCAGAATCAAGCAGTGTTGACTGGAACTCTTAAGAAAAAAACCAAACAGCCTTAGATTACTAAACGTTTGTAGGTCAAAGGAGAATGTTCCAGGCATCAGCTTGGGTAGCTCAGCGGTTTAGCGCCGCCTTCAGCCCAGGGTGTGATCCTGGAGACCCGGGATCGAGTCCCACATTGGGCTCCCTGCATGGAGCCTGCTTCTCCCTCTGCCCGTGTCTCTGCCTCTCTCTCTGTGTGTGTCTCTCATGAATAAATAAATAAAATCTTAAAAAAAAAAAAAAGAACAAAACAGCCTTAGATTACTAAACCTTTGTAGGTCAAAGGCGAATGTTCTGAGCATCAAAGTTCAAACTAGTATGGGTTCATTTTCTTTCTATGTTTATATTTCTTCTTACACTTAGCTTCCACTCTTTAAAATAAGTTTCATGTATTCTTTTTTAAATTACTTTGTTTTAATGGGATAGCTTCCTGAGTGATGTCTTCATAGGCTGTGCATAAATGGTAAATTTCTGACTCCCTAGATTTCAGAAAATGTCTTTTTTTTTTTTTTTAGATGTGTCTAAATGTCTTTATTGTGTCTTCTTTTTGGGTAGTAATTTGGCGGGCTATAGAATTCCAGACTCAAATTAATTTTCCTAGGCGATCCCTGGGTGGCTCAGCGGTTTAGCACCTGCCTTCAGCCCAGGGCGTGATCCTGGAGTCCCGGGATGGAGTCCCACATCAGGCTCCCGGCATGGAGCCTGTTTCTCCCTCTGCCTGTGTCTCTGCCTCTCTCTCTCTCTCTATCTTTCATGAATGAATAAATAAAATCTTTAAAAAAAAACCTAATTTTCCTATAAAATCTGATGTCAGGCTGAATCTTGTTTCTTCATATGTAAGTTGTTTTCTCTTTCTGGAAGTTTATATGATTTTTTTCTTTTTATGCTTCCAGTTCTGAAATTTTATCCAAGTGCATTTACTTATTTTTTTTTTCCAAGTGCATTTAAATGTAATATTTCTTTAGTATTCTCATTGGCCCTTTCTGGGTTCCTTAAAACAACACAAAACCAAAATAAAACATTTATTTGGTTTAATGCCAAAATGTATTATAAGGAAAACAAAAATGACAATAATACCAGCGCCCAGATAACTCCAGTTAACATTTTGTAAAGCATAAAATAATACAATATAATGCAAAGAGTGAAACAGTTCTGTTTCACTTAACATAGGGAACAGTTTGCCCTCATTCCACTTGTGGCTGTGCCATTGTGGATCTAATCAATACCTTGTTTTTTTGTTTTGTTTTCTTTTTAAGATTTTATTTACTTATTCATGACAGAAACAGAGGCAGAGACACAGGCAGAGGGAGAAGCAGGCTCCCTGCGGGAAGCCCGACGTGGGATTCGATTCCGGGTCTCCAGGATCACACCCTGGACTGAAGGTGGCGCTAAACCTCTGAGCCACCTGGGCTGCCCTAATCAATACCTTGTTGGTTGACATTTAGATCATCTCAAGTTTTACATTGCCATAAACAATACTGCAGGAAACACCTTTGAACAATTATTGATGTCTTGACGTGCTTTAATGAGTATATGCAGGCAGCCCCGGTGGCGCAGCGGTTTGGCGCCGCCTGTAGCCTGGGGTGTGATCTTGGAGACCCAGGATCGAGTCCCACCCACGTCGGGCTCCCAGCGTGGAGCTTGCTTCTCCCTCTCCCTGTGTCTCTGCCCCTCTCTCTGTGTCTGTGAATAAGTAAATAAAATATTTTTAAAAAATAATGAGTATATGCAAGGAAGAAATTCCTTTTCATGACATTGCTGGGATAGTGAGCAAAGACATTTTATTTATTTATTTTTAAATATTTTATTTATTTATTTGAGAGCAAAAGAGAGAGAGCGGGGGTGGGGGGGGAAGGGGCAGAGGGAGAGGGACAAGCAGACTCCCCACTGAGCATGGAGCCTTTATCCAAGGACCCTGAGATTGTGACCTGAGCCGAAATCAACAGCCAGAAACTTAACCTACTGAGCCACCCAGGTACCCCAAATAAGGACATTTAAGATTTTGATCATGTTTTGCCAGTTTGCTCCACAAAATGTTGGCATTCTCAATAACATTGGAGTGTCTCCATTCACTTAGCAATACTAAATATTATTGAGCTAAGTATTGCCAGTTGTGATGGGCGAAAACTTTGGTGTTTTGTTTTGTATTTCTTTAGCTGAATCTCTGGCTTAGTATGGTTTCCTGTGTTTATGGGCCATCTGAATTTCTTTTTCTTAACTCCCCATTCATGTTCCTGGCCTCTCTGGAACCTTGCTCGGATGATTTGTGTTTTACTTTGTGTCAGGAGAATGTCCTTTGGCTACTTCCTCCACTGTTTCCTTCAGCTCTCTTCTCTTTCCCCTGCATCCAGGCATCTAGATTTGTTCTTGTGTCGTTTTATTTTTATCTCATATGTTCCATCTGCTGGCTTTTTACTCTGTTTTAAAGGAAATGTTTTTCAACATTATCTTTCCACATTCAGCTTGTGTTTGCAAATTTTCTCTTATTATACTTT
Source organism: Canis lupus baileyi (assembly GCF_048164855.1). NCBI lineage: Eukaryota > Metazoa > Chordata > Mammalia > Carnivora > Canidae > Canis > Canis lupus. Next base: position 21,477,930 of record NC_132859.1, on the reverse strand, counting down.
CCAAAAATCGAAGTAGTGCATGTAGGTTATTTTATAAATAAAATAGGGGTTTATGGTTGATAGATAGCACTGTTCTGCAATTTCTTAGTCCTAATCCCTTTCTGAAACTTTTTAGCTATTTTTTTTTTCTTGTATACACTTCTGTATTTCTCAACTCTGGACATTATCTTTTGACTTCGTATTACAGAAGGTGAATGATTAGCACTAACACCACCTCCTTCTCTCCACTGCCATTCTCTCCACTCTGCTGTGATTGCTATGACCAAACTTTTTGTTACATTATTAGTTACTGCTGGGGGATAACATATGAGTATAGTTTATGGCTGAGCCGAAGAGTTCACTATAGTAAACTATAGTTATATGTTTTTTTCCCCCAGGGGTTAATAACTACCTTAAAAAAGATTTGGCTTAAGGACACCTGGGTGGCTTAGCGGTTGAGCGTCTGCCTTTAGATACAGTCCACAAAACTAAAAGACAACCTACAGAATGGGACAAGATATTTGCAAATGACATATCAGATAAAGGGCTAGTTTCCAAGATCTATAAAGAACTTCTTAAACTCAACACCAAAGAAACAAACAATCCAATCATGAAATGGGCAAAGGACATGAAGAGAAATCTCACAGAGGAAGACATACACATGGCCAACATGCACATGAGAAAATGCTCTGCATCACTGGCCATCAGGGAAATACAAATCAAAACCACAATGAGATACCACCTCACACCAGTGAGGATGGTGAAAATTAACAAGGCAGGAAACCACAAATGTTGGAGAGGATGCGGAGAAAAGGGAATCCTCTTACACTGTTGGTGGGAATGTGAACTGGTGCAGCCACTCTGGAAAACTGTGTGGAGGTTCCTCAAAGAGTTAAAAATAGACCTGCCCTACGACCCAGCAATTGCACTGTTGGGGATTTACCCCAATGATTCAGATGCAATGAAACTCAGGGACACCTGCACCCCAATGTTTATAGCAGCAATGGCCACGATAGCCAAACTGTGGAAGGAGCCTCGGTGTCCATCGAAAGATGAATGGATAAAGAAGATGTGGTTTATGTCTACAATGGAATATTACTCGGCGATTAGAAACGACAAATACCCACCATTTGCTTCGACGTGGATGGAACTGGAAGGTATTATGCTGAGTGAAGTAAGTCAATCGGAGAAGGACAAACAATGTATGTTCTCATTCATTTGGGGAATATAAATAATAGTGAAAGGAAATAGAAGGGAAGGGAGAAGAAATGTGCGGGAAATATCAGAAAGGGAGACAGAACGTAAAGACTGCTAACTCTGGGAAACGAACTAGGGGTGGTGGAAGGGGAGGAGGGTGGGGGGTGGGGGTGAGTGGGTGACGGGCACTGAGGGGGACACTTGACAGGATGAGCACTGGGTGTTATTCTGTATGTTGGTAAATTGAACACCAATAAAAAATTAATTTATTAAAAAAAAAAAGAGAGTATGCCTTTAACTCAGGTCGTGATCCCGGGGTCCTGGGATCGAGTCCCACATCAGGCTCTGCACAGGGAGCCAGCTTCTCCCTCCGCCTATGTCTCTGCCTCTCTCTTTGTCTCCCATGAATAAATAAAATCTTTTTTTTTAAAAAAAAGGATTTGGCTTAGTCTTATGTGTACCTTTACCTAAAGCCTTCTAAACCCTCCAAAAGGAATGACAAAAAACTTGAATTTGGAAGAGCCCTTTTCCAAGGATTGACTCCTTTGTTTCTCTCCTTCTTGAGGTTTGAGGACAGAGCCAAGAAAGACAGGACCAGAGTGTCAGGGAGAGAAGAGAGCAGGAAAAGGCTGGGGGCCTGGGAAGGGAAAAACAGATCCATAGCAAACCCGGACTTGGAGCTTTAGGACTCTGTTATCTGACCTCAGAATGTCTCTACAGAAAACATTTTCAATGGTGCCTTGTTCCCATCCTGTCCCCCACCCCAGCCCATCTCCAAGCTGAACTGCTGTCCTGGACTTTTGCAGGAGAGATTTAATTCTGTGGCAGTGTTTTCAAACTAGCTAGAAAAGAAACGTTGAAGCACCAACAATTTTGCATTAATCTTCAATGGTGATGCTGGAGGCAGAGAGAGTATATGATGGTCCATGCTTGGCCAAGGCAAAAGTGGGCCAAAGGCAGGCCCTCAATGCCACAGGCAGGGCAAGTAGGGTAAGAGGGGTGGGAGAGAAGAAAAAGCCCAAGTCAAGAAAAGGAGAAGCTTCAGCCTGGTCAGGTGACTTCCCTGACCTCGGCACCCATCCTTCTCCACCCCTAATTTTGTTAACCCTGCCCAGCCATAGTAGATGTTTAAGAATCACTTTAAGGAGTAAATACTATAAACTCAGTGTGTCCCTCAAGACTGTGAAGATGAATATCCATAAATCAGAGGTAATTTAGGGGCAGGATGCAGAGCTCAGGAACAAATGGTCCATGCCTTTTGATCTTTCAGCTCATCTGGACAAACATGCAAATTCTTCCAGACTGTAGAATGGCTGAGAGTCCCACGGGGGCCCTACCGAGGGTTGGCAGGTCCTGTGTACCTCTCTAGGCCACCAGCAGCTCTCTCCTTCTCCATTAGTGAATCTAGTCGTGGCCCACAGTCCCTTCTGAAGGTGGTGAGGAGAAAGCTGGAGAACAACTCAGAGGTCACTAGTTTTTCATAGAACTGAATTTCAGTTGGAAAGAGTTGTAGTGATGGAGCAGGGGTTGAGAGAGAGCACCTCATACATTTTTCTGGCTTATTCTGGACTATACTGGCCCAAGCACATTCCAAAGAGCTGAATGGTGACATACCTCTGGCAGGCCGCTTGAGCAAAAGAATCCTTTACTCTGCCAGGACCTGGCTTTGTGCACTTCCAATTATTCTGTCCTGGTGACTGCAGGGAATACAATGATTAGTCCCCAGACCACCAGTCTAGACTGGCCCCCCACTGTCCGCACTGGGTAAGAACTAGCACTGGTCCCAATTTCTAAGTGTCATGTGATGGGTGTCTGTTCAACTTTTTTAACTGCCCAGCACATAGTAGATGATCAATAGGTAGTTGGTGTTTGAGTTAATAAACTCTTATCCTCTCTCAGAGTTTAATTCTGCAGTGTGATTACAGGTATAAGTGACACTAGCTTCCCCTTTGTCATCACTGCTCCCATCTGAGATATGCACTCAGCATCTCCCAACAGCTCTCTGCCTTTCCACTGCAAGCATGCTTGTGTACCCACCTACACACCTGCGTGCACACACACCCAGGCTCACGCTTCCCACACCTATCTTGGACATGTTCACTGCTCATCCATATCTATTAGCACAGAAACACAGGAGTTCCTGCTTAGGATCTCCCACTCGCCTCCACAGGTGTGCCTAGAGACATCTTCCGGGTGCTTTTAGACGTCTAGAGGCATCAGCATCCATCATCATGACCACTGTCATAGCATAATCCCTTCCTGTGCACTGGGCACTGTGGATTAGTTTTTATTCACCATCTCATTGACCCCTAGTGATAGCTCTAAGAAGTAGGTCTGCTTATCCCATTTTAATGCTGAGAACACTAAGACTCAGAGAAATTAATTTGCCTGGGATCACAGAGATAAGCCCAGCTAGAAACCCAGGTCTTTTCTACCCATGTCTGTGCAAATAAGCACGATGCTTGACCATCCAGGTGAGGGTTTGGCAAGTCCTCAAGTAGGAGGCATGCTGCGGTTCTGAGGCATGGCGCATCCTAGCCACCAGGGGCTGCTGTTCCCCCACTCTCGTGCCAGGAAGCCAACTGCTGTCCCCCAGACCTCAAGAAAGCAGGCCAAGCTTGGACCACAGAGCCTAAGGGAGTCCCCCCAAACTCTGTGGGCCCACTTCACCTTACCAAGGTCCTCAGCACAATCTTTAGCTGCCAAAACCTCAATCCAACAAAAAGGATCATGAGGAGGTTGTCAACTACGGATGCAAAGTAGAAGCCTAAATTGGAACATGTGATTGCTCTGTCCTGCCAGAATTTCTTCTAGTTGTAGGGGGGCTGCCCGCCTGGTTTTCAAGGGCTTGGCTAACTTCTGGGTCCTCTTCCTGAGAGAGGAAGGTTGGCTTTCAGGGTGGTCCCCCGGGGCAGGCTGGGGGTGGGGGGCAGGATCCAGTTAGGTCAGTGATCTCCAGTTTGGGGTAGGCAGGATGATGTTGGAGGCGCTGGAGGAAAATACCAGAACTTTAATGAATGTATTTATATTTTTAATCTGAAAATAAGAATACTGTTTCACTAATATTTAACATCTGGGGTGGTGCTGGCTCCTTCATGGAGTTGTATGTCCAGTAGCCCTGTATCAGAAAAGTATGTGTGATGCTCTGAATAAAGAGTGGGGCACTGTCCAGGACCCAGCCTGGTTTATGTGTTCCTGTCAGACTGGACTTATGGAGTATATTACTAACTAAAGTAATCCCTTTGGCACAAACAAGTAGCTTTTATGGATTCCTCTGAAGAAACCAAGGTTCAAAGTGAATACTAACAGTACCTGGATGAGAGAGCCAGAGACAGATCAATGGCGGAGCTGTCACTTCCTCTCCTTGTGTGAGCTCTTAGCTGCACGGTGACATAAAAACAATGACAATTGGAACAGATCTGACATGGTGAAGTCTCACAACTTCAGAACTGTCAAAACTATTTGAAATTATATCTATTATCATTTAGGATGAGTCTTGCTGTAATATCAAAAAGAACTGCTTTATATCAATAGCAGCTAGTGATAGGAGGGCAACTATATGATATTTGGGGGGGCAAGCAAAAACGTGTTTGGAGGCTGAGGTGCAGATCAGAAGAGCTTGGCGATCGCTGGTGTGTATGGTCATCTACAGGTCAGCATTCCTGTCCTGATAATTCTTAGATAAGGGCCTGAGCACTGGGTTTGGTGAACATTAGTGCTGACACTGCTCAGGTGCCAGACATTGGAACTATGACCCTTTGAGATTTGGTTCAGATTCCAGTGGAGGCATTTTAAATCAAATGGTTTTTATTTGCTCTTGGTCTGCCTCATGTGTGTCCAAATCCTGTAACAGGAGGAGGAAGAAGAAGAGGAGGAGAGGGGGAGGTGGTAGCCCTTTGTTATGTGGCCTTCTTCCCTGCTCACTGGAGTATGTCTAGTTTGTGGGACTAGACCCTGTCCCCTGTCCTCGCCAAGGATCCACCGTGGTTTACTGCACATGTCCCCATCCTGCACGATGGAAGGGTGTCTCTCTCAGCCCCACTTCTTGCATGCTTCCTTTCAGGGGCAGATTTTTTTTTTTTTTTAAATCTCATGGGATTTGTCCAAACCTTGACAGAGGGAGAGTTCATTCTAAGTGGACTTACTGAGAACAAATGTTAGGTCCTCTGTATCTGTTCTTGTCAAAGTGCAATCCAAAGACCAATGGCGTCAAGATTCCTTAGGACAGTTTTTAAACATGCAGATTCCTGGGCCCTACTTGAGACCTCCCGACTCAGAATGTGTAAATGAGCCAAAGAAAATACATTTTAAGCAAACCCTTCCCTCCCACCCCCAGCCCCCATTGACTGGTGATTCTGAAGCACACTCACATTTAAGAACTATTACTTTATATAATGATACTTTGGGAAACTATAGTTTTTCTTTCCTTTTTTTTTTTTAAAGATTTTATTTATTTATTCATGAGAGACACACAGAGAGGGGCAGAGACATAGACAGAGGGAGAAGCAGGCTTCATGCAGGGAGCCTGATGTGGAACTCGATCCCAGGACCTCAGGATCATGTCCTGAGTGGAAGGCAGATGCTGAACCGCTAAGCCACCCAGGCATCCCTGGGAAACTATAGATTTTCAAAGAGTTTACTTCAACTCATTTTCCTTAATATGGGAACAGGTAGGGCCTGGTAGCCTTCTATTGATTTTAAGCACAAAAATGGAGTGGGACTCAGAGAGGGATCAGCCATTTAACTAAGTGTCCCAGAGCATTTACAGCAGATGGGAGCTGGCCCTCCCTACCCAGGTTTGCCACACATGCTGGACACATAGGTTGTGGGGAAGGAGATGACAATCGACACATCAGTGAAGAGGGCCCTGGCTTGCAGTAGCTCCATGGCAAGGGGGTAAATTTCTGAAGCAAATTCATCGCTGAGACCAGTTCCCTGCTTGAGCCCAGTGGAGATTATAATTCCACTCATCGTTACCCAGTGATCTCAGAACTCAAGGTTTGAAGGCTAGCCAATCTAACCACATGCCTAGCACAATCCATGGAGACTTTTTAGTGAAAAATCAGCACAATGGCATGTTGGCCTCAGAATACTAAAGAGGACTGCCGAGTATAGGCAATAGAGTTCCTTCTTCCAGCAGAGCCTTCCTCCTGCCCCCCCACATCCTCTGGCCAGTTCCAGCTCTTTCAGGACTTCACCACAGAACAGCCCCTTCTAGAAGACCCATCGTGCCCACACTGCCCTAGCCTGGCTGGGCACCCCTTCTCAGTCCTCCCACAGCACCCTGGGCCTGCCTCTATCTTTTTGCTTATCATGCTGCATTATGGAGGCCAGGTTGGGTGTCTGCCTCCCCTAGTGGGCAATGTCTTGGGGATGGTAAGGCCTAGTTCAGCAAGTGTCTGTAAAAGGAATATGCTCATCATAGGGGCTTCTCTTCAGCTAACTTGAGTCGTTATCACCTCCAGCACCCTCAGACCCCACTGAGACAGAGCCCTGGCACTGCCATTTGATGAACTGCCACAGTGGTGTGAAATGTCTAGAATGTCCATTGTCTGTGTCGTGGGGAAGAGACATACCTACAGCCAGGGCTGCAAGCTCAAACCATCACTGCTTGCCGCCTTGTCACTGTGGGCCTGTCTCCAGCTGTTGCCAGTAGGAGGAATGCTAGCCCTGCCAGGTAGAAAGGGACCGCTGTGTTTTCCTCCTCTTAGAGTCTGAGAAACCAACCAAGCAAGGTTAGCCAGCTCTCAAGCCTGCCACCAGTCTAGCTCTCCTGACTCCCCACCCTTTCCCGCAGCTCAGACAAATGAGAGTTCAGTTTCTGCTTTCCCACCTTTCCTGGCAACATTCACAGCCCTCCCTGATGGTGAGCAATGCAAGTTCCAGGCATGCCTTGCTTCATTGCTGGCTTCCCAGGTGTCACTTTAACCACAGGGTGAAGTCCCTAACTGGTGGTGGTGGGATGATAAACATGCAAATTTTCTATAGGCAAACAGTGTTAGGCTGTGGTTTCTTTCCCACTAGGAAAGATCTACATCAACAAACAGAAAACGGGGGAAAGCCCCCGTCTTCCCAGCACTGTCCAACATTCCTGTTTACTGCAGGTACCTGGGGACCTGCCTGTCCCCTCATGCAGACGTAAGTAAACAGTATACCCTCCTCTCCTTCGAGTTCCTGGAAGGTGGAAGAGCCTTAAACAGAATAGCTTGGCCCTGGTCTGGGTAAAAACACTTCTTAGTTACTGTATCAGTGATGTTTAGCGTTGGTGCAATTGTATGAATGCTGTGATGCGAGGGGTTTCTACACCATGGTGGAAACCGTCACCCCAGCGGGGCTTTCAATTTTCTTGGGCTTCACCTGGCATCAGTAGCAGTGATGTCCCTCGCTAAGGGACAATGCTGCTGCTGCTGCTGCTGCTTTTCTCCAGTGGGTGCTGATATGCAGACCTCTAGATTTGCTTGGCCCATTTTTTCAGTGTCCACCTAGAGCCAGTGTCACGGGGTCTAAGAGATGGGTTGCACTTCCTTCCCCTAAGCCCTCCTCAGAGCTGCGGGAAAAGCCACTGTGTGGGCCCAGGGTAACAGGCCCAGGATGAGTCCTGCAGCTCCTTCATCTAGGTCCCTGGCCCCAAGGTGTCTGTGGGTAGGACATGACGGACAAAGGGTGGGGGTGGGGGTGGGGGTGGGAGTGGGGGTGGGGGTGGGGGTGGGGCTCCTACAGAGGTGCCAGAGCACTGGAGAAGGTCAAGGACAGCAACTTGGGTATAGGATGGGAAGCCAGGAGAGGAAGCAGTCTCGTAGTTGGGACTTTGCGGTTAGGGCCCTGGGGAGCCGCTGTTTTTCACCTGCTTTGACTGGCAACAAGTAACAAAACCCCCAAACAATAGCGGAGTAGCGGGGTTGCTGAAATGGAAGTAACAAAGGGCGCGCTGGAGTCCTAATATAGTGCCCGGAAGGTGGGAGCTTCCCGGGGAAGAGGAAGGAGGGCATTGTCAGACCCACCAGGGCCGGCTGCGTGCCGCCCGCCCCAGAGCCGGGGAGGAAGCGCGGGGCGCGGGAGCAGCCGCCGGGACCGCGGGGGGTGGGGGCGCCGGCTCGCCTCCCGCTGCCCCGCCGTCAGGGGGCGTCCGCACCCGCAGGGGCCCCGCGTGCGGGCGGGCCCGGACCTGGTGGGCGTGGCCTGGGCGTGGCCGAGGTGGGGCCAGGGCGGGGCCGGACCGGGGTGGGCGGGGCCTGGGGCGTGGCCGAGGTGGGGCCGGACCGGGGTGGGCGGGGCCTGGGGCGTGGCCGAGGTGGAGCCGGGGCGGGGCCTGGGCGGGGGCGGGGCCTGGGCGGGGGCCGAGGTGGAGCCGGGGGCGGGGCCTAGGTGGGCTGGGCGGGGCCTGGCGGGGTCGGGGCCCGGGCGGGGTCCTGGCGGCGCTCCCGTAGCGGCCGAGGAATGCGGCCTTTGGCTCGTCCCCTGCCCGCATTCCGGCGGGCGCTGGAATGTGAACAGCGTGTTCGCTACGCGCCCTGAACGCACAAGTCCCGTCCCCTCCCGTCGGAGAACGCCAGGCAGCGGCTCCTGGGGAGAAAGGCCCCCCTCTGCCACCGCACAGAGCCGGCGGCCCGTCCCGGCGGAGGCCCTGGGCAGGGGCGCTTTGAGGCCACGTGTCGTTTAGAAAAGGAGTCCCCGACCCTCTCTACCGCCAGCCTTAAGGGGCCCAGAACTGAGACTCTAAGATGTGTTTAGGGCACACTGCGGATGGCAAGACCTGGGCAGAGGAAGGAAAAGCAGATGATCCGGTCTGGAAGTGACCGAATATGCAAGAGTGAGGATTTCATTCATTCAAAAAATATTTAGTGAGTCTCTGCACTGTGCTTGTCCCTGAGCTAAATTCTGGGGACACACAGGTGAATAAGGCATCCCCTGACTTCGAGGAGCTGACATTCTGATCTTGGAGACAGCTGCTGAAACACCCAGAGGGAGCAAGGAAGCCCAGGGGAACACAGGAATAACCCAGACTGGGGTGAAGACTCAGGAGGCCTTCCCAGGGGAAGCTGCAAAAGCACCTGAAAGGCCAATAGGTGTTAGCTCTAAAGAGGGTAAAGAGGCTTGTGTGTGGAGGCCAAGGGAGCAGAGTGGCTCCCAGGCTGACTCTGGGCTTGCCCTCCCTGGAAGTACCTGCCAGGTGGTCAACTGAGTCACAGCTAGGCTCAGAGTGTCCACCTCAGTCTACACGATGTTGGTTGGTTTATGAGGCCCATTCTGCAGGAGGCCCAGTAGCTTGCCTAGGAGAAGTGTGAAGAGGATTGGGACTCCACGTGCTGCCTTGGAGTATCCTGGAGACAGAGAGATAAGGCACCTAAAGCATCCCACACGAAGCTTAGTACCTCATAGGTGCTCAGTAAATATTGACTGGTCTTTCAACACTTGCTTGATTCGCTGACTCCTTCTCTTCCCTTCAAGGCAAACATTTCTGGCTCTGAAAAGGGCAGTGGTCCTCTGGCCCTTCATCACTGAGGAGGTACTGAGCCAAGGGGTGGACACAGTAGGTCTGGTGAGGGGAACTTCCTGTCTTCTTGTCCTTGCCTGGTTGAGGAGGGGGAGCATGCAGAAGATAAGACAAGTGTGGCCAGTCATGATGGAGGCCCCAGAATATATCTGGGGAAACTGGTACTGCAGGTGTGGAGGGCTGGGAGCAGAGAAGGGCCTCCCCTGGAGGTGCAGTGTGGGAAGGTGACCCTTGGCTGCGGATAGGATGAACAAAGCAAGGAGGGTCAGGGCCAGGAAGGCTGTACTTGGGCAGCAGTCCAGGGAAGGAGTGATAAAGCCTGATAGGAGCCGAAGGGGGGAGGACAGAAAGCAGAGCTGGGAGATAGAGACTGAGGAGGTGGATGAGATATGACTTTCAGTTGCCGGGCTGCAGGGTGCGGCCAGGGCTCCAGAGCCACTGCTAGATCTTCACCTGGGATGGGTCAGTATGGATCTGCGTGCACATGGGAGGCTGCAGGGGATCGTAGCCTGTACGTCCCAAACATCCCTGAGCGATAGAACAGGAATGTTTACTCGCAGAAATTCCTTATCGGGCCCCCCTCCCAGGATTGCCCTGGGACCTAAATTCTTCTGTACAGAGGAAAAGTGCAGGCCTTGGAATGGCCTCTGCAGCATTGTTCCTTGGCAAACACAGGAAGATGGGTTTCCTTTGGCTTTGTGGTGCTGACATCTGAATCCGGACCTCTTCCCCAGCCTTTGGGGTGGGGGCAGGGAGGCAGAGGGCCAGGCCAACCGTGGAAAATAAATAGCCACCTCTGCTCCTCTGACTTATTTCATGTTCTTAGAATTTCCTCTCTTGGATTCTGGCTTTGTTATTTTAGAATTCCGTGCATTAGTTAGGGCTGGGAAAATCCCTTATTGCCGTTGCTGTGGAGAGGCAGCTCTACACTGGAGCACAGTCCTGGTGCCCCAAGAGAAGTGGCCCAGCCAGTGGGCCTGCAGCCCAGTGTCCAAGTGAGCTCCTGAGTCAGCCTGTGTGAAGGAGGCTCTTGGGGCTGGGTGTGGGTGCCTCTGCGTGGACATGTGCTAGTACCATAGTAGGGACGTGGCAGTGTTTTGGTTCCAGCTGTCTGGGCCAGGGCCAGGGCAGAGTAGTGATGGCTCCATTGGGAAATAGTGGGGACCTTCAAACGGGGCTCCAGGTGGGCCTGTGCAGTGCATACAACTGAGAGAACTCCCTGGCCCACCAGAGAGCTGCCCACGCCCACGTGGCATGGGCCACCTCTTCTCCGGGGCTCTGTGTGGTGGACCCATGGGCTTCCCTTCTCAGCAGGGCTTGCACCTCTTGCACTCCTCTCTTGACACTCCCCACAAGAATGATTATCGTGGTGTTTCCTTCCTCCACCAATTCATTTGTTCATTCACTCAACAAATACATATCGAGTGCCTACCAGGGGTCAGGAACTGTGCTGGGTGCTGGAGATAAAGACAAATAAACTGGGATCCCTAGGTGGCGTAGCGGTTTGGCGCCTGCCTTTGGCCCAGGGCGCGATCCTGGAGACCCGGGATCGAATCCCATATCGGGCTCCCGGTGTATGGAGCCTGCTTCTCCCTCTGCCTATGTCTCTGCCTCTCTCTCTCTCTCTGTGACTATCATAAGTAAATAAAAATTAAAAAAAAAAAAAGACAAATAAACTGGGAAAACTGGAACAATCTTAGGATCCCAACAATTAGTGATATAAAGTATGGACTGCTCATCATGTGACATAGGACTGGTGCTAGGGTGAAGCCGAGTGAGGTTCTTACCTCAGGCACAGAACATAATGGGTGCCAAAAAACTCCAGAGCCAAGAGGCATCATATGTTAATAAATAAGATCAGGCCATGGTGAACAAAATAGCAACGTTTTAAATAAAGAGAGGATCGGTGACAGTTCTTCACTAGGCCTGCTGGGGCCGGAGGGAAAGCGAGCATCGGTGCCGCCGATCCGGTGTTCAGAATTGAACAAGCACCAACAGAGTATCAGACAAGCGTTAAAACATGTCATGGAGGTTTGCTTATTGGCAAGAAGCTCATGGCATATACTGTTGAGTGAAAAATTGATGATTTCAGGGACGCCTGGGTGGCTCTGTGGTTGAGCGTCTGCCTTTGGCTCAGGTCATGGTCCCGGGGTCCTGGGATAGAGCCTGCTTCTCCCTCTGCCTGTGTCTCTGCCTCTCTCTTTGTGTCTCTCATGAATAAATAAATAAAAACTCTAAAAAACCACAAACCTGGGTAGATGAAGAAATATCTGGGTAGATGTGACTGGCCCCTGTCTGGGCCCTCAGCAAATGACAAGTGGCCTTCTGAGTGACTGAGTGAAGGAGTGAGGAAGTATTTCCAATGTTATGTTTTTCTTTCTGACCACCCACCTCCCCCACCCTCCGCGGCGCTCTCCACCCCACCCCCCCAGCTGACTGGCATGAATCATAAGCCTTTCTCCAAAGCCCCCATCTGCCTGGAAGTGGTATTTCCCAGAGTTCAGAAGCCCTTGGCCCTGCATGCCAGTAGGCTTAGCTATTCCCCACCCAGCCACAGACCTGTTGCTAGTCCCCTAGGGAAGGCACTGAGAATAGAGTGTTCCAGGCAGAGGTGCCACCTCTGGAAGCTGTGGCCACTCAGGGATGATGGTCACACAAGTCTCAGAACTCAGACCCTCCTAAATTCTCTCTCTGGGACTTAGTAGGCCTAGCATTTCAAGCATCATGCTTGTGAGGATCAAAACAGGGACCCTTTCTCTCCTAAGAAGTGGGTTCCCAGGCTCCAGCCCAGCTTTGGCATTGTGTGGTCTCTGCTTGTCTGTTGAATGCCACACAACAAGAGTGCCCTTCTTTCTAAGTGTGGCAGATTACATTTCCCAAAGATAGCCCTGACAGTATTTTCCTTGCAGCTAGCTATGGCTATGTAGCTAAGTCATGGCCAATGACATGTAAGTGGAATCATCATTTGGAAATTTCTGGAAAGTTTCTCTCAAAGGGCGGTAGAGTGCCCTTCTTGTCTCCTCCATCCTGCTGCCTGTGACACGGTTGATGGCTAGAGCTCTAGCAACCTTCTTGGACCATGAAGACCTGGGGAAGAGGAAAGCTCTGACAAATACCAGAAACCCAGATGCTACGAAAGAAAAGATGAGCGTATTTAACTACATGAAAATTTAAAACTTTCTGTGGCAGAAGATAACACAACGACAAAGAGAATTAGAAACTTTCTACAAATCAGTACAAAGGGTGCAAAGAACTTCCACAAATTGACAAGGAAAAAATAAATGACTCAAAAAAAATACTGGCAATTTATGCCATGAGAGTAGTTCCAAAGAGCCAAAAGATAGGAGAAATCACTAGTAGTTAGTGAAATGGTTAGGTAAGCTTGAAAAAAAATGAAAAGGATTGGTAACACCTATTGTAGTGGGCCTGCAGGGAAAGACATATTCACATACATTGGTGATAGAAATGTGCATTTTTATAGCCCTTAAAAAAATCAATCTGGCAACATCATGAAAATTATTATATAAAGTTAATAATTTTATTTTATTTTTTAAAAATATTTATTTATTTATTTATTTATTTATTTATTTATTTATTTATGATAGACATAGAGAGAGAGAGAGAGAGAGAGAGAGGCAGAGACATAGGCAGAGGGAGAAGCAAGCTCCATGCACCAGGAGCCCAACGTGGGATTCAATCCCGTGTCTCCAGGATCGCGCCCTGGGCCAAAGGCAGGCGCCAAACCGCTGAGCCACCCAGGGATCCCCGAGTTAATAATTTTATATATCATAACTTGTATAAATTATCTATGGCGAGTATATTTTGATCACCAATCCATCTGTCTTCAAATATCTCTACAAGGTAATAATTATTGCAGCACTATCCACAGTGTCCAAACTTGGAATCTAGGTGAATGTCCGCTCATGGCTAAATAAGTTATGGTGCATATTTCCATTTTGAGGAATATTAGACAGCCATTACAAAGAATGAAGCAGAGATATATCAGTGGTAAATTTTCATTAGCTATTGATGAGTAAGAAAAGCCAGAAGAAAAACATATACAGGATTTAGGTAAAACAATGATTTAAACACATATGTGTATATATTTGTGTTTGTTAGTTTGGGTCCTCCAAGAATCAGTCACCAGAATGGGATTCAGCTTACAAGAGGTTTATTGGGAAAAACTCCTGTGAGTAAACAATGAGGAGTTTGCTAGAGGAGGTTGAGAGGGAGTCAGGCTGAGAACCACAGTGCCATCCTGGGAAAGTTTCTGCAACTTGGATGGGGAGTCCTCAAGTACAAGCTCCAGTTTCTTGGAGTCCTGTGTCCTAGGAACAGGCTTGCCTTCCTGTTCCTGTCCTGCTCAGGCGCTGGCTGGGGAAGCCTGGCCTCCGTGCAAACGCTATAGATAGAGGTCTGAGAGGTGCAATCTCGTGCTGCTACGTAGTCACACACATGGGTATGCTTGTGTGTGTCTGTCTACATATGGATATGTGCGTATATGTATGTGTATCTGTTTGTGTATGTGTGTATATATAGGCATAAAGACAAGTATATGGAAGGTTCTTTTTTTTTTTTTTAAGATTTTATTTATTTATTAGAAACAGAAAGAGAGGTAGAGACACAGGCAGAGGGAGAAGCAGGCTCCATTCAGGGAGCCTGACATGGGACTCGAGCCCAGGCCCCCAGGATCACACCCTGGGCTGAAGGTGTCACTAAACCGCTAAGCCATTGAGGCCACCCCATATGGAAGGTTCTTACATGAGTAATGCATGGGGGCGATGTGGATCCTACACATATAAAAAAGAAAGAAAACAAAAGAAAATAAAAAGAAAAGAAACGGTTGCATTAAAACCCCTAAAGTTCCAGACTCTTATATTCAACTGTACCCAACATCTGAAGAAGCATCTCAATCTTCACACGGCGGAGGAATGAACTCCTGGGTCTCCCCAGCCCTGGGCTGACCCGGCCCGGCTCTTCCCGCAGCTCTCCCTGCTCCAATTCCCACCCATCTATAGATGCCCTGTTGTTTGCCCCAGCAGCCCTGCAGGCCCCTTGCTTAGAGCCAGGCATTCTGGAATCTCACCCCTACTTGTCTTGCTAAGGGTCTTTCCTCTTTTATTGTTCTAGATACTCAATGGGCACGTAGCTGAAGTCCTTTGGCCCGAGGCCATTTTCCTGCGATGTTTTTTCCATATCATTTCCTCCTGTCCCTTCCCACTAGGCTTCCTTTCCATGCCTAGGGCCTTCTGATGAAGCTTCTGCGTTTTTGCAACTTTTCTCTCCTCTCTTTCTCTTTTTATCCTTCTCTCTGGATGATTTTTCTCACCACTAGATCTTTCCATTAAGTCTTGCCTATTTTTATTTTAGAATCTCATTTAAAACAAATCCAATTTTTAATGTCTAAGGGTTTTCCCCCCCCTCTGTCTTAAAAGAAATACAATTCTGATCTACTTTCATGGAGTGCATTTTCTCAACCCCTTTGAAGATACTGCTTTTATTGACGTTTTCTTCTACTCTGTGTGTTACCTGTTGTCTGCTTTTATTCTATCTCTTTGTTATGGTTTGTCTTTTGTGTTGGTGGTTTTCTCAAGTGATGGGTGATACTTACCTATCTGGTCATAATTCAAGAGAGGTGCTAAGGAGGTCTAACTGGAAACTCTATGCTTAGGTAGAGCTGTGCTTCCCTGGAGGGTGATTGGGAGACCCAGGGGTTGGTTTAGGGTGTCTGTTTCCCTCATCTTTTTCTCTGAATCCACCCAGTTTCTTCTGAGGACGGTAGGACCCACTGGTCTGTGTGGGTAGGGCAGGGGTCACCGGGTGGCTGGCTGACAAAGGTTGGTGGTGTGAGGAAAAGGGGTTGGTAGTTTTACCCTTCACATGTTGACTCTCACTCAACCTGGTTTTCAGCGCTGAGTTGTCCACCTCCCCACCCACCCCATGGTACCTGTTGCTCCCACATCCAGCATACCTTGGGTATAACTGCTCTGCAGTCTCCTCTGGATAAGAGATAAGCTAGCCTGCTGCCCAGTTGGAGAGGGGGCAGAAACTACTGCTTTCTGCTCCAACCCTTTCCACAGAGCCTGTGGCCTGCTTCCTGAGTCTCCTAGGTGTGATGAGCAGACTTCTCGTGGGCAGCCTCACTGGCCTGGCACTTGGTACTCAGCTTGCCCATCTGCCACTCACTTTTCTTCTTTTATTATGCATGAACACCTTTCATCTGTTAGTTTCTCCTCCCTCTCTCCCTCTGCTGGCTAAGTGTCCTTGTTGAGATTATACATGTATTTTTGTGTCATCACATATATGTCTTACAACATATTACTTATATATATTATAATATAATGTATATTATAATTATATAATATTTAATTTAATTATATAATATATAAATAATATATAAATTTTATTTATAACTTATAATTATATATATATATAATTCTATAATTTGCTTTCTTCACCCAATACTGGATCGTATTCTGTACCAGCACATTCAAATCTATCCACTCCCTGGACTTACTTAACTATTCCTCTATCACACTGACATAGGCTTGTTCTGAATTTTCGCTCTTGTAAATAGGGTTGCTGGGAGAACTTCTTGTGCATCCTCCGTGGGATTGATGTTTTGTGCACCCTGACTCTCAGTCCACATGGACCCTGCCACTCCTAGCTGGACAGGCATCGGACCCCCTCGCATGGGGTCTCTGCTGAGAGGTGTACCTAGGAAGAGTCTGGAGGGTGGCTCCCGCCATTCTGGAAGGAAAAGTGTGCAGAAGGAAGCCAGCCAGAGAACCTGGCTTCCCCACCAATCGGCCCATCGGAGTGCCCGCCATTGAGTCACTCTCATTATCTCTACTTTTGTAGGGAGGAGACCTTGCCACCGCACCCTGGGCAACATGGTGAGTCAGAGAGGAGGCTCTGGTCCCACCTGCCCCCACCCTCCAGTCCTGCTTCCCAGGCAGCTGCCACAGAGATGCCAGTAAGAGGGTGTTCGTGCTTTAAGATGACCTGGTAGCCTGGGCTGAGGTGGTCTTTGTGGTATTGATTTATTTGTTGAAACGTAAGACATCCACAACTCTAAATTCTTGGATTTATATGCAGTAAAATTGTCCCTCTCATTCCTGTTGCACAGCAGGAAGCTCTTCTTATTAGAAGCAGCTGGTGCTAGGTTCTTGTGCATCAAGAGATGTTTTAATGAAAAAAAAAAAGGGTGAATAAAGGTCCATACTTCCTTATCTGGAACCCTTGGGGGCAGGTGTTTTTGGAAATTCAGAAGTCAGGGGGTATACAAAGGTAGTGTGTGTCAAACCCCAGTAGAGTCTGTAATAAAATATGCTAATATTTCTGCACAAGTAGATTAAATAAAGCCACAATCAGCCTTAAGTGAGTTCAGTTCAATTCAGGTTTTGCTACCAAATGTATTTGTGCCAAATTTATTTAAAAAAAAAAACAACACTTCTGTGTTTTTAGAGATTTTCATAATTGAAAAGAGAATTGAAAAGAGACAATTTCATGAGGCAAGGTGGGCTTGTGTTTATACTATTCCTTATGTAAAAACTTACAGGGATCCCTGGGTGGCGCAGCGGTTTGGCGCCTGCCTTTGGCCCAGGGCGCGATCCTGGAGACCCGGGATCGAATCCCATGTTGGGCTCCCGGTGCATGGGGCCTGCTTCTCCCTCTGCCTGAGTCTCTGCCTCTCTCTCTCTCTCTCTCTCTCTCTCTCTCTCTCTCTGTGGCTATCATAAATTTAAAAAAATAAAACAAACAAAAAAAAACTTACGGTAGTGTTCTATACACACTAGATCAGTGCTAAAGAGCTTCTTTGTTATTTTTTTCCATCTACGTAGTATTGCATTATCCATATACACCATAATTAATTTAGCTTGTTTATTTGGATTATTTGGATTATTTTCAGTTTTCTCCCCAGTTGCATCAGTGCTGCGATGAATAACATGGTATACTCATTTAGCACATGTGCAAGTGTATCTGTAGGATAAATTCCTAGCAGTGGCATTGCTGGGTCAATTAATAATAATGCTAGTTAACATTTGCATGGCATTTACTAAGAGCTGGGAACTGCAGTAAGTGCTTCACATTAATTAATGAATTTTAATTCTCAAAAGAATCTCCAGAGGTAGGTACTATCATCACTCCATTTTATAGATAAGAAAAAACTGAGGCAGGGAGAAGTTAGGTGACCTGGACAGCGGGGATTTGGACCATGGTGCTTTGGCTCCAGTCTGTTCTCTTAACCATCATGTTCTACTGCCGTTTGAAGATCATGGGAATTTGTGAAGTTGTCTTCCATCCAGCTTTACCAAATTCACGTTCCTAACTGTGAGTGTGCTTGTTTCCCTGCCAACACTGTGCTGCATCAAATTTTTTTATATTTGCCAATCTGATAGGTGACAAATAGGATCTCCATGTAGTCTTAACTTGAATTTCTTTTACAGTGAGTCAAGGATTAGCATCTCTTCACCTAAGGGCCATTTGTATTTCCTGTTCCATAAGCCATCCATTCATACCTTTTGCCCATTTTTCTGTTTGGTTACATCTGTGAGTTATGGTGAGTTTTTTCTATTTTAGGATGAGTCTTGGTGATTCAAGTTATACAGATATTTCTCCAGGTAGTGGTGAGTTTTGGGCAGAGTGAGGAGATAAATGAAGGGAAAGTCTTCAGGGCTGGGAAGTAGAGGGAGGGAGAAGACCGATTCCTGCAGAGAGGTGCCCTTTGTCCAGTGAGGCAGGAGGGAAGGAAGGCAATGGATAGAGAGAGTGAAGGGGACCCCTTATGGACATGGGGCACAGGATTCACACATACCAGGTGTGGCCCACTCAGACCAGAGGCTGGGACAGGACTGGCTCCATGGCAGATGGGAAGATTTCTTTCCATCCAAGGACTGCCCAGGTACAAGGCCATGGTCAACTGGCAGCCTCCAGCTGTGGGCTCCTGCATGGTCCACTTAGCTTTCAGACCAAACTTGTGCTCTTCTTGGGGTGGCCTTGGCCAATGACTAAGCAGGGTGGTGGTACAAGGGCCTGTAGTTTCCACATTTCCACCCATCACCGGAGTCCCTGGTGCAGTCTGTAGGGACTCATTGCAATCTGTAGGCTCCCACCCTATTTTTCCCGTGTTCTTTCGCAGGGGTTACCTCCTCCCCCCATAAGTCAACTGGAATTCCTAACTCTCAGTATCAGCTTCCTAGAAAATGCAAGCAAACCTGACTCCTAAAATCCTTTGTTAAAAATTGACATCAAGGAGCCATTTGTCTATTTTAAATAGTTACCAAAATATATTTTCATATTGTTCAAGTCTAACTGAAGATTTGCTTGTTTGTTTTCTATTTGGTGGTGACTATCAATGTCCTTGGCCTTGAACATACGTAGAAATTTTGGCCCGAGAGCCAAGGCAGCTGAGGGTGGCCCTGCCAACATCTGGGGAAATTCTGATCTCAGCTCAGAGGCTGAAGGGTCCGTGTGGAGTAGACAGTCTGAGTCTGGGAGTGACTGGCCAGGCAGGCAGGACCTCTGGAAGGGTCTCTTGGGTAAAGTATGTGGGAGCAGCTCCACTGCTGGCCCCAGGCTTGAGAACACACCTGAGGGCATGGGGCCCAGGAAGATCTTCCCTGGCAGCCACGGGGGACCGGACTGTGCCAGCCCACGCCCACAGCCTCTCTCTGGCCCAGTCATCTGCTATAATGCCCTGACTGATCTCTACCCTTACATGTTACCAGAGTGACCCCATCATACCACCTCTTGGTCTTACGCTTTGTATGGTCTTATGCTCTGAATGGTGAATCTCTTGGTCTTATGCTTTGGATGGTGAATCTTGGAGTCCACCCCCCACCCCAGCCTATAAGTCCACCACTCTGTGGAACTGCCATGCCTTCGAAGATGCTCAGTGCAGAGACTGGGCCACGCAAGGGCTGGGTTATATTGGTTACACGTACGTTCCTGGAAGACAGCCTCACTAGCAATTTTTTGGCCTTTCTTCCTGCAACCATTCCTACTCCCCACTACCCACCTCCATGACCTACCATGACTACCTCCATGACCACAATCATTGATCAACCTTAAAACCTCTAGTTTGTACCACTCTCTCAACCTTTCACCAAGATTGCCTGAAATGTTGAAATGCAGTAGAATGTAAATGAGCCCCCAAATACTTATTAAGCAACTCATAAAGGCAATGAGTGGTGGTAGGTGATAGGTCGGTGGGTTACAGGGAAGCGTGACATGCAACAGAGTACCTGTCCCAGTGGGACAGGTCACCTCATTTGTAAACTAGGGAAATACTGGTCAACCGATGGTTGTGCATGGTTAGTGAGAGAGGTCCTAGGAGACAGGGGACCTCAGGGGATGTGCTCACTGCAGCTGCTGCAGCCAGGGAAGGCTTGCCTCAGGAGGTGGGGATTGGGGTGGGTTTTGAAGAATGGCAGCAATTTGAGAGACTAGAGAGCAAGGAGGGCCTCTAGGGAGAAGGCGGCTCCATGAATCACTCAGGAGGAGCCCTGTTTATTTTGTTTGATGAGCCTGGGATGCATGAGATATCTCTTTAAAGCACTGGTTCCCAACCTTGGCTGAATATTTGAGTTACCTGGAAGCTCTAAACAAACAAACAAACAAACAAACACCACAAAAAAAAAAAAAAAAAAAAAAAAAAAAAAAAAAAACCACCCCACTGAGACCTAAGTCTTTCCTTCAAAGAGTTCGATTGACTTGCTCAGGAATACAGCCTGGGCACTGGGGGTTTCAAAAGGTCTCCAGGGAACATGTGACATGAGGCCAGGGCTGGGAGCCCCTGCTCTACAGGAAGTGCAGGCAGCATGAGAGCCCTCAGCCTGTCAGCCCTCAGGCACACACACCTGTTGGGCTCTGACACTTCTGAGGCATGCCTTTCATTCTCTCCTCCTGGACAGTGGCCACCCCAGGGAGGGGCTTAAATCCCACCCACACACCTGGCATCAGACTCCCAGGAGGATTTCTCTGCCAGTGTCTCGTCAAGCACAGAGTGGCCAACCAGGCCACAAGCTGCTTGGCCTTCCCTCTGCCATCAATGCGGCTCTTCTGGTGCTTCCCCGAAGCTCTGAAGGAAGCAGTGAAAGTCATGGCCATTCAAAGGGCCCATAAACCAGGACAGTGCCATTTGCAGTAGGCCTCGGGCCGAGCTTCCTGAGGACGCATCTACACGTCCCAGCTGGGCAGGGATCTGCATGCAGGCCGCAGAAGAGGTGGTGCCGGAAAGGGATTTTCTCTCTCTGGGTTTCCTGGCAGTGAGCAGCGCCTGAATAAAGTCCAGCTTGCCTTTGAGGCTGCCTACGTGGAGTGGTCTCAGAGATGCTGTTCCTCATCTCAGAGAATTCTGTAGGTGTGGCTGTTGGCTGCCGGCCAGCGTGCCTCATTAAGAATGTGCACCAGCCACAGGTTTGAGCAAGGAGGCTACTACCTCCACCTCCCTTCAGCAGATGGCAGGGTACCCAAAGAGCTGTAGGACGGGGTAGATAGGGGTGACATGATTTCCTAACAAACAAGATTGCTGCACCCAGGGCTGACAATCAAGGCAAGAGATGAAATGCCCTGGCTCTAAGGCCTATTTATTTATTTATTAAAAAAAACAAAACAAAACAAAAACCTTTATTGATTTTGTTTTAAAAGGATACACATTCTTTTATTAAAAGGGGAAAAAAAAAAACCCCACAGCAACATAGTTGGAAGAAATTGAAATCCCAATGACTCAAGAAAGCCACTGACACTTTGTGAGCATCTCCAAAGGCCAATTGGGCAGGCACTGGGTGTGCTGTGCTGGGCAGGGGTATGGAGAACATGACCTCTGGAAGCACTCTCTGTCCTGGGCTTGCATAAGTAATGCAATGACTCTCCTCCAAATAGCCCCCCTAGAGACTTCCCACCACCCTGCCTTCTTGGAAAGGACATCCAGTGCGTCCCACACCAGAAGCAGTCCAAGGAGAGAAGATGCCGAGGCAATGGCTCATCTTCCTGGGTTGGAAGAGGCCTCTGAGAAGTCCTCTCTGTTGCCTCACAGCCCTCCAGCTATGCTAAGAATTCAAACCATTTCCCCTGGGACTGGCAACCGCGAAGCAATTCTGAGCCCAACCTCCCCAAATATCTGTTTTGCAAACAGATAAAACAGAGAAGCATCCTGAAAATGTGATCCTCGGCCATTCACCTTAGGCAGTTGTGCATGTCTGCTCGCAGGAGTGTTTCTGCTTCTGCAGTCTCTCTTAGAACTACTGGGAAGCCAACTTTGGCTTGTGGCTGTGTTCTCTGAGGGGCAGAGAGCTGAGAACTCTCTGGAAGGGACTTCTCAAGGAAAGGGGGACCAAGCAATACCTCAGGCCCTTAACGGGGGTCTGGCTCCTCTCCCAGTGCTAGGATCATTGCTGACCATTCTGGGGTCTTGGGGGCTCCTTTTGGCTCCTGAGATGCCTGGGCATGGGGCTGCCTTCACCAGTAGCAAGAACTCACCCCAACCAACCTTTGCCCTGCCTCCCTCCCAGTCCACACTCCCTCTGGTCTTGTCACCTGAGTGGTTGGGGACAGTGGCAGGGGCAAGGCCGTGTCAAGCTTAGCAAAGTGGCAGGGGTGGGCAGAGGACACAGCTTTCTGAGTAGATCTTCCCTTCTGAGAGACACTAGAATGCACGGCTGCACCATTGCAGGTATGATCAGGCCCCAGTGACCTACATAAGTTTCCAGACTTAGGGCAGCGGGGGGAGCCCTGACTCATCCCAGGGGAGCCTGACTTGGAAAGGGTGGGGGTGGGGAGGATTTCTAATCCTGAGACATTAAAACCACCTAAATGTTCAGTGATGGCTCCGTGAATCATGATATGTGCACAGGGCGGAATATTATGTAAAAGTGATTATTGTAAAGACTATTTAGCAATATTACAAATGTTGCTGGTATAATGCCAGGTGAACAAAAGAAAATATGCATATTCTTAGCACATGCACAAGAGAAGACTGAATGAGGATTTTGAAAAATAACCATTGCTGTGCTATAGTGGTGTAATTCTGGATCTTGTTTTTTTAATTTATTTTTTTATTTTTTTATTTTTTTAAACTTTTATTTATTTATTTATTTATGATAGGCACACAGTGAGAGAGAGAGAGAGAGAGGCAGAGACACAGGCAGAGGGAGAAGCAGGCTCCATGCTCCGGGAGCCCGACATGGGATTCGATCCCGGATATCCAGGACCGCGCCCTGGGCCAAAGGCAGGCGCCAAACCGCTGCGCCACCCAGGGATCCCCTGGATCTTGTTTTTTTTAAAAGGAAGTGGTAGCTTTAAAGTCAGACAGGTCTGGAGTTAGTTTTATTTCGTACTAGAAATGACCTTGGGAAAAAAAAAAAGAAATGACCTTGGAGGGTAGCTTAATGTCTCTGAGATTGGTGCCTCATCTGTAAAATGGGTACAATGATTCCTGCCTCACAAGACCCTCCTTCCTTGAACAAATCAGATGATGTGTTCCTTCTTGCCTACCCATCCTCCTCCTCGCTCTCCCTCCCCCTGCATATTTTTCACTAATATAGCGCAAAGCAGTTGCCCATAAAGGATTCCACAACCAAGTCATCTTTGGGTCTTCTTCTCAGGGAAGCCCTTTTACTTGTTTGTGCCCCAAGTTGAGCTAGAGCCCACGAGTGAGCGATGACCTTAGTCCATGGGCCACCATGGGCAGGTAGTCTTGTCTGGTCTTTGTTTTCGGAACAGCAGTGACGGTGTGCACTGTCCAGCCCCCAAACAATGATGCAAAGGCCCTGAAGGTTGAAGCAGGGTTGTGGGAAGCTGGCTTGGCTGACAGCACACAGAGCAGATCCCCCATCCCTTCTGCCATGGCCTAGCATCAGGTTCTTTTACTTCTAGCAGGAGCTCCAGCAGGATGGATGGCTCCCAAAGCCTGAGGCAGGTGCCCCTGGTGGCAAAGAAGTGATTACCAGTGGCAAGTGACATATGTTTTTCATTTTAAGAGTGTAGCATTTATATATATGTTAGGAAAAAAATGAAACAGTAGTTATAATGGTATAACAGAAGAGACATAAAGAGTTAAAGAATGAGTTAACATAAAGGAAAATATTACATAAATAATAGTTGGGATTGGGAATGACTGAAGCTTGGGGGCCACTGCTCTACCCTCTTGCTTCCAACTTCTGGCCCTGACCCAGCCTCTGTCTCTTCTAGTGTCTGCCCCCTGGTCCCTCCTACTACAGCTAAAGAATTTCCTGAAAGGAAACCCTGCACTATAGGGCAGTGCCTCTAGGGAAA
The DNA here is from genome assembly GCF_048164855.1 of Canis lupus baileyi. Lineage (NCBI taxonomy): Eukaryota > Metazoa > Chordata > Mammalia > Carnivora > Canidae > Canis > Canis lupus. The sequence goes on along the minus strand of NC_132859.1, from coordinate 21,453,983 downwards.
AGTCTAGACCTCTTCTTGGCAAGGCCTCCAAGGCCTTCTAGGATGGGACTCTGCTGGTCTTGAGAGCTTCCTTGTCACCCTCGTCCTTTCCTGCCTTGAGATTCCAACACCCTGGACTTCCAAACCCAGCGGGCTAGCTGGACCTCTGAATCTTGGGATGCACTGTCTCTTCTACTCGGGATGTCCTTTCCCTTTCATCTGTCTAGAGGGCTCATATTCAACCTTCAAAACCTTTGTAAGGGTCTCTTTCCTCTGTGAAATTGATCTCTTTGCAAAGGGTTGCTCTTGCCTTTCCTTCAGTCTCAAACACCATTTTATCATGTGTAGCCCAAAGCTTGTCTTCTCGACTATCTCTTCGATGAGGTGGTCTCTGACGGCCTGGAACCTTCTACCGTAGTGGGTATATGACAGGTGTTCAACACTAATGAGAATACAGTAGTTAGAGCTATTGTTTGTGATTTGTTCTTCGTGCACTAACTCAATTAATCCTTACAGTCCACCCGAGAGAAAGAAACTATTGACACACCCATCTCAGACACGAGGAAGCTGGGGTGCAGAGACATAACTCATTTGCTGCACAGCTGATAAGTGAAGGAGTCAGGATTAAAACACAGTCTGCCTGGTTTTTGTGCTAGGCCCTTAGCAAATCAATACCTGCTCTCCTGTGGGTCAGAGCTGCTGCCTGGGGGTGGGGGGGTGGGGAGCAAAGTGGGTGCTTGGGTTAGGGGATGCCTTCTGGCCGCCACGTGTGGCAGCAACCTCAGACCTCGCTGCAGAGTGTGGGCTCCTGGGGCTGCTCTTTCAAGGTCATGAGGGTAGAGGTGGGAAAGCAAGAGGAAGGAGAAAATAGAGTTGAGTCAGAGCCTTGTGGAATTTCTGGCCTTTTTTGAATTCTGGGAAGAGAAAAAAAATGGCCGTACTTATTCCAAGTATGTTAAGATAATAAGGGGCCCTTTACTGTTTACATGCAAAAATCTCTGGCAGCCGACACCTGCAAGCAAGAGGCCAGGAATCTGTGAGCCCCAGACGCCCTGAGCGGAGGCACCAGGCTCCAGAGGGAGGCAGCTGGCCAAGATGGGGAGAAGCAAGAAGGGAAGGGGCGGACAGGACTGTCCTCATAGCCTCAGCATTTCCTGCAGGAAGAATTTGTGCCTGTCCCTGGAATGTGGGTGGAACCTTCGTGCGCAGAAAAGGAAGTGAATGGCTGCCTCTCCCGGAGCCCCTGCCGGCCCCACGCCTCTGCTCCCCAGGCTCAGCATCCTTTTCCTTTGGGAGCCTGGGGCCTGCTGGTCAAGTTTTATTCCCCAGCAACCCTCTCATCCACTGGGAGGCCCCGCCCACTCCAGGCTCTGCGGCAGCACTGGGTGATGAAGGGCAACCTGCGACCCTCTGAGGATATAGGGCCACCCCGTGCTCCCCCTCACTGAGGGCAGGGAAGGGGAAGAGCCCCAGAGAAGAGGGAGCGGCAGGGCATGTTCTGGGGGATGGTGGAGGGAGCAGCAGACAGCAATGACCTTTGGTTTCTCATTCTCTGGAAAGCTCTTTGCTTACACAATTCCAAACATCTGAGTTGAAAATGGAAAAGGACAATTAATTAGTCTCTTCATGCACTTAAGGCATCTATGGATTCAGTCAACAAACACTTATTCATTCATTTAATGTGTGCCCTGGGGCTGGATATGATGCCAGGTACTGAGTATTTGGAAGTATCTGGGAATGTCTACGTTGATGGTTCTCGCTTGAGGGTGGGTTTTTGTGAGAACTGGGTACTCATGCTGGGCCCCACCTAACCTGGGAATTAGGATTTGGGGAGAGGGCTCTGGGTATGAGGATTCAAAAAACTCCCTGAGGGATATAGGACATGAATCTCTGATCCAAATACAATGACCAGATTGGAAACATATTTGTCCTGAAATATTCACGTTACTATCTCCCTGGGAAGGTGTGGGCATAATCTCCGTCTTGGATTCATTGATTCATTGATTCATTCATTCATTTTACTGGTATTTAGTATTTATTGAGCTCTTGGCAGATACCATGTCCTTCCCCAGGCATGGGTTGAAGACTGGCCCTGCCCTCCTGGGGCTCTGACAGGTGTGAAGTCCCATCACATCACCATCCTCCTCTGTAGTGCTCTGCATTTCACCCTCAGAAGAACCAGAGTGGTGACAGTGAACCAGGCCCTACATGATCCCGTCCCTGGTACCTCCCCGACCTGCTGTCCTGCCACCCTCTGCCTCTGCTTTTCATAGGCCCTCACTCCAGCTTTTCTTCCTACTGCCGTGCTCCTCCAGAGGTCCCCTCTGCTAACTCTACTGAAAGCTACAGCTCGCCCCCAGCCCCACACTGCGTATCCTGCTCTTCTGCATCTGTTTTCCCTACACTTGCACCTTCTGACATTTTCTATCATTTCATTTAAGGTGAATGTCATTTACTGTTGTCTCTCTCTCTCCCTCTCCTCAGCTGGAATGGAAGCACCCAGAGGGCAGCATCTTTGCTTTGTCACTAATGTAGCCCAAGCTACATCTAGAATAGTGCCTGGCCTGTAGTGAGTGCTCAGTAAATGTTTGTTGAGTGAATTAAGCAAATAATAACACAGATAAGTATAAAATTACTAATGTGGTAAGTGCTGGCTAGAGACAATGAGCGAGATTATCTCCGAGCCCCTCCCAGCTTGTCAACCCTATAATTTTACTTTTGTTTTTCTTTGAAACGCCATTCAGTGTTTACAATTATCCTATGTGGTCAAGACCGTTCCTTTCTAATTATCATTGTGTTTTTCCCATGGCCTGAGCCTCAGGAGGGGAGAGTACGTGGAAGACCCAGAAACCTCTTCCACTGCCTAGGGCTCTCTGTCGCTCCTGTGAGTGAGGGCAGCAGGGGACCTGTTGGTGGCCGGTCATGTATTCAGCCAGGATGAGTCACGGAGCCTGGTCAGAAGGCTGAGATAATGAGATTTTAGAACAATTGTAAAAATACCTAACATGCCAGCAGAGAATCAGTCAGCAGATTCAAGAGATTCTAAGGCTTCTAAGGGAGAGGGAATCAAGGTATTGGGTGTGTGTCTGAGTGTGACTTATGTAAAAGGAATTGACACCGGTGACCTTGTCCCCAGGTTCCCAGTAGAGATGGGAAAAGCCAACTCTCTGAAATAGAAGGACACTGCATCAAAGGACTAACCCATGAAAAGAAGCATGTCAGTCAAAGCCTCGGAGGCTGCCAGCCCTGTCCCTGTCCTGCCCTGAGGGCAGAGGGGACAGCAGCCTTAACCCAGCCATCTGGACCCTTAAGCATCCCAAGGATGGGGTCGAGGCAGCAGGTCACTGAGGTCTGATACCCCCAGAAAGAGCCCTTTCTTCTGTCTCTACCCTCTCCCCCCAGGTGGCTTTTGGCATCTGCCAATCGCAAATGAAACAGGAGTCTGGAAATCCTGGGTAGACTGACCATAAGGGCTAGTCTTTGGCCTGGTTGATGTGCCCTTTCCCAGAGAGCCAGAGACAAGCTCCAGGAAAGCTGAGACAGAGAGCAGACTGGGCCAAGGAGAGAATGTCATCCTGTGTTCTCTGGAGCAGGGGGGCCACCGCCAACATTTTCTTGATGCCTAGACATTGCTTGGTACCCCAGAGCCACTACCCTTCTTTAAATGTGCTGGGGGAGGGGGTAGTGCCTAGTAAACAGGGAGATGCTGGCTGCAAATACTCCCCTGAGGAGTCTGCTCTGAAGGGAAGAACCCTGGAAGCAGCATGGTTCGAGGTTCTCTGTTAGGGCAATAAGAGGCTGTCTGTAGGGGACCAAGGGGAAACACCAGGCCAAGGAGGGGGCAGGGAGGGGGACAAAGTAAGAAGTGGTATGGGCTGGATCAGACCTGGCACACTCTAGCAGGGGTGAGTTGGGAGGTCAGAGGCAGTGACTGAGGTCATGTGGTAGGGAGGTGGGTGCAGGTCCCGGGAGCTCATGGGGAGGAAAGAATGATTGGGAATGATTGGGAGTGATTCTAGGCTGGAGTTATTTGTGGATTGATCAAATCACTCAGGTTGTCTCAAGCAACTTCTGTGGTTCTGATACCCCTGGGTTCAAGTCCAGATCCCTTTTGAATAACTTTCAAAAACTCCACTACCAGCACCAGCTCCCTTTCTTGGCCCCTCCCAGCCTTGGTCCCAGTGGCCCTGGTGCTGCCTGTAAAGTGGCTTCTTCCCTTGTGTCTTTGTTCTTCTCCTACTCATCTTTCATGGGTAAAATGTCGCCACATCCTAGAAGCATTCCTCAAACATGCCGGTGCCCTTGGTGACCTGGAATGCTCTTTTGCCTGGGGTAGTCCCTTCCCGACCCATGGACAGGTGATCCAAGGCCACAGGCAATGTGCACAGAGTGGAGAGGGCTCTTGTGAAGGCTGGGGTCGGGGAGCCTGGCCTCTCCTTTCTGCTCTACCCAAGCTCATGTAAAACCCCCAGCAAACTAACACTCCCAAATGCAAGAAGTATAAGCGGGGAGGGGTCCAAAGTTCAGTCTTTGACTCTACCATCCAGACCTGAGGGCCCCTGGGTGGGTTCCTTGGAGACAACAGCTCTGGCAAGGACAGAAGGATTCCATGGCCAAATGCATTTGGGAATCTCTCCATGCTGTAGCTCTCCTGTCACCAATAGTACATTAAAGACCCTGAAAAGGTCTGCAGGAAAGTCCTTGTTTGAGTTTAACCCAGCCTCCCAAGTTTACATGACCAGGGAACCTGTTGTGTATGTGTGTGACACCAGTGTGATGCATATTGACGTCGCCCAGGGCTCTGGCATCAGACAGGGTTGGACCATTTCTGTACCTGATGTGCCACATAACATCAGGCAAGTCCCTTGGATGTTCTGAACTTCAGGGTGCCCGTTTGCAAAATTAGTCCAGGAAAGCAAATGCAGGTTTGGCTGGGGGTCCCAGGAAGATGTAACAGGATGTTCCTGTGGTTCTAGCCTTGGAGTTATGATCCGGGGCTCGTGGGACAGAAGCAGGAGTGAGTACTCTGCAGGGCACGATCCTGGCCAAGAGCCCTAGCAGAAACCAGCCCCACAAACTACCCAGTGGCCATCTGACCAGAGCCCCCTTCCAGGCAGCAGGCATTTCCTGGGGTTCATGCTGTCTTGGCCTGACTCTCTCTGGCACACGGAACATTGCCTGGGCCTTCCCCGGGCCTTGCTCTTCCTGCCTTCACCCTGGCCGTCCTGCCTTCCAGTCTCACTCCCCATCTTTAACTGGCCAGTTCAACCTGCAGGCCTGAACTGAGATGCTCTTCCTCTGCGAGGTTTTCTGGCTCCTCCCAGGTCAGGGGTCTCTGCTCTGGCTTCCTATAGAGTCTCCTCTTCCTACTTTAGAAACACCTGTTCCACATACTACGAGTTTTTTATCATCTGCTTGCAGCCAGCTTGAGTTCCTCCAAGGCAGGGCTGCTGCACCATCCGTGCCTGGCCCAGAATTAGGGGGGTCCTCGAAACGATGCTTGGCCGAGGGATTCCTGTTCCCTCTCACAACCGCTGGACTCTTACCTGGTGTCCCTCTCCTCTCCTCCCTTCCTCCTGGAGCCAGCTGTAGGCTGTGTCATCCTTCTGCTGTTGAAAGTGGTGAATCACCTGTCCTCATGTCAGCCCCACATGGTGAAAATCCCCTTCCCAGGAGCACTGAGGAAATGCCTCAGACTATGGCTCTATGGCTCAGCCTCGTCATAGGCAGCAAGGGGCAGGCTGATGCCTGTGCCCTGGGGAGGGGCGGGGAGACCCTCCAACGCTGCCCCGAGTATCTCCTTGGTTTCTGTCAGCTGGGGCTGTGCAGAGGGGCAGTGGTATGGTCCTCAGCTGAGGGGGGTCCCAGGAGCCCGGCACCCCTCACAGATGCTGAGCAGTGGCAGAGATGGGGGGAGCAGTGCTCAGGAGCACACCCCAGTCCACACTGCCTGACGGGTGATGGGATCAGGGAACCCTGGGTAACTGGGGGCTATTGAAGGCCCAGGTAGTCCCTCCTTGAGCCTGAGGCGGGAGGCAGGCAGCACTGACGCAGGTACAGGGAGGGCAGGGCCTGAAGTGGGGCCCTAGGGCCTTCTAGCTCAGTCAGACCAGCCCAACGGGAAGCCAGGGCTGGGAGGGCCAGGCAGGATGGGGAAGGCTTGCAGGCCAGGCCCAGCGCCCCGAGAAGCCAATGGGCTGCTGAAGGGGACTGCACCATGGGTGAGGTCCAAGGCGTGATGGTCACGCTTCATCCCGTGGCCAGGGTCCAGGCAACAGGCAAGCCTGGGCCTGATCTCTCCCATGGTCACTGCCTAGCAGGGAATCTTGGGGTGGGTGTCCCTGGGGGTGGAGCTGCCCATGGGCACCTTGCCTGTCTGGCCGCCTCCGTGGCTACCTCCTCTAGCCCTCCCCCAGGTGTCTGTTGGGAACCTGAGGCCAGAGTGCCTAAGAAATACCACGGTGCCAAGTGCTGTGGGTCTGGGTGTGGGGATGGTGGGGGGTTTATGGGGTGAGTCTGCGGCTCCTCCTAAGATGCAGAACTGCCCTTGCCACTGCCTGCTTCAAATCCTTTCCTGGTCCCCTCCGGGCAAGTAGGACAGCATTGGTCTCTGGCTGCAGCCAGAGAGGCCCTCTGGGATGTGGTCCCAGTGCCCCTTCTCCAGCCTCCCTCTTTCTCTTCCCCTCTGGTGAATTGCCTTCTGTTTCTGCTCCAGTGCTTGGGCCTTGGAGGCCACCGGCACCCAGTAAGTCCCACTCGTCTTCCACTTGCTGCTCCAGGAACGGAGGTGCTCTGATGTCTCAAGCCCATCTGGTTCCTTCCTTTAGCCTCACAGCTCCCACCTCCCCCACCTCCTCCTACCAGCTCAGTGCACTGCTGAGTGGGCTCAGATGTCTCACTCTTAACCAGGTCACTGAGAATCCTATGGTAGCAGCCCTTCCACCCCACACAGCATCTCCCTTCTCAGCCTGCAGACTCCCACAGTCTGCTCACCTGTCTGAGCACAACGTCCACTTGGCTCTACCAGGAGCCAGCTTCTCCAGCCTTCCTAAGTAGGGGGTCCAGCCACCCCTGCTCCTGGGGTTCTCTGAGCCTGGATGTGGGACCTTGATCATCACAAGTTAGGTGTTAGGGAGATGTCCTGGCCAGTACTGGCATCTTTCAAGTAGTCACATCAGGGCTTTTCTATGGGGGCCCAGGACCTTGGGTCCCTATTTTCTGCCTTGAGCCCCCTCACCTGTGGAACTCTCTGCCCCTACAGGGCTCTCTCCCACAGGATCACCTCCTTGCATCTCCATCCTCTCTGCTCTGGTATCTTCTGATGGGACACTGTTTGGGGGGCACCCTGGCTTCACTTGTCCTTCTCCCCCTCCCAGAACTTATCTCCATCAACTTCTCTGGGTCTGAATCCAATGCACGTCCTGTCTCTCTTGTCTGAGACCCTGCCCTCCAATCTCTGGGTCGTGCTAGCCCAGCCCTGCCACTAACTTTCTTGGGAGAACTTCTGAAATGTCCGTTATTCACGGAGAACTCCCACTCCCAGCCTCTGCCCCATGCCAAGCCTAGACTAGAGCTGGGGCTGCAATGTGAACAGCAGGCGTTTCCTCAGGGCTCTCAGAGCCTGGTGGGCAAATGACTTACAGAATTAGATATACCTGTTACTACCGGAGGCTGAATGGGGTGCTGTGGGAGCTAGGTGGGGAAATGGGGTTCTGTGTGCCAGAGGATGTACTTCAGCCCTCACAGACTCTGGTCATTTGACCTATGCCCTCCATCTGCTCATACTACCCCCACCCAGTGATGTTCATTGATCTCTGATTACAACTTTGGGTGTGTGTGTCCAGACAGTCCCATTGCCTTGAGGGGACCACCTGTTCTTGTGACCCCATCATGGGCTCCACATGGGCTGACTTCTTGGTTGCTCCTGGAGTGAAGGCCTTTTTGCTTGGTGTGCTAAGTAGCAAGGAAAGGCTCTGGCCCTCGGAAGGAGACCATTCCTCTGGCCATATGCAGCTGAGGGTTCTCCAGAAAGGTCTTCTCCTCTGCGTTCTCCACCTCCCTTCCATGTGAACCAAAGGGCTCGCTTATTGTTGTTGAAGTTTTAAGCAGATGTATTTGTTGCCAAGGCAATCTGCTCCAGGCTTTCATGAGAGCAGAGGACATGGTATCTACTGCAAATCCAGTCCACCTGGATGTGACTACTGGCCAGTGCTGGCTGCTGTGTGTGGGGTCAGGATGTACAGAAGGATGTAAAAGGGCCCAGGCATGAGGGTGCTGGAGGAGGCTGAACTTGTCTGCATGGTTGAACTCCATTCCCACTTGCTGGTCACCTCCAGAATCAAGGCTATAGGTGGAAAGTCAGTAACCACCCTAACACCTTGTGAGTGGCCCTGCCAGCCTGCCCTGGGACTCACTTGGTGCATCTTGTACCTGGTAAGGATGACCCTGGAGGCACCTGGCTCCTTAGCAACTGCCCACTCCAGTCATGCTGTTAAGCCTGGTCCACCAGGCCTTTCTGATCTGACCCTGCCTACTGCTGCACCTGAGCCTCAGCCCCAGGAAACACCTCTGTTTCCCAGGGGGGCTGTGTTGATCCACAACCCATGTCTTTATACACCCTTAACCTCTTTGTCTAAAATGTCCCCCATCTTTTCCTCACCCTCCTCCATCATCAGGGATACTCACCCACAGGCCTCAGGCCCAGGGTAGGCATCTCCCCCAAGCAAAGTGAAGCATGTCAGCTCCATGGCAGCCCCCATCACACTGCCTGCCGTCTCATGTACCCCCCCTCCCAACAGACTATGATCTCCCAGAGGAGAGGATCCAGGTCTTCTCTGTTGTATCTCCGGGGTTTGGCAAAGGGAATTGCTCAATAAACATTGAACAAATCAACTGTCTTAGTCCAGATTCTTTTGGTTACAAGTTTAGACAAAAAGGAATTTTGGGGGGGAAGGTCTCATAACTCCAGGAAGAGGAGGATATAGGTTGGCCTCAGAAAGAACTGGATCTAACAATAGACACAGCTCCAGGATTCACTTGCATTTCCTGCACCTCTTCTACTTCTTCCCTATGGTGAGAGACATGCCCACCAATGACTCCAGAACTTTCTGGCTCCAAACTTTTGGGGGAACTAGGCCACCTCTACATTCTCACATTAAAAACAAACAACCCAGGGAAGAATACTGATTGGCCCAGATTGAGTCAACCACCCATCCGTGAATCAACCACTAGAAGGAAGGCATCTAGGAAGATGGCAGTTCCCATTTAGAGTGCAAAGTTGGAGAAAAGTGAAGAGCAGATCTTAGGAGGAAAGTACTGCTCTGGGCAGATGAAACAAAGTTAAACATTGCATGAGTGAATGAATGAATAAATGAATGGGCCAAGAGCAGCATATGTCCTTATAGATAATAGCACTGCTTCTGGGGTGTTTGCAAATCATTCTCATCAACTCTTACCAAACCCTTATCACCCAACATTTCAGAGATGAAGAAAGAAGCTCCAAGTCTCTCAGTAATGAAAGCAGCCAGGATTCCACCTCCGTATGGTATATGATATGTGAGTCCATGAAGGGTTTCCTCCTACACAGATGAGGGCCTTGTTGCCAAGGCAGTTGGATCTCTCCTGGGCAGTCTCCGGAGAAAAGGGCAAGTGTTGGCCTATGAAAGAGGGAAGAGGGGACTCTGCCAAGACTCAGTTGCAAACCCACTTCTGCACCAACTCTCCTGTTGGGCAGTCTTCTCTTGCCTCTATCAGCTTTGCACATGAGGACATAACTGCTGCTTTCCCCAAAGATCAGCAAGGATCATGCCATCCTTGCTGTGGGGTTAGACAATGATTATCTGAGCTTGTGAAGAGCCAGAAGGGCCAGAAGGGCCTAGGGCATGGGGGTCATTGTTTAGAAGCAGATGATGGTGAGATGGCCCTTGACCTGGGATTTGGTGGGCAAGGGGGCCTCTCAGTTTTCACCTCCTACTCTCTCCCCACATATGCACTAGGGGATGCACTGCCTTCGTCCTAACACAGTGACTTTCTCCAATTCATTGGTGTCAGGGTTATACCTGTTTCTTAAGGCAAGGCCTGCATTGATCAGTTCTTTTTCTCCCAGAGCTTGGGGTCTGTGTAGGCTATTTGCAAAATGGGTTCAGTAACTCCTTTCATCTCTCTATGTATGTCCCTTTGCTGCATGACTCTGCTACTTCTCCCATGAAAGGGTGGAGTCTATTTCCCCACCCTTGAATCTGGGCTTGCTTGTGACCTGCTTTGACCACTAGAATGCAGCAGCTTAGACTTCAAGAGGTCCTGTGGCCTTTGCTCTTGTATTCTTAGAATCTGCCAAACTGCATGTGAACATGCTTGGGCAAGCCTGCTGGAACACGAGAGGCCACATGAAGAGATAAGTGCCATCCCTCTTGGGGTTCACTAGACGACTCCTGCCAGCACCTAAAAGCCAGCCATGAATAAGGTCTTCTTGGACCTGCAAGCCCCAGCAGAGCCACTAGAAGACTGTAGCCACACTAATGACTCAGGAGAGACTAGCAGAAGAATCTCCTAGCTGAGCCCAGCCCAAACTGCTGGCTCTCAGAATTGTGAGAAGATAAAATTGTTGCTGTTTTAAGCAGCCAAGTTTTGAGGTGGCGTGTTGCATGGTGATAGATAATGGGTACAGGGCAGTTCCTAGTTGTAGTGGGTTCCATTGTGTGCCCCCTAAAGATAAATTCAAGTCTTAATCTCCAGTACTGTGAATGTGACCTTATTTGGAAATAGGGTCTTTGCCAGTATAATTAATTAAGATGAGGTCATTTTGGGTTAGAAAGAGCCCTCCAGTGGGTCCAGTGGCTGATGTCTTAATAAGAGTAGGAAGAGGGAGATCTGGATACAGAGACGCAAAGGGGACACAGGAAAGAGGCAGAGATTGGGGAAGGGGAGTGATATAGCTATAAACCAAGGAATGGCAAGGATTGCCAGGAGCCACAAGGAACTAACAAGAAGTGAAAGGATTGTCTCCTACTGCCTTTGGAGGGAGCATGGCCGTATTGACACCTTGATTTCAGACTTATAGCCTCCAATAGAATAAGATAATAAATTTCTGTGGTTGGAAACAACATGGTTTGTGGCAATTTGTTACAGCAGACGTAGAAAATTAATACACTATTTCAAAAGCTTTGCTCAGAGAGTGCCAGCTGGAGGAGTGGGGAAGCTGAGAAGCAGAGGGGAGGTAGTTCCCCTCTTGGGCACTTCTAGCGCTGGCCACTGTCACCACTGCCCAGGGCTCAGATATGCACATCTTCTGCTCAGCTCTGGAGGTCTGGCTCCAGGGCTGTCAGGCATGATGTTCATGGCTTCCTTTAAAATGCAGATATAATTGTATGTATGTGTGCACACACTTTTTCCTGCCCATAAAAGCAGTTTGTGAACCTTTAAATATGCTTAGAAAATATAACAAAGTAAAAAGAAGAAAGAAAAATTACCATAACTTTATCTTCTGGAGACAACTACAGTCAACATTGGCTTATAAATCATAAGTCTCTTATTTATATGAATATTGACATACTGTTTTGTGCCCTATGTCTCCCACTCAGTGATTATGCCATGGATTTTTTCTATGTCAAGAACTATGAGTCGGGACGCCTGGGTGGCTCAGTGGTTGAGCATCTGCCTTTGGCCCAGGGCGTGATCCTGGAGTCCCTGAATGGAGTCCCACATCGGGCTCCCTGCAGGGAGCCTGCTTCTTTCTCTGTGTATGTCTCTGCCTCTCTTTGTGTGTGTCTCTCATGAATAAATAAATAAAACATTTAAAAAAATAACTATGAGTCTATTTCAGCAGCACGTATTTATCGAATACTCACTACGTGTCAGACATTTTATGGAACCCCAGGATGCAATGATGAAAAGACAGTGCAGTCACAGTCTCTGTCTTCATGAACTTTAGAGCCTAGCAGGAGACACAGGCTTTGAGCAAATACTACACAACCCTTTTTTTATTTTCTATTTTGAGACCATTTTCAACTTACAGAGGAATTGCAAACATGATGTAGAATTCTCATATGTCCTTCACCCAGCTTCCCCAGACATTAGCATCTCCCGCAACGGTTTTCCAACTCTGAAAACCAAGAAATTAACATTTGTGCAATACTACTCAGTATGAACTTCCTTTTCCATTTATATATATATTTCCTGTTCCAGGATCTAATCCAATGTCCATATCATATTTATTTGTCATGTTTCCCTAGTATCCTCCAATCTGTGATGATTCTTCAGTCTTTCGTGACCTCGAGACTTTTTAATAGTTCTGGTCAGTTACTTAGTAGAAGATCCCCTAATTTGGGTTTGTCTGATGTTTTTTCATGATTGGATTGAGGTTATACATTATCAGAAAGGATGCTGCAGAAGTGGCATGCTCTTCTCAGCACATGATATCAGGAGGTACACGATGTCTATCTATTATGACTGAAGATGTTAATCTTGGTCACTTAGCCTGAGATGAAATCTTCCAGGTTTCTCTACTCTAAAGTTACTATTTTCCCTTTTGTCATTAATAAAAATCTGGTGGAGAAAACTTTGAGACTACGTAAACATAAACATCATGTTTCCTCTTAAACTTCTCCTCACTAAGTCTATTTATTTATTTTTCTTTTCTTTAAAAATCAATGAATTAACATATAGTGTATTATTAGTTTCAGAGGTATTTAATGATTCATCAGTTGCATATAACACCCAGTGCTCATTCCATCATGTGCCCTCCTTAATGCCCATCACCCAGTTACCCCATCTCTCACCCACCTCCCTTCCGGCAACTCTCAGTTTATCTCCTAGAATTAAGAGATAATTGGTTTGCCTCCCTCTCTATTTTCCTCTTATTTTATTTTTCCTTCCCTTCCTCTATGTTCATCTGTTTTGTTTCTTAAATTCCACATATGAGTGAAATCATATGGTATTTGTCTTTCTCTGACTGGCTTATTTCACTTAGCACAATACCCTCTATTTCCATTCACATCATTGTAAATGGCATGATTTCATTATTTTGATGGCTGAGTAATATTCCATTGTGTATATGCACCACATCTTCTTTATCCATTTTTCTGTCAGTGGACATATGGGCTCTTTCCCTATTTTGGCTATTATGAACATTGCTGCTCTAAACACTGGGGTGCAGATACCCCTTCAGATCACAATGTTTGTATCCTTTGGGTAAATATCTAGTAATGCAATTGCTGGGTCATAGGATAGCTTTAATTTTAACTTCTTGAGGAACCTCCATACTACTTTCCAGAGTGGCTGCACCACCTTACATTCCTACCAACAGCGTAAGAGGGCTCCCCTTTCTCTGCATCCTCGCCAACATTGGTCATTTCCCGAGTTGTTAATTTTAGCCATTCTGCCCACGAAGTTTAATATCTGTGGGTGGATCTTGTCTGCAGAGATCCAGTGTTCTAATGGTCATTTCATATTTCCTTATTTCTTCTAAATTTATTAAGTGGAATTCTTCTGTAAGGGAGAGCTGTCACAAATACTTCCGTGACAGCAGTCAAGAGTTTTACAAGGATGCAATGAAAACACAAAACAAAGGGCCCTAACCTGGTCTGGAGTATTTAGGGAAGCCTTCCCTGAAGAAGTGACATTTAGGGTAATTCCTACAGGATCAAAATGAATTAGCCTGGCAAAGGGTTGAGGGTAAAGGGGAGAATATTCCAGGTAAGAGAATAGCATGACCAAGAGATCTACACCGAAATCCGATGGACACGGTATGAAACCTCACAGTTGACTTTGGCCAGGTAGAAACCTTAGCCTCCTGCAGGGCTTCCTCTCTTAAATGGAGCAGGCAATTGCCTCTTACTCTGGCCAGAGTTTTACCAAGTGGATGTGAGGGCCCAGAATTGGCAGTTTCTGGTGTTCAAGAGAAGCTGGACCACCTGGATTTTTTTTTTCCCATAAAATCTCTCAGTCTTTTTAATGTTGGCAAATAATCCCATTCTCCTTTAAAGCCAAACAAAACCTATGAGCTGTCAGAGTTTTTTGTTTTTTAAGACTTTATTATTTTAGAACAGTTTCAGGTTCATAGCAAAACTGAGAAGAAAGTGCAGAAATTTCCTATACGCCTCCTGGCCGCCCCCCATGCATACCCTCCTCCTTATCAACATCCCCCTCCACAGGGCTACACTTGTTATAATTGAATAATGTCTATTAACACATCATAAACACCTTAAGTCCACAGTTTAATCATTCAGTCTCGGTGGTGTATATTCTGTGGGTTTTGATAAATGTATAATAACACATATCTACCATTATAGTGTCATACAGAATAGTTTCACTGCCCTAAACATCCTATGAATTTTGTCAACACATCCCTCCCCCTCTCACCCCCCTGCTGTCAGATTTTACCTGTGCATAGCTGAATCATAATTTAGTTATCTCTCTCCTGTGGTTGGACCTTGAACATATTTTCAAGTAGTCCCTGTTATAAACAATGCTGTAAAGAACATCCTTGTACAGACAATCCTGACACTTTCTCTAGCCACAAAAGTTTGCTCCAAATAGTCATTCATGGCCTCCTCATGTCAGGCCACACTCTCCATTACCCTCTATGCCTCATGTCCCCTGATGCCTCGGTTTTCCCTCTGTTGTTCAACTGTTCTTTTTCCATTTCCTTCAAGGTCTCAGTGAACTATGGCCGAAACCACACTGCAATCCACACCATCAGTAGAGTCTGTGGGGTGGTCTGGAATGTGGTTCCACAGAATGTACTCAGCTGTGCTCCCCTAGTTTGAAGGGGCACAGCTGGCCCTGGTCTTGGGGGCTAGCTCTGCTGATCTAGCTTGGCTGATCTGCTTCCTGGAAAAGAAGAGCCCAAGGCCAGCTCTGCAAACACTCTGCTTGTTGGAAGGGCAACAAATACATTCTTGGTGGATTCACTGGATTGCTCAGATAAGGCTAGTGTGGAGGAGATAAGATGCTCAGGCCTGATGCCAGAATCCAGAGAGGAATTCCCACCACATGGGGAAGGAGGAATCTGGGATCCACTCTTAGAGTGGGCAGGCAGAGGCATTGCCCTGGCTCTCTGGGTCATGCCCAGCTCTCTTCCAATGGTGCCTTCTTGTGCCACTGCCTTTGTGTTGTGATTGGACTGTTCTTATTGTGAGAGTCAAAAGCCAGCCTGACATATGATCAGGGACGATGGAGGGGGCAAAAGGAAGGGCAGCTTTCCTTGCCCCTAAAGCTCCTACTCAGGAAGACAAGGGAAAATGTTTGGGCTTCTCCTGAAGATTTTCACCTGTGAGGTAGGAGGTGAAGGTGGAACCTTGATGGCTGCTCCTGGGATGGGAGCGGTGGCTTACTCATGTTCTTTGGGTCTTAGATTGGTCAAGTGGCACCTATCGTAGGATTTCTAAAGTTATGAATAAAATGAAAATACAAGAGAACCTGTTTGTCAGTGCACTTCCTCCTAGAATAATTTTAAATACTAGTTTTTTAATCTTTACACTCAATGTAGGCTCGAGCTCATGACCCTGAGATCAAGAGTCACATGCTCTACTGATTGAACCAGTCCTGGAACAATTTTTAAGATAATAAACATAAACATAAAAATAATGATATGCATAAAATAATGATGATAAGAAGTGATTTACTGCACTTACTCTATTCCAGGCATCATCACGCTAAGGGCTCTTCATACATTATCTTGTTTAATCCTTCTGCCAACTCCTTTGGGTTCAGATTAATAGCTCTGTTTTCAGAGTGAACTTACAAACCTGCTCAGAAGTTGTATTAAGGCTAGGCCTGTCAGTGGGGACAGGCGTGGCTGCTGCAGTGTCCAGAAATCCCGTCACCCCCACCCAGACGCAACAGTCAAGATTCTGCTATCTCTAACACATGCACTTATCTGTCTTGTGTTTGCTCTTAGGATCCCTAGAGCGCATGTCAGCACCCTGAGACCTTGCCATGTTTCCCCAGCCTGGTGGGGGGATCTGCATGTGGAGGGAAGGTCCAAGTCCCCAGTAGCTTCTCCCTCTGGAGTCTGGGCCCCAGATGAGGTATCCTGGCCTGGGGGACCAAGCTGCCCAATGTCCCCTCACCTGGGAAGGGCTTCATTCTAAGCTTGGATTTTTCCTAATCTCCCTGCCTCTGTGCTTCAAAAGGATCAGCACACGCAGACATTTGTGATAATATAATGGTCACTATTTTTAACCTGAGCTCCTTGGAAGCTGTTGAGAGCCTGCATTTTATAGATTCATTCTTCCATTCATTTGTTAGGGCTCATTGAGTCCTCCCTGTACCTGGCCCTGCTACTGGGACTAGGAATCATGCAGCAAGCAGGGCAGACGTGGCCTCAGCCTTCCTAGGCTTATATTCCTATGGGAAAGTCTTCAATGAAATATTAACAGAATCAATCCATATAAAAAAGATTACATACCATGACCAAGTGGGATTTACTCTAGGAATGCAAAGTTGGTTTAACACCTACAAATCGATGTAATCCTTCATTTTAATAAATTTAATGACAAAAACATATGATCATTTTGATAGTTGCAGAAAAGCATTTGGTAAAATTGAACACTCTTTCATGATGAAAACAACCAACAAACCAAGAGTAGAAGGAGACTTTCTCAACTTGATAAAGGGCATCTACAAAACCCCCACAGCTAACATCGTACTTAGTGGTGAAAAACTGGATGCTTTTGTCCCTAGATCAGGAACAAGACAAGGATATCTGCTTTTACTGCTCCAATTCAACATATGTACTTGAGTTGTAGTCAGAGCAATTAGGTAAGAAAATTAAATCTAAGGCATCCAGATTGGAAAGGAAGAAGTAAAACTCTATTTGTAGATGGCAAAAATCCCATCTATAGAAAATCCTAAGGAATCCACTAAAAAGTGATTGGGACTAACACATTCAGCAAGGTGGCAAGACACAAAATCAATATAAAAAAATCAGTTTTATTTCTGTACACTAACAATAAACAACCCTAAAATAAAAATCAAGAAAATAGTTACATTTACAGTAGTATCAAAAAGGATAAGATGTCTAGAAATACATTTAACAAAGGAAGTGTAAGACTTATACCTCAAAAGCTACATTCTGATGGGAACAGTTCAGAAAATGGGAACATCAGCTTGGTGGGGCCATACTGCAAGTGGGGAGCAAGCCGACCCGGTAAGTCTTCCCTGCTGTAGCCTCAGCAATTTGTGCCAGTTTGCAGAGTCCCAGAGCTTTGTGCCCTTCTGCCTGGCTCTGTCTGCCTTCAGTGCCCTTCTGTCTCATTGAGGAAGGGGATCCAGGTGGCCTTGACCATAACAGCCCTGCAATTAAAGTCTATATTTTCAGGTGGTGCAGGTGATAGGAAGTCAGTGGTACAAAATCCAAAATGGCCTTTTATTATGAGACAAGGGGGTGAGACGCTTTGCAGAGGCCCTTCCTTTTTCGGCCTTGAGCACAGAGGCGGTACCTTGGAATGTAAGTTATCTGTGGCCTTCTGCTTCTGGCAAGTAAGATTTACTTTCTTTTTTTAATCAACTTTTTATTTTTGGATAGTTTTAGATTTGCAGAATTATTATGAAGATAATACCAAGAATTCCTGTGTACTTGTACCCAGTTTTCTCTATTTTTAATATCTAATTAGTAGGGCATGTTGGTTACAGTTAATAAACCAACATTCTTATGTTATCATTAACTAAAGTCCATACTTTATTCAGATAGCCTCAGTTTTTCCCTAATGTCCTTTATCTGTTCCAGGATCCCATATAAGATTCCATAGTACATTTAGTTGTCATATCTCCTTAGGCTCCTCTCACTTGTGACAGTTTAAAGTGTAAGTCTTAGCTTCAACACGGGGATACAGTAAGAGTCTGAGCTCTGGAGTCAGACAGACCTGGACTCAAATCCTACTTCTGCCCTTATCGGCTGGCTATCTGGAGTCATTTATTTAAGCCCCCTGAGACTTAGCTTCCTTATCTGCGAAATGGAGGCAATAATCTCTACTGTGCAGAACTGTATCCTGCAAGGTAATACATGGGGACACCCACACAGTGTCCAGCACACACTTGCATTTAATAAGAACAGTATCAGAGATATGACCTCTAGCCTCCCCATCCATCCCATATTGCAGCCCCTCTAAAGCCCCTGACACCTGCTTCCTAGGGCTGCGTAGACCCAACCTTAGGGCTGGAACGAAAGGCAGCACCTATTGAACACCTGCTGCCCCACGAGGGCTGGGTTTTCCCCAAGTCTTTTCCAATTGACCTTGGGTTCGACATGGAGGCCAGCACTTCTCGTGGTGACTTACATGTCTGGAATGCACAAGGCTGTCTGCTCCGGGCCCTGAGTCAGTGGCCAGGAGCTCTGCCATTCTCCTGCCCAAATCTGACCCCACCCAAGCCTTGCCCTCCTGAAGGCCCAGTGGTGAGGGGCTGAACCTGCTTCTTGCTCCTCTGTGGCTGCATGGGTGGAGACACCTGGACACATAAGTGAAATTTGTCCCATCCATCTGCTGCTCACTGTGGATATTGTGTGTTTGCCCCAGATGAAAACTCTCTTGGATAGGGAGTCTCCATGTGTAGGGAGCATGTGTGTGTTTCTGGGGGGTGTCTTTGGTGGGTGTGGGTATGTACGTGTGTATGTGTGTAAGTGTGCATGGCCACTTTAGTGTACCAGAAAGTTTATAATGGATGTTTGTGGGGAGGTGTCATGTGGCCAAGCCCATGAGTATATTTTGAGTCTGGGTGTGTGTTTGCTGTGGAAGTGTGTATATATGACTGGGTATGCATTTGCGGGTGTGAAAGTGTGTTCAGCAAAAGAAAGGAATCTCCACACGTCCAGTGTGCCACATTCCCTGGGATGAGATGCTGAAACAAATTAGATGAATGGAACTTTCTCTACAGTCATGGCCTTGTTCCTGTGTGAACACAGGAACAGGGCTCCAACCACCTCCTAGGCTGAAAGTGCCTCCTCTGTTCAAAGTTGGAGGTAGATGCATTGAGTATGGCAAAAAAACCCACCTCTTTTTACCAAGAAAATGGCCTGTGTTTGGTGTTCTGGGTGACCCTCTTATCAGGCACTGAGAACTGGCTCATGAAGGAAGAAGGTTCAGAAAGAAGGGAAGAGACAAGGTTCAGGGAAACTGTGTACCCATTCCTGATCACAGTGGCTCCCGGGAAGCCCCGCCTGGGCTTGAGAGGCTGAGCAGGACTCTGAGGATTCATGGACTACCCCAGGCCCACCCCAAGCACAGGAGCCACCTCAGGGAGCTTCAGGCTCTGTAGGATTTGGGGGTGGGGCTGTCCTTGGGGCCTCCCTTGCCCAGGGATCCCTATTTCATGCCCCCTTACAGTGCTCCTTCACTTCCTGCCCCCTGTCCCTGGCCTATCAGTAAGGCCTCAACCAGTCAAAATCCTGGTTGTAAAACTACTTTTTACCAAACCTTGATGCACCCTCTTCAGACTCATGTGTGGTGTTCTCTCTCACCTCCTACAGATCTTTGTTCAAATATAACCTTCTCAATAACCTCTTCTTACGATTGCAACCCCCTCCCAGCCCAGCCCTGCCACCTTGTTTTGAACTCCTCATCTCTCTTGCCCTTCTCTGCTTTCCCCCAAAGCTCTTACCACCTGCTGGCACCGTGTGCACCAGCACTGCATGAGGAAGTGAGCACAGAAACAGGGCATAAGCATTTAGGGTACGGTGGCATCCAGAGATGCTACAGAATTTAGGGCAATCTGCATTGCCCAGAAATCCAGATGTAAGTTAGGAGAAAATAAGCTGTCTTTTTGTCCCAATTTTTTTTTTAAGATTTTATTTATTTATTCATGAGAGACCCACAGAGGGAGGCAGAGACATAGGCAGAGGGAGAAGCAGGCTCCCTGTGGGGAGCCCGTTGGGGGACTCGATCCCAGGACCCCGGGATCACGATGTGAGCCAAAGGCAGATGCTCAGCCACCGAGCTACCCAGGTGCCCCGCCACACCGGTTTTAAGAACCATTGTTCTAACACGGTCTGCAAAATGTATTCGGTTTCCGAGTTGTCGTCCTCCACCCCACCACTGCTTGAATGCAAGTTCCAAAGTGCAGGGGTTTTGTCTGCTTTATGATCTCCTCGGCACCTAGAACAGTGTCTGGCACACGGTGGGTGCTTAATGGATAGTTGCCGAGTGAGCGAATGTGGGAGGGGGTTCCGCAAAGGGGAGCATGTCAGCTGCACACGGGGTGGGAAGGCAGCAAGTGCTCCCTGCCCCCCCCTCCCCCCCCCGCCGACCGGGCAGCGAGCACAGTGCTCTTAGTCTGAACCCTGTGAGTCGTTCTTGGGACTCAAGTACCACAGGGCCTGGCTGGGAATGTCATCCTGATAAAAAGCATTCCACGCTGCCTCTGCTTCTGGCCCTGGCCTGTTCCCGGAGGGAGGCCGGTACTGGCAGAGCCAGGCAGGAGAGGCTCTCTCCGAGGAGGAGGGAGTTTGGTTCCACCAGCTGTTCCCACGGCTGGGGCTGCCCGGGGCCCACGTGGTTGGCAGTGCTGGGCCTGCCTCAGGAGCCAGCCATCCTGCAGGGCCGGTTCTGGGCTCACACACCCACAGCTGCCTGCCCAGCCCCTCCTTTCCACCTTGGCCCAGGCCCTCGGGGCTCGGCTTCTCCTTCTCTGACCCCAAGACTCCACCCACAGAGTCCCTTTCATCCTCCTGTACCTCCAGTGAATGGTGGGGGTTTGGCCGAGAAGGAGGGGAGTGGGCCCCCCCCACCCAGCTGAAACATACAAAGGGGCTACTGTCCGGGCAGTGTTCAGGGCCACTTGTGACCCCGACACAGGGACAAGCAGTCGCCTCTCTATAATCAAAAAGCCCACCTGCTCCCGATCAAGCGAGCAGAGCCCTAGGCTAACGTCTGCTCAGTCTCTGCATCTCCTCTCCTCTGTCCCGTGGTCCTGGGGAACATCAGTGAATTGGAGAGGGGAAGCTGCCAGGAGGGAGCGATGCTCCAGCTGGATGTTGATGGGAGAGTTTTAAATTAAACAGGCCAAAGGACGGAGACAAGAGACGAGGAGGGCTTTCCGGAGAAAAGAGACATCACGGGCAAAGGCCTGGAGGTCCGGGAGACAGCAGTGGACTCAGGGCCATTTTTCTGGGTGTGCACAGGAAAGTGACGGAATGGGGTGCCAGGAACAGAGACAGGGCGGGGGGCAGTTCTTGCCAAGACTCCTCTTCCAGCCAACACTTAGGATCGCCCCTGTGCCGGGCTCAGTGCAGGGTGTGAGGGTGAGACGGGGGTGGGAGCATAAAGATGTTTACACCTATAGTGTGCTTTATTCACCACCGTGTGGCAGTGCCTGCCAGGGGGCTGGCATCATGCTGGGCGCTCATCTGGGACAGCGACAGATAAAAGGAGTGAGGCGAGGGCCCCTACTTACAGAGACACAGGACTGGGTAAAGGGAAGTCAGTCTCATCGAGGCAGAGAACCCAAACCTTAGAGAAAAACCTCTGGGAAGGAGGGCTGTCTCTCTTCTTTTAAGCTAAAGAAGGTTGCTGTAGTTCTCAAGGCAAACCTTGGCTGTGGCTGCTGCGGTTCGTCACTCTCTGGTTGAGATTTTGGCATTTATGCCGCTGATGCAACATGCTGTGACGATTTCCACAGCGCATCGTGTTGAGCAAGTAACGGCTGCAGAGGAGAGCCTGGGCAGGGCCTCCCAGAGCTGGAGAAGCAGCCGCATTCATGCAAGAAGAGGTAAACCTGCGCGGGGAGGTGTCCACGTTGTTGCCCAACCACCTGGAATGTGGCCCCAGGTAGGAGCCTTTGGATTTGCAAGAGGTATTTGTCTGAGGACAGTCTGTGACACGTGGCAGGTCAGAATGGATTGCTGACAGGCCCTCAGAGGAGGGAATGTGTAGAGAATGTCAGGCCACCATGGAGTGGCGTGGCTCCCAGGCACCCCCAGAACTAACTGACGGATGTCTCCCTCACCGCCAGCTCTGGCTCAGAGCTGGAGATTGCTTGGCAGGTGATGGCAGGGTGCAGATGTGGGCCAGCCACAGCTCTGGTCCTTGGCAAGCTCGTCGGCCCTACTGTCCAGGCTCTGTGGCGATGTCTCTCTCTCCCTGCTGGACTCCAGGTCCCCTTGTGTGGGCATTGTTGGCCCTCGAGGAGAGGGTTAGGTTAAGGTGGGTGCCTAGAAGCACCACTCTATCTGTCCTTGGTGGGGAAAAACTGGAGCTTCATTCATCCCCAGCCCCGAGCCTCATGGGGGAGAGAAAAGGTTGAGCTGGAGTCACGGGTGCCTCCCAGAGAATCTGTTTCGGGAGATACGATGCCCATGCCTGGATACAGATGGACTGTGGAGTTAATGGAGCTTTTGCCTCAAGATGCTTGCTTGAAAAAGCCCCTTCCAAGCTTAGACCTAATTTTATATTTGCCATTTTGCATTCTTTCTCTTAGAGAGGGTTCCCATTATTATATAAGCGTCAGGTTCACAAACCCAAACCCATCCCTCCTTAATGCTCCTTGACTCTGGAGAACGTCGAGTAGACAGTGGATGCAAGAGGTCAGGGCTCACAGGCCTCACAGGCCTCTTTCCCAAATCTTTGGCTGGGACCTCCGCCCTGGAGGAGGTAAGATGGTGGAGGGCTCTAGGGCAGAGCAGACTGTCCTCTCTGCAGCCTGGAGGGGTGAGCTGGAGCTGCTGGGCTGGGTCAGGTGGAAGGAGACTGTCCGCTATAGAAAGGTCAAAGTGTCATCCTGAGAAATAGGAGCCCACAAGTGTGAATGCGTCAGATCAAATAGCACTTCTAATTCTGTCCATATGGCCCACTGGTGGGACATTTGCTGATGACCCGCGTTTGGCTGCTGGTTTAAAATGAATGCTGTGATATAAAATACTGCTGAATTTTAGACCTTCAAAGGACGGGTTTTATGGTAGGTGATTTATATCTCAAAAAAATAAAATGAAATAAAATAAAACGGATGCAGAGAGCCTGGTTGTCGTGGTGCTTTTCTCTCTTGTTGGATCGAGGCATGGTGGGTGTGTGAAGGCACCGCTTGGTGCCAGGGTTTCCAGGCCACCTTTTGAAGTGTCGGTCACACGCAGCAAGTGCTGTTCCGGGACCACTGTGTCCTGGCTGCGTCCTCACGGAGTAGGAAACAAGACGGTGGCACTGCAAACAGGTTTCCTGTCCAGCTGGGGTCCTTGGGAGCAGTGAAGTGGCTTCCGCCATTTCTGGGTGACTGGGCCCCAATTTACTGCCCCTTATCATGGCACATTTTGCCAAGCCCTCTGAGCCTGACACATGCCCGGGCCAGGGGAAGAGTTAACGATTAACTGGGAAGTGAGAGAGACGGCTGGGACAGGTGGCCTGCCAGCCCTCTAGGGCAGGCAGTGTGGGGCCCCTCTGAGCCGCACCCCAGCCCTGTGAGTGGAGACACTGGTGAGGGCAGGGCAGGCAGGGCAGGGCTATCTCTCTTGGAGAAACTTGGCCTCCAAAGGGCCCAGCAGAGCCAGCCATGGGACCCAAGCTCCCTCATCACCAGTGCTGGGCACGTGGGCTGCAAACACTCTCATCCCCAGGAGCCTGCCCAGCCCCACCACAGCCTGCAGTTCCACCAGTTCCAGAATTTTGTTAGGCTGAATTTCAAAGTGCACTGAGAAGCCTACTCAATCCTTTTGCTGAGAAGAAATGGCTCCTCAGACCCACTGGTGATGCTGGGGCTAGAGGGTCCCACTGCCCTACAATGGCACTAGCCAGCAGATATTGGTGCCCTTCCCATCTTTTTCTCTGACACGTGCTCAGGCACACATGTACAAAGACACATAAACAAATACACATGTATGCACATGCACTGGGCACATGATGGTTTCTTCGTCCCTCCTGGTCTGTGCCAAGAAAATACTAAAATGACTTGCAGCAGACTAGCTCTTACAAAAGGCACAGATGTTTTGAGTCCCTGGCCAAAGGTGCTGCGGGTGGGATGGCACTCTTGTCAGGGCTTCCTGTACCCAGCTGTGGGCTGTCCTCCCAAAGCTCTTTTGGGGACAGGTGGAGGAGAACAGGAGGGCATCCTTTGGAATGCTCTCTACAGGCACCGGCATCTTAGCAAATGCAGCTGTGGGCTGATATGGTTGAGGGAAGAGTTGTGGGAACAAGAGCCCCATGGCTGACACCCTCAGATTGCAAACTGTCCCCATAGCAAACCCTAAGCCAGGGCCCAATAAGAGGAAGACAGGCATCAATGCGTCCCAGGTGGCGGGAGGCAGGCTGGAGAGGGCTGGGGTGTTGGTGTGGCCACAGGGTGGGGATGGTTGCATTGGCACGGTGTTGGGTGGGGAAACTGCATGGAGAGCTTCCCATGTGCTGGGGTTCATCAAAGTTGGTGATGCAAAGTTGCTGGAAAAAGGTCCTTGGATAGTCCCAATTCTTCTTCTTGTTTGCTCCCTTTTCTTGTGGGCAGGTAGGCTGGCTCAGGAAAACATGGGTTACACATCAACATTGCCACTGAGTCCCTACATCTGCCCTGAAAATACTTCACCCACAGCCATCGGGGGGGGGGGGCAACTGCTCCCCTCAAGTGCCCATAGCCTGTATGGCCTGCTGCCTCGTGGTCAGCCTGACTGCTAGCCTAAGTCCTGACTGGGAACCTGATTGTGCGGACTGGCTCATGGAGACAGATACTTTGCTTCTAATTAACAACTGAGACTGAGAATGGTTTTCTCTTATGGATTAGAGTGACATGCTCTCTCAGGCAAAGGGCAAGAGTGGGGATACGATAGTAAGGTAGGAGGCAGGCCCCCAGAACGTTCCGCACACACGAATACCCTCTGCTTGTATCCAGGCAAGGGCAAGCACGGTGCCCAGTCTCTTGGATGGCTCTGGAACTCCTTGTGCTGGGTGGAGCTGCGGGGGGCGGGGGGGGGGGAGGATAAAACTACCTTTGGACAGCCAATCCTACTGTGGAATAAGCACAGCATGTGGCCAAATAAAACCAGCTAGGATAAAGCAAAATGGAGAGGCTGCCCACCTGCCAGACCCTCCCAGACTGAGAGAAACAGCAGCGACCCTGAGCTGCCCTTCATGGGTATGGTCTGGCCAGTGTTTAAGGACCAAGGCACTCAGGAGCATGGGGTAGGGGGCAGTGAGGGTACAGTTCAGAGCCAAGAGCGCTCAGGGACGATGACATGGGTGGCCCGCCAAATCCTCAACCCTTTCTTTTTCTTCTTTCTTTTTTAAAGATTTATTTATTTATTTATTCATGAGAGAGAGAGAGAGAGAGAGAGAGAGGCAGAGGGAGAAGCAGGCTGTATGCAGGGAGCCTGATGTGGGATTCGATCCTGGGTCTCCAGGATCACGCCCTGGGCCGAAGGCAGCGCTAAATCGCTGAGAGCACCCGGGCTGCCTTCTTTTTCTTCTTTCTATCCCAGGGTAGTCTCTCATGTGGGCAAAGACACATTTAAATTTTTTTTTTTTTTTTATTAAAATACTGTTATACCCAGCGGAATGCAGCAGCAGTCCTGGTAGAGGGTGGCATAACAAAACAGCCATGTTTACATTTTAAATATTTACGATAACTTAAACATACAGACACACATCATGGTCTTTGGCAGAAAACGTTCACAGCACAAAAAAATACTTTAAAAGAAATACCAAATATTAATCCAAAATATATTAAGTTGTTTTTTTTTCCTTTCACAATATTTTTTTGCCTTTTTTTCTTTTTTTCTTTTTGCTTTGTAAACAATGCACATGAACCAAATGTATCTTTCAGCTTTAAAGAAGGGTGGGTGGG
This sequence comes from Canis lupus baileyi, assembly GCF_048164855.1. Taxonomy (NCBI): domain Eukaryota; kingdom Metazoa; phylum Chordata; class Mammalia; order Carnivora; family Canidae; genus Canis; species Canis lupus. The sequence goes on along the minus strand of NC_132859.1, from coordinate 21,428,255 downwards.
GGGGGATTTAAAAAAATATGCAATTGTCCAGCAAATGCAAATGTTTAAAAAGGAAACTTGAGGAATCATGGGAATAAGAGAACACATACCGAACCTAAAAACAGTAAAGGATAAAACAAAGATTCAAGGAAAACTAAAAAACAGTCAAGACAAACTACTAAAACCCACCAATCAGTCCTGGGGCTGAGCTGGGGGACTCTTTAAGAGCAGAAGTCAAAGTCACTGCTGCTGGCAGGCTGTCATGTGGATGCTCTGCTCTGATTCCAAAGCACTGGCCCTGCTGCAGGGCGCTGCTCACCAGTAGCTTGAGGAGCCAGCCTCATGGGCGCCATTTTGTGATGGGGGCTCCATTCAGAGGACGATTTGAGTCCCATCTTGTAGCTCATTGATCAGTTCTCACCAGCATAACTCCCTCTCCCAATCCTTCCAGGTGGGGACAAAGACTCTGATGAGAACAAGGCAACTTCTCCAGTTTCCTTCAAGAGAAGTGGTGCTGGGAAGCCCCCCATGGCAGATGTCTGTGTGTGGTGGCTCATTTCATCTGGCTCAGGGTTCGTAACCAAACCGACAGGATGTCCCAGGGACAGGAGCTGTGGAGCCACTTCAAGAGGTTGGTGATAAGGGTCCCATGGGCATTTAAAACAGGGCTCAAGGTGGAGGGAAAGACAGCCAAGTCGTGTGGATCAACCGGTATTAAAAGAACTGGAGAAGGGAAGAGAGCTGGGAGGCTGGTCAGCAGTTACAGGAACCGTGGTGACGGGGACGGGGGAATGGAGAGGGCGCGAATCTGAAGCCTCACGCTTCAATCTTCTGTTCCACAAGAAGGGGGTTATATACAAACTGCACAGCTTATTCTAGTCCACTGAAATAACCCCTATCCACTCCAAGTGAGGGGGTGAGGCTGTGGCTTCTGTAGGACTAACATCCTCAATGGTCCCCCAAAGATGCCAGTCTCAGTGACCTCAAGGAGGCAGTGAGGTGCTGAGGAGCAGATAAGGTTGGCTGGGACCACACTTGAGCCACAGGGGAATAGCACGGCCAACTTCCTACTGATGTCCATGGGCAGCCATCTTTGGAAATCAGGCTTCCAAACCAATGTATCCCCTCCTTCCCTGCCTGAGTGCCAGCTGCGGGGGGAGGGGGGCGTCCAGAGAGGGCTCAGCTCCCTTCTGGGTTTCCAGTCGCTACCCCAACAGTCAGCCTGGGAATCCTCATTCTGCATGGGCTCAGGAGGGATGTGGGGCTGAGGAGGGTCTTCTGGGTGCAGGTGCTCTCACAGCTCCCCTCACCCCGGCAGCATCCTTCTTAAGCCCTGGGCACCAGATGCTCAATGGGAAGGAGTGCCCGGTTGGGGAGAGCGGGGCAGCAGCCGTTGGGGGGCTGCTGGAATGGCCGCGAGGGGCAGAGGGCAGAGGAGACAGGGAATGGTTCGGAGTACCCCAGCACTACCTCCTTCCTTCAGATCAGTATCTCCACCATGTCCGACAAGTCCTGGACTCTGGATGCAGCAACAGAATCTGGAGGAGACAAGAGCACAGGCAAACGCCAGCGAGCGTTACAAGACTGTCCTTTTAAATCCTGGCACATTTTAAAGACAGGATCTCTCTTCCCCAGCGCTGCCTCCCTCCGCTGCCCAGGTGCCCGGGCGCCCCTAACCTGGCCAATCAAGCACAAGGCTCCGAGAGCCTCCCTCCCACCCAGCTCTCCACCCAGGCCGTCAAGGTCCAACGTGGAAGAAACATTTATTTATAACTCTAAACTGGTTGGAGGCTCAGAGGGAGGTGGAGCCCTGGGGGAGGGAAGCTGCAGCATTCTTTCCGTGCCTGTGGTTTTCTGGGACGGCGAGGCACAGGCACACACACACATGTGAGGGCTAATGTGAAAGGGAAGCAAAACATTTAAAAGGCATCTTCTCAAATATCTCTGTCTTGGACTCTTTTTAAACAAACTCCTCTAACTTGAGATTGCCATCGGCCAACTCGCCAAGCTCCCTGATCTTAGATGCTTAGATTGGCAATAAAATATGTAAGGAAGGCTATGGAAGAGGAGACAAAGCGCTTCCCACGCGGGTGCTTTCTTTCTGAACTCAGGATCTGTCTGTGATCAGGGTTTTCAGTTTCTCCAGTCATGCGTCCAACCGGCCCTCACGTCCACACGGAGGTGGCCCACACAGCCTGCTCGTCCAGCACTGTGCACGGCTCCCCATGGAGCACCATGAGCCAGAGGGGTCTGGGAACGAAGGGGGCTTGGTGCTCCAGCTCACACCCCGGCGTGCCCGCAGCCCTGCCACGCACAGAAGTCTGGGGAAGGGGGACTCACCCAGCGAGGCTGTCCTCTGGCCCCCGCTGTACCCCAGGAGGCTGTCGGGATCCAGTCCCAGGCAAGCAGAGGTGCCTTCTGTGGGACCATCGGTCTGGGTGCTCCCATCTCTGCTCCCATGTTTGGCATGTGCAGGGGGGGGAGCTGCGGCCACTGGCTCCTCCTCGGGGGCCCTGTCTGCTGGAAAGGCAGGAGGTTGATAGTTATTGCCTCATAAACAAATGGTAGCCCATGGAGGGCGCATCACGTTAACTGTACCGGTTTGGGATGTGAGGTGGTACAGGTTGCTCTTGATTTGCGAGAACCTCAGTTAAGATTAAGTACTGTTTCCAGGGGATCCCTGGGTGGCTCAGCGGTTTAGCGCCTGCCTTTGGCCCAGGACACGATCCTGGAGACCCGGGATCAAGTCTCACATCAGGCTCCCTGCGTGGAGCCTGCTTCTCCCTCTTCCTGTGTCTCTGCCTCTCTTTCTCTTTCCCTCTCTGTGTCTATCACAAACAAATAAATAAATAAATCTTTTTTTTTTTAAAGATTAAGTACTCCTGTTTCCAGATACCAAGGACTATCAGGTTAGATTGGTTTCCAAACTTTTTCAGTGGCAGGACCTTTCTTTGCGGATTAAATCTTAGAACTGCTCAGAGGAGCAGAGGAGCTTGCCTGGAAGGTACATCTGCACAGGAAGCTCTATTTTTGCTTAGATGGCAAGCGGCTGGGATCCAGGGTGATAGAATGCACGGAGACGGAGACGGGGTCGGGGACGGGGACTACGCGTGCCCCTTCACACCGGCAGGACTGCTGTGGGCTGCAAGGTCACTGGAGCCACAGTGTAAGCTGGCTCCCTTGGGCACAAGGTCAGGAAGCCCTGGCTCCTCCGAGCCTCACTCCTTCGAGCAAAGGCCTGAGGGCAACCCAGCCCTCTACCTGCACCTCCCATCCGCCTCCTCTCACCTGTAGCCAGCCGGGCAGGGGCATCCGCTGGTCGCTCACTAGAGGAAAGACTTTGCCAGCCCTGGGTGCCTGCTGCGGCAGCCACGAAGACAGATGGTACAGACTTGGCGGGCCTCAGGGAGCCCTGGGTGGCCTTGCCCGGGTCTTTCCTGGAGCGCTGCTGAAGGACCTTGATCACCGCATCCTTCTCCAGGATCTGGGCATGGAGCACTTTCAACCTGATGGACGACAGGCCACGCTCACGTGGTCAGACCAGCAAATCCAGTGGCCTCCACCCTCCCCACCTCATGAAGGCTGGAGGGAAAGCCCTCCCCGCTGAGGCTGTACTCTCTTGCCCTTATAGCAGGGGCCAGGAGGGGGCCTTCAGAAATGTCCTCACTATTCTGTAATTTGAAGGCCTGAAAACTACCACTGCATGAGGCCCTGGGCCCTTTTTTGCCAATAAAGGGAGGTCAAGAGTGGGTTAGATTCATCTGATGATAGCAATGGCACAACCCTTGCTCCGTGGGGCAATACCCCAGAGCGGCTGATCGTCCAATGGGCTCGGTTGATGTGCTTGTGCTTTTGAGTTAGACATAGGTCAAAGAGAAATCTTGTGGGGCCTCTGAGATTGTTTTTGGACAGAAAACACCAGCTATCCCCAAGTGAGGGACCAGTCCATATGCCTTCTGGGGTGGTGCCTGGTGTGGACTCAGTTGGAAAGTCTTACTCTCTGATTTACTGGGGGTAGGGGGCAGCAAGTAGAGGCCAGGTGGCATCCAGCACCTCCACAGCCAAGGTCCTCCGCAGACCAAGGAGTCTGGGAAAGAACATGTGCGTGGCGTCTGGTGTGCCAAACACCCAGGAAACCAGCCCAGAAGCATGAAGGACTAGTGGAGACAGGGGGTTTATCAGGGATTAAGCATGGCAGGGATCGGACAGTGCCACCCCCAACCCACCGCAGGTGGCCTGCAATGCCAATGCCCAACCTGCTTTCCATTTCCTGATGCCTGTGGCCGCCGGTGAGCAGACCCTCGTTGAAACTGCTGCTGGGCGAAGGCTGGGGCGAGTGTCGGATGAGAGTGGTGTCACGCTGGGCGGCGGCCGTGGCCGCTGCGTCCATGGCAAACTGCCTCATGGCACGTTCCTCCAGATACTTCTGCTCCCACTTGGTCATATCAGCCTCCAGCGCCAGGATTTGCTCCTCTTTCTCCCGCAGTTGCTCTGACAGCCGCAGGGCACTGAGCTCCGGGGATCCACCACTGGCACCAGTGGGGGTGCCCGCCTGTCTCTGCGGAGAAGGGACCACTGTGATCAAGGGCAGGGGTTGGGGTGTGGCCGCCACTGGTCCTCACCCCACGCGAGGACTCTCACTTATGCACAGGGGCTTGTTCGGCCATTCCCAGCACACCTGCCCCCATGACCCGCTACTACCAAAGATGAAGCAGGTGCTGTGGTTTCCCACACCCCTGTTGCCAAGAGCGTAGGGAAGATCAGGCCTGCCTTTCATAGGGGACCCGATTAAGTATCTTTCAGACTGGGAAAGGGGTGCTCTTCATAATTACACTATGACAACTAGGTGTAAACTAGGACCCACCTGGGCAGCCCAGGGCATTTGGTCACTCTACCTCCGTGGGGAGAGTAAGGTTGGGCGTGGAGACAGAACTTCTCTGGTTTGTAAACACTAGAGTTATTAACGGGGCCCAAAGTGAGGATAAAGACTCGGATCTGGGTGACCGTCTCTCCATCCTGGGGAGACAGGTAAGAGCTAGCTAGTCTTCTACATCAAGGCTCCTGAGCTACTTTCTCTAGAGACGAAGGATGCCAACCCCTGCTGCTGAGGACCGAAGCCCAGGTCTTGAGTCCCCAAGGCTGGCACCCAGCCAAGAGGCAAGGCTGGAACACCGATCACTCTGGCTTTCCAAGGGGTCCTCCACAGGTCTCTGAGCTCACCTGCTGTGCACGCAGGGCCTTGAGTTCCTGCTCCAGGCGCGTCCGCAGACGTAGCTCCAGCAGCTCCCGCTTCTCACAGGCAGCCTGCAGCTGCCCGAGGGCTTGCTGCAGCCGCTCCACCTTCTCCACGTAGGCCTGCTTCTTGCGCAGCTCCTCCTCGGCTCGCGCAGCCCGGCCCTGTGCGTTGCTCAGAGCCTGCTCCAGCAGCTCCGCACGCCTCCGCTGGTCCTCGATGGCACCGCGCAGCAGGGCCATCTCCCTCTCCAGCTTCTCCTGCTCCTGCTGCTGCTCGTAGCCTGCGGTGGGGAGGTAGAGGGGGGCTCAGTCAGGGACAGCAACCACCCTAACTGGTCCCACTGAGCGCCTACCACAGGCTGGGCTCCGCACTGATGGCTGGATGAGCTCGACTACATCCTACCCTCTCCACAATCCGGAGTTAGGCACTGTTATTACCATTGCCACCTTACAGAGGAGGAACAGGTTAAGTCACAAATAAATGGCAGCACTGGACCTGGGCCCTTGCGGTAATAAGCGGGCTACACTGCCTCTCTGCGGGGACGAGGACAGCCCCGAAACACTGTCTACTTGTGCCAAGTGGCACCATTTTCAAAACACATTCACAATTTTCCTGGAGCCTCATGATGAGGCTAGAGACTGGCCAGATGGGAACTGTGATAGGAACTCATGACACATGAGAAGGCTCATGACCTTCATTGAAGTAAGAGAACAAATGAAGAAGGGAGAAAAAAAGCATCATTGGCCTCAGCATGAGCCAGGCACTTACACATCTTATTCCATTGAAGCCTTCAACAACAGCCCCTTGAGGGAGGATATGTGATCCCCAACATATTGGGGAAGAAATAAAGGTGAATGGTGCTGCTAAAGTGGGGACCCATGTCAGCCTGGCCTCCAGAGGACCAGCCTGGCCCCCCCACCCAGAGTCCTCTCAAAGTGGGCTCCAGGACTCATTCTGTGGATCCAGGGCCTCCCAACATAGTGCTACATTTTCTCCCCTGGTCTGGAGGACCACTGCAATGTAGACAACCAGGCTTATAAAGAAATGCAAAATCTGTGGCATAATGAAAATGACTATGGTCCAAAGATTTGTGTCTAAGGTCCTAGCTCTCCTGACTTCCAAATCATCTTTTTTGCTCCCCAGAAAATTCTGCTCAGAGACTCACTTTACATTGTGGAGCCAAGCAAGGCCCAAGCCAGGCCATGCAGTCCTCCAGCTGATGCTCTGGGTGTAAATCCACCTCCCATGCACCTGCCCTTTGGGAGTCCAGCCTGGCCCCCCAAGGAGGGTGTCAGCTGCCTGCCTTACTGGAGGGCAGAAGGGGGTGGGCTCTAGGGCCTGCCCAATGAACTCAAAGGCACTGTCTCTAGAGCAGCACTATCACAGTACTGTGGGATTTTCTGCTGTAATAAAATTGTTCTATATGTGCCAACCTGTGCAGCAGCCACTACGTTCTCGTGGCTATTGACCACTTGCAATATGGCAAGTGTGAGGAAGGAACCAGATTTTTCATTTTACTTAATTTTAATAATTTTAATATTTGGGCCACATGTAGCTAAGTACCTATTGTATTGAACAATACAGGTTCTGGAATGAAAGAATGAAGCCTTGGGACCTGCGTAGGCAAAGGGAGGATTCATGGATTCCTGGAGGCAAGAGGGCACAGGGCACTTAGGTCAGCTCTGGCTCAATTTGGGTTTTTCCGGATTTGGAAATCTGGGCCTAGGGTGGCCTTCTCCTTTAGTGTGGAGTGAAAAGATGAGGAAGCTCAATAATATTGAAATTGAGGCATCCAGAGTGGGCTGACCGCATCTCATGAGCAGCACGGTGGAGGGGCGGGCAGACAGAGTAGACTGGGGATTTGGGCCTAGAGACAAGGACCCCGTCCTGTATGTGCTCACAGAACCCAAAGCTTACAGAGCTTGCAGGCAGCCGCGGCCTCTCCTCCCAGTCTCAGCACGACTGCCCCATCGTCTGGCCCGAGACCCGAGGCTCAGGCAAGAAGAAACTGCTCAAGAAGGATAGGGAGCTAGAAGGATAGGGAGCTAGAAGGATAGGGAGCTAGGAGAGCTAGGTCTCAGGGAGGCCAGGGCCAGGCCCGAGCAGCCAAAGCTGGGAGTCTGTGCCAAAAGCAGGTGGCTCGGGGGACAGTGCTTCCGCTTCCTACTACTGTTGACGGACCCCAGAAAAAAAAAAGTGAGGTCAACTAGAGACATTTTTTTCCCTGGGACTTTTGTGTTTTTTTTCTCCGCGGGTATTAAGGAACAAGGAAGAGCTGCTTGGCTTTCCTCAGCCCCTGCAGAGAGGAGTGGGGCGCACCCGCCTTCTGTTTCCCGCAGCTTCTGCGGCCCGGGCCATCCGCGGGCTCCAGGGTGAAACCAGGGGCCAGTCTGGTCCGCTGGGGAGGCGAGCTGGTGGGGGGGGGTCGGCCTGGCGCCTCGGAGTAAGCCCCCGGCTCGGCCGTCCCTTTGTCCCAGTGGCTCGGGCGGCGGCGGGGCGCGGGGGGCGGGGGGCGCGGAACAGCCCGGGGCTCCGGAATGCCCGGCATCCAGGTCACCCGCGGCTGCCAGATTAGTGGCTCCAGCGAGGAGCCCAGCAGCCGGCGCGCTCCCCGGGAGCGGAAACGCCTCCCCCACCCCAGAAACCTGCCTGGCCACTTCCCTTTGCCGCAGCGCCGCGCCCCCAAGGCCTCCCCTCCTCTGCAGGCGCCCCCACTCTGCACCCCGCCAGCGACTCACCCCTCCACCCCCAGACTCCCAAGGGCTCCAGCCCCCTTGTGGTCCTGCCCCTCTACCATCACCTCCCTCCTGGGACCCCAAGTCATGGCCACCACCTCCTGCCCAACCCCCACCCCATCCCTTAGGTGTCGGGTTCCAGGCTCCATCCTTTAGGAAGGAGGTGCTGCCTGCCAGAGCTCAGTCCTCAAGCTGCCCCCCCACCCCCACCTTCTAGATACCCCCTACTATCCAGGCCCCTCACACACAGTAGGTTTCCTCAAAGCCAGCCTCACCAGGACTCGAGCCACCCCTATTCCATTTGTCTGCAAACTCCCCAAGGCCACAACAGCACGTACTCACTGCTCACTGCCCGCCCAGCTGTGCTAGAGCTCCTTCCTGCTGCTGAGCTCGGCCTTCCTAGGGTACCACTCCATGGACCTCCACCTCCACCTCCACCTGAGCTGAGCCATTGCGCTGCTTCACCTGTGGGCACCTCTCCGCCCCTGCCTTCCCCACAGAGCCTCTCTCTCAGGCCAGTGGGGACTTCCCAGTCACTAGTCTCCAAGGCCAGGGACGCCTTGGTTCCCTTGAATCTGTGGTGAGAAGACCCTGCTCCTTTCTCAAGCTTGACCTTCCTACCCTGGTACATCCCCCGCCCCCGGGCCTGCTCCCACCCTCTGCCCAATGCCCAGAAGGGGACTTAGCGTAGTTCTGCTAATGAACAAATGACTGACTGACTGACTAGACTAGTCAACAGTGAATTCACCCACTCTCTTTCAGAAGACTTCCACCACCCGTGTAAGAGGAGTTCCCCAAACTCCTTCTTCAGACTGCTGGTTAAGCTCCAGGAATCCAGTTTTGGTTGTCTGCGGGTACCTGGCCACCGGTTATGGCTCAGTTTCTCACATTCCAATCAGGCACCCCAGTTTCTCACATTCCAATCAGGCACCCCTAACCTTTCCGCTGCCTAGGACTCCCTGAGAGAACTCAATATTCCTTCTCTCTGCTCCCACTTGCCTCCAGGGCTATCTGGACTCCGCCACTGCCCACTGCCCCTCTAGCTCCGAAGGAGACGGTACTGAAACAGCACCACAGCTCAGCAAATCACTGCGCCCCGGCTGTCCCTCTTGTAGCCACTGACCTCGCCAATAAGAGAGAACCAGATCTTGTTCCTTGGAAGCCACCCCTCCCAGCAGGACAGTCCAGTGCATAGTAGGCATTCAGTAATCCCGGGCTCGAAGCACTGCTTTGACAGGCCGGAGGGCCGATCCTCCACGTCCAAAGTCACCGTCCCAGTGTCACCACCCACATAACTGTATGGGCATCTGAGCGTGAGCCCTACTCACTCTGAGCAAGCAGCTTGGCCACCATGTCCTGACTGCCTGCCTGGGCCTCCTGTGTCTTGCTTGCCAAGCGGCGGTTCGCAGATTCCAATCTCTCTGTTTAAATGAAGGAAAAATGTTTTAAGAAAAAATATTTGAGTATCAGGTGCCCGCCTGTGGGGTTGCACCGTCTAAACTGGGGATGGGCTGATAGGGAAGCCCTGGGTGTGCTCAGGGCCTAAGGAGGAGGGAGCACTCTGGGCCACAAAGGTGAGGAGGTCCCATGGGTGGCCCCAAGGGGTAGCACAGAGACAAGCATGCCCCCTGTCAAGGCGGCCCCCAAGGAGTTTCAGCCTGGCCCCCTTTGAGTCAATTTACACAACTTCTCTTTTCAAGCCTTCCGCAGGTGCTCACCACCCCCTCACCTCGGGCGACCTCTCTCACCTCTCAGATCCCTGTTGAAGTCCTGCAGCCTCCTCATTTCACTATCCATTTTGTTCCTCATGGTCTTTTCCAGGGCCTCCCGCTTGGAAGAGGCTCTCATTAGGCTCTCGTGGGCCTCAGAGAGCCGCTGGATTTCACCTTCCAGCTGCAAGAAGCAGACAGGAGAGCTGAAGGAAGGGGAGAGATCCCTGTGTGGCCTCAGGGTCCCCTCCACAGGCCCAGGCTGCTCTCTGACTCTCCATCAGAAAGGATGAGAGAGGACAGGATAAAAGGCAACAGCAAAAAATCCAAGTGGTTAGAGTGGGACGGTCAGAAGCTTGTGGCCTCCAGATTTGAATCAGATGCTAGAACCAGCAAGCAGGGGTCCCCTCAATTGTGCCAGGGCCCCAGTGCTGAGTGAACCCAGGGCCAGGTACCCTGGAAGGGGCTGCCTCTGACTGACCAAGCATAGCTTTCCCGCACCCAATGTCCAGAAAGCAGCATTTTACTTTTGTCCAGTTTCTACTGAGAATCTGAGCACTGTGGGCCAGGAGTGGGCACAAAAAGACTCCAGCCACGTTCTAGGGGCCAGAAGAGCTCAAACCACAGGACAGCCATAGGAGGCCCGAGGCCACCTGTCAGAACTGAACGCACAGCTGGCAAACCTCCTCTAAAGAACAGGGTGCTGGCCCCTGGGCTGAGCTGCCTCCTCTCTGGAGCGTTTCCTCCTCTGGCCATCCCCGTGTACCGCAGAGGGCCAGCCTGGCCCCAGCTGCCCCTCCCACTTGGCTGCTGGCAGGTTCCGCACGTGCTCCGAGCTGGCCTGTGATTCCAATAAGTAGCTCGTTTTTTCCAAGAGGAGGGGCTTTCTTTCTGGCCAGGGCTGGCCCAGAACAGACTTGCTGTTGTGTGCGGGACACAAAGGGCTCTCTGTGGGAGGTGTCCACAGGAGGGGGTGTGTGCAGGGGAAGGGTGTGCAGCGAGCTGGTGAATGGGCTCTTTCTAATCACCACTGGCCAGCAACTGCTCACACTCCAGGCCTGCTCTGCTGGCCTTGAGGCTGCTCCCCAGCTGTCTAGAGTCAGTGAGGGAGGGAGGAGAAAGGATATGGGGGTAGAGAGCAGGCCCCCGCCCTCTGAGGCCCCAGCAGGGCCTACCTTCTCGATGCGGCCAGCCTTCTCCGCTGAGCTCTCCAGCTCCCTCTGCAGCCTCTCATTGTCCCTCTGAAGCCTGGCATTCTCCCTCAGCAGAGTCTCCATCTGGGCCAGGTGGGCACTGCCAGAGGGGGCCGAGGAGGTCTGGGTGCTAGCCGGCCCCTCCACCTCAGGTGGGCTGAGGGCGCCTAGGGGGCCATGGCTAAGAACAGCTGGGTGTGGTGGCAGGGGGTGCTCCTGGGGCTGCTGTAAGTACTGGTACTGCTGTTGCTGCTGGAGAAACACAGGGGGCACTTGGGCCTGCAGGATCCTGGGGAACAGAAGAGATGGTGCTCAGAGACTATGCAGGCCCTTGTGGCTCCCACCCCTGAGCAGCCTTGGGTGGGCCCAGCCCTCCTGGCATACTGGCAAGTCTCCACACAACAGGAGGCAGTGTCCAGTGGGGAAGGCTCTATCCGAGACCCTGAAGGGCCAAGGGAGTGGGGCTAGTGGGGGTTAACATCAGGATGCTTGTTTCATGTCCAGCCTCACTGTGGCCAAGGCCTTGGGGATCAGCCTGAGTAGTCCTGGACCTTGTACACAGCCTTCCAGGACTCTGGGCCACTTCCTGCGTCTGTTATAAGCCTCTTCTGCTAGTATTTGCCAGTGTAGCACACTCACATTTTCTACTCCCTATTTTGGGTCTCGTCACCCGTTGCAGAAACATTTTTGTGAATCCCCGTGGCTCAGGGCAGAGTGTAGATAGATATTGGCATAAGGGTCTGAGCTCCAAAGTCTGACAAAATAGGAATTCAAATCCCCATGGTGCAGGCTCTGCTAAATCATGAGGATGAGTGTTTCCAGCCTCGAGGGGCTGGCCAGGCCTACACAGGGCCTGATGGGATGCTGGGCCTACAGCGCGTGCTCCCACAATGGTGGTCCATCTTCTACCTCTCCTAGTGGTAACTGCAACATACTGTCTGCTTAAAGAGTAAACGTGGCCCACACACTGGATTTTCTTAGGTGTAGGGGCCACCTCTGGACCACTGCAATAGCCTGAGTGGAGGGACAATGTTCCACTGGCCTCTAGCAGTGCTGTAATGTCACCCTCAGCCCCATTAAGGGAAGGAGCAAAGAGCAAGAGGCATGGGTGTCAAGGCTGGTCACACGGCCTTTCCGGGGTCTTGTGACTCCAAGTGTGAAAGAACAAACTGCCTCAGTTACGCCAGGAGCTTTCCAGAAGCTTCATGAGAGTTGAATTCCACTTGTAGGTCCATCACCTCAGCATTCAGGCCCTCCATCCCCCTCACAGCCTCCTCTCCCCTGCTCCCCTTAGGACCCTGGGCTAAAAGAAAAGTCTCGCCCCAAGTTCCCAATGAACAATCCTTGTGTGACCAGCTGAAAGGAAAGGCTGGGCAGATCTATTTGTCTTATTGCCTAAGGCAGAGCTTCCAGTGAGGGCTGAGCAGAGGGTCCCCACTGGAATGTGCAAGCTCTCGGTGCACTGCTAAATGTGGCATTCTCAGGGTTGCTTCACGAACTTTCTCCCCCCTGCACCGGGCCAGGCAGACACAACTGGCATTCTTGGGGGATGACTTAGCCCTGAGAAAGAATAGAGTCTCCTTTCCTTTCACACTTGCTCTCCCTTCCCTGTCCTGCTCCTCCCCCGCCCTCCCTGTTTTGTTCTCCTGTGGTCTACTTCCTTTCCACGATATTATCTTTTCCTGACAGGGTTCAATAAGGCTGCTCCAAAAGAAGAAACCCGCGACTCAGCTTCCGAAACTCTCCCTGACCAAGCCCTGAGAGAGGAGATAAGGTGGGGGGCACGAGCGGTGGAGGATGGAGAAAACCCACAAGGCCCCGTCCTCTGGTTCCCCCATGCCAACACCATGGCGTCACTCATTTCTCGAGAGCAAGGAAAGGCATCTATCCCAGGAAAAGGCCAAATGGTGGGAAAGCGGGTGACTAAATGAAGACTCAGCAAGCATGAAGAGGACCAGACTTCGGCCTTGAGCTCCCAAGGAAAGGAGTCTGCAACTCCGCAGGCCCCTCTGGTGGGGTTTCCTGGGCCAGCCCGGGGGGAGGTGCGGTGTGTGAAATGATCGGTGTCCCTGCTTCTCGGAAGGGGCCGGGCCGAGTGAGAAGCCAGGGGCAGAGCCTCATTTCTAGGAACCAGTATTTCTGCAAACTATCCGGGGTTTCTGTCCCCTCCTTGCACCCTTTGCCCTTAGAATCCATTCTCTCTACGTGCTTCCCGGGGGGACCTTTTTAAAGAGGTGAGCCAAATCCCATCCTCTAAAGGCTTCCCTTCACATTCAGGTTCAAAGTCCACATTCCCCAGCAGCCCTTTCCAAGGCTCCACAGAAAGGGGCTTGCCAGGACCCCAAGTCCTCTCCTGCTAGGGGCTCCAGCCACCTGGAGCACAGGGAAAACGTGAAAGGAAACGCAGAGTAGTAGGAGGGTGGCTCCTGCCCTGGTGTAGGCCAGGGAGAGGTCTCGGAGGAGGCCATCTGGTCCTTCCTGCCTCCAGTTAGGAATGCCTCCCACTCATCACAGAAGGCAGACTGTCCCGTTGGTCTTAAAAGTCTCCAGAGAAGGAGGTCCCATGTCCTGCCAACTCAGCTTGGAAACCGTTTGGCAAGGATTCCCAACCCTTGTCTTTAGCAAGTTCTTTCGAAAACCTAACCTTTAACCCCCTGCTGTAAGCGGTACCCCCGGGAACCCTAGTTACTTGACTGCTACAGCTAAGCACACAATGGCATCCATCTCCAAATTAAAGCAAAAGGTCCCACTAAGTTCTCACGTGACCCTGGCTAAGTCCTCCTCTACATCAGGCCTGAGGCCCTCCCTCTCGGGACAGGGAGGGGGTCTCAACAGCCTTCCTCTGGGGCCTGCCAGCCCCGACACAGGGTGTCTGCAGGCTCTCCACCCCAGGGGAGAACGATACCAGAAGAAAGTCAAGAGCTTGAAAGAGCAGGGCGGGCAGTTACCTGACTTCAGCATGCTGGAAGTGTGGGCTCCCGCGGGTGCGGTACCGCGGGTCGGTGACAGCAGTGGCGGTCTCGTGAGCTAGCACAACGTGTGGGTACTGAGGCGGCGGTCCGCGGGGCTCTGGGCCCTCGGCAGGTGGGCCCCTGGGTGCGGGGCCCTGCTGATTGCGGGCCAGCTGCGGGAAGCTGTGGGAGGAGCTCATGTGGCTGGGGGCCCGGGCCCCGTTCCTCTCCAGGGACAGCTGCAGGAGCCGTTCACTCAGGGAGCGCACATGCCCGTGCCTCAGCTCTCGCAGGGCCTCATCCTGGCTCCGATGGCCTCCTGGGGCCCCTCGGGGATCCCGGTCCCCCACATGTGGCCGGGGCCCCGCCTGCTGAGCCGCATAGTACTGGGAGTGGGCTTTAGCCTCTTCGTAGGTGGGCAGCTCCTCACCCTTGCCGGGCTGTGGACACAGCCGGTAGAGGGTGTTCTCTGCCAGGTGGCTCTCACCGCCCTGGTGCTCCTGGCCCTGGGGTTCCTGCCTGGTGGCTTGCTGCAGCACCTGAGTGTCCTCAGGTGCCAAGATCTCTGCAGAGGCTTGGGGGCTCCCTGTGCCCCCAGCCCCAGCCCCACCCCGCAGGGCCTGCTGTTGGATGGCCAGCAGCGTGCGAGTCTCCGTCAGGTTGCCATAGCGCAGCTGCTCCTGGATGAGGCGGTGCAGGACCGTCCCGGAGGAGTCTTCTAGCGTCCTCATGCTTCCTTGCCTTGTACACAGCTGCCTGGACAATGGCCGGTGGCACCTGGCCCCAGGGCACCTGGGAGGAGGGAAAGAAGAGCAATTAGTGGGAGCACAGGGGAAAGAGGGCAGGGGGTGCTTTCCGTTACAGTGTGGTCCAAAGCATAATGGTGAAGAGTAAGGCTATGGGGGCGGGGGGGGGAGGTCACACAAGCCTGGGTTCAATTGCCAGTGCTGCCACCTACTGATTAAGGCAAATGACCTAACCCGTGAGCCTCAGTTATTCCATCGGAATAACGCTTGCCTCATGGAGGTGAAAATTAAATAAGGCGATGGCTGCTGAGTGCTGGTGCACTGTAAATCCTTGGCAGAGGGCCACCGTTACAGTCATATTCACGGAGACTTACTAAAGAAAGCCACCAGTAACCTCCAAGGTAATCCATCACCCAGCCTCTGCAGTCAGCTTCCCAGTGAAAAGGCTGAGGAGAGACTCCAGGGCAGGAGTAGTTCAGCTACAACCACTGAGCAGGCCAGTCTAGGGGTAGACAGGGCCCCAGTTCATTGGCAGGTGATAAAGAAGGAGTCCAGCCTAGTAGAAGCCCTAGGCAGACAGCCCCTAGCTCCCTCTAGAATGTAGCATGCCTGAGCCCTAGGCTTGGCACGGGTAACTCACCACCCTCTACCACCTTTACCATGCTGGGCCCTCTCTGTCACGGGATGACCTTGACGGTCACTCTGCAAGGTGAACAGGAAGGACAAAAATGCATCGGGTTTGGCAAATAATAAGGGATCAAAGGAGAAGCTACAACAGGACGATGGTTTTGTGAAATGAGGTGAAAAAGATGCCACCCGCCAAGGTTTGTGGGTCAGTCATAGTCTGTGTGCTGACAGCAACTGCATGGGTGCTCCAGGAAAAACAAAGGGCGGCACCGTGTCTTTGACTTTAGGACTGTCCCTCCTACACACGTACACTTGCTACTTGGAAAAGACCCCGATGGCCCTCTGCCACATAGAGGGTGGGCACTCAGCATTTTGCCATCGGTAACACTTATCTGAGCTAACTGGAGGAGTAGGGGAGCGAGGGAGAAGCTCTTGGTTGCAGGGACCGGAGTCTGGGGCGGGGGTGGGCTGCTGGAAGCTTCAAGAGCAGGGAGTATCTCCTGAGGAAGGTATTGCCCTCTGAGCTTGGGCTCTCAGTGGCTCATGTCCCGAGGCTGCCTGCCTCACCCAGCTTCCTTCCACAGCCTCCTCCCACACAAAACTCCTAACTAGATTCAGGGAAAACCAAACAAAACCCCTATCCCCACAGGTCTTATGTATGGGGGGAGGTCAGTGGGAAGAATGTGGTCCCTTCTCGGCCACAAAACTAGCCCCATTGCCCTGCTGCCTTTAAGGTTTGGTAGGTTGGCAGAGCAGCCAGTGCCAATCTACTCCTCCCTCCAGGCTGCCCAGAAATGAGGAGAGGGAGAGGAGTCTGGAAGGCATCTCTGTGCCCATCCTTCTTGGCACCCAATCGGCCGCCCCCTCTCCCTACACCCCGGAGGCGTGGAGATGCAAGACTCCAGAGTTACCAGAGGCAAAACAAACTGCAATCAATTCGCCCTAGAGTTTCCTCCGCGGGGCATTTCCTAAAGTAATCAGTCTGGGCTGACTCTCCAGCCGAGAATGACGGTGGGGAGCGGGGTGGGGAGAAGGGGGGGGGGTGGCGTGCAGAGCTTTCGGGACGGGCTCCTCGTGTCCCCCCCGCAGCCGTGAGCCTGGGAGCCGGGAGCACCTCCGGGGCCCCTGTGCCGCGTTTGTCCCCGTCAGACCCCTCAGATGCACATTCTTTCGGCTGAGCCGTTACTAAAATCTGTGACCGCGACCCGGCCATGCACCTTCGCTGCACCGGCGCACCCCGGCTTCCTGAAAACCAGCGCCCCCTCCCCGGTAAGCAAACCACTCCGGCTCGCGCCGGGGCTCGGCCTCGCCTACGGAACCCACGCGAGGGTCTCTAAGGAGGCGTGCGCCGCAGCAGGGATGCCGCCCTGCCCGGGCTCCCGGCCGACCGCGAGCACCCGGAGCGCGCGGGGGGGGGGGGGGGGCGGGGGCCGGTGGCCCAGCAAGGTCTTTAAGCGTCGCGGGTCCGCCTCCCTCCCGGCCTCCCGAGCCCTCTTTGTTTTCCGAATGCTCCAGCGCTGACGTCACCGGGCTGGCCGGCCGGCCGCATTCTTTCTAAGTGAGAGCCGTTCCGAGGCTCCAGAGAGGATTTTCCAAGGAAGACAAAGAGGAATTCTTGGACGGGTTGGGGGCAAGGACACCTGTGATCTGCCCCCAACCGGATCGGCCCCAGGGCCCGCACCTTGAACCCGCAGCGGCGCCCCTCTGCCCAGCCCACGACCCGAAGCATAAGCCCCCGCTCCCCGCAAAGGCTGCCCCCTCCCCCCGCCCCAGGGGGCCCGCGGGCCGCCCAGAGCTCGGGACGGCCCCGGGCCGCCTCTGCGCTTCCTCGCAAGGGCGCCCCGCACCCGGGGTCGCTCGCCGCGCCGCGCCGGGCTCCGGCTCCCGGGAAGGGCGGGCTGCGCGGGGGCTCCGGCTGCACCGTGGCTCCCGGGCCGCGCTCCCCGAGGCGCCGGGCGGCCGTCCTTACCGCTGCGGCCCGCGGGTGCTCGGCGTGGTCGGCCCGGCGCGGCTCGCCCGGCTCGGTGGCGGCGGCGGTGGCGGTGTGCACTCGGCGGCGGCGCCGACGCTCTGGCCGCCCGGGCCCCGGCGCGCAGCTCCAGGCTCGGCCCGCGCCGGAGGCGGCTGCTATGCCAGGAATGTGAGAGTTTCAGGTTCCCCCTCGGGATCAAAGCGAACCACAAATAACCTCGCAGCGCGCCGCCCTCCTCCGCCCTCCGCCGCCCTCCGCCTCCTCCCCGCCCTCCTCCCGGCCCCCGCCTTCCTCCCGGGAGGCGGTGCCGCGCGCCCCGGAGCTCGGTCCCGGAGCTCGGTCCCCGGGACGCGCGGCGCCTCCCTCCGCGGCCTCCCCACGCCACCGCCGTGGGCCCCCGGGGCTGCTGGGGACGGATTCATGCCCTCGGCCATTGCCACCCCCCCCCCGACCCGTCCCCACCTCCACCTTGCACCCACTCCTTCAGCCCATCCGCGAAACGACACCCGGAGATGGGCAGTCGCGGGTCCCCAAGGGGTTCTGGGCTTTGCTGCAGGGAGAGGGGCCCCGTGTGTGTGTGTGTGTGTGTGTGTGTGTGCAAGGGGAGGAGGACTGTCAAGATGTCCACACCCGCCCGGCTTGCTTGGACTCTACCTCGGTCCGGCTCGAGTCTCCGAACCCCCACTGCTCTCACCGCCAGCGGCCACCCTTGAATTGCCCTGTTATTGTTTACAAACACCTTTGCCAGCTCTTTTAGGGCCTGTCTCCACAGGAAGTGTGAATCTGGGTTGAGAATCTTCCGGTTAATTGGAGCCACCGAACTACTTGAATCACCCGCGGGCAGGCGCTCTGTCCAACATTTCTGGAAAAAGGTAGTAATGGGCATCCCCGAATTTACGCAGGGTGCACGGTGTGCCACCACCCGCTCCTCGCCTCGTCATCCCAAGCAGTCCTCCCAAGTCATCCTCCCAGGGAATTCTGTTATCATCCCTGAGTTTTAAATGAGGAAACCAAGGCCCAGGGAGGTTAATTAGCTTGCCCCAGGGTCACGCGGAGCAGAAGTGATGAAGCCAAGTAACCGATGGCTGCTCAGTTTTTTCTTTTCTCTTTTTAAATTTCAATTCAATTCAATTTACCAACATATAGTATAGCACTCAGTGCTCATCCCATGCCCTCCTTAGTGCCCATCATCCAGTTACCCGAGCCTCCTCACCCACCTCCCCCTCTGCAACCCTTTGGTTCCCAGAGTTAGGAGTCCCTCATGGTCTCCCTCTCTAACTTTTCCCCACTCAGTTTCCCGCCTCCCTTCCCTTATGGTCCCTTTCACCATTTCTTATATTCCACACATGAGTGAAACCACATGATGATTGTCCTCGGGTTGACTTATTTCACTCAGCAAAACACCCTCCAGTTCCATCCAGTTTTACTTACTTACTTTTTTTTTTTAAGATTTTATTTATTTATTCATGAGAGACACAGAGAGAGAGAGAGAGAGAGAGAGAGAGAGAGAGGCAGAGACACAGGCAGAGGGAGAAGCAGGCTCCATGCAGGGAGCCCGATGTGGGACTCCATCCCAGGTCTCCAGGATCATGCCCTGGGCCGAAGGTGACGCTAACCACTGAACCACCTGGACTGTCCCTCATCCAGTTTTTCATTCTCAAAATCGTCCCGGTGCCACCAGAATCCAGGCTCCCCAGAGGGACTGGACAGACCCTGGGAACCCTCCTCTCTCCATCTGCTCTCTCTGTTCCAGTCTCTTTGTCATTTCCCCGTAGGCACCTGCCAGTCAGGGGCCTTCCCCTAGTATCTACCTCTGTTGCTCCTGCTGTTCTTCATCTGAATGCAGTTCTTTCCTCTGCTCTTAGGACTCTTACTCCCTCACTTTTCCACTAGGCTGGCCCATCTGTGCTGGCACACATCTTTTCAGACACACTCTCCCCACCTGCCCTTAACCAACCCTGTCCCCACCTGCCTTTCTCCACAGAACCCGCACAGTTCAGTGTGTCATTCCTGAGCCCTGACCACACAGGGCCTCCCAACATCTGCATGAGAGGGACTCAGTCTCCTGTCCACTGGGAGGGTAAAGGCTGAGTCCTCCCACCCAGTAGGATCCTCTCTTCTTCCCTTCACCTGGATTTCCTGCTGGAGAGATCAGGGCCAAGAAAACTTTGTAAGTTCAAAGAGCTATTTACTAGCCAGGGACGTTGTTAATTTTTAATAAAGCCCTCCCCAAAAATGTGTGTATGTGTGTGCGATTTACTTGTTAGCCAAATATTGCCTTACAAATAATGGTTGGCTCGGAAGCAAATGAGGAAATAAAGTCATCTGTGCCAAGCTAAGGGATATTTGACCAGCCCAGGACCATCTCACAAAGAGAAGCTAAGGCCAATAAGCCACTGTCCCAACTAGATATACTCGGTAGAAATTTTAGAAATGAAAGGGAAGAGAGAAGAAGAGGTCCTTTTACCCTGTGGACAGCATTCTTCGTGCAGACACTTGGTGGAGGTATGAGAGTAGGCGGGGGCATGTGCACACTGGGGTTGCAAAATCAGGGGAAAGGTCATGTGGTACAGTCCCGTCTTTCAGGGACTTTCAGGGGGCCACCTGACAAAATACTTGACAAACATTCTTGAAATGGTTGCAGAAAGGGGCTGCTCACAGCAGCTAGAGATGAGGAAGTACATCTGGGAGGGGGTAGGCCTCCTGCAGGCCTCAGTGGCCCTCTGTGATCACTCACCTCTGTGTCCCAGAACAACAGGAGGAGGTGGGAATCCCAAAACCTGGGTGGGAAACTTACACACGTACCTCCTCCTCCTACTTCTTCTTCTCCTCTTTCTTTTCTCCTCCTCTCTGAAAGCAGGATGGAGGGCAGAGCCTCCCAGGGAGGGCAGAGCCAGGGGCCTAAGTGAAGCCTGCCTGAGCTGGCTGCCACACTGGCTGTGCAGGGTGTTTAGGTGAAAGGGTCACCACGGCTCAGATGTGCCAGAGGCAGGTGTGCGCAGGTGGACAGAGGGTTGGCCAGCCTGCTGGTACATAAAGTTTCACTTACAGGAAGGCAAGAGGGGCTCTCTTCTTCTTCTTTTTCTCCTCCTCCTCCTCCTCCTCCTCCTCCTCCTCCTCCTCCTCCTCCTCCTCCTCCTTCTTCTTCTTCTTCTTCTTCTTCTTCTTCTTCTTCTTCTTTTCTTCTTCTTTTAAAGATTTTATTTATTTATGAGAGAGAGAGAGAGAGAGAGACAGAGACACAGGCAGAGGGAGAAGCAGGCTCCATGCAGGGACTCGATCCCGGGACTCCTGGATCATGCCCTGGGCTGAAGGTGGCACTAAACCGCTGAGCCACCAGGGCTGCCCAAGAGCGGCTCTTCTAGTGAGCCAGTGCTTTCTTCCTTCCAGCTTTGTCCCTTTCCACCTATGTTGTCCTCTTCTCTCTTACACCCCTCCCCTTGCAGGTAATGATTCTTCCCAGGTGACAGTGTGGCTACCTAAGTCTGGAATCCTGCCCGGGGAAGATGCAGCGGTGACCCAATTCTCAGAGTAAGCCAGTCTTGATGCCTTTGCTCTGGAGAATTCAGCTCCTAGGGGTGTGGCTGCAACATAGGTGTGTGTACGGGGCTTAGCAAGGGATCCTCCTTCGCCGAGACCTGGGCTGAGCCTTGGATCTGTGCCGGTGATATGGCCTCAGTCTGGCATTGTGTCCTGCTGTACCAAACAGGAATATGAGGGCAAGCTTTGAGCTGGGCTGTAACAGCCATGGAGCTGGAAAGCGATCGGTCTCCTCATTTCCCAAACGGTGGAGGAGGGGCTCCAGGGCCCAGGTGGCAACATCAAAGAAAGACTCTGCTAGTTGTGAATTCTCCCTTCCAGCCTCCCCTGGACACTTCCTTTGATAGGTTTTGGGAAACAGGAAGCCCCCCAGAATCTGGAGCAGGTAGTGAACTCACAGAAGAACCTAGGTAGACAGTGGGATGGAAGTTCCAATGTTCCAGTTCCAAAAGCCAAGCTAAGAGCCTTCTTTTTGTTCTTCTGTATTTCCCCTTCCCCTACCCTCCCCCAGTCAGGTTTTTTCCTCAATCCTCTCCTACCACTCTGGGTATCAGGCCCAGAATCTCCATCAGGTACAGGGTGCCTCATAGAGTCTGTGTGTTTGGGTGATTAATTCCCCCAGACTCAGCGCATCTTTGGAATTAAGCCCCACGATGGTTGAGGTAGGAGAGCACTGTCCTAAAAAATGAAGGAGACTTGACTTTCCAAACTGCATATATCCCTCGACCTCCCAGTCTTCCTTGGTGCCCCTTAACTTCTGATGTTCCTACAGGCCCAAGGCTGGGATGATTCCTGCAGGTGGTAAGGTTCCACCCTGGGGAGGGAGCTATGAACACTGCTCCCGTTTCCTCCCCCTGCTCGGGGGTCTGTAACAGCCCAGGCTCTCCACAGTCCCCAGTCTAGTGAATAAACAGATAAACTGCAGGAGTTAATCTTTCAGTTCATTCTTACCTGAGCAGTTGTCAGTCTGGGGCTGGGGATCTAAGAACTGACACATTCAAGGTAGTAAAGAAGGGAAGATCACTCTGAAACTTTGATATGACCCCAAATACCTGCCTTTTCTGTACTTAGCGGTATTGGTTTGGTGAATGTGCGGCTGCTACTTGGAAAGACCCTCTCCGTTATTGGCAGAAGCTGTAGGGCATGTAAAGAGGCCCCTGGGGCTTGCAGGGTCCTGGTAGAAAAGAGCCCAGGGCAGGGTTCTGTGGCCATTGGGGCAGGGCCAGAGTGATGAAAGAGTGCCCCCTAGTGAGCCTCATCTCCAGCTGCTTGAGTTAGCTCCTCCCAGGGCTCCCAAGGTGAGTCTTGGGTCCTTGAGAAGGGTTGACAGGGGTTGTTTGGAACAGGGGACAGGTGTCTCCCAGGTTCCTCCAAGTATGGATTATTAGCTCCAGTTGTGCTTTCCTCCTATTTCAGCCTCTCCTCTCCTGGGCTTTTGCATGGTCTTTAAAGAGATACCATCCATCTTTAACACAAGCAACCTTAAATCATTGAAAATGGGAAAATACCTTGCACTTACCTATTCATCTTTCCATGCATTTCTTTTTTGTATCTCATGTATTCATTCAACAAATATTTCCTGAGCACCTGCTCTGAGTCAGGCCCTATGAATGGAAAGAGGTCTCCGTCCTTGCAGATGCGCAGGTCACTGGGTGCAGGAGAGAAAGAGTGTAGTACGCTAGACAGTGGAGAGTTCCATCTTGAAAGAAAGTACTATGCACACAGGGAGGGTGTCATGGCAGGCTACCTGGAGGAGGTGCTTCTTGAGCTGAAGGCCAAGAGGGAAGCTGCGAGGTGTCTTCCCCAGGTTGGCATATGGAAAACTTGTGCTAGAAGCACAGACTCCTTGGTTCACTAAAACAGAAGCAGGAAATGTTGAGCCACTGAGCCAAAGCCACCTATATGTCCTTCCCCAGAAGTAATCCTGGGAGGGAGGGATTACAAAGGGACACTGTGTGCTGTAAATATGCCAAAACATCAAATTGTGTACTTTAAATAAGTGTAGTTTATTATTGCAACAATACCTCAACAAAAAAAGAAAAAAATTTAAAAAGTCAAAGAGCACTATAATGTAAAAATCAGTGCCCTGTTCCACTCTTTCCTCATCAAATTCCATTCCCAAGAGACAACCACTTTTAAGTCTTACATGTTCTACCCTTTAAACCTAAATTTAAAAAGTTTTATTTTTTTTAAAGGGTTTATAAAAAACCTTTTTATTTCACAGTGTTTCTGTTTCAGGTATTATCTACTATTTTCCACCGGAAAAATTAGGATATAGCTCTCTTACACACCACACCACAGACCCATGCACACACACAGTTACACACATGCACACTTCTCCTCCTCTTCCTCTATTCTCCCTTTCTTTAAAGTTATTTTTTAAAGATTTATTTTAAAAAAAAAGATTTTATTTATCTGAGGCTGGGGGGAGAGAACACAAGCAGTGGGGAGGGGTAGAGGGAGAAGTGGGCTCCCCGCGGAGCAGGGACCCTGATGCAGGACTTGATCCCAAGACTTGGGATCATGACCTGAGCCGAAGGCAGACTTAACCGGCTGAGCCGCCCAGGTGCCCTAAAGATTTAATTTTTAAATAATCTCTACACCCAAAGTGGGGATCCAGCTCATAACCCCGAGATCAAGAGTTGCATGCTTCACTGACTAAGCCAGCCAGGTGCCCCTCTACCCCCATTCTTTTGTTATGTCTACATGCCATTTTCTGGTTAAATTACTATTCAGTGTTTATATTGTTGTGACTAAATAGTATTAATAGCCGAATCACATACTGTGCCATGTTTCTTACACACTTCCTATTTTTCTTGGAGTTAAATATCTGCTTCATTTTCTATTTTTTGGTGTGCTATATAACTAGCATTAACTTGTGCTCAAATGGACAGACAAAAATCCTAAAATTCCATTCCATGCATGGCACTCTATCAGGTCCTGTTTGGTCTGATGGCATCCCTTCTGGGGAGCTGGGAGGGGTTGCTGTCTCTTCTCACCAAACAGCTTTCATCTTGAGACCTCCCTTTATCTCCATCATGGGCCCTTCCCTCACTTCTCATCTGTTGCTTCTCTGTTTCCCAGATTCCTCATCTTTGTCTTCTGGTAGC
Source organism: Canis lupus baileyi (assembly GCF_048164855.1). Lineage (NCBI taxonomy): Eukaryota > Metazoa > Chordata > Mammalia > Carnivora > Canidae > Canis > Canis lupus. The sequence goes on along the minus strand of NC_132859.1, from coordinate 21,404,457 downwards.
TTCCTAAGAATGGATCCGTGGGAGGCGAAAACTCTTTCAAGTATGAAAACCTCTTCATTCTACCCTCATACAGTATTATTACTTGGCTGGGTATAAAAGCCTAGGTTAGAAATAATTTTCCTCTGTATTGGAAAGGGTTGCGTCATTGTGTCCTTGCTACCACTGTTGCCATTGAGAATGATGATGTGACTCTAATTGCAGATCCTTGGATATCAACTGTTTTCTCCTGCTCTGAAGCTTTGAGGATTTTCTCTGCATGTCTGATGTTCTATACTTTCTCAGTATTGTGCCTTTTGATATGTTTTTGTCCTTTGTGGGTCCTGCAGCCTGGCACCTCGTGTTCCTAAGTGCTGAGAAATTTCCCACATGATTTTGTTGTGACCGTTCTCCAATTTAACTGTTCTCTTTTTTGAACTCCAGTTATTTGGATGTTAGAACTCCCAAAATAATTCTCTAAATTTTAAGCAATATTTTCCCCCCTTGTTATCTTTTATTTTTCTGGGAAATTTCAATCCTCCTATATTTTTGCTATCATGTTTAATTATCAAGAGCTGTTTTCAATCCAGCATTCCCTTTTATAATATCATCTTGGTTCATGAATTAATTATCTTCTCATATCTCCCCGGGAGTAGCAATTATAATGAAAATTGTTTTCTTATTCCAATCTTCACATTATCTCTGTTTCCTTGGAGTTCATTTTTTTCTGTTTGTTTGTTTTGGTCTCTGTTTCTCGTAGTTAAGGTTTCTCTCAAATGACTTTGATTCTTGGCTGTCTGGTCCTATTTAAGAAGGAGGCATTTAACAGCTGATGGAAACCCTGTGTGGATGCAGAGCTGGTTTCCTGGAGGGCTCCACAACAAAAAGAGGATAGGAGTGGGTTTTGGCTTTGATGATGGGGACCCCCAAATAACAGAATGTGTAGGGCATTTCCCTCGGGCCAGCCAGCTCCCAGTGAAGGACCCTCTGAATCTCCTGCCTGGAGACTGAAAGCCTGGCAGTCATTGTTTGGAGAGAAGAACAGGGAGGGGAAGCAGAAGAGGGTTGGGAGGAGTGGGTTAAGTCAGACCCCCTCCCCACCAACACGTCTTCAGTCTCTCCAGTTTAGCAGCAGGGGTGGAGGGAGGAGAGTGGTACAGAATAAGGTGCTGATCTTCTCATGTGACAAGGGAGGGGACCTCCTCTTCATAAAGCTTTCAACCAGCCTGCCTGGTTTTGGCAGCACCCTTGCCCCTGTCTTGGAGGTGTCCAGATACTGGAGTCCAGTATCTCCATTTGCTAAGATAGTCCGAGGCTCTGCTGAGCTACTTCTTTCCCTTCCCAGGCACTCAGCTGTGGGGGAGAAAGCTAAACCCTCACTTGTCTGCGTTCCATCTTCCAGAATTTTGTTGACATCCCTTTCTTGTTCTCTTTCCTCTCCTGAATTCTTTTGCTGAGGGGTCAGGCTTCTTCCTTTCCTCTCTTTCCTGCCCAGTAGGCAGGTTTGGGGCAGAGCCAGGCTGAAGGTGCCCTCTGTCCTCCCCATGTGGTTGCACTCAACCTCCTCTTGATTTTTCTCACTGAGATGGCTCATTCCAGGCCTTGTCAGGACAGGTGTGAGCACCTGGGGCAGGAAACTGGCAAGGGCAGGGTTGTTCAACTGGTTCGACGACTTCAGGGCTTGCTGGATTCCCAAACATCTGCCAACAATAAGCCTGGAGTAGGGATAAGCCTGGGGTAGGGGTGCTTTTGTGATGGTAGTGTAGTTGGTCGTCCTTTGGATGACACATGATACTCTGTTCCCAGGGTAGCCCTGATATTGCAGGGCTGCCACCAAGACCTTGCAAAGAAGGTCTTCAATTTGAGGGGATTTAGAGGTCCAGGGGCTGAGCTGGTTCTAGGAGGCATGTGGTACTCCATTTAGATGCCACCTTACCTTCATCGAACCTGGGTATCCAGGACAAGCCTGGCCTAGAGGCGTCCATGCCTCCACTCTTGGCCCTTTCTTCTTGGTGCATTCACAGGACAGGGTGGCCAGGAGAACAGGCCAGGCCCACCTTGACTGCCTCCTGAGGGCAGAGTCTCTGGCCTTTCATTCCCATTGAATAGTTTTGTTGTTTGACTGGGCAGTTCACTGGAGTCACTTGGAAGGCATCATAATGTCTGGCTGATTTTGTGCAAGGGGTCTCATGGTATGTTGTGTGGGTGCTGGCCCTGTGAGGTGCTCCCCAAAATCTGTGGTCAGAAGTGCTAGACAGACTCTATAGATAGTGGTCTTCTTTCAGAGATTCACAAAGGCATCAACCTATACGAAGAGTCTAAAAATCCCTACTGGAGAGAAACCATATATTTTGTTGAAGGCACCCACATAAGCAAGGACAGACTAAAAGAAATTAGACTGATAGGGGACATCTGGGTGCCTGAGTGGTTTAGCGCCTGTCTTTGCCCCAGGGCATGATCCTGGAGTCCCAGGATCGAGTCCCATGTCCGGCTCCCTGCATGGAGCCTGCTGCTCTCTCTGCCTGTGTCTCTGCCTCTCTCCTTCTCTCTCTCTCTGTGTCTCATGAATATATAAATAAAATCTTTAAAAAAATTAGACTAATCTTAGGAGATATCAGGCATGGACAAATCAAATTACATAGTCTATCATCCTGGTGGAAAATAAGAGAGCTGCTGGAGGCAGGGACAAGGCAGTCCACATTTAGTCCTTGCTTAAACTATTGGAAACCAAGTGGGTCTTGGCTTCCTGGCCTGCTTTTTCAGATCCTTTTGGCAAACACTTCTCCAACCCCAGGCCAAATCCAAAGTGGCTGGTGTTGGAGGAGATGTGAAACCCAGAGCTGGGACAAAAGAGTGACCCTGGAGAGGCACAAGGAGAGTTTCTTTTGAGGCCAGAGGCAACATAGGTACATTGTCTGCAGGGAGGAAGGGGCAGGAAGATAGAGAAGCAGAGACTTCCCATAAATTGTCCCTAGAAGAGTTACTGTCCCTTGTACTTTTCAGACCCCTCCTTTTGTGTCAGGGTCCTATAAACGTGCTGCCAAGAAAGCCACCTCATCTCGGTGAGGAACAGTTGGCTGAGGGTGGAGGGTTTAGGGTAGTAATAGAGATGGAGGAGAGGGGTGGACGGGTGGGATGTGGCAGGCATGAGGGAAGAGGCCTTGGTCTCTGCAGCTGCGAAGCCTTAATGCTGAGACCTGGTCAGTTGTCTCCTGTACCTATGCTGCCACTGCCCCCAGGGCCCACAGAACCCCCTTCAATGTCACAGTCAGAGGTGAGGAAGAGGCTTAGCCCAGGCCTTCAAAAGTGGAAGGGGGAGTCAAGTCTTCTGGCTCTCTGTTCCCTTTCCTTTCCTTCCACACTGTCTTCAGCCCCTGCTTTTCCTGCATGTCACCCTGATGGGCATTTCTGGAGAGGGAGGGGTGGACCTGTGAGGTGCTGATGGTGACAACTCAGGAAGCCTCCCTCTGCCCTCATTGGCTTTGCTACCTTGGGCAGAAAGACAAGCCTCCCTCTCCTCTTCTGTAAAACCAGCATCGTAACAGAGCCTGCCTCATACAGAGGGTTGTTGGGAGCATGAAACGGAACATTCTTTCTAATGGTATCCAGAATGTGGAATAACACCCTCTCTGCAGAACAGTTCCTTAAATTCTCACCACAAACCAGGTAGCAATGGCACCTCTCACATGCCAGGTGTCCCCTCACGAGGACTCCAGCAACATCCTCAGCCAAAGGTATTCACGAGGACAAGTTATATCCTTCCTGAATCTTTCCTTTTGCTTTGGCACAAGCTGGTTGATGCATTTTACCTCGTCATTTGTCCCCTATTCATTCCCTTCAGGTCTTTTATCAAATATCACCTTCCAGTATGGCCTTCCTTGATCAAACTGAATAACCGTTATTTGAATTGCAGCCTACCCCATTCCCTGTTCTCTTCCTTCCACTTTTTTCCTCCATCAACTTTTAACCTTTCTCCATGTGATTAATCTCGCTTAAGTATTTGCTTATTGTTTGTAAACTGTGGTAGGCTGGGGAGTTCTGTGTTTTGTTCATTGCTGTATCCCTGATGGCAAGAGCAATATTTGTCACGTAGTAGGTGCCATATAACTACTGTTGAATGAATGGAATAAACTCAGGGACATCTGTTCTTGCCATGGCAGGATATAATTGTTGGCTGCCTACAAGAAATCCCCCCGCCCAACTTATTTAAGTTGCTTTTGAGGCACAATGGCAATATCCGTTTGGCTTTTGGATGGGCACTTATGGGGTATTTGTGTGAGGTCTCAATCAATTAAACTCCCCTGAGGTCTAATTGGTCTAAGTGGCCGCTGCTCTTAGAGTGAGGTCACACTGTGCTCATTAGAGGTTTTACATGGTACACAACCCAGTGGATTTAATTGGTTTAACGTTGAGTGAGTTTTGCAGATATAATGTCCTAAGCCTTGTGTATCAGGGATTGTACATGGGTGTGAGTATTAGACACCACACAAAGAGTGGCTTAAACAAATTAGGGGTTTGTTTTATTTTATTTTTATTGAAATATAGTTGAAACACAATGTTATATTGGTTTCAGGTGCACAATATTCACAGTGAATTGACAATTCTATACATTGCTTTATGCTCACCATCATAAGTGTAGTCACCATCTATCACCACAACATTATTACAGTATCTTTGATAATATTCCCTATGTCTTACTTTTCATCCTCTTGACTTATTTATTTTATTACTTGAGGTTTGTACCTAATAATTCCCTTCATATATTTTGCCCATCTCCTAATCCCTTCCCCTCTGCAACCACCAATTTATCCTCTGTTTTATGATTCTGTTTCTGTTGTTAGTTTGTTGATTTGTTTGTTTAGATTCCATACATAAGTGAAATCATGGAATTTGGTTTTCTCTGACTTATTTCACTTAGCATAATACCTTCTAGGTCCATCCACGTTGTCACAAATGGCAAGATCTTGCTCTTTTTTATGGCTGACTAATATTCCTGTGTGTGTGTGTGTGTGTGTGTGTGTGTATCATATCTTTTTTATCCATTCATCTATGGATGGACTTGGGTTGCTCCCATAATTTGGCTCTTTTAAAAAAAAAAATGCCACAGGGCATCCGGGTGTTTCCATCAGTTAAGTGTCTGCCTTCGACTCAGGTAATGATCTTAGGGTCCTGGGATGGAGCCCTGCATTGGGCTCCCTGCTCAGCAGGGAGTCTGCTTCTCCCTCTCCCTCTGCCCCTGCCCCCACTACTTATGTGTGCACAGGTGCCCATGTGAACGTATACTTTCTCTCTCTCAAATAAAAAAATAAAATAAAAAAAAAAGCCACAATAAACACAAGGGTGCATATATCTTTTCCAATTAGTGTTTTCATTTTCTTTTTTTTAAATAGATTTTATTTATTTATTCATAAGAGACACACACAGAAAGAAGGCAGAGACACAGGCAGAAGGAGAAGCAGGCTCCATGCAGGGAGCCCGACATGGGACTCGATCCCGGGTCTCTAGGATCACGCCCTGGGCTAAAGGCAGTGCTAAACCGCTGAGCCACCCGGGCTGCCCAGTATTTTCATTTTCTTTGAGTAAATACTCAGTGGTGGAATTATTGGATCACATAGTACTTTTAATTTTTGAGGAACCTCCATGTTGTTTTCCCACAGTGACTATGCCAATTTACATTCCCACCAATAAAGAGTGCATGAAGGTCCCCTTTTCTCCTGGCACAAAAATAGACATAAGATCAATTGAACAGAATAGAGACCCCAGAAACAAACCCATGCATATACGGTTAATTAATCTATGACAAAGGAGGCAAGAATATACAATGAGAGAAAGACAGTTTCTTCAACAAATGGTGTTAGGAAAATTGGTCAGCTACATGCAAAAGAATGAAACTGGACCACTTTCTCACATCATACACAAAAATAAACTCAACATGGATTGAAGACCAAAATATGAGACCTGAAACTATAAAACTCCTAGAAGGAAACGTAGGTAGTAATCTCCTGGACATTGGCATTAGCAACATTTTTCTGGGTATGTCTCGTCAGGCAAGGGAAACAAGAGCAAAAATAAACTCCTGAGACTATATCCAAACAAGGAGGTTTGCACAGCAAAGAGAACCATCAATAAAACGAGAGGCAACCTATTGAATGGGAGAAGTTAGGGATATACTTTTCTCTCACAAAGCATGAAATCTGAAGGTGGGTCACCTAGGGCTGTTATGGTAGCTCTTGGCATCTTTGGTGTTCCAGGCTCCTTTTATCTTTCTGCTCCTTCATCCTTTGCTCACAGCTTCTTTTTTTTTTTTTTTTTTAAGATTTTATTTATTTATTCATGAGACACACACACACACACACACACACACACACACACACAGAGGCAGAGACACAGGCAGAGGGAGAAGCAGGCTCCATGCAGGGATCCCAATGTGGGACTTGATCCTGGAACACCAGGATCACGCCCTGGGCCAAAGGCAGGCACTAAACTCCTGAGCTACCCAGGGATCCCTGCTCACAGCTTCTAGATTGAGCCGCATGGTTGCAAGATGACCACTGCAGCTCCAGCTATCAAGTCAGCTTCCCAAATATTGACAGGTTTAAGGCTAAGAGGAGTCAGGCAAGAGGGTGCATGCCCCCTGAGTCAGCCTTCCTTTAAAAAAAATCCAGGTTGACAACTTTTAATTTTAATTGGCTCACTTAGCCTATTTATATTTAATGAAATTGCTGACATATTTGGGTTTACAAAGTCACTGTCTTTTTAGGGGAACATAAAACATGTTTTATGTTTTATGTTTTATGTTCCCTTTTTCCTCCTTTCTTACTTTGTAAGTAGATTTTATTATTCCATCCCATTTAGCTTGTTATATAATTTATTATTGTTTTCAGAGCTCACTTTAGAGATTACAATATGCCCTCTTTGACCTATTAAAGCTTAATATACGTTACTACTTTTGCCACTTCCAGGACAATGCAAAGATTTCAGGACACATTAACTCCCATCTGTCCTCCCATCTTTGTGTTCTTGTCATGAATTTTAACTACACGTATGTATTTTTTTTTACACGTATGTATTTTTAAAATATTTTATTTATGTATTTATTTGATTGAGAGAGAGTAGGAGGAGAGGGAGAGGGATAAGCAGAGAGAGCCACGCCCAACACCGGGTTCAATCCAACGATCCTGAGATCATGACCTGAGTCGGACATTCAACTGACTGAGCCACCCAGGCACCCCATCATTTCTATGTATATTTTAAACTTCACAAGACATAATTATGATTTTCTTTTTTTTTTAAGATTTTATTTATTTATTCATGAGAAACAGAGAGACAGAGAGGTAGAGACACAGGCAGAGGGAGAAGTAGGCTCCATGCAGGGAGCCTAACGTGGGACTTGATCCCGGGTCTCCAGGATCATGTCCTGGGCCGAAGGTGGCACTAAACCACTGAGCTACCCAGGCTGCCCTAATTATGATTTTCTTATATATCATCAATATTCATTTAGGTTTTCCACATATTTACCCTGCTCATTGCTCTGCATTTCTTTCTTCATCTCCATGCTCCCATGTGGGGTCATTTTCCTTTTGCTCTGTAAGCGCTCCCTGAATGAGGATTTGCCAGTGTCAAAGCTCCCCATTTTTACTGGTTGGAAATGTCTTTATTTTATCCTTCCCTCTGTGTCTGGATGGCTGCCAAGGTAAGGCCCATGTAGAGCCAGGCTGTCCTTCTGGATAACACAGACCAGGTGGAAAGTTCACACCCTGTTTCTTGGGTGTGAGAGGCATCGAGGAAAGCCAGTGTTTGACAGAAGTCAGAGGCAGTCATTCAATTCAGACTCGGGCCAGAGGATCAGATCTGGCTCTGGTCAGAATTTGGATGGAGAGCTGCTCTTGGCACCGTCTGTGACAAATCAGCGTTGTCCATCGGCCTCCACATCCAGCCTCCCTGTGAGCAGGTGGTGGGGGAAGGAGAATCGTGGAGTCCACCCAAACCTTCACTTTCTCACACAACAGAAGAGCTTTAACAGGCCTAGTTTCTTCACAGGGCAACTCAAAAAACATTTTGTAAACTGCTCTCCCCATGAAGTCCTCAGATCAGGCTAAGCAGATGCAAGTGGGTGGTCCTCAGTGCCCCCAGCTCCAACCAACACTAGACAGCCAGAGTGGCCCTGGCTGGAATTCTTCAATCCTGAGAGGGTTGGGCCCCCAATGTGAACTGGGGGCCCCGAGGATCCCAGAGTGAACTGAGCAGTTCAAGTGTTCTCCAGGCGGTACCCCTCTGGCCTGGGGTCTCTGCAGCCCAGCCCCCCACATCCTATATTCCACATCAAGCAGGAAAGCCACACCAGGGTGGAAGGCAGGGCAGAGAGGCATCAGACAGGCTCCTTCCTCCCCTCGACATCACAAAGCCCCCCCTTGCCAAGCTGAGTAACTGCCTCTATCAAGGACACAGGAAACAAACAAAATAGAAACACAGCTTACCTCTGTCTGGACTCTGAGCTCTCTCTGGAGCCGGAAGAAAGTTGGAATGCATTTCTGGTGGGCTGTCTATGTTTGGTTATTTTTCTACAGGCTAAAAAGAGAAGCTGAAAGTCTTTCCTTCAGAATGAAATTTTAACTTTGCTGAGCAAAACAAAAACTCATTCTAGATTGTTCTTCTGTCTGGAACACTTTTCCCCTGGTTGCCCATAGATCATGCTCTCCCTGCAGGTCTCTGCTCAAATGCGACTTTCTCAGGCTTCTCCAAACTCCCTATTTATTTATTTATTTATTTTAGATTTTATTTATTTATTTATTCATGAGAGACACAAGGAGGGAGAGAGAGGCAGAGACACAGGCAGAGGGAGAAGCAGGCTCCATGCAGGGAGCCTGACATGGGACTCGATCCTGGGACTCCAGGATCACACCCTGGGCTGAAAGCGGCACTAAACTGCTGAGCCACCGGGGCTGCCCCAAACTCCCCATTTAAAAAGCTAAAACCACTACCCCCTGCCCCAACCTCCCCTTACCTACCGGCCACTGGAAACCCGGCAATCTCCCATTCCCCTTCACTGCTTTATTCTTTTCTGTCTTTATTTATCATCTGCCACCCTTTATTAGACTGTCAGCTACATGAAGGCAAAGATGTATGTTTTGTCCTCTGCTAGGTCCCAGGGCACATAGTTGGCGTATGAATTCTTTACTGCCTCATAGCAAATTACTCCAAAACGTAGAGGCTGGAGACAACACACTTATCATCTTACAGTGACTGCAGGTCAGGAACATGGATGCAGGTGGCCGGATCCCCCCTCAGCGTCTCTCGCAAGGCGGCTGTGGCTGTGCTATCCTCTGAAGACTCAAGTGGGGAGGAGCGGCTTCCAGCTCCCAGGGCTTGTTGGCAGCATTTGATGGCTTGCAATCGGCTGATGGATGGCCTGGGCTCCTCACCAGGCTGTCGGCCAGGATCTGCCCTCCATTTCCCGGCACTCGGGCTTCTCCATGGAGCGTCTCACGACGTGCAGCTGACCTCAGAGTGAGTAAACTAGACAGGCCATGGACAGAGTGTGAGCAAGATCGGAGCTACTGTCTTTTGTTAACTAGTGTTGAATTGGATTTCCCATCACTTTTTTTTTTTTTTAAGATTTTATTTATTTATTCATGGAAGACACAGAAAGAGAGAGAGGCAGAGACACAGGCAGAGGGAGAAGGAGGCTCCCTGCAAGGAGCCCGACGTGGGACTCGATCCTGGGCCCCCAGGATCATATCCTGGGCTGAAGGCGGCGCCAAACCGCTGAGCCACCCAGGCTGCCCAGATTTCCCATCACTTTGACTGTATCCTAGTCGAGGCAAGTTATTAACCCCAGGGGGCCTAACACTCATGGGGAGGGGAATTACACGAGAATACAAGTACCAGGAAACAGGATCACTGGGAACCATTTTAGAAACTACCAACCCCATTGGACTTTCACTTGGTGTTTGTTGAATGGATGGATGAGTGGATTTGGATACATACAGAGAGAGAATGGAGACAGCTGGGGGCATAATGCTGTTAAGAAATTGTTCCCTTACTACACTGGAAAGCCAGGGGACATGGGCATCAAAGGGCTTGCCTCTTTCCACTTGTCACATGGTTCAGCTTCAAGATCCGTTAACTGCCACTCTGATTCCATCCTCCTCATCCACCCACAGATGCGTGGGTGCATAAGACATACTGACAGGAGGACAATTCATTCTTCAGAGAGGTGAAGACACTGGCAAGTTTACACACTGGGCACAGAGGTTTGTGAGTTGTTTTCAGAGGAAAGGCTGGGGAATTTGTTAATTTGGGGAAAAGCACATTTTTTCCCACTTGCACAACTCAAATAAGGCTGAACACTCCCCTGCTGGAATTTTCCAAACCATTTCTCAGATGGAGAAGAGAAAATCTGGACAAAGCAAAGTCTTGTTTTTGAGGGAGAAATGAATGATATCTGTGGTGTACCTTATGTGTGCTCAAGCACAAGCTTGCATCTCAGGGATATAAAAAATAGAGACGTAGGAGGAAGACCCGAGTTGGCTGTGGTGACCAGGCCAGCATTAGGGGCATAACAGGGAGGCACAGGGACAACACTGCCTCAATGTGGTACGCTGCTGGAGATCAAGAAGAGGGGATTCATAGGGCTGATGTGACAGGGAACGGTTCTGGAAAGAGGTGGGTTAGATCTTTGCCTTTCAGAATGAAAAGTGTTTGAATAGGAGGGCATTCTAGGCAAGGAGCAGCATAAGAGAAAGGCCTAGAAATGGAAATTGGTGTGGTATGACGACGGGCAAACAAATATGCCCGAATAAATGGAAGGTATACACCAGGTCACAACTCAAAGTAATGAGAGTCTGAGGGGCAGCACCTTCCTGAGTTTAGAAGGTGGGATTAGTGAGACTAGTCTTGGAAGGGAACTGAGGAAAGTACGACATTTTGGAGGGTAGTTAGCTCATCACTGGGCCCAGGGCTGAACAGCCCCCAGGAACAACCTGCGGTGGGCAGGTGTGTGGGTGAGGGGGTGCCATGATGTCAGAAGCTCTGATGAATACAAGTGGGTCTTGGTTATAACTTCCAGAGGAACAGCAAAGTTCACCTGGATTCTCTGGTCTGCTGTCAGGGAAAAACCCATCACAGAGAGACAAGACAAGGGTCCTCCAAGAACTTCCTGCGACTCCACCTCTTCCTCTCCTAGTTGCACCCGCACGCCCTCCCTTTCTCCTCATCGCCTGTCTCCGCTTTCTTTTTCCGCACTGTGTTTACAACTACCTGACACTTGTGTGTTTACTTACTCGTCTCACGTATGGTCTGCTTTCCCCCCGCAATATAAGCTCCATGAGGGCTGGGATTTCCAGATGAGGGCCTGGTTTAGGAAAACACTAGGGAGCTGTTGGATGGAAGAGGCCTTGTTAGGAGGTGATAAACAGTGCTAATGGAGTTTGATCTGGTCAGGAAGACGGGGTCGTGAATTTGCTGCCCTGCCCACTGCCAGGGCAGCTGCAGCAGTGCGCATGTGTACCTCCACCCGCTGAGAAGAGCTTGCCCTTGCTGGGAACAGCCACCACCTCGGTCTGCACAAAAGGGAAAGCCGCAGGTGACTGCCTCCCTCAGGGTCACGCAGGTGCCCCTGCACTCACCTAAATACTCCCTCCATGCCCCCATGTCTCTGAATTCGGGGCTTCTGCATCAGCCTGCCTCTACCTCCCTGGATGCCTGCAGGAGTTCCATCTCCTTGGCCCCCTTCTGGCAGCCTCGATGGTGGCCTGCTTCCGCATGAGACCCTGGCTGGAAAGGGCGGGCACACAGAACTGGGGTCTTCTCTTCTCCACACCCACTCCCAGCCCAACAAGCACTAAGGAAACGGGTTGTTGGTGGTGTTTCAGAGGCTCCATGACCCCATAAAATATGCTTCATTTTTCTCAGAAAATGAGCCATTTTTTTTTCCCCTCTCATGTTTTCATATGGTGCCCAGAAGTCCCTGGATTTCCTGGAATTTATATGAAGAATTCCAGCTATTCCAGCCATAGTTTTCACACACAGAGCTCCTGCCAACAGACTTTGGCCATCTGGGGGCAGCCTGTGGCGGTGGAGTGAGCTCTGCTCTTGAGCTCTAAGGATCTGGCAAGGGCTTCTCTGCTGAGCCCCTACATGCTTTTGGACAGTGTTTTTTAAAGATTTTGTTATTTATTCATGACACACACACACACACACACGCACGCACACAGAGGGAGAGACATTGGCAGAAGGAGAAGCAGGCTCCTTTCGAGGAGCCTGATGTGGGGACTCGATCCCAGGACCCCAGGATCACAACTGGAGCCAAAGGCAGACAGACACTCAACCAATGAGCCACCCAGGTGCCCCTGGATAGTTTTTAAAAACAGTTTTATTGAGGTATCATTGGCATATAATAAACTCCACTGAACAATGTGTTAAGTTTTGGCTTAATATATACACCAGAAAATTGTCACCACAACCAGGGTAATGAAGATATCCATCCCCCCGAAAGTTCCCTGTGCCCCTTATAGCCCTTCCCTGCACCCTTCCCTCCCAAGGTAACCTCTGCTCTGCTTTCCGTTCCCATAGATGAATTTACCTTTTCTAAACTTTTATAGAAATGGAATCCTCCAATAGGTACTCCTTTTATCTGGCTTCTTTCACTGAGCATGGCTCCCTTGAGTTTCATCCATGCCATTGCGTGTATCGACGCTTTCTTCTATTCTAGGCAGTATTCCGTTATATGGTTGCTCTATCATTTGTTAATCTATTCATTGTTTGAGGGACATTTCATTTTTTTTAAAGATTTTATTTATTTATTTATTCATTAGAGACACAGAAAGAGAGGCAGAGACACACAGGAAGAGGGAGAAGCAGGCTCCCCACAAGGAGCCCAATGTGGGACTTCATCCTGGATCCCCGGGATCAAGTCCTGAGCCAAAGGCAGGCGCTCAACCACTGAGCCACCCAGGTGCCCCAACATTTGCTTTTTTTGTCTGGCATTTAGCTATTATAAACAAAGGTTCTGTGAAGATTTGCTCATATGTTTTCTAAGAGTTGTACAGTATCAGCTCTTATGTTAAGGATTATGATTCGTTTTGTGTTCATTTTTATGAATGGTGCAAGAAATGACTCCAGGTTCTCTCCTCCCCTTGGCCCTTATTCCTCTTTCTTCATAGTCTTTGTTTTGCAATGTACATATCCAATTACTCCAGCACTATTTGCTGCAAACGCTGTCCTTTCTCCACTGCATTACTTTTGTGCTTTGTCAGACTAGTTGTTTTTATATGCATGGGTTTGTTTCTGGATATTCTCTTCTATTCTATTGATTTATTTGTTTATCTTTGTACCAATTCTTTCTTTCTTTCTTCCCCTTATGACAAGAGGGACTTTATTTTTTTAAGCTTGTATTTAAATTCCAGTTAGTTAATATACAGTGTAATATTAGTTTCAGGTGTACAATATAGTGATTCAGCACTTCTTTACATCACCCTGTGCTCATCACATTCCTTCATCCCCATCACCTATTTCCCCCACCCCCCTACATACCTCCCCTCTGGTAACAATCAGTTTATTCTCTATAGTCAAGAATCTGTTTCTTCATTTGTCTCCCTTCTTTTTTTCCCTTTGCTGGTTTTTTTTTTTTTTCAATTGATTAAAATCAATGTCTTCAGGGTCTGTTTACTTTCAATCACCACAACAAAATCTGGTCTCAAGTTCCAGTCATTACATTGCTGGGCTTCCACAGTCAACCTCCTGACTAGACTCTTCTTCTCTAGGTTTGAGTCTCTTCAAAGGTTATCTGAGCTACAGTCTATTGATTCAAAATGCATTCAGTTGCAAGTCACAGTGAATTTGGCTAAGGGTGGCTTAAACAAATAGGGGTTTGCTTCCCTCACATAACACAAAGACTGGAGGTAGACAGTTGCTTGTGTTGATTCAGATGATTTGTCAGAATACCAAAGAGCTTCCCCTTTGCTGATTTACCAAGCTTAGCTGTATTGTCTTCATTCATGAGCTTGTTTACCCATGGCCACAAGATAGCTGCCAGGGTTCCAGAAAACATATAACTTTAAGGCAGAAAGAAGGATGTGGGAGAAAGAGAAACTTTCTCAGAATACTTTCTCCCCAGTAGGCTCCCGCTTATTTCACATTGTCCAGAATAAGCTCACATGGCCACCCCTAGTTGCAAGGGAGTCTGGAAGTGCAGGGAATAGAATTTTTGTGACCTGTCACCCAAGCTTGGACACATTCTCACTCCCACAAAGGTTCTAGGAACAAAGAAGATGTGGAGAATGGGTATTAGGCAGGCAATGGGCAGTGTCTTTTACACTTAGTTCTCTTACTCAAGAGAAGAGATAATAATGAGGTCCTTGTGGGGTTAAATGAGGTGATGCATATAAGGTGCTTGCCACTGTGCCTGGCCCATGTTAAGTGCTGAATAAACAGTATATATTATTTTTATTACAGTTAGGATCCTCCTTGACAAGGTCCAAATAATTCCTTCATTGCTCAAAAAGCCCATTTGGTCCCCAGTGAAATTAACTGCTACCAGCTCCCTATGCTCCTTTTCTGACCACAGAGCATGGCTGCAGCAGACATTTAAGAGCTGCAGTGTGTTCTAGACAGTGGTGCTGCGGCAGAGAACGAGGCAGACAGCTCCTGCCCTCGTGGGCAGCAGGTCATAAGCAAACAAACAGGAGTGATTACAGTTAGTGATGAGTGGTGTGCAGGAAATAAACAGGGTGGAGAGCTGGAGGGCTGGGAGGATGCTCTTAGATAGGGCAGCCCGGCAAGTCTTCTCTGAGGACCCCATCTGAACTGAAGAATGAACAGAAGCCTTCAAGGGAAGTGTATTGCAGGCCAAGAAAACTAGCAAAGACGGAGACGTATGGAAGGGTTGGTGTCCTTGAGGAGGCTAGAAGGGGGGTAGGCTCCCCAAGCTCAGAGACAATGTTGGGAGAGAAGGTACCATTTGCTGTGGGTGAGGGCCAGCATAGGCAGGCTTTGTAGCCATGGTGAGCAGTTTAGGTTTTAAGTGCAATGTGGAGCCACTGAAAAATTTTTTAGCCTGGGAGAGGTGATCTGACTAAAATTCTCGGATGATCGCCGTGGCTGTTCATTCATTCATTTGGCCACTGTTTTACTGAGTGCCAGGCAATGTGCTAGGCACCAGAAAAAGAAGTTGTGAACAAAATAGAGAAAACCCTTGCCTTATAGATGACCTAGATCTCAGTTTCCCAAGGACTTCCTGGGACATAGTAATTTCAGTGCTTGAATAGCGAGAGCCCTGGCCAAACTGGGATGGTCATCATACATGGAGCATACAACATCCTCCACTGGAAATAGAAAATAAGCCAAACAAACTAGTAAATTGCATAGTTGGTTCGACAGTAATAAGGAAGGGAATCTGAACATTTGCATAAAGGGTGAAATTTTGGATAAGGTGGTTAGGGGAAGTTTTCCTGGGGAAGAGAAACAAGGGCACTAGCAGTGTTGAAGTCTGGGGGAAGAGTTTTCCAGGTAGAGGGAACAGCAAATGCAAAGGCTCTGAGGCCGGTGTATGCCCAATGGTGTCTGCAGAGCAGTAAGGAGGGCAGTGTGGCTGGAGCAGAAAGTGTGAGGGCCAGAGTCCTAGAGAGGTAGAGGAGTGTGGGCAGGTTATGTAGGGCTTTATAGAACATTATAAGGACTTTGCTTTTCTCTGAGATGGGAACCATGAGGGATAAGGAACAGAAACTCTAGAGCATATGAGTATCACTGGTTGCTGTGTTAAGACTGAAGAGGCAAAGGCACAGCAGGGAGAACAGTTATGAAGCTACAACAGTCATCCAGGTGAGAGCTCCTGGGGCTCTGGAGCAGGACGAGGCACACTGTAGAGGCGGCATCATGTTGATGAGTTGAATTTGGTGGTGGGGGTCAGGATGAAAGTGGGTGGAAGGTGATCCTTTGCATCTTGTTTGAGCAAGAGGGTAGGCGGGAGGACCACTGCTGGAGTCTGTTTTTGGGGGTAGGGAGGGGAACCAAGAGTTTCACTTGGAGAAGTGCATGGTATCTGCTTGTGGAGATGGGCGGTGGCGGGGAGGTTGTTTAGAACTTAGGGGACAGCTGTGGATTGGAATGTAAGTTAGGGAATCCTTAGCAAATGTGTGGTATTAAGGCTCCGGGTTTGGGTGTTATCTAGGAAGGGAATGTATAGAGAAGGAATTGAAAGATTGCTCCCAATTCTTCGCTCCAAGGTAATACATACCTTTGCCAGTGTTTCCTGCTGGGTACAGTGAACCTTACTCTCTTGACCCTTCAATCTAGCCCCTGAAAATTCAAGACACATGGAATGGAACCATTCCAGCTACCCCACAAATCCATGACCTCAAGCAGAGCTGCAGCTGGCCCACAGATGCTAAGCAAGAATAAACTGCGTATTGTCATATACAGTTTGGGGTTGTTATGTGCCATAACCTGACTGGCACACCTCCCTTCAGCCTCTTGTTCCCATTTTTTCTTAACTCCAGCTCTCCTCCACATTATAACACCCTAGAGTCTCCCAGCTGCCAAGCTTTCCTCTTCTTATCCAAGACCTTCAAATCCTATTCTCTTGGATCTTGCTATGCCAGGGATGGGGTGTGAGAACAGTGCTCTCTTTTCTTTTCTTTTCTTTTTTCTTTTCTTTTCTTTTCTTCTTTTCTTTTCTTTCTTTTCTTTTCTTTCTTTTCTTTTTTTTTCTTTTCTTTCTTTTCTCTTTCTTTCTCTTCTTTCTTTCTTTTTTTAAAGATTTTATTTATTTATTCATGAGAGAGAGAGAGATTGAGAGAGAGAGAGAGGCAGAGACACAGGCAGAGGGAGAAGCAGGCTTCATGCAGGGAGCCTGATATGGGACTCGATCCCTCAACTCCGGGATCATGCCCTGAGCCAAAGGCAGATGCTCAGGCGCTGAGCCACCTAGGAGTCCCCAGTGCTGTTTCTGATAGTGAAAACTCACAATCACACAATGCTTCGGCAGGCCTAGGACACATTTCTTAACCTTGTTGTACTGAGGAGGCAGTGGAGGGTCAGAGAGGAGAGTCTTGTACCAGATTCCACAGCTGGAGCAAAGTCAGGAGCCCAGAGGCCAAGAGGGAGGCCTAGTCTTCTTGGGGCCAAGCAGAAACAGAAAACCAAATGCAGGCATCCTGGGTACAGGGTGGAAGAGAAACTTGTTTTTCATCAGATAACCATTTGTTCCTTTTGAATTCTATACCATGTGCATGTATTACCTACACACACACACACACACACACACACACACAGCCCAGGAATCATGAGTAATATTAACACACTTAAAGAATCCATCCATCTGTCAGTTGAAGGGGATGGGAAAGGGGATTCACAGGAGTACATTTTTTCTGTTTCTAGTTCTGTTCAAGAGGGGGGTCTGAGGTGCATTATCCCAGCAAGGCTTTTCCATTCCCTTGCTGGGATAAGGGAATTTTGATTTCTCCCTATCAGGCCTTCGTTTGGATAGAGAATTAGAAGTTGGAAGCACTAAATGTTTTAGAGGAGGAGAGGGAGAGGGAGAGGAGAGGAGAGGAGAGGAGAGCCTCTGCAAGGGATCCTGCCCTGCCTCATGTGGAGAACATGCTTCCTGAGGGTCAGAAACCTCTGGGGTGCCAGTGCTCCCTTTTCCTGGCAGCAGGGTCAAGAGACAGCTACTGACATGTCAGCCTGGAGAAGCCCTAAGTCTAACCGCCTTGAGCTCTGACACTGCTCTTTGCATGGATACACCTGCTAGTAATAGTAGTCCCAATTCAGTGTGGGTGCTTTTTGTTTTAAATCCAGAGGGTTAAAGTCCGCATCTATTCACAGCATCTCCTGTCTCTCTGCCTTTGGTTTCCCATCTATTCATGAAAAGAGGTGTTGGGTGTGGGGGGACCACCACCACTGGGATGGTGGGATGAGGTTGGGTGGAGGGAGGGTGAGCTCCTCAGGCTGGAGCTGGAGAGGTGCCTAGGGAGGGAGGATTAGAGTCTTTGGGGGGACAAAAGTCCTACTCTGAAAAGGCAAGCTCACAAGGACCACAGTGAGCATAGCTTTGTTTTGTTTGGGTATGTTTGTTTTCTTTTTTGGTCGAGATATGTCAAAGCATTGGAAACTTCCAGTGGCATTAAAGGAAGATAGATGTGAGATATTAAACAAATGTGGGTGAAGAAAAGACTGCCAGGACAGCAGGCTGGCTGGTAGGACTTGAAAAGGCTGCATTTGCAGTCGCAGAAAAGAGAAACTCTTCTTTCAAGCCAGTATCCCCAGAGGCCTGGACAATTGGGATAAACTTGGGAGGATCAGACGTGCAGACAAAACCAGCATCTGCATCTGAAACGGGCTCCCGGGGCTCCTCCGGGAAGCCGGCGGCGGGATCCGCGGGCTGACAGGTTCCTCTAGTCCCGAGAACGTCCCAGAAAGCCCAAGCAGGAGGCTCCCGCTCCGACCGTGGGGTCTGGGTCCGGAGGGGCCCCGCAAGAGACCCGGCCCCCAAAGCCCGAGGGTCCGAGCGGACGGAAGCCCCCTCCCCCCCCCCGCCCCCGGCTTGGCGATTTCGCTCAAGGTCACCTCCAAACGGGAGCGGGAATAAACTCTCCTTGTTTGCCTCTCGCCCGGCCTGAGCCCCGGGTCCCCTTGGGTGTCGTCCAGGCGGCCGGCACGGCTGCTTACAAAGGCGCTCAGACGACAGATGGCGGGCGGGGAGGGGCGGGGCGGGGCGGGGCGGGGAGGGGCGGGGCGGGAGGGGCCGCCGCGGGCAGGTGCGCGGGGAGACGCGCCGCCGCAGCGCGAGACGCCGTCTGTCGGCTGAATGGCTCGCAGCCCGCCGGCTGCAGCGGCCCCGGCCCGGCGAACAATGGCCCGATTCTCCGGCCGCCCCCCCCGGCCGGGCCGGGCCACGCGCCAGCCGGGCCCGCGGACAGTCGTGCGCCGCAGGCCGGGCTCGCCCATCCCCATCCCCGGGCGCCGAGCCGGGGCCGCGTGTGCACTCGGGCCCGCACGTGCTCCCGCTCCCGTGCTCCCGCTCCGTGGCTCCGCTTCCATGCTCCCTCTCCCGTGCTCCCAATCCCGTGCTCCCGCTCCGTGGCTCCGCTTCCATGCTCCCTCTCCGGTGCTCCCTCTCCCGTGCTCCCGCTCCGTGGCTCCGCTTCCATGCTCCCTCTCCCGTGCTCCCTCTCCCGTGCTCCCGCTCCGTGGCTCCGCTTTCGTGCTCCCTCTCCCGTGCTCCCTCTCCCGTGCTCCCGCTCCCGTGCTCCCTCTTCCGTGCTCCCGCTCCCGGGGCTCCGCTTCCATGCTCCCTCTCCCGTGCTCCCGCTCCCGTGCTCCCGCTCCCGTACTCCCGCTCCGTGGCTCCGCTTCCGTGCTCCCTCTCCCGTGCTCCCTCTCCCGTGCTCCCTCTCCCGTGCTCCCGCTCCCGTGCTCCCGCTCGGTGGCTCCGCTTCCGTGCTCCCTCTCCCGTGCTCCCGCTCCCGTGCTCCCTCTTCCGTGCTCCCGCTCCCGTGCTCCCGCTCCCGTACTCCCGCTCCGTGGCTCCGCTTCCGTGCTCCCTCTCCCGTGCTCCCTCTCCCGTGCTCCCGCTCCCGTGCTCCCGCTCGGTGGCTCCGCTTCCGTGCTCCCTCTCCCGTGCTCCCTCTCCTGTGCTCCCGCTCGGTGGCTCCGCTTCCGTGCTCCCTCTCCCGTGCTCCCGCTCCCGTGCTCCCTCTTCCGTGCTCCCTCTCCCGTGCTCCCGCTCCCGTGCTCCCGCTCGGTGGCTCCGCTTCCGTGCTCCCTCTCCCGTGCTCCCGCTCCCGTGCTTCCGCTCCCGTACTCCCGCTCCGTGGCTCCGCTTCCGTGCTCCCTCTCCCGTGCTCCCGCTCCCGTGCTCCCGCTCCGTGGCTCCGCTTCCGTGCTCCCTCTCCCGTGCTCCCGCTCCCGTGTTCCCGCTCCCGGGGCTCCGCTCCCGTGCTCCCTCTCCCGTGCTCCCTCTCCCGTGTTCCCGCTCCCGGGGCTCCGCTCCCGTGCTCCCTCTCCTGTGCTCCCGCTCGGTGGCTCCGCTCCCGTGCTCCCTCTCCCGTGCTCCCTCTCCCGTGTTCCCGCTCCCGGGGCTCCGCTCCCGTGCTCCCTCTCCTGTGCTCCCGCTCGGTGGCTCCGCTTCCGTGCTCCCTCTCTCGTGCTCCCGCTCTCGTGCTCCCTCTCCCGTGCTCCTTCTCCCGTGCTCCCGCTCCCGAGCTCCTGCTCCCGGGCTCCCTCTCCCGTGCTCCCAGCCACCGAGGCCTCTACAGGTCCCAGGTGCGGCGGGCCCCGCCCCGGGGGCGCCCCAGCTTTCTTGGCTGGCACAGAGGCCGAGGCCGGCTGCAAGAGGGGCGTTCGCTTCGGAGGGCCTAGCTCCGTATCAAAAGCCAAGCGGCGAGAGCTGGGGGTGGGGGGTGTGGGGGTGTGGGGAGGGGTGTCTCGGCGGGGGCGGCGACACAGGCCAGGAGCCCTGGGCCGGAGTTGGGGGCGCTGCAGCCCGGCCCTCGCTCTGCCCCTTGGTGGTGCCACGCGGGTGCGGCCGTCACCCGCCGCCGAGGCCCCTCTCAGGAGCCTCGTTTCGCCCCGCTAGCCCGCAGGCCATCGCAGCCACTGTTCCAGGCCTTGTCCCCTCCCCCTGCTTGATGCTCCTCCCGCAGAGTGAGCCTGAACCGGGCAAGGGCAAGGCCGGCGACAGGGCGGCAGCGCTTCTGTCCATCAGCCCCTGAGGCCTGCAGCTCTCCTGGAGTCAAGGAGGCACGAGCTCAGGAGCTCAGCGGAGGGTTCGGCCCTTGGGGAGGTGGAACGGTTGGGCAGGTCGTTGCCAATGGAGGCAGGACGCGCGCGCTGTGCCAGGGCCCCTTTGTTGAAGAGAGCTAAAGGCTGCCCCGTGCCTTGGGGCTGTGCGTGTGTGAGTGTTTAAGGCATGCGTGTGCATCTGTGGCTTTGAGGGGGGTATGTGTGCCCTCAGGGCTTCTAAGAGGTGCCACAATGACCTTCCCTCCCCCACTTCCTCACACTGCAGGAGGGTGACAATGAACACTAAACAACAGGGAACACACGAGGCTCTAATTTGGAAAGGAATTCTTCCCTGCCCGCGAGAGGCAGTCCCTTATGAGGGCACAACTCCTGTCCTGCCTTTGTCTAACGGCCCAGCGTTCTGTGTCCTTGCTGCTATCCTGCAACTGGATTATGTACAAAACGTCATAATCCCTGCCTCTTTGCTTTCTTTAATTATCTGCCTCCATCTTGAGACCTGTCTATGTAGATGCTACACCTAGGATACATCTGTGTCACCCCCGCATGGTGTACCTATAAAAATGTATCTGGGGGATCTCTCTACCGCTCAGCGGTTTAGGCCTGCCTTTGACCCAGGGCCTGATCTCGGAGACCCGGGATGGAGTCCCACGTCGGGCTCCCGGTGCATGGAGCCTGCTTCTCCCTCTGCCTGTGTCTCTGCCTCTCTCTCTCTCTGTGTCTCTCATTAATAAATAAAAAAAATCTTTCAAAAAAACGTATCTGTATATGTATCCACGTGTGTGTATGTATGTACAGGTATATGTATATATGGCTTGTCTGACCATGGAGAAGTCCTTTCACTAGTTCAGTCTTGATTGTGATGTCTCCTTGTGGGACCCAGGAAATCTAACAAAAATCCCCTACCCCTGGACAAGCAGAGCAGGACTAACTCCATTCTGTGCTACACCCGCCATCTCATGTAAACCCCCCCCCAGGACCTGCCTATTGTTTAAGGTACTCCCTCACCCTAGTTTAGCTATTAAGCACACCCTTATCAGAAACCAGCACACTTAGGAATGCGGGACCTCTGACCTTTAACCAGCCAAGGAATGAAAACCCCTCTTTTGCCCGCCAAACCTGCGTGCCAATTCTAACCAGAATAATAGGCTAGTTCAAATGGTCACTATAGGGTGAATCGTGATTCAATTGGCCACCTGCGTGTGGACCAACATGACTGTGCAACTTTCTGCGTATGTTACAATCTCATTGGCCACTGGCCCCTATAACACTGCTGTGCTTCTTAGTCTCGGGGTCCAAGCCCCTGCTCTGCTGTATGGAGTACACTTGGACCCAAGCTCGAGCTTGTAAATAAACCCTCATGCACTTGCATCAGTGTCAGCTCCTTGGTGGTTTCTCGGATTCGCAATCTTGGGCACAACATCCTTTTTTTTTCTTTAAAGCAGTGCATAACATGGTTGGAAGAGCATTCAGTAATTTTGCTATACAGAGTAATAACCTACCAGAGTTGGAAGGGAAATTCGACATTTTCCTGGTGCAGTATTTCTCAGGCTTTGTCATTCACATACCACCTTTGTGACTTTCGTCGTATCATGTACCATCTATAACATTATTTACTTAATATGTTTCTGTAAACCCTCTTGCTTTTTTACTTTAAGTTATTTTTAAGGGAGGGGCGCCTGGGTGGTGATAGTCGGTGGGGTCGCAGACTCGTTTTTGGCTCAGGTTGTGATCTTAGGGTCTTGAGATCGAGCACTCAGCAAGGAGTCTGCTTAAGGACTCTCTCCCTCTCCCTTTGCCCCACCCCTCCCTCTCTAAAATAAATAAATGAATTTTTAAAAATTTCATATTTAAAGGATATCTTAGAGGTGATTCTGGGGGACATGGTAACATGAATGTGGTCCCCTTTCCATCCACTCCAAAATTCGTTTCTCTCTCTCTCTCTCTCTCTCTCTCTCTCCTTCACTAAGCAGTTGTAGGGACCAGTGGAAAGAACGAGAGATAGTTGTTCTATCCTATCAGTTCATACAGAAAGCAAGGTTTGAGAAGAGGTGGAGACTGAGGAACTTGGACCTTGATCTGTGGCCCCTCAGGGGAAGGTTGACCCAGGGTCACTTGTGCCCCTGTGCCTCATCTCAGCAGCTAAGAAGTTGTTGAACGAGTAAGGGTTAAGTCCCCTTGTTCCTGAGCTTGGAGACTCCCTGGAACTCGGACCAGAGAAGCATTTTCTAGATGGTTCTGCAGGAGATGGGCAGCATGCCTACATTGAAGCTACTTTGATTAGAACAGGGTTCTTTCCTCCTTTTTCCACTGACAGAATGCCATCCCGTAGGGTGCTCCAGCACTTGGACCTGAGCCTCAGGGAGCTGGCAAAGAGAGGAAGGACAAACAGAACACACATCCAATGAACTAGAACTGCTGAAAGAGGCAGATGGCAACACGAATTTAAAAAAAAAAAAAAAAAAAGCCCTACAGATATATAAATATAGTCAAAAGAGACTGTGGAGCTAAAAATGTGATTTCCCAAATAAATAGTTCAATTGATGAGTTGAAGGAGAAAATGATCACTACTGAGATTCAGGTAAGCAGCCTGGAAAGTCAAGGTCAGCAAATAAAGTACAGAACAAAACTATAGAGATGGAAATTAGGGGGGCGGAAATTGGTCTTGGAGGGGAGATCTAATGACCTAACATGAATAACAGCACGTCCAGAAGGAGAAAGGGAATAGGTGAAAAAAATAATAAATGTAATAGGAAAATATTGCCCTGAGCAGAAGGAAGACTTGAACCTGCAAGACTGAAAGGATTTTCTGAGTTTCAGGCTGGACTGACAAGAAAGTCCCTAGGCCTGTTTCTGAACCCTAAGGATGAAAGAGGAAAATGTTCTAAGGTCCAGGCAATTACCTCAACATACCTATAAAGAGAAAAGAATCAGATTGGCATTACACTTCCCTTCTAGTACTAGAAGCTAGAAGCCAATGAAATAGACTCTATAGGACTGTGCCTGTTCAAGTGATTCACCTGTTAAGGAAAAAGAAATGTATTTAAGGCTAACTCCATCTGCTGAAAATGTTCTAGAAAAGATGCTCCCCAAATGTAAATGATCCAGGAAAGAATGGAATGGAAAAGTAGATAGAACTTTCAACTTAAGAAAGGGGTAAAATGGAAACCAGCAAAAATAAGAAAAAGCAAAAGAGGGAAGAAAACAAGTACAGTGTATTTTCATTATTCTAGGATTCCATATTTGCAAATGCACCTACTTGCTAAGTTTCTTTGGAACCCCAAAATCGATATTGCAAGATGCAATATGTGTAGGGCATACCAGATGTACAGCTACTTTGGAAGACAGTTTGGTAATTTCTTGCACACTAAACGTACTCTTACCATACCATCCTAATTGCACCTCTTAGTATTTACCCAAATGAGTTGAAAACTTAGGT
The DNA here is from genome assembly GCF_048164855.1 of Canis lupus baileyi. Classification (NCBI taxonomy): domain Eukaryota; kingdom Metazoa; phylum Chordata; class Mammalia; order Carnivora; family Canidae; genus Canis; species Canis lupus. The sequence continues at coordinate 21,380,300 of NC_132859.1, read as the reverse complement.
CCACATAAAAGCTGCACGTGGATGTTTATAGTGGTCTTATTTGTAATCTCTAAACCTTGGAAGCAACCACAATGTCCTTTAGTAGGTGAATGGATAAGATAAACTGATAAAATAAACATGCAGACAATAAATATTATTCAGTGCTAAACAGAAATGAATCATCGAGCCATGAAAAGATATAGAGGAACTTTAAAGTATATTACTAAGTGAAAGAAGCGCATCTGGAAAGGCTGTGTACCATATGATTCCAACTGTATGACATTCTGGAAAAAGCAAAACTACGGCAATAATAAAAGATCAGTAGTTTCTAGGGGTTGGGAGGAGAGAGGGAAGGATGAATATACAGAGCACAGAGAATTTTTAGGGCAGTAAAACTACTCTTTATGATCCTGTAATGGTGGCTACACGTCATCATATATTTTTTGAACCTATAGAGTGTACAACAGCTAGAGTGGACCTTAATGTAAACTATGGACTTTGGGTGACAGTGATGTGTCAATGTAGGTACATCACTTGCAGCAAATATGGCACTCTGGTGCTGGATGTTGATAGTAGGGGAGGCTGTACGTGTAGGGAGACAAGCGGTATATAAAAACTTTGTGGGGCATATATATATTTTATACATATTGTATATATGTATTATATAAAATACATATATTTTTATGTGTATGTGTATATATATATGTATATATATTTATGGTTCTGTTTCTCTGAAAAACCTTGACTAATACGATTGAACTTTGAGGTTATTATAACTGAAATAAGCCAAACGCAGAAAGACAAATACTGCATGATCTCACTCCTAGGTAGATTCTAAAATAGTCAAATTCATAGAAGAAGAGGATGAAATGGTGGTTGCCGGCGACTGGGGGGCAGAGGTAATGGAGAGGAGATAGTCAAAGGATACAGAAGTTTCAAGTATGCAAGAGAAGTACGTTTTAGAGCTCCACTGTACAGCATAGTGCCTGTAGCTAACGATACTGCACTACTTAAAACTTTTAAGGGGCAGATCTTATGTTAAGTGTTCTTACCACACACATAATAGTAACAATGACAATAGTAGTAACAATAAAAGGGCAAGAGGAAACTTTGGAAGGTGATGTCTATGGCCTAGGGGGTGATGATTTCACAGGTGTAAACTTATCCCCAGACTCATTGAGTTGTGTATGTTAAAAAATTGTACATGTCGATTACACCTCATTGAAGCATTTCAAAGAAAATCAGGGCCTGAGAAGTGGGACCAGAGTGAGGGTAAGGGGGAGTGCTGAGGCAAGAGCACCTACAGGTTATAGCAGGAAGGAAGGCGCTGCAGACAGAGAGCAGAGTCCTGGCCAGAGGGGCTCTGGGTGGCCAAGAGTGGCCTCCTGCCCTCTCCCAGGCTCTCTCTGTGTCCCTGGAGGTAGCTCTCCCCCATGGTAAAATGCTTTCTTATGTACCTTCTGGGAGGTGAGTGAGGGGTGAGCAGTGACACACAGGCCGTTGCCCTGCTGAGCACTGTCAGGAACAGTCCAGCAAGCGTCAAGGGTGGCTTTTTCATACTGTGAGTCACCATTCACTAGATGTTCATCAAATCACCTAAATGTAGAATCTTAAAGCACTTTTTAAAATAAAATAGAGAACAAAATACAAAATAGCCTAGAATAGAGAACAGCAAAGTGCTTTGCGCATAATGAAACTTTTATGTTATTAAACTTTTGTATCAAGAGTGTGTGTGTGTGTGTAATTGTCCTATGCTAGGTTGCAATATAAAATGCCTTTTTAAAAATTATTATTATTATAGACTGTGGTCAAAGGGTTTGAAGAAACCAAACCGCTGGTCTCAAGATCTTTCTTTGTTTGTTATCTTTGCTTTTCAGAAATGTGGGAAAGTGCCAGCTGAATATAAGCACATTTTATTCTATCAGTCAAGTGAGCACGCACTGAACAGCTGCTACTGTTGGAGACTCAGAAGGGCTGTCTGCCCCGAAGGAGTTCATGCTGGGGCTGGAATAAGAACCAACACAGAAGGCAATGTGACGAAAGGGGTGCCATACTAAGGGGCCAGGGTGGGGCTAGATGAGAAGCCAAATATTTTAGTGTGGCCACTCTGAGGCCACCTTCTTGACACGTTGGCAGGTTATGTCAAAGTGTAAAACACTTTTTAAAATCATCAAAATTTGCAAAACAGGATCTTACCACACCTACTCCATTCCTGATTCCCACCCCAGCCAGGAGGTCTGGCTCAGGAATAGGATAAGAATGTCTCTGTACTTGGCTTTTTTTTTTTTTTTTTTACATCTAAAGTGTAATGGCTGGGTTTTGGACTGAGTCAAAATGTCCCCGCATCAAGACAACTGTGTGCAGCAGCTGCTGTTGTGGCAGTCAAGATGCTGCAGGAAAATCCCATGGACCTTCCCTGTGGGCCCCCCTCACACAAACTCTCATTTCTCCACTCTGCCAATTTGAGGTCAGGGTGCCTTAAAAAGGGTGGCATTTGTGTCAGCTGGTCCTGGCCTCCTGGGCGAGAGCTAAGTAAACTGGAGTCCTGGGGAAGACCATTTCTTCACGAGGGCCCACGGTGGATTTTTCCAGGGGAATGAAAGGTTGCCTTTGTACCGAGGAGCAGGGAAACAGAATCTGCTATTTCATGGCTGCCCATTCTCCATGACCTCATCGGTGTTGACTCTCTCGCCATTTCATCTCTGTTGGAGCCACAGAGAAGGCAGGGAGGAGCCTGGCAACAGTGCCACCTTCCCTGTAGAGAGCAGTCAGGGAAGGTGGAGAAGCCACTGATGGCTGCCCCTCACGCCAGGTGACACGGGCTGAAGGAAGGAGGGGTCAGCCCAGGAGGCCCCGAAACAAAGCTGCCTTGCCTTGGACAAGGTGTGTCCAGGTTCCAAATGCCTACTGGCCAGACATCGATTTTTTGGCTTTTTTCTTTTTTTCTTTTTTTTCTTTTTTCTCAGGAGGAAGCAACATGGAAATGACACCTGCCCTGTAATTTAGGCACTTCCTGGAAAACCATAATTACCCATCACATTATAATTACCCGCCACTGCCCTCTTCCATTTGGAAGCCTTGCTTCCGTGAGTTCTATTCTTAAATTCCTTCTCCACCCTGAGAAATGAGACAAAGCATTTGAAATGGTTTCTTGAATATTTTAGTCCTCCCAGGACCTTTATATATTCCATGCTTCCCCTTGAAAATCTATTTTAATTTTCATATAAGTGAGATTATTTTTCTAAGTGAGTGAAAGGAAAAAGAGCAAGGGGTTATTTTCTGTGACCAGCAAAGAATAGAACTGAACGTCATCTCCTGATTTTGCTTCTTCTTTAAAATGTCTAGAGAGAATCCGGCTTCTTCAGGTGGAGCCAGCCTGGTGTGGCAGTCAGGACACACTACCACCTGGCTCTTTGACCTTGCATGAGGCACCCATCTTTCCAGGGGTTGGCTTTCCAATGGGAGAAATGAAATTTAGACTAAATCGGCATTTCCCAAGGACTGGCGCTCCAACACCAGGGATTTTCGGTGACATAAGAGCAGAGTATCAAAGGACATGGAAGCAGGAACTGAGAGTGCTTTCCTTTGGGATAACCTTTCGGTTTTTTAACCCTATAGGATAGAAGGTCTCCGTTTGATGCTGGCAGGCCTTTAATGCTTCTCTAATGACTTGGATCTTCCTTTATGACAGATTGTGTAGGTCTTAGGTCCTAGCCATCTGCTGGCAATAGCAGCTGGAATTTAGTAACTTCATTTTGATTTTATTCTTTTTATTTTTTCTGCCTCCCTCCACTTATTTTAACTATATCTAATTTTCTATGGTGAAAATATAGCCTCCTTTTAGTTTTTATTGTCTTGTTGAAAAGGGCTTCCCATTTTAACATGGGTGGGGGAAGCAGGGCCCGAGGTAGGGAGGTGCTTTAAGTAAACCTGTCAGGATTAACCTCTCCAAATATTAGAAAAGACCAAGGAAAAATATACAAAGGGTTTTTAAAAAGTTTTTATTTATTTATTTTAGAGAGAGACAGACAGAGAGCACAAGTGTGGGGAGGGGTAGAGGGAGAGAATCTTCAAGCAGACTTCCTGGTGAGCATGGAGCCCATGTGGGGCTCCATCCCAGGACCCATGAGATCAGCACCTGAGCCGAAACAGAGTCAGTCATTTTTTATATATAAATAATATATATATATATATATATATGGACATTTATTATAGGAACTGACTCATGCTGTTAGGGAGGCTGAGAAGTCCCACCGTCTGCCATCTACAAGGCAGAAACCAGGAAAGCTGGTGGCTTCAGTTCAAGTCTAAAGGACTGAGTGAGGAGCAGGGGAGCACTGGTATAGGTCCGGAGAACCAGGAGCTCCTATATCTAAGGGCAGGAAGAGATGGATGTCTCAACTCAAGAAGAGAGCATATTGACCCTTCCTTCACTTTTTGTTCCAATTTGGCCCTAAATGGAGTGAATGATGCCTGCCCCTGTGGGTGAGGGTGCATCTTGTTACTCAGTCTACTGAATCAAATGCTAATCTCTTCTGGAAACACTCTCACAGGCACGTCCAGAAATAATGTTTTACCAGCCATCTGGACATCCCTTAACACAGTCAAATGGACACATAAAAGTAACCATCACATCCATACATGTTGTTGCAAATGGCAGGATTTTTTTCTTTTAAAGCCAAATAATATTCCATTGTATGTATATGTTACATTTTCATTATTCACTCACTCATCTGTCAATGGATATTTAGGTTGTTTCCATTGCTTAGCTATTGTGAATCTTAGCCCCAGATTCAGCCTATCCAAGCCCACAGTGCCCCATGTGATAAAGGTCCTGATGAACTGGACCTTGGACCAGAATATGGTGCCCATGCCCTCCAGATAAGGTCCAGCTGTTGTGAAGGAGACACTGTTTTGGCACCTCAGAACTAGAAGGGATTTGAGCCATTATCTACTTGAAGCCTGCCTTTGTTTATTTTTTAATATTTAATTAATTTACTTATTTAGAGAATGAGCAGGGGGAGGGGCAGAGGAAGAAGGGAAGAGAGAATCTCTCTCTCTCTTTTTTTTTTTTAACTTATTCATTCACGAGACACACAGAGAGAGAGAGAGAGAGAGGCAGAGACACAGGCAGAAGGAGAAGCAGGCTCCATGCAGGGAGCCCGACATGGGACTCGATCCTGGGTCTCCAGGATCATACCCCGGGCTGGTGGTGCTAAACCACTGTGCCACTGGGGCTGCCCTGGGAGAGAGAATCTCAAGCAGACTCCTTGCTGAGCATGGAGCCGGATAGGGGGCTCGATCTCATGACCCGAGCTGAAACCAAGAGTTGGACATTTAACCAACTGAGCTATCCAGGTTCCCCTTGAAGACTTCATTTTATAGACAAGAAGGTTGGGGCTCAGGGCCTCTCCCAGATCTTCATGTTCCAGCCGCATGTACTTGCCTGACATTGCTTAACCCCTATCTGGGCTGACTAGGATGCCAGCATTGGGCCCTGTCTGGGGCTCTCACACCACTGGTAGTTGACCCTTGGGCAAAGCTATTAGCCCCCATGACGTTAGCATACTAATCCGTAAAAATGGGGATAATAATCCCTGTCAAAAACAATTGTTACTGTGATAATTTTACTCATTGATTCATTGAACAAACATTTATTAAATTATGAACTATTATGTGCCAAGCTCTGTTCTAGATGTTAGGAAAACAGCAATGAATAAGAAATACAGAATCTGTCGTCATGGGATGTTTGTCCTACTGGGGGAGAGAATTCATAAGCAAATCAATAGGTGCACATATAAGCTAATATTCAGGAGTGAAAAGCCTATAAAAAATGAGAGACAGAGAAAGGAAGAGACTGATTGAAAGAAAGCACTGGGTAAATTATACAGCACCAAAAAACTGCCTGGCACTTAGAAGGTGCTCAATAAATGCTAACTCCCTTTTCCTGTCTATATTTCTTATTTCCACTGTCCTTAGGCAATTCCATGCTGCTTGCTATTCTCGGGATACCCATAACCCCTATTTGAGATTCCTTGCCATGTCCTTCAGCCACCTGCCCAGCCATGCTGTGTTGTTTTCACATCCCACTGCTTGCAGACCCTGTGCCACCCAGCAACAGTAGGGTACCAACAGCAGTAAGAAGTCTGGCAGAGGGAAGGCGAGGGAAGAGATACACATAATACAGCTGTGAGAAAAAAAAAATACAGCTGTGAGGCATTCCCCTTGGTGTCGGGGCAGCTGCTTACCTGCTGGGGCCTTGTCTTTGCAGGACTGGGAGCTCCTCCTGGACAGAGCTCTCACTTTAGAAAATAAAAGATCCTCTGAAAAATACCACACTGATGATCAAGGGGCAAGCCCAAATTTATTTATAATAATAAAACTGAGCATTGTTAATTTATCTTGCCCATCGAAGAGCGTAAAGAGCAGTTCCAAAATATAGAACAAGGACACGGAAAAAAGTTTTTTTTTTCTTTTTTATTAAAAAATAACAAGGAAAGAAAATGTAAGAAAATTATATTTTTCCACTTGTAAATATCTACTCTGTTTCATTGTACTCTGTCACTTAATTATGAATAACTCCAGATGTGAATCACTTGTCTGGTCTGTTTTAGAGTTCAAGGTTGAGAATGTCCTTGATCGGTACTGCTCAGAGTTTCAGAGGGACAGCTTGCCTTTTGGGAGGAGGAGAGTCTAAACCAACCTCCCTTCTGGCAAAGCCTCCTTTTTGCCTTTTTCTTCTTTCCAGAACGGCCATCTCAAGCCCCCTCTCTGGGGCAGGCACCTACGATCCATCTCTGAGCAAGGCTGGGAGCTGGCCCTGGAGGCCATGCAGGGATGAGAGACGGAGTTCTCAGGGAGACCTTGCAATCAGAAGCTCCACTGTCAAGTCCAGCTCAGCCTATAACCACCAGTATGACCCAGGCCTTGGTTTCTCCATTTGTAAACTGAGGGGCTGGCACAGATCCGCATTGTCCAAATATTGTCCATGTACAGCAGTCCCATGAGATGTTCTGGGGACAATGGGACTCTGGCAGTAAGCTTGCCAGCCGCCAGTGCCTCTAGGAGCAATCCAGGAAGGTCTGCGGTGAAAGGCTAGCGACGCTGCATGGCACCCAGCCCAGGCCACCTGCCCTGGCTGGGACGTGGGCCCTTCACTGCTGGGTTCCCTCAGGCAGCTTTCTGGGAAGAGCCAGCTGTGGGCTTCTCCAGGCCTTTCACATCAGAGAGGCCTGGGATATGAGAACACCATCCTGGGGACGTGGGGGTCTGAGCACCCCCTCGGACCTGTGGCCTGTGGCCGCATGCCGCCCCCAGCTGACTTCTTTGCAGGCCGGTGGTTATGTGGGCAGACACGTCTGGGTGTGCAGCCACTGCCGGCCCAGCCGCAGCCATGAGCAAGCGGGCGTTCCACTGCCTGCTGCCTCACACTCATCCTGGCCTTTCTCACACTCTCTCCCAGTTTTTCCAAAATTCCCCGGGGCAAGTGAGACTCACAGTGAAGCTCAGACTATACTATGGAGGGGAGGGCCTGCCTCGCCTGGTGGGGCCCCGTGTCAAGGTCACTGGCATCTTCTGGCTTCTAGAACTGGAAGAGGGGCAGGACTGTCAGAGCAGATAGCATTTATCTTTGGTTCTCTTCCTTCTCCTTCTGGTTCCCTGCCAGTCTACAGTTGCATCCTTCCAGAAAGAGGTGACAAATTAGCCATCTTGGCGAAGGAGAGAAAGGACAGCGTACCAAGCTCCCTGTCACCGAGGCAGTGGCGGTGAAGGTCAGTCAGGGAGGGACGGTGACCTCAGCCTGAGCATGTGCGGTGTCAGGGCCTGGGAGCCCAGCTGGCATGACCAGCGGGAGACGGCGGGAAGTCTGGCTGGAGTGTAGACTGAGTCATCTCAGCACAGCAGAGTCCAGGGTAGTCACGCCTGTGAGTGATGAGCATCTTGAGGAAAGACAACGTCTCTGACGTGTCTGGAAGGTGACTCAGGGAGCCACAGGATAGAGGTCTCTGCATTCCTGGGGAAGGCTTCCTCTGACTGCCTGCTTCTGATAGGTTTTCTCCTCCAAGTGACCTCAAAGGAATGACAGCTTTGTAATTGACTTTTCTATAGCAAAAATGAGCTAGTCGGTGTCAGAGCTCCAAAGGGTGGAACCTGTGGGCTTTCGGAGGCTGACAGCTCTTCTCTTTACCCTCCTAACCTTTCTGTCCCTCGTTTTTTCCCTCCTTCCTCCCTCCCTCCTGTCTTCCTTCCTTCCTACCTCCCCTCCAGCATGTCTATATTCATCTTACAAGTATTTACTAAACAGCTACTATGTGCCAAGCAGTGTGGACTGGGAACACGGTGATAAATGAAGACACAGAGGTCCCTGCTCTCACGCATCCTGTAGTCTAGGCTAGTAGAAGGACACCGAACAATCACGGATGATTACCTGCTATTTGAATCTAGTCCAGGGGCTATGAATGCAACTAACAGAGGTGTTGACAGGACCTGGCGGGCCAGGGAGGTCTTCCTTGAGGACAGCAGAGTTAGGATGAGACAGGGAGGATGGGAAGTTCACCAGGGAAGAGCATTACAAGCAGAGGGGATGGAGGAAGTGGAGAGCTCGATGACTTTGAGAAACAGGGTAATAAATGTGGCCTAAGAGGATGGGGTAGAGGGTGAAGGACTGAGGCAGGATTCAGGTCAGGCAGGGCCTGGAGGCCTATGTTGAGGATCCAGGGCTCTATCCTCATACCGCTTCTTAGGCAGAGATGGGCGGAGGACTGGTCCCCGTGGGCCCTGCAGGGGATGGGTGAAATCCTGCTCACGGAGTGTTCTGATCCCTCCCCACCATCAGCCACACCACATACGGTCAGGGAGAGGCTCAGGACCATATTCCTGCTCTAGGAGGCTGGCTTCTAGGCGTCATCCAGCTCAGACCCACCATGGCTGACTGTGGGCAGGAGTTTTCTGCTCTCCTCACTGTTTCTAAGGATGAACCATAGTAGTGGCTGCCAGGGAGACTTTTGCTTTTTTAAATGGATAGGCCAGGCCCAGAGGGAGGCTGCTGACTGCCCCCCTCTGGGCCAGAAAACCCTGGGGTCACAGTTGCATAGCAGCCTGTTCATTCTGAGGTGGCACCTTACTCTAGGAATGGGAAAATCCCAAGGAAGAATCAAGTAGTTCACAGATACTGATATAGTGGAAGGAGTCCAGGCTCTGGAGGCAGAAAGACTTGGCCATGCATTCTGGATCTGCCACCAGCTGTGTGTCCTTGGATGGATCCCTTAGCCTCTATGAGTCTCATGTGCCCATCTGTAAATAGGGGACACCTGCAACAAGCTACCCTCACCCTGCTGTAGCAGGATTACCCATGGTGTTTGTAAGATGTTCAGTTCAGTGGAAATAGCCCTTCAGTATCTGGCTGAGGTAGGAAATGCTTAAACCTTCTTAGAGAGGTGGCTTTTCACTCGTATCCTAAAAAAGGATAAGCCTCATCTGCCGTCACTGCTTTATAACAGTCCTCTGTGAGTCAAACTGACACTGCTAGGACATCTGATCTCTTGTCTCTCTGAATGGCAGCTGGACCCCATCTCCCTTGGTCCACCCAGAATTGAGCTTGGCAGGATCAGGACAGAGAGAGAAGTACCCAGACCCCTGGCCACTTATAGGACCTCTCCCCTAGTTCCCACTAAAGGACTCACAGGTGACATGCAACACTGGTCCTGTTGAAAGAGCAGATAAGCCGCCTGGGCTAAATCACGTTACACACGGGGACAGGTGTCCCTTTCCTTATCACTGTTCCTGGGCCATACACCAAGGCTGATCACTTCAGGCACTAACCCTTCCCAGGATCAGGGCAGGAGAAATCAATCCTGAGGTGAGCAAGGGATCAGGATGAGGTTACAGGGTTTCTTGAGCTACACACACACACACACACACACACGGATGTAACACGATTATGTAACACACATACACAGATGCATAAGGTAACCCCAAGCCCAGAGATACCCAGATACTTGAGCACATGATAATATTGTTTAACTTTTCCATTGGGTCTCTTGCCTGTGACAAGGATGATAATAAAAGGAGAATGTCAGATTGTCACAATTATACATAAGGTATGGGGAACACGGCCTGACCCAGACTGAGCACTCAGTGTCAGCTAGCTATGATTTATTACAGCTGGACATCCTCACAGGACACAGACAGATAGGGGAACACAAATACACCCAGACTCAGGATCAGATCCCAGGGGCACACATACCCCACGTCTGACCATAGACAGAATGTGCAGGTGCCCATCCAAGGGAAGCCCACTGGTGGCCAGTGTGGTAGGGCTCACATGGTTTGGCCTGGGCTGAGTTAGGCCCAATCGATTTCAGCCACTCTGCAGCAAAGGGAACGAAATTGCTCTGTACGTTCAAATGAGTAGGGTTTTGAGATGGAGCATGGAGGGAGGCCAGGGGGAGAAGGGAGGGTTTGCAGAGAGGCAGGAAGCTGGGTCCGAGAGGTCAAATAGTGTCTTTTAAGCTGTCTGGTGTTTGGGCCTGCAGTGTAGATCTCACCTGTCTCTGACTCTTTAGTGGAAGGTGTTTTGCTAGCAGCATCAGACATGACAGGTGCTTGTCTGAGTTAACGTACCACTGACCACACTCAGAGGCAAGCGACAAGAGATGTGAAATTCAGTGGGAGCAGGAATTAGAGCCAGCAGACCAGGAGAGAGGAAGAGACCTGAGGCCACTAGAAGATACTATCATAAGATGGATGTCAGAGCCATTACAATGGCTGAGGGTGCAGGACCCTCCAGGTGGCCAGCTCCTGGGTGACAAGCTGCAGAAATATGAGCACTCCCGTCCAGATCTCTTTAAAACAATATCCCCACCTGCTAGGGGAGGTCAGAGGGAGGGGCGTGGGAATTGTGTGGATTTAGTAAGAGGAGGCTCAGTGAAAAGTGGGTGTGGGGCAGAGAAAAAAGCTGCATTGTGGTCAACTTGAAAGCAGCGCGTGGTATATCTTGAGCAAAGCCCTCCAGGAACTTTCCCTGCAATTCATTAAGAGATTTCCTGTGACTACACTGAATTCTATTTAAGAGGAGTCTGTGAGTGGCCCTCAGATGATTAGTCCCTATCACCTTTCTTTAGAGGGGGAAACTACCCCTTAACTCCATGATTGACACACAAGGACTCTGGAAGTCAGGGGAGTTTAAGGAGGAGATTGATTGCTTTGGAAGAAAAGGTGGCCATCTGGATGGTGCAGGTGCAAGGTAGCCGGGCTGCAAGGTGGCAGATGGTTTGGTCCTCTGAAGACAAATTGGGCAACCCACATGATGATAGATGGGCAGATGTTGGGTCATTGTGAAAGGGGTTTGCCCAGGCGAAACAGATTTTTTTTTTCTATTTAAATTTGAGCTGAGCATAAGGATTTCATCACTATTTATTAACTGCCTTTCAAACTTTGCCCACAAACACAGTAGGAATCTCTTTGTGGCAGATGAGCTTGGAAATTACCTCAAACAATAAAAAGAAGAGAAAGGAGAGGTCAAGCAGTTCTATCATCCTTTATCTGCAATTCCAAAAGGAAAAACAGTTCTGAAAACTTCTAATTTTTTTTTTTTTTTTTTAGGATCTTATTTTTAAGTAATCTCTACAACCAGCGTGCGGCTTGAATTTAAAACCCAGAGATCAACAGTGGCATGCTCTCCTTCCTGATTGAGTCGGCCAGCCCCCCCCCGAAAGCTTTAAGCTTTTAAAAATCTCATTTGGCAGCACAACCGGACCTGAGTTGACCTGAAGCTCTTTTTCATCTTTATCCTGGGTAGTGGAAATGTTTTGGTGCAGAAATATTGATGCAATTGACTGTTGAGTACTGCCTCCGGGCTCCACTGGGGTTTTACACAGGATGGGGAATAGGCGCTAGATGATCTATCTAAAATCCAGAACATTTTGGATTCTGAAACACATTGGGCCCCCAAGGCTTATGGATGGGTCCTGCCCATCTCCAGGGACAAATGAGAATGAATGTTCCACAGGCTGTCGCATAGTGCAAGTGTGAGAGCCCAAGAGGCTCCAAGGGAAAACTAGGGCTCTTGGGTACACCTGGGGAGAGGGGAGGGGGCATATGCCTGGGGAGGAGGGAGCTGGGGTATCCCTGGGGAGGGCGGGCCGGGAGTGCATGTCCAGGCTGGTTCCTCTGGATTTAGGATGTGAAACTAACGAAGAGGGAGAAAAGCCCTTAGGAAAGCCATTCTGCTGGATGAAATGATACTTTGAAATAGAGCTAATAATGAAAACACTTTCGATGGCAATCTTTTTATTTCTTATTTTAAAAAATATTTTATTTACTCATTCATGAGAGACACAAAGAGAGAGGCAGAGACATAGGCAGAGGGAGAGAGCCCAATGCTGGGATCACAACCTGAGCCAAAGGCAGATGCTCAATCACTGAGCCACCCAGGTGCCCCAGTGACAATCTTTTCTAAGGACTCTTTCAATTAGGCCCGCCTGCAAAGCCACTCCCCCCCTTTTCAAAACACATTTCAGAAACCTGGAGTGCGACTTTGCTGTCAGTTGACTCACTTTTCTTGTCTCCATCACGTGTGTCCGGGTCGTGGAGCCCCTGCAATGTCCCTTGCAGGGGACCAGTGAAGAGGAGGGCTGAGGTGGGAGGAAACAGAGCTGGGAGGATAGACAGAAGTAGATTCCTCTGTCCCCATTCTCACTGAGGCGTCCTTGCGAGCTTCCCTAGACAAGCTGAGGTAGCAGCACAGCCACGGAAGTGTCACTCAGGACACAGCATCAGGTAAGAGAAGGGCTGGCTGCAAAGGAGGGGCAAAGTCAGAGTTGGCTCAGAGCCCCAGAGGGCTTGATGGGCTAGGCTAAATAAATAAATAGCAGACACACACCCACAGAGTTCTCATAATAAAGGAGGAAGCATTTTGGGGACCATTTTTGAGAACAGCTTAATTTAAAAATAAATGTCTCATGTAAGGTTTATACAGAGAACCCTAAGTGATTTGCATCTTTAATAATGGTTTTGCCAGGATACAGAGGTGGATTTTTAATGATTTTTTTGTTGATGTCACCAACAAGAGAAGACTTTAAATGAGGCTCCAGATCAGTGATTCTGTGGGGGCCACTGAGAACGTTTATTTACAAGTACTTCCTAGAACAAAGAGTGCAAGAGCTGGCCATGCTAGGATCTCCCACAGTGGGCAGCCCCCTTGTTTGGTAGGAGAGACTAAGACTGGATAGGGGACCTGGAGTCCTCTTCACAGATGCCACGAGCTTCCAAAGGCAGAAGGAATCAGTGAACTGGGAGCAATGGGTGGGGACCCCATAGTCACCTTCTGTCTCACTCCATTGAGGAAAGAATGCGACCTAATGACCGAATGGGCTGTTGTGGTGGTGGGGGTGGGGGTAATGCGCAATCCTCATCACCAGAGGGCTTCAAATAGAGGCTGGTAACTCCTTGATGGGCATGCTGCAGAGCGGATTCATGCCACAGATGGGGTTCAAAATAGACAAGTTATTCTCATCAGGAAAGGAGAGAGAGACAGAGACAGAGAGAGAGACAGAGAGAGAGGTACCAACTCTGAAGGTGGGGGGTGGGCAGAAAATGACCCTTTCCTTCTGGAGCCATTGATCTGCCCTCCCCCACCCAAATCTCAGATCCAGTGTAGCTGAAGCCAGTGGGCAAGCTCGTCCCTCTAGCTATTGGGAGGACAGGTTGCCAGAGGGTTGAGAGCCTCTGGACTGATGCTCTCACCCGGGGTACCAGGAGCAACAGCAAACACTTGGGTAAACTGTAATGGACTAGAGAAATACTGAGCCAGAGCTTTCTAGGAGGGTTTTAGCCCAGAAAGGCAAGCTGAGCTCACATTTGCAAAAAAGCAGACTTACCAAGGCAGAAAGTCCCCAAATCTCCTGAAACCGCCTCACCTGGTTACGGGGCTGCTTCTGGTTTGTAGGTTATAGAAAGCAGAAGACCATGGTGTCAGCAAGTATTTAAAACCAGGAGAAATGTGGAACTATCTAATTTCTGTCTATCTCTCCCTGCCTGTCTCCATGCCCAGCACAATCCAACTGAACTCTCTGCAATGAAGGAAGATGTTCTCTGCTGTCCAATCACCACCAGCCACAGGTGGCTATTAAGCATTTGCAACGTGGCTAGTGTGAATAAGGAACCGAATTCTTTATTTTATTTAGTTTTTGCTGATGCAATTTAGCCACACGTAAAGTCCACTATATTGTACAGCCTAGCTAGACTATTCTTTGAAAGGTGAAATTGTCTTTTTAAAAATCTTTGCATCTCCGCTCCTCGTATAATGACCATAAGCAGAGATCTGATGAATAAAGCAATGGCCGAAGGTGAGGAAGCTCTGGGAAGTTTCTGGAGAGGGCATGGTTGAAATCTGAACACGAAATGGTTCTTTTTAGTAGGTTGGTAGAGACAGAAAATCACAGGTTTTGCAGTTTTGTTCTCCTCCATTGTCTTGGGAATTCATGCCATTTTAACCTCAATTTGATATGTTTTGGCAAATGTACACAAATGTGTAACCAGCACCCAAATCAAGATATAGGACATTTGCGTCTCCACAAAGAGAGTGCCCTTGAACCTGGGGTTGGTTTCATGGGTGTGCAAGCAGTGCTATCACATGGGGGCTCATGCTCAGTGGGGCCCACGTACTTGCTTTACTGCTCTGAGGACACTGCCTTGAAATATTTACTCTTTGAATAAGGGGTTCCCTGTTTTCATTTCACACTAGGCCCTGAAAATTATGTAACCTGTACTACTAGTCCTCCTTTTGACCATCCTACCCGCAGGCAACCACTGATCTGCTTTGTAGCTGGTAGGTGAAATTTTTCTTTTTTAGCGTTTTATATAAAATAGACTTGTAAAGTATATACTCCTCCAAGTATGATTTCTTTTAGAATGATGCTCTTGAGATTCATTGTGGATGTGTGTGTGTGTGTGTGTGTGTTTAGCAATAGTTTGTCCTTTTTTTATTATTAAGTAGTATCCTGTTGTGTGGATATGCCACATAAGTTTATCCACTCATTTGTCCATGGACATTTAGGATGTTTATAGTATTTGTCTATTATAAACAAAGGTGTTTTAAACTTGGGTGTACAAGTCTTTGTGTGCTTCTAGACCTTTTTTATTTTCTAATATAAACATATAAGGCTATTAGTTTTTCTCTCAGTACGCTCTAATTGCATTACGTAAATTTTGATATGTTTTGTATTCATTTTCATCCACTTTGAGATGTTGTCATGATTTCTTTGACCCACAGATTATTAAGAAGTTTTTTTCTTTAATTTCAAAATATCTGGGGATTTATTTTCTAGATATCTTTTTGTTGTTGACTTCTAATTTAATTTTGAGTGGGCAGCGAACATATAATCCAATATTTTTATATATTGATACTTGTTTTATGGCCCAGAATATGGTCTATCTTGGTCGATGTTCCCTCTGCATTTGAAAAGAATATGTGGTCTAGTGTTTTTGGTAGAGTGTTCTATAAATGTTAATAAGATCATGTTGGTTGATTATTGTTCAAATCTCTTATATACTAGCTGATTTTCTGTCTACTTGTTCCATAAATTAATGAGAGGAGTGTTGAAATATCCAACTATAATTATGGATAAAATCTATTTCTCTTTCCAGTTCCATTTTATGATTCATGCATTTTGAAGTTTTGTTGTTAGGTATATACATGTCTAGGATTGTCATGTCCTCTTGGTGAATCGACTCTTATCACAACGAAATATTCATCTTTATCTTTGGTAATATTCTTTTAATGAAAGTCTACTTTGTCTAATAAAGTATCTACTATCTAACAGTAGATACCTTCTTATAATTAGTGTTAGCATGGAATATCATTTTCTATAAGAGTTCTTTTTACTTTTAACTTTTCCTTTTCTGTGTCTTAGTGATTAAGGTGAGGTCCTTTAAAACATCATATCGTTGGGTCTGTTTGTTTTTTTTTTAAATTGAGTTCTACTTTGCTTTATCTCCACTTTTAGTTTTTAGCTAAGTGTCTTTGTTTTATTTTTAAATAAAATAACAATAGGTTTAAAACGTATGTGTACCTTTAGGGACACCTGGGTGGCTCAGCAGTTGAGCATCTGCCTTTGGCTCAGGGTGTGATCCCAAGGTCCAGGGATTGAGTCCCACGTCAGGCTCCCTGCATGCTTCTCCCTCTGCCTATGTCTCTGCCTCTCTCTGTGTGTCTCTTATGAATAAATAAATAAAATCTTTTAAAAGAGGTACGTGTACATTTAAATACTATTATATTACTTCTGTATATTATAGAACTTTACAATAACAATCCTTTGTTCTATTGTTATCACATATTTTACTTCTGTTATAAATCCCTGAATATAATGACATTATTTTTTTCTTTGAACAGATATCTTTTAAATACATTTTTAAAGGGAAAGATCTTACATATTTATTCACTCATTTACTGTATCTGACACATTCCCTTATGTAGGTACAAGATTCCATCAGAATATTTTTTCTTCAGTTTGAAAAAGTTCTATTCATATTTATAAAATTTTTCCATTTGTATTTGTAAGAAATATTATGTTGTAGAATAGGTCTGTTTATAATGAATTCTTTCAGCTTTTCTTGTCTGAAAACATCTTTACTTCATTTTCAGTTTTGAAGTATATTTTCACTTATAGAATTCTAGATTAATTTTTTTCCTTTCAGCATTTTATTTTTAAAGATTTATCTATTTATTTGAGAGAGAGGAAGAGAGAGAGAGAGAGAAGGGAGAGGAGAAAGCAGGGGCGGGGGGGGGGGGTGGAGAGAACAGACTCCTTGCTGAGCATAGAGCCCTACATGTGGCTCACTGAGATCATGACTGGAGCCAAAATCAAGAGTCAGAGGCTTAACCAACTAAACCACCCAGGAGAACCTCCTCTTAGCATTTTAAAGATGTCACTGCATTGTCTTCTTGCTTGCATTCTTTCTGAGGATAAATCTATGGTAATTCTCATTTTGGTTCCTTTATGTTGTATGTCTCTTTTTTCTCTATTTGCCTTTAAGTTTTTCTCCTTATCCTTGGTTTTCAGCAATGTACCCTCATGTAGTTTTATATGTGTATGCCCTTCTTGGGATTAGCTGAGTTTATTAGATATGTGGTTTGAAAATTTTATCAAATTTGGACACATTACAGGCATTATTTCCCCAAGTATTTTTCTGCTCCCCACACCCTTATGCGTATGCTCAACTACTTGACTTCTTTCCACAGCTCACTCATGGTTTCCATGATTCCAGGTTCTATTTTTTTTTTTTAATTTTTTTTCTCTATGTGTCAATTTAGAAAATTTCTATTGTTATATTGTCAAATTCATTTGCCTTTTATTCTGCTGTGTTTATTCTGCTGGTAATTCCATCCACTAAACTTTTCATTACAGATATTGTATTTTTTATTCCTGGAGTTTTTGTTTTCTTTTAGATCTTCTATTTCTTTTCTCTGTATTTCTGTTTACATTAACATATTTATAATACTGTTTTAAAACACCTATTTGTTTCAAAATCTCTATTATTGGAAAAAAATCTCTATTATTTCTGGGTATGTTTCTATTTGATTTTTTTTTTTTTGTCCTAGGTATGGGTCATGTTTCCCTGTATCTTTCTATGTCTAGTAATTTTTTATTGGGTTCTAGGCATTGTCATAGCTACCTTTTGAGTAAATGATTTCTGTTTTTCTCTTTAAACAAATACTGTACTTTGTTTTGGAACTGAGGATCTCGTAAGGAACTTAGGATCAGCTCAATTTTTTGAATGGTTGCTTTTAAACTGTTACGGCAAATCTTGTTAAGGGAGCTTTTACTTTGGATATATTTTAGCTCTACTATGAAAATGTAACCCTTCTAGGTTACTGAGTGCCCCAGTTGTCCACTGTGTCTGCTATCCTTGCAGACCCCTCCTCTCTGGCTGGATCCCTGCTATCTCACAGCTGTGTGTAAGCTTTGAAGATTGTTCTACACAGATTCCCAGTACTTCTTTGCATAGCCTCTTGTAGTTTTACACTGAGCATCTACAGAAGTTTGCAACAATAGACTCAAGGCAATCCCTGTGTGGATTTATGGAATTCTTTCTCTGCATAGTTCTTTCCTCTCCAGTACTCTGTCTCATGGATTCCAGCTGCTTCTGCCTCTCTGAACTCTGATCTTGGCTTAACTTGGCAAAATTTTAATGCTATGCTTGTGTTTTGTCTTCCATGCCACTGCCTGGAAAAGTGGCTCCTGGCAGAAAGCCAGGGCAATTGTAGGGCTTGATCATAGTCATGCTTTGCTTGTTGTCCAGTATTTGGAAACAGCTGTTTCATACATTTTGTCCAATTTTTTCATATTTTTATAGTGGGAAGACAAGTCTGGTATTGGTTACTCTATAATAACAAGAAGAGAAAGATTTTAAAAATTTTATTTATTTATTCATGAGAGAGAGAGAGAGAGAGAGAGAGAGAGGCAGAGACATAGGCAGAAGGAGAAGCAGGCTCCATGCAGGGAGCCCAATGTGGGACTCGATCCTGGGATTCTGGGATCATGCCCTGAGCTGAAGGCAAATGCTCAACCACTGAGCCACCCAGATGTCCCAGATTTTTTTTTTTTAAGATTACATTCTTGGCAGTAGTTACTCTAAATATTTTTCATACAGCCACATACCAAGAAACTTTGGGAACTGGAAAGGACTTTATAGAACCTGAGGTATAGAGACCTGACGGTGGTAGTAGAAGTGAAAGCAGAATGCCAGGAAAAGGACCTCAGTAGAAAATCTCACTGTTCAGGCTAGAACAATTATAATTTCTGGTATGTGGGCTGAGAATAGGATGGGAAAAAATTTGAGTCTTTTCTATTTAAACATTATTTGCTTCTTTTTGAAGTGGGGAACCCAATATGAGATGGACCAGGGCCTTTTCTTCTAAGAACTAGATCTCAACCTTGGCTACATATTAGAATATCAAGAGAGCTCTTACAAGTCCTAATGCTTAGGCTGTACTGAAAAAAATAAGTCAGTCTTTGGAGTGGGCCCAAGTATCTGTATTTTTTAAAGCTCCTTAGATAATTTCAGTGCGTTGCCAAGGTTGAAAACCACTGCTCCAATGTGCTGTACAGCTAGCGTGAGGGCTGTAGATCTTTCTCTTTGGGGAGCTGTATCGCTGTATCAGATGTGTATCTCACCTACTTATCAACAGCTTCTTTTATTTTCCCAAGCATCTTCTCTCCTTATACTTGTTCTGCTCAGAATCTCAGTTGGTGACAGTTCAATGTCTTCTGCTTACACATCCTGGCTACAATCCAATCCTCCTTTGGGGTGATGAAAAAGGCCCTGGAAATCTCTTCCTATTTACTGAGGAAGCATGGGCTTGTCTCCTGGGAACAGAAATTACAGCCTTTCTGGAAAGTGCTGTAGGTCAGAGCTCCCGTCCTGCCACCAACTTTCAGAGTGACATGGGTCAGTCACTTCTCTTGTATGTACCCAATTTCCTAACCTGTAAAATTAGGGAATCAAGCTGCATGATCTTCTATCTCTGACAATCTGGACAAGTGAAGGCAGCCTTGCATTCATTTGAGATGGCTCTAGAAGTAGGCTGTAAGACTTCTCCTCAGAGATGTGTGATGTCTGGTGGGTGTTGCCTCTGACCTCCCCTCCTGAGTGTGTCCAACTGTGAGAGGCAGGTTGCAAATGGAGAACTTTGGTGCTGAGATGTCAGGTGGCTTGTTAGATGTATAACAAAGTATGCAGTGGAATTAGACACTAGAATGGCCTTTCCTTTCTTTTCCTTTGAAACTGAGAAAAATGGCTATTTTGAAAGAGTTATGTTAGGGGCAGACTAAATGTCTGTTTTGAAAGAGACCACTCAGCACTCCTACTGGTGGCATGGGAAAAGAAAGACCTGCTCTCTCTGGGCTGAGGGTGTTGTATGCTACAGAGACTCCTGGGGATTTGGTCAGCCAGATGGACAGCCAGATGGAGGATGCTGCCAGAGGACCCTGTCCTTGAAGGTATCTGAGAACCAGGAGACACCGGAATCACTAGGGATTCTGTGGAAGGGCTGAGCCTGGGAGCTCTCTGAGGAAATACATGGAGCAGAAGTGGGAGAGATTCCTGCTCATGCAGTAATGGGCCAATGGGAGAGCTAGGTCTTCAGGCAGGGGCCCCTGGAGCAGTGCTCTGGCAGGGCTCAGCCCAGCCACTAGCAAGAGATACCTGCACAAGGACATTGGGTAGAAGGGATAGCACTGCTATGGCTGAGTGAGGAGGCTATCAGGAAGCTTGTCTCAGGCCTGGCTCCAGAGCCCACCAAAGGTGGCACCTTGATGCTTATAGAGAACAGACCTATAGATAGACCAGATTCCCTGCATTGAGAGGGCAAGGGCTGGGGTAGAAGAAGTGGTCCCTCTTTTAAACTAAAGGACTGCCAAGACTGGACACATGAGAGCTGCTCTTCATAGCATTTGCACTGCAGCACACAAGGATACTTCACAGAACCGGGCAAAGAGCTGATTACAAGAGCAAAATGTACAGGACTCATGCTTCTGGTATATTCAAGGAACTGCTACTGTGATTATCATCATTGCTAAAGATCCATCATGGGAATGTGTTCATGAGCTGTGGCCCAGTTTATACGGATCCTTCTGTTGATTTCTGCTTGGTAACTAGGGTACCATTTTCCAGGTCTATCCTTCACATTTGTGGGGCCCAGGCCAAGAGTGCAAAAAGAGGCCTACATATTTAAACATCATAAATTCAGCTAACAACCAATTTCATAGCCATGTGAATTATTTAATATTGCAAAATACTCCTTAGCCACCATACATATACAACTACTGTGAGTGCAGCACTAATTAATGACAGTATCTGGAAGCACACATTGGGACACAAAGAGAAGCGAGAAAGTGGATGCTCAGCACTACTGGGAAATTATATTCTGTTATGCAAGAATCTATTGTCTTCATGCTCTCTGAGAGGAAGGGTTGGGTAAGTCTGTAGTCTTTCTTGATCTAAGTATACTGCCTACCTCCTGTGCCTCACCTTCACAGCCATCAGCAATCACCTTTGTTTTGAGGCTACAGAGCAAAATGTTTGGAATAGTTTTTATTGGGCTCTCAGTGGTGTTCATATCAAGAAGTGGATGTTTAGGTCTTATGTTTGTAATGTGTAGGGCACTTGAAAGCATGGAGTCCCCTTGTTGGATTAACATTTTATTTAATTTTGGACCTTAGATACAGAGATTTTAGTTCAGCAAACTGCTCAGTTCATGATACAACATAACCTTCAGTGTATCCTTTTAACACTGGATGTTCACAGTTCAGGGTTAGTTTTTCAGAGAACTACCAAATTAGACTAAATGTACCACTAAGATGATGGTTTGCATCTATTTGAGAAATCCAACTTAAAATTAGTTTAAGATAGATTCAGTTTAACTCTTGGATTTTTAAAATCAAAACAGGTTTCAATTTTTTCTTTAATATCAGATAATAAATGATTGAGGATCAAAAGGATTGATACTGTGGATATAGATAAGTGTTTATAGAGATAGGTATCTGGGTCCCCATGAGGAGAATATAGGGGACCAAGGAAAAGGTGTTGGACTTGTGGGTTGGGCTGCCTATGTGTGAGGAGCATGTGGTACAGCTCATCCTGCATCCCCATCACTGGCTTGTCCACTGTGGCTATCCTTGCAGCCAGCCACTTTTTGTCTCCCTGGCCAGTACTCACAGGCCTTCCAATCCCTGTATTGCCTGCCCTCAGCTGTCCATTCAGCCACTATACCTGGCACCATTTGAGTCTTGATCAAGGTTTCTGGTGTTTCCTTAAACCCCCCAGGGGACTGTGTGTGCCCTGTGTGCCCACCTTCCCAGTCTCATCGCTACTGTCTTTCCTAGAGGCCAAGGCTCTGCTTGTGGAAACTCTTCCTCGGCTGTCAATCACAGTAGACACTGTGAGTGAGAGCACTACCAAAGCTGGACTTGGGTGACAGTTATGGTGGTGGTAGTAGGTGTGTGCAACTCACCTCCCCTACAGAAGGGAGCCAGTCTGTAGGAGCTTCCAGCTACAGTACTCTCAGGATCTGTGTCTGTGTTTGAGCCATGGCCACACTCTCCCAGGTGGCGACAACCAATGTTGTCAACTGTGTCCAAGAGGGGCATTAGGGCCTGACAATTTTAGTTCAATGCAAGACTTCTTTAAAGGCCAATCTTTGTTCTAGAGCTCCCAGTGGGTTGGCTAAGATTTTCTTGGGCCTGGATAGCTCCAAGGCTCTTCCTATTTAATTCTCCTTTGACCCATCACCTTTAGAAATACACTGTGGTCTGAAGGCTCTCCTTGCCAACTCCTGCTCATTCCTTCCTGTCCTCCATCATCATCTCCCCAAGTAAATCTCTTGCACTGCTAACTCCATCTTGCTGTCTGCTTCCTGGAGGACTAAACTGACATAACTTATGAGAAAGTCTGTGTTAGAAAGACCATGTGTAGCTTTTCAGCTGTTGGCAGAGAGGGGGAAAATGGTTTGAGGGTAGGGTGAGTCAACAGTGGCCTTCCCAGAGCCACTTGCCTAAAGAGCATGCCTTGAGCAGAAAATGAAATGGAGGAAAGGTGTGGACAGCCTTGGTTTCTGTGCTTTCCTGGATCTAGCCTCTTTTCTGTGCAGAGTATAAGAAGTTTGGGATTCAGGTCTGGTGCTTATCTCCTTCCTTTGCCATCTTCCCCATCACTTGTGGCTTTCACAGGTAGGGTCCAATAGGGAAGAAATAGGCATGGAGGCCGTCTTTTCATTTGAACTTTCCTACATGTAAGTTTATATCTGTTGTTAATTACTTGTGTAAGTATCTCTTAAATATTGTCTTTCTCTCTAGAATGTAAGCCCTACTAGCAAAGGGACTCTATTTCATTTTCAGTATTGAATCTCTAGAACCAAAAATAGTGTCTGAAACATAACAGCTACTGAATAATACTGGCTAATGAATACATGAGTGAATGAACAGAGGGCGGACCACATTCTTGTGCTTCCAGCAGCTAAAAAAGCAAACCAAGAAATAAAAGGTGTCTCAACAGTTTAGTGTTCGAGCCAAAAATTAGACCTCCCATGGCCACCTTTCTAATGAATATGGTCCCTGGGGTTTATCTATCCACTCCCTCACTCTGTCACTGAGCAATCCCTCTCGCCCAAATAGTGACCCCAGTCCTGGAGATGCCATTTCCATCCAGATGCTTTTTAAAAAATTCCTTTTAGGAGGACTATTTTCCCATGCCTGGTATCCAGAGTTTTCCAGTATGCTAAAGCCTCTAGCTGTGTTAGCCAATATGTTTGGGGTGCCCTGCAATTGCTCCCAACTCAGGGAAGCCTGTGAGATGACATTCCAAAGAGTACTCCTCCCACCTTCTTTCATTTAAATAATTACAAGTCTCTTCCTTCTGAAAGAAGTTCACCATGGGGCAAAGTCCTTTGGAAGGCGATCCAAGCCTGGCTTTGCTGATGTTCACGCAGCCTTTAAAAGCCATCCTTTTTCAATTTTATCAGGCATTGGACACACTAGCAAGTAATTATTTGTCTACACCAAGGGAAAAACAATAGCCAGGCTCAAGGGTTGAGTTTGACTCAAGACTCACTGGCTTTCACAGAGTAGAGGAAGGAGGACTCCATTTATGCTCATGTTCACCAAGGACCAAAGGAGAGACAAGGAATTGAAAAGGCAATAAATCCCAATGGCGAGTTGTCGCTGAGCAGTGGCTCCTTTAAAAAATAAACTCAGCTCCCTCTTACAGAGTATATTAGGTGTGCTCACCAGGGAGGCTGGGCTCTGGATGAAGTCCGGTGTTCCTTTCCTCCTTGGTCACCTCAGGACACTAAGCCAATTAAAGGGCAAGTTCCCATACCAGGGACAAGTCCTTTCAACAAAAGAATCTCTTTCTACTTCAGTCACTCACTTGCTCTGTCTTCCAGAAAACATTATATTATATAGGAGATCTCTCCAAAATCAGGGTGGCAAAGAGGAGGTTTACTCAACCATTTATTCATTCAACAAACTTTCATGACAGATGAACCATGTGCTTGGAATTGTAAGAGCTGAGGATGTGTCAATGGACAGAACAGACAAGATCCCTACTCTCACAGAACTTATGCTTTAATGGAAAGGAAGGACTATAAACAAGCTGCAAATCAATAAGTAAGACAATTTCCACTAGTAATGAGTTCTAAGAAGACAATGAAAGAGATCATGTGATACAGAGGATGGGTTCTCTTTAGGTAGGGATGTGTTGAGGATAGGGTTGCTAATTTGAATTAGTGGTCAGGAAAGAACTTACCAAGGATTTGCCATTTGAGCAATACTTGAACAACCCCAAGAAATTGGTCCTAGAGGTAGAGCTTTCTGGGTAGATGGAAAAATAAGAGCCAAGGTTCTAAGATGGGATGAACTGGGTGTGTTTGAAGAATCAAAAGAAAGTCCAAGTGACTGTAGTGTAATATCCTGGAGGAGGAGGTAGAGGTCAGAGAAGGAAAATATGGTGAAAATAACCAACCTGCCATAATAATAAAACCGTAGTGGTTTGTGCCCATTTCAATCTCTGGGCACCTGACACTAGTTGTGTCTTGATGCACTGATCACAGATTGGCAATAGGATGTGGGACCTGAGCTGACTTTAGTCACTTCCACAGCCACACAAACATGCAGGTATATCCAGAATCCTCCATTCCCACCAAACTTCTGGATGGCCTCTTCCATGTTTTACTCTTACCTTGGCCAAATCAAAGGAAGTGGCTTTGCAAACTCAGTATTCTGAACCAACTACAGAATTCCTACTTAAATAGTTCATGTTTTATGAGAGAGAAGTGTTCAGGTCTCAGTGTTTTCCAATGATTTCTCTGACTTTTGAATTAATTCTGTGGCTATGCAGCATTGAGCTACAGACCAAATCCAATTCAAATAATTAGCACCAGAGCACCTGATCAGGCCAGGGCTCTGCAGAGTTTTACAGTACCTCCACTCACTTTCCCTAGTGATTGTTCCAACTCTTAATGTCTGTTGACTATTAGACTTAGTAGAGTCATTTGAGATTCACACTTCCCACCCAGTGAAGGAATCTCACTGCCAACATCCTTGTCAGGCGGTCATCCATCCTGGACTGGATTGTTCCTCTAATGGAGGGTTCACCTTCATCTGAAGGAGTTGGTCCCTTTGTCGGACACCTTTAGTTATTTGCAAGTTCATCTACCTATTGAGTGGAAATTTATCTTCTAGTAACATTTACTTAGGGGATATTTGAAGAGAGTTATTTTGTAGTCTTAGAGTCTTATCATCTTAGAATTATATAACCAATTAATTCCTCACCTTTCTCCCTGATGAAGTTTCTGGATTATTCTAAGCTCTCAGATCTACTTGTATCAGTTAGGACTCCTTTGGTAACCAATGACAGCAAATTCATATCAAATTGACGTAAGACAAAAAGATAATTATTGGCTCACATAACTGAAAAATCCAAGAAAAGCTCCAGGACTGGTCCAGCATCTGTTCTCCCCATGTCTTAGACCACAGGCTCAGTTTTTCTTTGTGTTGGGGTCATTCTAGTGTTCCAAGGGGTGGCCTTTGGAACTCCAGGGTCTCAGCAGTTTACATATCATTACCTGATTGGCTGTTCCTGATCCCATTCCCATTGGTAACACAGGCGGTAGGGGTCAGAGGTACTAGAACAAATGTATTGACAATGAGGAAAGGTGTTCCTCCAGAAGAGAAGTGCAATACAGCTACCTAGGGGGGGAAAATGAATAGATTCTTGGAGGTAGAGCAATAGCTCTCCAACTGAACCACAGATTTAAATGCAACCAATATGTCCCACTTTATCTGCTTGGGGTACAATTAAGGTCATATCTTTTTTTGCAGTAACCTAGTTAAAGACCTCAGGTCTCCAATCTCAACTCATCTTTTCTCTCCTCCTGGGGTCTACCCTTCCAGAATAAACAGAGAAGTGTCCAAGTTGTTAATTTGTGTTTACTTGTGTGTTATCCTGCCTCATGGCGAAGTAGAATTCAGACCTATTCCAGAAGCCAGCAATCAGGCATCACAGTGGATGCCCTTGAGGTCCCTAGAGGCTCCTGTTCTGGTTCTGCTGCTGCTGTAGCCCTTACCACAAAGGGTGTCACCCTACTGGTCACAGGTGAAAATATGTGGCCACTGGGACTGAGTCTCCTCTTCAGGTGCTGCTCTGGCAGAGGCAGGGTTGGGGGGAGGTCCTCAGGTTGGAATGGAGGCTGACTGCCTATGCCATTCCCTTTGCATGCCCTGAGCCATGGGCTCAGCCAACAGGATCCTCAACAAAGTATGGCCTGGCTTCCAAGCTTGTACATGAACAATTCTTTAATGTTTGAGGGCTTTGAAGATGGAGAAGAATTAGTACTTTTATACTTTGTTTAATGGTTCATTTGTCAATGTTCCAAATTTCTCAAATGACTAACATTCCATTAACTTTAACTGCTCTATATTTCTCTGCATATCCACACAGCACTTACACAGTTATAAATCAAAACTCATTGACTCACAAATTAAATTGCCCCAGTCATTTTCCCACTGATGGAAAATACTTAATCCTCTAAACATTTGTCATATTCTAAATCATATTTTAAATCCATTATACCAGACTTTCTTAAATGCTTCAAATACATTAAGAAATAAAAACACTCCAAATATTGCAGTCATTATAAAACTGATTACTAGACTTTTATTAAAACCATTTACAAAAGTGCTAATACCTGGATTTATTTATTATTTTTATTCTTATCCTCATTCTTACTTTTATTCTAATTATTTCATAGAAACTCTCTTCCTAAGGTTTACAATGAAGAAAATGAAAATCACCCATGTTCCTAGCTTTCTCTTTATAGACTGCTTGAAACAAAGGTTGCTTCTAGCAAATTAAGCTTTAAACACAGTGAAGTCTGGAGCGCCTGGGTGGCTCAGTGGTTGAGCATCTGCCATTTGCTCAGGTCGTGATCCTGAGGTCCTGGGATCAAGTTCTGCCTCAGATTCCCCACAGGGAGCCTGCTTCTCTCTCTGCCTCTCTCTGAGTCTCTTATGAATAAATAAATAAAATTAAAAAAAATAAACACAGGGAAGTCTGATTTATTTCCACTGTTAATATAGGTTACACCTAGGGTGTGGCAGCAGGAGGAAAAAGAGGAGAAACTTTAATTTTTCCTGTATATACCTGTGTAACGTTGGAGTATTTTTTTAAATAATAAATTTATATTTTATTGGTGTTCAATTTGCCAACATACAGAATAACACCCAGTGCTCATCCCGTCAAGTGCCCCCCTCAGTGCCCGCCAACCAGTCACCCCACTCCCCGCCCTCCTCCCCTTCCACCACCCCTAGTTCGTTTTCCAGAGTTAGGAGTCTTCCATGTTCTGTCTAACATTGGAGTATTTTTTATCAAGTATTTACTACCTTTGTGATGATCAACACAGCTTTAAGAGCTCTGAATAACAAAAACTAAACTACTCGTAGCAAGCACTTTTGATACTTTTTGTACTCCCTTCTAGTCTTGTTTTTTTCCTCTGAGGAATCTCTGTTTCTTTTTGCAAAATAAGAACCACAACCCATATTTATTTATTTTTTCCCCTCATGTCACAAGTGCTTTCTTCATGTTATCAAATACTCTCTGGAAACATGGGACCCAGAACAGCTGCATGATACTCTATCGTGGGGACGCACCACAATTCACTGAGTCATCTTCCTACTGTTGGCAAAGAATCGCTTCACATCTGGGAAGTACGCGAAAGACCATTTCGTTTGACTTTCTTATTTTCCAGCTGAGAAAGCTGCATTCCCTGAAGCTAGCAATTTGTCCAAGCATGGCCAGCTGGTCAGAGGCTCAGCTGGGACCGGGCACTCCCAGACCCTGGCCTCCGCTCTTGCTGGCGTCACACGCTGCCTCCTGGGCCTCTGCAAGGCACTTTTTGGAACCTAACTGTAGGGCACTGCCTACATTCTTTCTAAATTACATTTTGTAATTTGGGGCTCATTATTCCTGCCTGTCGAGATCATTTTTTATCTTCTGTCATATAACCATTAGCTAATGGGGGACACTGTAGCCAACACAGAAATTGTGGCTTTCTTCTCTCATGATGTGCCTCCTAAGTCATCTCTGTGCCAACGAAGGGGAAATACTGTCATAACTTTTATCAGATAATTCCAATAGTCACCAGCAATTATAGGGAAGGGTGTTAATTAGCATACTTTGGTCCATGTTTCTCAGGGATCCCTTGGGTTCTGACATTCTGGGATCAGCATTCCAACGGATGCCTGGGCTTTGCCCAAGGGCCAGTGCTCACAGGATGGAAGAGGAATAATTATTGGGTGGGGAAAACAAGAAGAGAAGGGAACCAACATTGGTGACCGACTCTGGACCTAGCTCCGAGTACTGGGGTGTGGATGACAGAAACATCACGGGAGTGGGGAGATTGCTGTGATTTTGGAGGAAAGCAGGTGGATTAGGGGTATTTCCCTTTTACTCAGTGTTTCATCCTGAGGTTGTGTCATTAAACTCTACAGGGAGGAATGTGAATTTCCACTTTTTCCTTGAGACACATTCTGTCCAATTTTACAAATTTTATAAATGCATCTTTTAATTTAATTTAATTTTAATTGATATCAGTGTCTGCCATCACTAGAACAACTTTTTGAGTCATGTAATATGGATTTTTCCAGAATGCCATGTTCACTCTCACCTAAGTTATTTGAGGTACAGCTCCTTCAATATCTGTCTTTGGAAATGTTGTAGTTTGGGTTAACATTTTTCATTGTATTGCTTTTCAGAAAACACTAATTTCATACAAATGCGGTTGGCAGGTACCACAGAATGTGATGGTTTCTATTTATGGTTAATGTTAATCCATTGACCATATGGTAGTTTAAATTTCTGGTACAAATTCCTTTTGCATGGTGTTATAGCTCATTCCTGGACTGCTATAATTGTGTAATTTATTAATGTGAAAAATGGACTTTGAAATGTAATAGTCCAGAGCTAATATGGAGAGCTGGAGGGGAATTTAGTATGCTTAGAGAAGAGCCGTTACCATGGAAACTAATTCCTTTGAGTGAAGTCCCAGGTCCCTAGGCTGCAGGGTGGTTGTGTGGCTGGATGATGCAACCTGAGTCCAAGGCTCAGCTCTGACACAAATTTCCAGGTGCCACAGGCAAGTCCCAATCTCTTTGTTGTTTAACCTTCCCATCTGTGACTTGAAAAAGTCAGACTATTTCAGTGTTCACTAGACCTTGAAATACTAGTGACCAATAATATATTTGTTTAAAGTTTTTATTTTGGAATAATTTTAGATTTACCGAGAAGTTGTGACGATAGTAGAGTCGCCATATACCTATCACTCAGCTTCCTCTGATGTTAATCCCTTACATCACCGCAGCACATTTGTCCAAACTAAGAAACTGACATAGGTGTACTACTATGCACGAAGCTACAGAATTTCTTTGGATTTCCCTAGTTTTCCCACTAATATCCTTTTTCTGTTCCAGGTATCCAAGCCAGGATACTACATTGCATTTAGTTCTCATGTCTCCTTAGATTCCTCTAATCTATGACTATTTCTATCTTTGTTCATTATGACCTTGTCACTTTTACACAATACTGGCCACGTATATTATAGAATGTCTCAACTTGAAGTATTTTTAAAAAGCAAAACAAAATTGGAAGATTAGTCTAGGATTGGAAAAATTACACAAGTAAGGTGTATGAATGAAGTCTGTGTGTTGTGGGTGACAGAAAATTCTCCCTGAATTGTCCTGTCAAACAGGGAATTTATTGGCTCACATAACTATAAAGGCCAAGGGCGTACGTGGCTTCAGCATAACATTTGTTTCCAGTTCCACCTGCCTCTTGGCTTGGTTCTTCTCTCCTCTGAATATTCATGTCATTCTCAAATATGCACTCACCGCAAAATCAATTACAAGATGGTTTCCAGCAGCCCACATGGCTCTATCCAACCCGTGCGTGTGTGTGTGTGTGTGTGTGTGTGTGTGTGTGATACTCCCCTCTGCTCCACATTCACAACTAAGCCCTCAAAGGTCCTGATTTTACCATCTACACATCCCTGAACCTGTGAGAAAAGATAATCACCTTCTGCTTCTGATATGAGGATCTGTTGCCCAGAGTTTGTGGCCACTGTCTTATGACCATGAAGGGAGCAAGCTGACAGCTGAGGAGGACACAAGGGCCTTAAAGATGGATAAGAACCTGGGTTCTGGATGATGTCATTTAGTTGTGAAATTAATCAGCCCTAGATCTGGGTTGGTTGTAGGAAATAATAAATTCCCTTGTTGCTTAAGCTTCTGTTAGTTGAGTTTCATTTTACTTGCAAGCCAAAGCATCCTAAATGATATAATGAAATTGCAGATTTCCTTGTTGGATACAGAATATTACCTGGATACAGGTTTGCTTGTTTGGCTTCTCTATTTGACAGAATAATACAAACTGGACTTCAACATTTTCTGGCCCATAGTTTTCATTAGAATTATTGTTGAAAACTCCAGCTTCACATAGGCATCTTGGCAAAAACAGAAGTGATATTCATCAATTTCACACAATATAGGGTATTTGAGTAGTAGGGCCAATGTTTCTGGTTGCTTCTTCCCATGAAGGCAAGAAGCAAGCTGTGGGGACAGGCCAGGGAGGGGGCAGGAAGGGGTCTTCAGGGTGCTCCTCACTCAGAGCACCTCTAGTACATAGGCTTCTGCTCACCCAGTGGGCACAATGTGAAGTTGGTCAGAAAGGGACACCTTGTCTGGAGAAAACTTTCTCATGAAAAACATTTGGGCATCTGGGCTGAGGTGACTTCTCTAAGGCCTTTTCAACTAGGGCTAGCACTGCATGATGTGATGGTGGGGATGCCTCCATGCCAACAGCAAGGGACTCTTTCTCTCAGTTTAATAATCACTAAAGTAACGAGCATTTGAATAATAAAGATTTTTTAAATAAATATTTTTATAAAAGAATAAAATAGTTTTTTAAATAAAAGGATAAAAGTGATTTTTAAAAAGGTTTGAAGGCCTCCAGGGTGGCTCAGTCGATTAAGCATCTTCCTTTATCTCAGGTCATGATCCTAGGGTCCTGGAATGGAGCCCCGTATTGGGGGGCAGGGGTTCCTGCTCAGTGAGGAGTCTTCTTTTCCCTCTCCCTCTGCCGCTCGCCTGCTTGTGGTCTCTGGCGCGCGCTCTCTCTCTCTGTCAGATAAATAAACAAAATCTTTAAAAAAATAAAAAAATAAAAAAGGTTTGAATTGGCTTTTAAAAATCACTGAAATTAAAAAAAAAAAAAAAAAAGGAAGAAGAAGAATGTAATTGGTGAGAGAACAAACACCAGCCCATGGTTTCCCTTTAAAGAGTAATGTTTTCAAGAGCTAAAGGACTGACAATTTGAAAATGCACTGGCGTCTCTCCTCATTACGCCCTATGTACATTCACTTCTTTTTTGAAAGAGAACTTTTAATTGCTTTATGTACAGAAAACTCAACAGTGTACACTTAGCCCAGTTTGGTGGCCAGTTCTTTAGCCTTTGCCTTTTTGACCTTGGCAATGCAAGCCACCGACTTTGGACGGAGGATGATGCTTCCCCAGTGACAGCAGATCTCCTCACATCTGTCGTCATTGGTCCTGACATCTCCCACCTGCTTAGCCAGAGCTCCTTTGTCTTCCGAGTTAACTCGTGTGAAGGCGACAGTGGTCCAGGTCTTCCTATGGGCCAGATGCGCCAGCCCGGCCCTCCCCTGATAATGTAGCAGGAAACCCCATCTGATGACACAGGGCAGGGAGGAGGACAACCAGCTCCATGGGACCTACATCATGTGTGATCACTACCAGCTGAGCCTTCTTGTTTTTCACTAAGGTGGTGACAGTATTAACCCCAGCTTGAAGGACAGGAGGCCTCTGAGTGGGGACATCCCCTTTGCTAGCAGCTTTTTTTTTCATCCAGAGCCAACAATCTCTGCTGCTTCTCTTGCTTTGTCTCTGGTTTGTATCTGTGGGTCAGCTTAAGCAGTTGAGTAGCTGTTTGGCAGTCAGAGGCCTGGGTGAACTGGTTAATCACAGGAGGCACTTTTATTTATTTATTTATTTTTAAGAATTTATTTATTTATTCATGAGAAACCCAGAGGGAGAGGCAGAGACATAGGACGGGGGGGAAGCAGGTTCCCTGCAGGGACCCCAGTGCAGGACTTGATCCTGGGACCCCGGGATCACGACCTGAGGCAAAGACAGACGTTCAACCACTGAGCCACCCAGGTGCCCCTGCAGGAGACACTTTTAGACGTTTATAGTGAATAGCTCTTTGCGACAGCAGCCTGATGTAACGAGGCCATTTAACAAGGCAGGTGAGTTCCCTTTTGGGCTGGATGTCCTGTCTGATGCCAGAATTCTTGGCCTTCCCTCAAACAGAGGATTGATCACCTTCTTGGCTTCCTGATTCTTCATGACAGCAGGGGCCAGGGCCACCTTCTTCCCCTTAGCCTTCTTTCCTTCTGGCACATGGATGGCTGGAGGAGAGAGCTGCACTCATTTCTTTAATGATGTATATGCATAGTTGCTTCTTGCCCCTCTAGCTTTTTAAAATGAAAACAATTTCTACTCTGTCCTTCCCTCCCACACACACTTTCTCACGAGCAGATACATACTTACATGAATACTCTCAGACGTCCTGTGGATCTGCATATTTTAGGCATGTACATGAAGCCATTTATAAGGGTTTAATCCATGAATCATAAACAGAAGATTCTCATTAGGAATGAGCAGTGGCCTCCTTAAGCTTGCATAGTACTTATAGTATTTGAAGGTGGAAAACTCTCAACATTTTATAGAAGGCTCATCAATACACAGTGGACTCTGCATTTTGATATTAGACATTCAGAAATGGTATTCAGTCCAAGCAAGAGGCAATAAGAGTCTGACATGATAGCAGCACTGTATTCAGGGCCTGCCATAGAGCAAGCTGTCAAAAACATTTGCTGAGAAAAAAAATGACACGTTCCCTCCCATTTTTTATGACTGAATGAGAGAAACAGTTATTCAGGATAAAAAGTCACAAAGCAGAGCTTTAGGGAGAATCGGTGACTTTGGTATAAACAGCAGATATTCCTGGATTAAGTGCTGAAACCATTTTTAAGTTACTCTGTAAACTTCAACAGGGCTTTGGACAGCCTCATGTGGATTTGTTATTTTTCAGCAAATGAAACTTCTTTTTTAGTGTGAACCTGGCTCTGTTTCCTGAGCCCATTTTTCGGGGATTGCAGTTGTTCTCAGCAGCCCACATAAAGCCCTCAAGGGCCTGGGAGCTCACTCCATGGCTGAGGCTTACACTTTCCCTCTTCACTCTCAAATTAGTTTTACTGAAACCCTATCTTTATGTGGGTCAGGGCTTCCTTTTTCCTTAAAACTTCTTTTTTCACTTTAAAAACAAACAAACACAAAAAAACACTCCTATTTCCAGAAATTCCTTGCACTTCTTATTTCCTGTTGGCTTATTCAGAGGCATTTTTTGCTAATGAAATTTCAAGATGATTTCTTGAAACCGTTATAGAGTTATATAACTTTGCTGATTTAAAACTATCTTCTTTGCTAAATTCTTAACCGTTGAGTCTCTTTCTCTTTTCAGAGCAGAGGTTCCCTCTTAACTAATCATGGTTGTAAGAGCAAAACTAAAATGGATTGTCTTGCCAGGTGGATCTCAGTATTGCAGGGTGCCAATCCATCCTGACATTTCCCCTCCTCACCCATCCTGAACCCTCCAGTCTGATCCCAGACTTAACAGCCCTCTGTTCCATAACAATTATTATTACCACCTCCTGTTTTAATCCTGCTAATTGATACTATTTCACCTGAACCCCACTATGGACTCTGAGGGTCTACTATGGGCTTGTTTGGGGGCTTCTGGGACGTACTGTCAAGAAGAGAGCCTTGTACTGGCTATGGAGCCCAGTCTTTGATTCTACCTTGGTTTCCCCACCTGTAAAGCAAAGAGCCTGCAGTGGATGTTTTTATGGTTCCTTTACTCTCAAGGCCCTGATCTGTCCAGGCATGATGCCAGCCATTCTAACTACCTCAGAGAAGAAAATTCTAGACTTCATGGTTCTTTAATTTTTCAGCCCACTAACTCTATAAAAATTTCTTCCTTCCATCATATAAATCTTTTTCCATTCAGTCAAGGCCCGCTTCTGCAGCTACATGGATGCGTGGCGTTTATTTGCACACAGGTAGGTGTAGATGCTTTCCTTCTCTGCTTCATCAATGCTGATGACCACAATTACTCATTTGTTTCCAGAATAAAGATGACAGGTATAATGGCATGGTGCAGGGAAGATGGGCTTAGGCTGGGGAAGAAAGCTCCTCTGCTTCTGGATAATCTTGGCTTTCTGCATTTCGTTTCCCCCTCTGTAAGGGAGGATCTGGCCCCGCTGGCTGCAGGGTTGTTTTGAGGATGCATTGAGAGGATGCACTGAAATGCCCACAGTGGGTGGATGTCCTCAAGATCCGTGATTACACTGGCTTGAGGAGGACAGGGATCTGGCTGTGCATGGAGACCCCTCAGGAGTAGCTTTTACCCCATGGAATCCTTGGTGGAATGAGGTGGGTTATAAACAAATGAAAAGGATAAAGTGGGAATAGAGCCTCTGAGAGACTCCCTGTGGAGTCCCTGTGACTCTGTGGGGGTCCTGTGCAGGGAGCACTTATCCAGAACACCGTGGCTCGCTCCTGTGCCTTCTCCATCCTTGGGTTAAAAACAAAAACTTTCCCAAACTTTCCCATTCCTCCCTGGC
This sequence comes from Canis lupus baileyi, assembly GCF_048164855.1. Lineage (NCBI taxonomy): Eukaryota > Metazoa > Chordata > Mammalia > Carnivora > Canidae > Canis > Canis lupus. The sequence continues at coordinate 21,345,508 of NC_132859.1, read as the reverse complement.
CTGGCTGCGAATGCTGAAATTCCATCCCGTGTTTGTTGTCACCCGCGGGCCCGTTTCCATGGTTACCCAGATTCCAGGCGCTGGCCCAGGGCCCACCACAACCCATCCCTCAAAGTCTCCTTGGCAGAGGACAAACATTCCTCCTCACTGTGACCGCGGGAGCCGAGAGAGGCGCACTCCACCGCCTCTCCACAGATCCGTCCCAGCCCTGTTCCTGTGGGATGTGCATGTTCTAGGTGGTTCTGTTCAGCCTCAGTTTTGGGGTTGTGAGCACAACATAACGATTTCCTCCATTTCTCTTTTCCTCATTTAAGCTGAGGAATTACTTTCTTGTACCAAACATTATACCCTTGGCAAAGACTCCAGATGGTTCTCATTAAAATTCCAGTTCCTTTTTTTTTTTTTTTTTTGCAATTCCTTCCCCCCCCCCATTCTCCTCATACTGTTATGTCAAAAATAAACACTAGGATGAGGATTGAATGAGGGGTCTTGAGTAGAACAGTTCAAGTGAATGGAATTTTTCAGAGCCCCCTGGTGTGGCCTGAAGGCGCCCCCAGGTCTCCTTCTGACCAAAGGCCACCTCACCTCTCATGGGGCTTTAGAAATATGCACTCGTGGTAGGGCATATTTGATATTAAAGGTGCCCTTGGCCATGAGCAATCTACCTCTATAGGAAGGGAGGCAGAGGGCCACCTGGGTCCTTGCTCCCCAGTAGGTCCTGGCCCTGGCTGCAGAGGGACTGGGCAGGGGGCTGCTATCCATCCCAGTTAGTGCACACAGAAGCTTCAGAACATTTCTCAGGAGTCTGGCTCCCAGAGTGAGGCGCACTTGCTCTAAGAAGTCAGTGGGAAGGACTGCCAATGCTTTTTTGCTTTTTTAGCAGTTTTGCAAGCCATGAGATTTGCCCCCATCTCTGAAAACAATCTGCTTGCGCCGGGAAAGTGTGTGTGTGTTTGTGTGTGTGTGTTCAAGGATGTGTATTTGAGGTGATTTTATTTCCAACTTTTTATTACGAAAAAATCTTTAAAATATGGAAAGGTTGAAAGAATAGTGCAAATGAATACCCATATCACTCTACCTAGATCCAACACATGTTAATTTTGTCACATTTGCTTTCTCCCTTTCTGGATAAATAGAGACATGACAGACAGATCAATGTCTATATATCTTCTAGTTAGGCATTTGAAAATTGGAATCTTGCCCCTACAGTGTTTTATAACCTTTTAATTTATGTGTTAATATAATTACTTAATATATGACATTCTATTTTTTTACCTTTTTGTTTTATTTTTATTTTTTTACATTTTTAAAATTTAAGTTCGTTTAATACATGACATTCTAATATAATAATTCTTATTGTAAAATATTCAAACATTGATAGTACAGATGAGAGGGTAGAAGCAAAAGCCCTGCCAAAGGCCCTCCTCTGCCCACCCCACCCCCCATAGAGTAGCTTGGTTTGTGTCCTTCCTGACCTTTGTCTGTGTTTATACAGACATACACATGTTTCGATAGAAACATGTTTTGTTACACGTGTTTTTAAACATAAATGAGATCATACTATACATGCTGTTTTGCCATTTATTTTTCACTTGGAAATATATCTGAGATCTTTCCATATTAGTGCTTGGAGCTTTGCCTCATTCCCTAACGACTGCAAAATATTCCAAAGAATGGTTGTACCGTAATTTTCTTAACTACCACATATTGATGGACAATTCAGCTATATATTATTATTTTTCCATTACTCACAGTGACGCAATTAATATCTGTGGAAAATGTTTTTTTGGGGACATGTAGCAGGATTTCTCATTGACAGATGCCTGGAAGTAGAATGCTGGGTTTGATAGGATGTACATTTTATATTTGGGGAGATCCTGCCAAACTGCTCTTCAAAACGGTTGCAATGACACACACAACCTCCAGAAGAGGGCCCATTTTTCCCTTACCCTCAGTAGCACTGAATTTTAGCCTTCTTTTTGTTTACGTTCTAATGAAAGAAACCATTTCATTGTTGGTTTAATTAGCATTTCTTCAATTTTTAATAAGGCTGACCATTGTGTCAGAGTTCAGCTACAGAGGACAGAAGCCTCTCTGCTTAGTTTATGTAGAAAGCTAGGTAGAAAAGGGTAGGGGAAACGCTTGATTTAAAATAGGGAATTGGGTGCTTCCAACTTTGTTACATCAGGTGGAAAAGCAGGACCGACTCTCAGAACTCCAGCTCAGAACCAACCCGCCAAAGGAAACGCTCCTTCCATGACCAGGAAACTGGGAATTTGGGAGGCTGTGCATTAACTGCTGACTTGGTAATCTGGAAACCAGGAAGCCTCAGACACACCTGGCATCCAGGATCATACTGCCTCAGCTGCATTGTAGACACCCTACATCCTGTCCAAGCACCCATGAAGCTGGAGACTGCATCTAGACAGTGAGATTGCTGCTATGTTGATACAGGGGTGGGGGTGGGGGGGTGGGCGGACGGACAAACAAAAAATAAGGACCCCTCCCCCACCTTAACCCTGTGTGCTACCAAGAGTCAATAGATTTCTTTCTTTTTCTTTTTTTCTTAACGATTTGATTTATTTATTCATGAGAGACACAGAGACAGAGGCAGAGACATAGGCAGCCTTTTCAGGGAGCTCGATGTGGGACTCGATTCTGGGACTCCAGGATCATGCCCCAAGCCAAAGGCAGATGCTCAACCACTGAGCCACCCAGGTGTCCCAAGTCAGTAGACTTCTTGAGGGTATTTCTCCCCAGGGGAACCCAGGTTGCATGCAGAATCTCAGCTCCAGGGAAGCCTGGGGATTGTTAGATTAGTTTTTTAGGTTCCAGTGTGCCTCAAGGCAAGCTACAAGGTAGTAGGCATGGAACTGAATGAATCAATCTGAAATATCTGCCATAATCATATTTTCATGTTTTATATCTTTTTTTTCTTTGAGTTGCCTGATCATCCCTATTGCCCATTTTTCATTCAGAGCTACCATTTTCTTACTAATTTATAGAAGCTTTGTAGATTATCCAAAAAAAATAATCCTTTGTCTCTTATATATGTTACAACCAGCTTCTATTCTTTTAACTTTTTTTTTTGTTATGCAAAGATCTTGACTATTTTTGTACTTTATGGTCCTTTGGTTTTGTAGCTTACTTAGGAAGGCCTAGTTGGTTCAAGGTTCCTAAAGTATACAACTACATTTTCTCCTAACATCTTCAAAAATTTTTTAGGTTTAATTCTTTAAACTATCTTGAATATGTGATGTGAGGTAGGGATCTAGTTTAATTTTGTTTGTTTGTTTGTTTACCCAGAAAGAAAGCCAATTGTCTCAGCATAATTTGTTGAATGAATTTATTTTTTTATCATACTTTAAATTTGGAGAAAATTTTAAAACATAGTATGACCTCTTAGCTCTCTCTGATGCAGAACCAGGGTAAAGCTTTAAAAAAATTACCTTACCCCTTCACATTTTGGTTCTCTTTAAAATAGAGTTTTGGTGTTTCCTTAAGTACAGATATGGCAAGATCATTCCTCCTTGATTGTGTCTCCTTTTCCTTGAGACCAAGGTCTAAGTTCTTTTGAGTAGCTCTATCTGTTCAACAACCCCTATGGGCCTTTCCAACATGACTTCCTTGCTTCTTCCCTAGAAGGGAGATCACATGATTTGATTTGGGTGACAAAAGCCAAAAACTTGTGTAGCTATTTTTGTCAGCATTTTCTTTGTGACATTGTAATATTCTGTTCCTGATACTTCTCTCACTTACCGGGTATTTCTCAATGTGGTCACCATTGGTAGTTTGGATAGAACAGTTCTTTTTTGTAATATAGTTAACAGCCCTGGCCAACATACCACTAAATGTAGCAGTGTTCTCTGATATCCACTTCTCCATCATCCCAGTCATTGTAACCCCCCAAAAAACTTCCTGTTTCGAAAGATATCAGCTCTACTCTTAGTGGAAGGAAGAGAGAGAAGGAGGGAAACACTAGTATTGAATTGGAAATGAGAAGGTATCAACAAAAAGGCCCCTTGCCAAGTCTGCTTCTCATCTCTAGATGTATAAATTTAGCCTTTCAAAGGCTGTCTTTTCCATAAGGCTTTCCTGAATTTCCTCAGTTGTAGATTATTCCTCTTCTTAATATTTTTTACTTTTAATTTACTTTTAAATTTAATTTAATTAATTTACTTTTTAAAGTATAATCTGTATTCCCAATTTTGTGACCCTGAGATCAAGAGTCACATGCTCTACCAACTGAGCTAGCCAGGTGATTATTCCTCTTTTGATTCCCCTCTTCTGTGGGAGAAGATTTCTATTATCAGTTTATTTATCCATCCACCCACTCATCCATCCATTTGTCCATCTATCCAGCAAGTATTTCGTGAGCGCTTGTAGTGCACCAGGAACACTGACCCCCCACTTTAAAAAAAGATTGTATTTTATTCATGAGAGACACACATAGAGAGATGGAAACATAGGCAGAGGGAGAAGCAGGCTCCTTGTGGGGAATCTGATGCAGGACTGGAGGATCACGCCGTGAGCCAAAGGCAGACAGACACTCAACCACTGAGCCACCCCGCTGTCCCATCATTGACCACTTTCTTCCTAGATTATCGCCCTTGGCATATGTGTTTTATCTGGTCTAACATGTCATCTCAGGTAGGACCCCCCATGTGATCCAGCCTGGCATCTCCCACAGTGCTTTGCAAAGTGTTGGTGCTCCTGCTGAATGTCAGTAGAATGAAAGCTACTGAATGCTGACACAAGTTTTAACCCACATTCCAATTTGTATTTGAAACCTGTGAGAATATTTTTTGAAACAATGCTACTCTGATTTCACAATAGCTACCTTATTTTTTTTAAATTACCCATAACCCTGCCACTTTTTTGGGAGATAAAGCAAGATATGACAGTTTCCTTTTTGGTCAGTCTGACCTTTGTCCTCAGACACCTCAGTCTGGCCTTTGTCCTCAGATTATTGGTGACCACCAATAATCTGTTGCCTTTCCTTCCAGACTTTTAAAAGCATGCTTATGCAAATTCACATACAGATACGACTACAAGTATATTTATTTTGTTTAAATTAGCATTAAGAGGTTGTATGAAACATGGAGAACAAATTAAAAATTTACAGAGTAAATAAATGATGATATCTAACTTAAGTGTATATAGTTCTTTGTAACTCCAAAACAGTTTTGAGTGCTCTGTACTTATTTTACCTCCCAGCCCTGTAGTGTAGGCTCAGAGATGATGACAGACAGGCTCCTGGTCACACAGGTAGTGGTGGGGCTAGAATTTGAACCCAGATCTTCAGCCTCCTATTTCACTGCTGTTTCTACTATGCAAAATTTCTCTCCTGAGGACTCTTTTGGGGATGATTATTTGCACACTAAAATTATTCTTTGCTTGACTTCAGAGTACCAGTGTAGAATTCTTTTGAAATGCTTAAATGTTTTATTATATTGAAAACAAACAATAGCTAATGTTTATCAAGTGCTTACCATATGCCAGAAACTGTTCTGAGCACTTTACTCGTGTTTGCTCGTTTGGCACCCCCATGAGCCTATCACATGAGCAGTACTGTCAACCTTCTTTCCGATCCAGAAACCGAGGGTCAGAAAGGTAAATAACTGGCCTGGGAATGGGCAGCTGGTGTGTTCCACACTGGGTTCCGAATCTGTATTTTTCTGCCTTTTTCTGCCTCCACGGTCTGTACTCTTAGCTGCTATATTTTGGTCTGTACTCTCAGCTGCTATATTTTGTAGCAGCCTACATAGGGTGTACTTACATGTAATTTCAAATATTTCACTCATGTGAAATGAAGCAAGGTGCAAACTTGACCTGAGTTCTACTTTAAAGGTATTTGCAACATGAAAGAAGAAAGAGAGGTCTAACGTGGGGTAAGATATTTAGATAAATGCTAAAATCAGAGGCAAACAGCAAGAAAGAGAGGAATAGGAACCCAGGGACATAAAGCTCGCTGCTTGGTTGACAGAGAAGGAGGGAAACTAGGTGAGAGAGGCAGGCAGCAGTCTGTGGGCTCTGGGAACCAGCCCGGGGCTCATTTTTTCTAGGTAACTGCAGCCACTGCTGCCCGTCCTCCCAGGCTGAGTACTGAGACTCAGGAGCACCTGGTCTCCCAGAGGGTAGTCCTGTGTGAGCAGGAGCTGTGGGTGGAGGGGAAGGAGGAGCTCTCAGCATCTGCACAGCCCTGATTGCTGACAGCCCAGAAGCTGGCAGGAGGGCAGTGGAGAGCCAAGGGTGAGAAGGATGGGACCGGAGAGAAGGGTGTCCCTAGGCCAGCCCATGTTCCCATCTGCCTGGGCTGAGCTGGAGAAGGCCGTGTGGGGTCCTGATGACAGGGGGTAGGACATCCCCACTGGCAGGGAGGCAGGGACACTGCCTCCCTTCTGTTCCTCGAGAAGTCCCGCAGTTAGACCATGTGCCAGAGTGAGTACCAGTCTGTGCACATGGTGATGGGCGCAGGGGTACTTCTTGAGACTTAGATGACATGTGAGGAGGAAGCGTGGGCAGAGATGCCAGGAGAGTGGAGGCAAGATCATGGTGTGGGCGGAGGAAAACCCCCTTTGCCCTTGGGTGGTGGCCCCACGATAAACGGGATCTGACTCACCAGGGAAGGCGGAGAAACTGGGATGGGTTTATACATCAACCTCCCTCACTTCCTTTGGAGTCACTTGGTTGTTTTCAAATTCTCCACCCGTTGTCGGCTCCTGCCTCCCCTCATCATATCCAGTGTGTATATGTGTGTACATGTGCAACTGGCTCTAGGTAAGGATAAAATTGGCTAACAACAGGAAATTGTGCCTATTTTTGCCCTATGAAAACAGCTTTTCCGTATGGTTCAACATGATAGGGTAAATGGAAATAAGAACCAAGGTAGGGAACCCTTCATGAGCTAAGGTGTTGACCATTGTTCTTGTATCTTGTTTCAATCAGAGGCTTTATTCCGAGACAAGTGGATTGCTGTACCTAGTGCAACAGAGTCTAAGTTCATATAGTAGTTGGCTAAAAGATGGATAAAATTTAGGCACAGAGCGACGCCTGGGTGGCTCAGGGGTTGAGCGTCTGCCTTTGGCTCAGGGTGTGATCCTGAGATCCGGGATCAAGTCCCATATTGGGCTCTCTGCGTGGAGCCTACTTCTTTCTCTGCCTATGTCTCTGCCTCTCTCTCTCTCTATCTCTCGTGAATAAATAAATAAAATCTTTAAAAAAAAAATTAGGTACAGACATGCCCTGGGATTGGGTGGTAACTTTGCTTCAAGTTCTCTCAGCTGTCCACAAATCCTGGCCTAATGACTTCTAGTGTTTGTCTACCTACCCTCTTATTCCATGGGTCGGATGGGCTAGCTTTCAGGTGGTGACAATGACAGAGGACTCACTCAAGCTCAGGAAATAATTTCAGCAAAGGGTCTGTAGGAGCAGGACTGCCTTTCAGGATGCCTGGAGGTCTGCCCCAGTTTTTTTCTTGTCGCTCCTGCTGGATATGCCTGCTTTTTTGATACCCCAAACACAGAATATTCGTGGCTTGAATTTTCATTCTCAGTCAAGGGCATTTGCTGGGTCCATGTGGTCACTGTTCAACATGGAACTCCTACAGATGGCTGCCATAGTTTTAAGGACCAGCTATGTAATTTATCGTGTTCAACAATCGTTAAGAATTTCAAGACAGCCTCAGCAGACTCTTCTGAATGCAACCTGTGTGGTTACACGGGTTGCATGTGCCTTATGTGGATCCTAGTTGGCCCAAGGGCAGGGGCCAAGGCCGCCACCAGGGCCTGGAAGGCCATAAGCTGTGAAGTCTACTTGAGACCATTCAGATGCCTTTCAGTACCATCTCCTTCTGCTCTTCCACTAATTTCTTTTTTTCTTTTTTTTAGGATTTTATTTATTTATGAGAGAGAGACACACACAGACAGAGACAGAGAGGCAGAGACACAGGCAGAAGGAGAAGCAGGCTCTATGCAGGGAGCCTGATGTGGGACCCAATCCCAGGAATCCAGGATCACGCCCTGAGCCAAAGGCAGGCGCTCGACCACTGAGCCACACAGGAATCCCTCTTCCACTACTTCCTATAGGTGCTCACGGACAGGGCGCAGCATGGCAAGGAAGTGGGGAACAAATGTAACTGTGGGTAAAACAGGGCCAGATCAGGACAGGAAACGTTGGAAAACTTCTAGAGCCTAATGGATCACTCTAGGATGATGCCTAAATTCTCCAAAATAATTTAACACAGAGAGCTGGGAACTAGCTTAATGAAAGAGTCCCCAGGGCAGACTATGAATATGGTTTGGAGTCACAGGCTGGCACAATTCTTGATTCTGGCTACCTTTTTCTGTAATTGAAGTTCCAACTGCCCTCATGGTCCATGTGCCCTCACTTGCCCCTCGCCCCCAAAAAGCACAAGTGAGGGCCCCACTAAGTAAGTGAACCCATTGAGGGTGGCTGGACAGAACCTCAGGGGTCAACACAAATCCCGACCCAGCACTTCGGGCAACCAAGATCTGCAGAATCACTTCCAACCCAAAGACCACATTTATTCAGGATGGTCAGTCCGCTGAAAGCGGTCTGCGATTCACTTTGTCAAAGGAATTGAGCGCCCCCTGCTGGGTAGGTAGCATTGACATTAAGCTGTCCACTTCCAAGGCACCCAAATCAGAAAATACACCTTTAGCCAATTAACCTCGAATAAAACCCAGAAACAGTACGACTCATAGTGATAACGTTGTAAGTTATAAGAGTTATATGTGGGATTGGTAATAAGTGGAATTTTTAATTGTTTCATGACTCCTGGGTCCCTAACAATTTTTTTTAGATCTTAAAGATCTTATAGATCTTTTCTTATAGAAACAAGGCAAACATTTCAAAGTACTAAGTGTTCCAATAGGATTTCCTACCCATTTCAGAGAGAAGTGGTCACAGAAGAGATCTCATAGGGGTGGCCGCATGGTCCAGGGAGAGGACATGGGTTTGGAGATTAACCAGCCTTGGTTGCAATCTATCTACTACTGGAGTGGTTTCAACTTGGAACAGGTTGTTCAATTTTGAGTTACCATCTCATGATCACGAGGCCAATGTCCACCTTCAAAAGTGGATGTGAGGGCTAGAGATCCTGTGCCTGAATCACTCAGAATCGCTCAGTTAACTGCGGGTGTCACCGTTACTGTTACTCTCTTATTAAGAAGTGGGTCTAAGTTGGGCTTCAAAGGATGGGCAGCTCATGGATGCAGATCCTACTTTTCTAGGGGGTGGGGGCTGCATCTAGAGTCCTGCATCTGGCTCAGAGCACCTGCCCCTGGGTCACAAGGACAATGCTCATACTGGGTACTCGTTTCTTTTGAACCCCACAACCACGATCAGGGTGCTGGCTTCCTGAAATACACCTCTCACTGGGCCCATCTGGATAATTCTCCCTCTAAGAGATATTCCTGGTCCCTCTTAGTCCATCTCTGTCTGGCGAGCTCAAGCCACCTTCATCTCTCTTGAGCCACTGCAAAAGCTTTTCTGCCGTTCCACTGTTCTTAGTTGCTCAAACCTAGAGTAACTTCTATGTGATAAAATAAGATCTGATAGGGGCCACTCTCCTAGCTCCTCCCGCTTACCTGCCCGCCTTGCTTGTAATGCCAGTCTCACCTCTTGGCTTTATGCAATTCTCTTGGCTTTATGCAATTCGCTCTCCCTGCCATCGACCCTCATCCCCAAATTCCTCTCCTGGCTACTCCTTCAGGAGCTAGCTTCCCGCCTTCAGGGGTTAGCTCATAAACTCAAGCTGGGTAAGAGAAATAGCAAACTTTGTTTTCTGCAAAGCTGCAAAGCAAATGAATTTTTTTGGCTCCTCTCCGCTGTGCTGCAGCAGAAATTAAATCTGTGGTCACGGGGGTGTTTCCTCCTTTTAGGGTCTCACAAGCCTTGGGATGTTCATGAGTGACCTTAAAGGTGGGTGAGGCCCTCTCACCCAGCTAATTCCTCAGCTCATCTGGGTCACTGCTGCTGTCCTCATGGCCAACTCTGAGGGGCTCCGGAAGGGGGTGGCTCCAATGCTTGGGGGGTCTTTGCCTAGCTTGGAAGACACTCCAAAACCATGAGCCTCTGAAGTTCATCTCACTGGGTACCACCAGTGACTGGGGCGCAGCTTTCCACTACTCTCGAGAGGTTCCTCCTCTCCTTTCCTCCCCTGCTTCCCAAACAAGGGGTAGGGTTGTTTTTGAACTCATCTATTCCCTGTTGGGAACAAGCAGCACAAAGGATCCAACCACTTGCTTGGGAGTAGGAAAAACTCATAAACAAAATAAATATTTAAAGTCATGTGCTATAAAGGCTACCTGTTACAAGGTCTTGTCTCAATTATCGAATCTAAGTCAGGCCTCCCAGTCCCGCTCTCCATACCCTGTGGTATAGGGGCCCCACTGTTGGGGCCCCCATCTGGTCTGTCTGTGTACCCATGCCTTGACTGCCTGCTCTGTGTCCACTATCAAGAGCTCATGGCCACACTGTTTTCTGGAGTGCCTCCTCCCTGGAGGATGGTGGGAGGACTATGTAATGCACTGAATACAAATGGCCTGGCCACTTGCCTCAAGGTGGGAAAACTCTTGGGGACATCACATTCCATAGCACCTGTGGAACCTGGCTGAGCTAGACTTGAACCTGATGCCATCTTTGCTCACTTTCCTCCTCTGCTCTATCCTGTTTCCCTCACAGGCTCCTCCTGAGACCACAACCTCGACAAACCCCTTACACAAGAAACTCCACCTCGGGCTTTGCTTCTAGGTACCCAACCTAAGTGATAGCCTATTATTTCCCTTCCTAGCACATGTCACAACTTAAAATCATATATTTGTGTAACCATTGGCTTGATTCTTGTCTCTCCATTAAACATAGGCAGAAGCTGTATTTTTGTTCACTGTTACATTCCCAGCCCCAAATGAGGTGCCCTTTACAGAGGACAGCAATGCGCGGGTTTGCACAGCCTCTCAAACCTCACTCTGCACTTTCCTCTTTGGGTGCTGTGGCACATTTACTTGAAAATCCACCCTACAACAGCCACCTAGCAACTCTTGTGGCCACCAGCCTCCAGCCAGTCCTACATAGGCAGATTCTAAAGCTGCGGTGGACAACGTGGCCCATGTTTGGTCACCTAATTCCTGACACAGTGCGCTGTGGTTTTTGCACCTGTCATAAACAGGTTAGCTCATAACCTGATAGTACAGAAAAATCAGAGTTAAAGGCATATGTTGAACCAGTCACTTTCAAACGCAGATGTCAGTGTTTGACAGTGTTTGTTTGAGCCTTTTGGCTCAGAGGGCCAAATATTCTGCATTCCTGAAAAATCCCAATTAGTTTCTCATTCTGGTATTTTCACATTGCACTTTGCTGTCACAAAACTAGGTGGTGTACATTGTTGAGTGTAGATCTATCACTTCAAGATCTGAATTAGGAGACTGAAAGAAAACATTTTGTATCTGTATATTTTTCAAAAATATGTACAGGAAAAAGGAGCCAGGTGTTAGTTTCCTATAGGGGGAACATTCTCATGGAGATACTGTAAGGCCAAGTCAGTCCACTTCATTTCTTGTTCTTTAACAGATTCTGTGGTGCCACCGTTGTCCTGTTCAGGTTCAGGAAGCTCATTCTGCAAAGGTACAATGCACATTCAGAATGCTGGTACACTCTGCATTGACAACCCCCTTAAAACCAAGAGTACTTAGAATTCAAACCTGTGAGTTCGTAGAAACAGGCAGCATAATTGATACCAATATATCCTAAAGAAAGAACTTGAAGCAAGGGATGTGAGGCAATCTTATAAGTATTACTCAGACGTGCCCTGGTCTATCTCCGGTAGGGAATGATAGCATGATGATACTGGCACTTGTGCAAGAGGCAGTCTGGCAGAAGGACGAAGAGTACAGGCTTTTGGAAGGCACTGGGATCCAAGCCCACAATACCGCCATTTGCTGGGTTACTTGGGCAAGGTATTTAACCCCTCGGACCCTTGTTTCCTGTTTGGCAATGAGAGGAAAAACCCATCCCTCATAGGACCTATGAAACTAAAGGAGGTAATTGAGATCAAGTGCTCGCCACTGTGGGTGGCCATCCGATGCTCAAGGAAGAGCTGATGTTATTACTAGTGGCTAGGATCACTGAAAAGTCCCAATACCAAATCCTTTTTTGGGAAGCTGCTTTAATTTAATACATTTGCTGGAATATTCCTTAAGCACAAGAAATGTATTTAAAAAAAAAACTCCCCTGTACCCAACATGCCCAAATTATTATGGAGGTGAGCGGAGAGCACTGAAAATACAACATAACAGGTGAGACGCCCCCCGTAGTGATGGAGCACAGCAACATAAACCCTAGTAAATGACCCTTTCATACCCTGACAGCAATGGTCACAGAATGGTAAGCCATGGACCACTTAGTATGGAATCTGACGTTTAGTGGTTTTTTTCAGCTTATAATTTAATTTACATATAACACTGTGTGAGATTAAGGTGTACGACTTGATGATTTGACATATATATATATATATATATAATATAACATATAATATATACTGTGAAATGATTATCAGGATAAGGCTAGTTAACACACCCATCACCTCATATAATTAACCATGTTTTTACATGTGTGATGAGAACTTTCGGTAGTTTCCTTGTATTTTAAATTTATTACTACCAGGTTTCTGCTTTGTAGCCGAGTTTAATGATACCAATATATTTCTTTTCAATTATTTGAATTTACACTTTTTTTGGAGGGGCAGCAAACTCAATATTGAGACTTTCAGTTTCCCACTGACTCCAATGTGCAGTATATACGTTTTTCTCCTTTTAAATTATGTTCAATATATATAAAATGATTCACTTACAATATGTATACATATACCTGAACCATATACATTGTTTTCCAAACATAATACTGAGATTCAAACATATCTGTACAAATTGCAAAGAGCTATCATTTACTGTAAAGCAATCATACATTCAAACTTAAAGAGAAAGTTCGGTTCCAATAATTATTTACAGCTCACAAAGCACAAACAAGTCCTTAGTGCTGAATTATTTCATTCACAGGCAAGCAACTTTACTTAATTTATTGTATCCATGGTATGTGTTGTTTTAAAAATATTGAGAGAGAGAGAGAGAGAGAGAGAGAGAGCACGAGTGCTCATGTGCACAGACTGAGCACACTGAGCCTGGAGCCCCACATGGGGCTCGATCCCAGGACCCTGAGATCATGACCTGAGCCAAAACCAAGAGTTGTACACTCAACCAACTGAGCCACCCAGGTACTCTACTGTGGTGTATGCTATAAAATAATACCTCTCATTTGGCCACTACTGTCTCTTATGTTAAATGCCAAAATGAAAAATATGTGTATGTGCTTAGAAACCAACACAAAGTATCATAAACACAACAATCAATTATGGTGGTATCCTGCAAAATGCCCTCAAGTCTTGGCAGCTACTCCTATGAAAAAGCCTATTTCCTCCTATTTCCCCAATTTCAGGTTGGGACTGGCCAAGTGACTTGCTTTGGCTAAAAGAGAGCAACGACAATGTCCATGGACCCATTCTTGGCTAAGCTCCACGAAGCCTTACAGATCCTCTCCTGCTGCTCTTGAAACCCTGAGATGGCCATGTGCGGTGTAGGCTAGACTAATGGGTAATGAGCCTTAGGCCTAATCACCTCATCATCCCAGCTGACCTGCTATCTACCAGAATATGTGAAAAGTCTCCCCATCCCCCAGGTGGCCTGCTGACTGCACAACACCAGCAAGTCCAGGAGGGATAAGCTAAGCTGGCAAAGGCTGGAAGACCCTCTCAGCTGAGACATAAAATCACGAGATAAACAGCTGTTGTTTTAAGTCACTGTTTTTTTTTTTTTTTTTTTTTTTTGGGGGGGGGGTTGTTAGGCAGCAAGAAAAGCTAACCAGTACACACTGCCTTAGAATCACGAGGTAGAGGAAAAGACACAGAATAGCAAGATGGCCAGACTACAGCATGGATATCATCTCCTTCCACAGTAGTGGTCCCCAAATCCTGCCATAAGCCTGTCCAGAATTCAGCAGTTCCCCTCCACTAGTATGCTTTTGTTCAGGCTCTGCTCCCCTGCCTATACCACTGTAATCGCTTCCTACCTGGCCCCTCTGCCCTGTCACTTGCCCTTTTCTCCATGGTACACATTCTCTAACAGTGTTTCTGAACAGATGTTCTAAAACTCAAATTTCAGCATAGCAGATTTCTATTTTGAAAACCACTCATTCCTAGTTATCCTCAGAATGAAGTCTAAGCATGGCATCAAATATTCCTCTCAAAATCTGGTCCAAGCCCATCTTTTCTGCCTACTTTGGGTGACAAATACATTCTCTATCCACAATGAATGTCTCACCGTCTCCAAAAGCCTTTCAAAACTCTGAGCCTTTGTACATCTGTCCCCTCTGTTGGAGTGCCCTCGTCCACCTCCACTAAATTTCTGTGCTCCCTTATGATCAGCCTAATTATTACATTCTCTCTGAAGCCTTTCCTGATGCCCAAAAGGCAATCAGCCACCTCCTTTCCTATGTAGCTATTCAAAACCCCACTTATAACATTTATTATTATAATTACTTATTTATATGTGCTGCCTCTCTAGACCCCCAGGAACAGGAACTGTATCTTATGTTCACATAGTCTTATGGCACACAGTAGGCTTCAAAGAAATGCCTGTAAAATGAAAAAAGTTTATAAGACAGAATCTGGAGCCTTCACACAGACCTAGGTGTGAAGTTCAACTTATCAGCTATCAGGCTTTGCACACACTGCCCTACAGTTTCTTGCTGTAAAATGGGGATAACATCACTACCCTTGCAAGGGTGTTTCAAGGGTCAGAGATAATGTATGTCAAATTTTAACCTCAGTCCACATCATAAAACTAGTATTAAGTGGCAGCTAGAATTCTCATTGCATACTCTTTTGATGATTTTTCTAAACTTGAACTAAGCTGTGAATTATTATCTGATATGTGTATTATTTGTTGAACAGATTATCATCTCTTAGCCTTTTTTTTTTTTTTTTTTTTAAAGATTTTATTTATTTATTCATGATAGTCACAGAGAGAGAGAGAGAGAGAGAGAGAGGCAGAGACACAGGCAGAGGGAGAAGCAGGCTCCATGCACCGGGAGCCCGACGTGGGATCCGATCCCGGGTCTCCAGGATCGCGCCCTGGGCCAAAGGCAGGCGCCAAACCGCTGCGCCACCCAGGGATCCCTCATCTCTTAGCCTTAAATGAAAACGTGGGTGGTTCGAATTTTACTTCTCAGTAAATAGCAGCAGCAGTCTACGTTTTATTAACAGCTCTTCTCAGGGCACTTGGCATGCTCTGACGAAAAACAGTCCATGGAGCCTATTCTCCTTGTTGTTAGGCCTTTATGACATAAATAGGAGTTTAAATAAGCATTTACAAACGTACAACTTTTAGATCCTTTATTACAGGAGGTTCAACAAACTCCTTGCAGGAGAGTTCTCCAGAGATTAGGAAAGAAGAGAGTATCCTAGGACCCTTTTGGTCTAAATGCAAAAGAAAAGCCAGGTGTCCTCCAAACATTTTCCAGGGAAACTAGGATAGGTGTGTTTCAAGAATATGTCTCTAAAAATACCAAAAGATCAACCATAGACAGGCAAGTAAGAAATACAGTGTAAATGCCATTACTTCTTGTTCCTCTCCATCTTTTGTACATTAAACTCTCATCATCTGGTTTACTAGCTTTGCTGTGGTGGACAGAACATGGCGCAGAAGTCTTGGGTCCAGTCCTGATGTGACCCCTAACTGAGCTCATCATATCAGCTCTTTGGATCATATTTCTCTTCAAATAAAAATTCAAGTTACCCCCAATCTTCCCGAGTTAGAGGACTACATGGCTTTGATTTCTGTACCCTACGAGTTTGTCCATCGACATCCTCCTACTAGGGCTCACCAGATCATACCTCTAACCCACCATCCTTGGCACAAATTATAGCCTACCAGTGGTATTGCAACATCCTCATATGGCAGCTTGTCTTCTCGCCAAGCATCGTCAATCAAATCCAAGATCCTTCCATCTCTCTGTACCTCACTGTCCATTCTCCTGCAGCTTTGATCTTGTCAGATCTGTAAGCCAAAGAGATTATTTCTTAAACATGACGACTTAGGAGGTGATGTAATCTACCATTAGGATTCCCCAGGCCTTTTAGCCTGGATGTGTCTTTTGGTGTAACATGACCCTGGGAAATGGGAAAGACTCCTCTTCTCATCAATAGGATCACAGTCTCTCCCTACTGCCCATCCCCTCTCCTCTCATGGACGCTTTATAACATATACATGTCTGTGTGTGTATATATATATATATATATATATATATGTGTATATACACACACACGTATATATGTATATGTATGTATGCGTGTGTACGTATATATATGGCCCCGTTGACAGATCAGTGTCATAGTGTGACAGATGCCTTGTGTGCAAGGCCACAGTGTACCTAGAATGTAGCTTTTCTCTCCTAATTTGCATATTCACCTTTCCCTGTTCAGGATGCCTTTCCCTGGTTCACAACCAAGTGTTCTCTGTCCCCTTTAGCCTTCTCTTGCACAATTTTTTACAAGTCTCCACCTGCTTTGGCTCTAGTATTAGCATTCTTAGGCACAGGAGCTAAATGAACGTACCAAGACAGTGAAATGGGCTACGCAAAGTGACCAACTACAGAGCTGACAAAAATCCTCAGCTGTATTTGTTTTTTTTTTTTTTTAATTTTATTTATTTATGATAGTCATCAGAGAGAGAGAGAGGCAGAGACACAGGCAGAGGGAGAAGCAGGCTCCATGCACCGGGAGCCCGACATGGGATTCGATCCCGGGTCTCCAGGATCGCGCCCTGGGCCAAAGGCAGGCGCCAAACCGCTGCGCCACCCAGGGATCCCTCTCAGCTGTATTTGTAAAAGAAACTGCCTCCTTTTAAAAAATAGTGCCCCCTCGCCCCCATAAAATAAAATAATGCCTAACATGAGTTCTGAAAGGAGCATCTCTAGGTGAACCATAGTAGAGGGACTCCTTGCTTCCCATTTCTGCTTCCCTTTGGGGTCCCTTCCTCTGAATTTTAATGTTGTATTCCCTTGAATGCCTGGACCAAGGGGTCAAGATGTTACTTAGCTCCTTGGCCATGGCTGATTCTCCCTTTTTTTTTTTCCTCCTAAACAGCAGCAGCCAGCAGGGAGGGTATGTCTGGATACCCTGTTTCCTACTCTGGGTTCTGCTGCTTCATCATCAGTGAAGCACAGTACTAGGGGCACTCCTACCCGGCCACAAAGCAGCCATCCTGATGGTCTGGAACCTAATGGCACCAAAGACACTCCCAGTCACTCCTGGTTTCTGAGGCTACAAAACATTCATAAAAGGAACAATCTTTAAGGGTGGATTCCAACTCCTTCATACGGGCTGTGCTTGGCCCCAAAAATATGACTGCATGATGGCCCTAATGCCTGGGTCATTAACTACACAGTTTGGGGTGGGCTAAGTGTTTTTATCCCCATGGGAAAGAGCCAGGCGAAACTGAAGCAGAAGGGACCCAGCTATTTTCGGTCACCAGTGAAATAGCTGAGGCCTTGCTGTTTTGGTCAAGAATTAATCCAGTACTACCGAGTGGATAACTCAAAGCAAGTAAAAGGATATTGCTTTTAGGAAATCTCCACACAGTTCCTGTTATATTTTTGGAATCCCTGTCCTACACGAACCCGTTTTCCTGCTGCCATTTCTTTGTCCCCTGGGATATCCTCCTCCTTTTTCTTGCTGATCGGAACTAGCTAATTTCCCCCAGTCACGTACAGATTCCACCTTCTTGTAAAGTTCTTTCAAATCACTCCAGCTTCAGCATGCATTCTGCTTTTGAACGTTTCCTTCTGGTCTTTATGATCCACCTAACAAGCTGGGTCGTCTCTCTAACAGATTCTATCAGTGTCTACAACTACTGTGTGTCGATCCTGCAGCAAGGATCCAGTACATCCTTTCCAAATTTGGCCTCCAGCTTTCTTCACTGTCCCTCTTCCAAATACCACTAACCCTGTTATACTTCCCTGGCTTTGCACTTAAAAGCCTCCCCACCCCACCACCACCCTCCCCCAATCACCAACGCCTACTCTTCCTTCCAAACTCAACACTGGTGTCAGCTCACCGGGTCAACAACTCATTTCCAGAGTCAGGCACTAAGGTGCCTTCACTGAATCTTCAGGGGCTGAAGAATGGAAACGATCAAGACCCCAAAGATTCAGATGCAGTGAAACGCCGGGACACCTGCACCCCGATGTTTCTAGCAGCAATGGCCACAATAGCCAGCCTGTGGAAGGAGCCTCGGTGTCCACGAAGGATGAATGGATAAAGAAGCTGTGGTTTATGTATACAATGGAATATTCCTCAGCCATTAGAGACGACAAATACCCACCATTTGCTTCAACGTGGATGGAACTGGAGGGTATTATGCTGAGTGAATAAGTCAATCGGAGAAGGACAATCATTTATTGTATGGTCTCATTCATTTGGGGAATATAAAAATTAGTGAAAGGGAATAAAGGGGAAAGGAGAAAAAATGAGTGGGAAACACCAGAAAGGGAGACAGAACATGAGAGACTCCTAACTCTGGGAAACGAACTAGGGGTGGTGGAAGGGGAGGAGGGCAGGGGGTGGGGGGTGACTGGGTGACGGGCACTGAGGGGGGCACTTGGCAGGGTGAGCACTGGGTGTTATGCTATATGTTGGCAAATTGAACTCCAATAAATAAATTAAAAAAAAAAAAAAAAAAAGACCGGCAACGTCCGGGACACGGCCACTGTCCCGAGCACGTGCCACACTCGACAGAATGAGACACTACTACCTTCCCTAACGAACCTTCTCTTACGCACGTGACAGCCCGGGGCCTCCGGAGCAGGTGCTCCGTACAATGTTTCCAGCCACCCCCCGCCCCCCATCAGTCTACAAGACTTGGCTCCCGGGTCATCTCCCGCAGGAGGGCGGTTCCTAGACCCAGGCGGGGCGCGGTCCTCGTCCCTCCTGGGGTCCCTCAGTTCCCTGGACACAGCGAGTGGTCCCAACGCGGAGCTCGTCACACTTTCCCAGACCCGTGGTGTCATCCGGTTTCTGTGCTTTGCAGATCCGCAAGCCGGCGGTTAACGCGAACTAAGCGGGCCCGCCTTCCCCCGCGCTAGAAATGACCCTCGCGGGCCACCACCAGCCGTCCGCAAGCAGGGGGCCGCCCCGGTCCCCACTTCCGGCTGGAGATACCAAGTGTGGAAGCGGGGGAGGCCCGGAGCCGCCACGCGAGTGCCTTTCCACCCTCCAGGGCGAGCGGTGGGGACAGTGGTTGTGAAGATGAAGTGAAGACATCGGCCTCCACTGACGGGAGCGGGGAGAGGCGCCGCTGAGGAACCAACGCGTCCTCGTCCCTCCAAAACCGGGACTAGGGGCGCGGGAAAGCCTTACCCGCACCGGACTCAGCGCCGCACCCGCTTCCACCGGAACTTCCACCCCCCACCCCGCGCCTCTGAGGATCACGTGACCCGCGCGGTCCTGCGCTCCGATCCCCGGATGTGATGTGGGTGAGCCCATTTGCATGCGCGGAGGGGCGTCCTGGGAGGACGCTGCTCCGAGGAAGAAGCGAGGGGGCAGTGGGCGGAACGAACGTGCGGACGGCGGAGGCCGGACGTCGGGGTCGGCGGTGACGCGCGTGCGCGCCCCCGGCCGGAGGTAACGGCGGGAAGGCTCGGGGGCGCGCGCGCGTGCGCAGCGGCCCAGTAACCGCATGTGCGCCCGGTGGACGGGCGAGGGGCGGGCGTGTCCCGGTCCGGAGGCAGCCCTGGCTGCGGCGGCGCCGCGGGCTGCCCGGCCGTACGGCCCGGGGCTGGCGTCCGCCGCCGCCCGCTGGCCCCCGGGCCCGCCCTCGCCGGCCCGGCTCCGCTGCGGCGCCCCGCCCGTCGGCCTCGCCGCGTGTGCCCTGCGGAGCCGCGAAGGCGGACGTGGCCTTTGGCGGCGCGCCGTCCGGGCCAGCCAGGTGGTCAGCCCCTCCCCCGAGGCCGGGCCGGCGGGAGGGCGGCGGGGGGGGCGAGCTGCCGCCCAGGCCTCGTCTTCCGCGGCGGAGCCGGCTGCGGGCCGCTCTTCCTTTGCAGAGGAGGGACCCCCGGCACAGCCCTCCCGCCTAGGCTGCCAGATCTGGTTAGCTTCCCAGCGTTGTTGCGGCTTAGCCTTGGCGGCACTGGGGCCGATTCGCCTGGGGGCGGGGCGGGGGGCACGAGCAGTTTTTATTTTTATTTAAAAAAAATTTTTTTTAGCAGTTTTTAAAAAGTGAGTTAATAATGTTCGTCCAAGAGGTACGGAAATGCAGGAATCGTGAAGGACTGAAGAAGTTGGGAAACCCTGAGTTTACCGATCGTCTGACATCAGGGGCGCGAAAGAAATGATCCAGGGCTTAAAAGGGACGGTTCCTTAGGAGCACTTTATTTATTTATTTATTTAAAAGATTTTATTTATTTATTCATGAGAGACAGGCAGGGACACAAGCAGCGGGAGAAGCAGGCTCCATGCAGGGAGCCCGAGGTGGGCCTCGATCCCGGGTCCCCAGGATCACGCCCTGGGTCAAAGGCAGGCGCTGAACCGATGAGCCACCCAGGCTGCCCCTTAGGGGCACTTTAAAAAAAAAAATTTTTTTTTTTTTTAAGATTCTACTTATTTATTCATTCATGATAGACATAGAAAGGCAGAGACACAGGCAGAGGGAGAAGCAGGCTCCATGCAGGGAGCCCGACGTGGGGCTCGATCCCGGGTGTCCAGGATCAGGCCCTGGGCCACAGGCAGGCGCTGAACTGCTGAGCCACCCAGGGATCCCCCCTTAGGAGCACTTTAATCGTGAAGATACTTGAGGGCCCTAAGCCTAGGGCGCATACTGTCTTCCTTAACGTTCCTTACCAGCCTCAGAGTAAAAACGAGTCCAAGGTCATTGACTAGTCTTGATTTGTAGTTAGAGTAGCCTTATTTGCAGAGAGTAGTTTTCCTTGAGCCTTTCATCCGATTCCTTAAATAATTTCACACTTAATAAAGAAGTATTATAGTGTAGGTACACTACGGTAATACAGAGTTCCCTAACTGCTTGCATTCCGTTTTATTTTATTTTATAGAGGCGAAGAGGAAGCCCTAGTAAGGACCATCAACTACATGTAACATCTACATATTCACATTTACACGTATTATAGCTGTAGCGTAATCATATAATAAGCTTCTGTATTTTCTTACTTGAAATGCAGTACCGCCTTTAGTTTGTCATCAGCTTCTTGCCCCTCTGGCTACACCGTTCTCAGTGATCAGTATAGTAGAAGTGAAATTCTCTTGGGTTACAGACTCCTAAACATTTAGACATTCACACTGCCCTTCAGTGCATGTAGGTTCAGGTTTTAAAAATTATTTGTAATAAATGTGTATGTTAAGTGTACTGTGCCATATTCCTCGCATTAGAAGGTAGAAGATCTTTGCTTTGTCCTTCCTTTTCTCATTTAACGTTGCAGTGGTGGCCAGCTGTGACAAGATCAGTAAACCACTCTATCAGAGTTCCCTACTTAAAAAAAAAAGTCAACTTGATTTGAAATTCATCTGAAGCCAACATGAACAGGGATTGCAAGGATTTAATTTATTTTTATGTTAGGGTACCCGCAGCTAAATTTTTATGTTAGGGTACCCGCAGCTAAATTTGCTTTTTCAGCTTTACAAAACCATAGTCCTGTCATCACACTTACAAAAATTTATAAAAATTCCATGATGTCGATATTCAGTCTGGGTTTAGATTTCCCCAAGTGTCCCTTAAGTGACTTTTTACAATTAGCTCTTTTGAAGCAAAATCCCATAGAGATTCACATGTTGCATTGGTTGATACATCGATTAAATCTTTTTAAATAGAGCGGTTCCCTTGTGTCCCTTGTCCCCCTTAATATTCTAGATTTAGCTGATTGCATCTGCATGACATCCTTTTAACATGTACATCTTTTCCCTTTAAACCAGTAGTTAGATCTAGAATTGCACTGTCCACTATAGTAGCCACCAGCCAGCTGTAGCTATTAAATATTACCATGATATAAAACTAAAAATTCAGTTCCCTGGCTTCATTAGCCACATTTCAAGTGCCCGGTGGTCACAAGTGCCTGGTGGCTACCCTTTGAATGGTGCAGAAGTAAAATTTTTCAATAATTGCAGAAAGTTCTGTTGAATAGCACTGATCTAGAAGATCAGATTTAACTTTAATTTTGTGTGTGTGTGTGTGTGGGGGGGGTCAAGACGATTTTCCAGGTGGTACAGTAGACAATCTATTGCATTATCAGAGAGGTATGAAATGTCTGAGTTGTCTCTCTTCTGTTAAGATTGAGCAATGTAATGGGTTCAAATATTGTTAGCCCAATCCATCCATTGTGAAATTCCCCATGAGCTTTTCACTTAATGGTGAACTCTTTTTTACAGATTTATATCGCCTATATTCATTATTGCATTAGGGATTGCAGAATGGTGATTTTCCCACTCCTGCCATTCCTTCAATATTTATTACCTGGAAATCTTTTATGAGAAGAACTCTACCCCAGCAGCTATTTGACTGTCATCAGCTATTTGAAATATATTTTGTAGAGGAAAGGCAAGGAAAATGCTTAATTCTTTCCCTCTATTTTCAGACTACAGTAATGAGTTGGTGGCTTAGCAACCTCCAAAGGTAACCATGAGGGTTTTTGCCCCTTTTTTTTTTTTTTAATCATCATGGAGTTGAATATATTTAAACTGTTTCAACTTATTGCAGTCTTTTTTTTTTTTAATACTCAAATTGTCCTGCCTTTGGTCAGTGGCTTCCCCTTTAAGTTGGTTCCTGTCCACCTTGTTATGATTAGTAGTCTTTGATAATCAGTTTACCTATTTTCTGGTAAAACATGTTCCTCCCTCATTTATACATTAATGCCCACCAAAATGCCCTGGCTCTTTAGAGTAGGAACCAGTATTTAGAGACCACAGTCTGGGTGCTACAGGTGCTCTTATTGTTAGGTTGGTCAATGGTTCTAGCATTCACAGTGGCCAGTTAGGAAATATATATAGTTTTAAACAAATATACAGAATTCATACTGATATTTACATTTTATTTTATTTGTTATTTTTAAAGATTTTATTTACTCATGAGAGAGAGAGAGGCAGAGACACAGGCAGAGGGAGAAGCAGGCTCCATACAAAGAATCTGATGTGGGACTTGATCCCAGAACTCTGGCATCACGCCCTGAGCCAAGGGCAGATGCTCAACGGCTGAGCCACCCAGGAGCCCCTGATATTTACATTTTAATTTAGGTTTTTATATTTTTGTCTTGCTGAAAATGTTGAAACCCAATGTCATTAACGTAATTACTTTTAGTTATGTTATATATGTTGATTTCAAATTAATAATAACAATATGATTCCTGACTAGTGTTTAGGATTTCTTTGCAGTTCTTCTTTTTTTTTTTTTTTTAATCTTTAGTGTATATCCCACTTGGGATACATACAGTTAAAATTATTGCATTTTAAAGACATATGAAATATTTCATTATATGATTAGTTTGTCACCTTGATAACCTAGTTGATTTGTTTCATTTTGTTTCCAATTTTTCCATACTGCCTGTTTTTTTCCCATTTGGACTTGCTTTTATATGTAAAACATTGGCATAAAACTAGTAGTATAAAATGCAGATATTCACACAAGATTAGCTTTCATTCCTTTTTTCTCTACCCTAGTTCCCTTTCATATAGGTATCATATTTCCTAGCTTTGGGCTTATTCTTCCATAAAAATAAATGCATTATCTACTTGCTTTTCCCCCTAGTGACATATGCCTTGTAGATCCCTCCTAAGAAGTATGTTATCCGTTTTTACGGCTTCATAATATTCCATTGATGGATGAATTGTCCCTGTTGATAGGCATTTGTCCTCCTGTTATATATAGTGCTGCACTGTGTGTCTTTGTTCATATGTGATTTTATTATTTTTGCCAGTGTATATTGTGTATTTTGCCAGAGTGTATTGTGAAACTTGAGTTTGGTTAATGTAAATGTAAAAGAAAGGGTAACTTAGTATATATATTTTTAAAGATTTTTATTTATTTATGACCGACACAAAGAGAGAGGCAGAGACATAGGCAGAGGGAGAAGCAGGCTCCTTTGAGGATCCTGATGTGGGACTCGATCCCAGGATCACAACCTGAGCCAAAGGCAGGTGCTCAACCACTGAGCCACCCATGTGTCCCCTAACTTGGTGTATTTGAAGTTTGTATTTCTCTTCTTGTGAGCAAGATAGAGCATCTTTTCATGTTTTGTTGTGTGTGTTTTAATTTAATTAATTTTAAGTTTTAATTTTGATTCCAGTGTTAATTCCAGTAAACATATAGTGTTATATAGTTTTAGGTGTACAATGCAGTGATTCAAGACTTGCATACATTACTCAGTGCTCATCATGACAAGTGCACCCCTTAATTCCTGTGACCTATTTCACCCATTTCCCCATCCACCTCTCCCCTGGTACCATCAATTTATTCTCTATAGGTAGGGATCTCTTTCTTGGTTTGTCTCTCTCTCTTTTTTCCCTTTGCTCATTCCTTTTGTTTCTTAAATATATGAGTCAAATCATATGGTATTTGACTTTCTCTGACTGACTTATTTCACTTAGTGTTATAGTCATTATACTCTCTAGCTCCATCCATGTCATTGCAAATGGCAAGATTTCATTCTCTTTTTATAGTTGAGTAATATTCCATTACATACCCGCCAATATATACACATACATATATGTATATAAATCCATAATGGGTATAATAATATAATATGTTTTCTTCTTTACCTATTCATCAATTGTTGGACACTTGGGCTGCTTCCATATCTTGGCTATTGTAAATAATGCTGATCTTTTCATATGTTTAATGTCATTTGCATTTCTTTTTCTGTGAACTACTTGTTCACATCTTCTGCCCATTTTTCTATAGATTCCTTTACTACCCCCCTCAATTTTTGTTTTATTATTATTTTGTTGAAGATTTACTTATTTCAGAGAGAGCGAGCTTGGGGGAGGAGTGAGGGTGAAGGAGAGAAAAACTCAAGCAGATTCCATGCCAAGTGCAGAGCTGGACATGGGCCTTGATTCAAGACCCATGAGATCATGACCTGAACCAAACAAAACCAAGAGGCAGGCACTTAACTGACTGTACTACCCAGGCAGCCCTCCTCCCTCAATTTTCAGGAACTTTTTATATATCTGGATAAAACTTTCAAATACTGTTGTTGTCTTTAGACTTTGCTTATGGTATTTTTCCACTGAAAGTATATTGTAATCTATTCTGATTTCTCAGTCTTCTCCTTATTCTTTTTGGATTTTGAGTCATAGTTTGATCAATGTTTTAGAACTTAATTATTGGGACGCCTGGGTGGCTCAGCGGTTGAGCATCTGCCTTCAGCTCAGGGCACGATCCTGGGATCCGGGATCCAGTTCCGCATCGAGCTCCTTGCGGGGAGCCTGCTTCTCCCTCTGCCTGTGTCTCTGCCCATCTCTCTCTGTGTCTCTCATGAATAAATAAATAAATAATCTTAAAAAATTATTATTTTGGAAAATTTCTTTGATACTTTATCTGTGATTTTTTCCCCCTTTAAGTAGGAACTTTTCTGGCAATGGTAAATTATATTGATTGTTTATTGGAACAGCCATAGAACTTTGTAATCTTAGTGGTGCCAAGACAGGTAAGGAACAGAGCATCATTATCCTCCTTTATTTTTATTTTTTTAAAGATGTATTTATTTATTCATGATAGACAGAGAGAGAGAGAGAGAGAGAGAGAGAGGCAGAGACACAGGCAGAGGGAGAAGCAGGCTCCATGCTGGGAGCCCAACGTGAGACTCGATCCCGGGACCCCAGGATCGCACCCTGGGCCAAAGGCAGGCGCTAAACCACGGAGCCACCCAAGGATCCCCCATTATCCTCCTTTAAATGAGACTTGATGAGTAGGCATATCCCTTCTATTAGTACACATTAATTCATAGTTGTATCTAGAGTTTTTATTTTCTTCCTGTGTCTGATTTTGTGAGTAATTTGATCATGGGTTTATACTCTGAATATTTTTCCTGATCTGCAAAATGAAGAGGCTAGTTTTTTAAAAAGATTTTATTTATTCATTTGAGAGAGAGAGGGAGCATGAGCAGGAGGAGAAGCAGAGGGAGAAGCGGACTCCCTGCTGAGCAGGGAGCCCAGCACAGAGTTGGATCCCAGGACCTGGACATCATGACCTGAGCTGAAGGCAGATGCTGAATTGACTGAGCTACCCTGGCACCCTATAAAATGAAGAGGTTCAATTGGAGGCCTTCAGATCGTTTCTAGCTCTTAAATTCCAATAATCTAATGAATTTCAAAGCTTTGTGTATTATTAGATACCCTATCTGGAGTCTTTTCCCCCTAAGATTTAAAGTGTGTTTTCCCTGTTTCCCATCCTGTATTTCCTTTAACAGTCCTATTCTAGATGTCACTGATTTAAAACAGCCTTCATTCCAAAGGAGAGTTATAATTAATAACTTACAAGGAGAGTTAAAACAACTTAACATTTGTTGATGTCTTGATTTAACTGCAGAAATGACAGTTGTAGAGCTACATTGTTTTTATTTTTTTATTTTTTCTTGTGCTTACGCTGTTTTTATTTAATCACCTTAGCATTCTATGTTAGTGACAAGGAGTAGCAGATTATCAAACATTAAGTAAATTTGTATTTAATATTATGAACAAAGAATATCTAACTTTACATCAGTATCACATGGCACAGGCAAAAGAAGAAAGCAAAGTGACAGTAATACAGAGTTGAATGAGGCTTAGTTTTGGTTAGGAAGGAATCAGTGGTGTAGCTATGAGAAACTCACATGAGAAAAGTACACAGAAAATATGAGCCCTTGCTATTTACCTGATTCTAAGGAATGAGAACTAATGGTATTTGGCAGCTATTCAAACAGATAATGAAGATATTAGTAAAGAAACATATTACACGTCAGTAAGATTATTTTCTAGAGAGAATGTTGCTGGTCCCCCACCCCACTTCCCCATTTTTTTTTTTTTTTTTAACAGAGATCTCTTTGTTTTATTAGTCTTAGACCATTATTTTTACTTCTGAAATAGCAATCTCCCCAGATGTGGACTATTTTCACTATCGCGTTACTGCCATCTGGTGTCCATGGTGGGGAGTTCGCATTTTTTCCTATATCCAGACTTTTTTGGTTTGGTTTCATTTATTGCCAAGAAGACACTATTAAACCAAAAGAAAACATGAAGGTATTTTAAGATCTGGAATCCTCTATGATTTATAAAGATTGTACATTAGTTGTGACTTGGGAGTCACACCGCCTATGTTTGATCCTAGGACTATAATGTGTAGTTCACTGTAGTCAACTTATTTAACCTTCCAAGTTTCTGTTTCCTCAAAGTAATAGCGTCTGTCTTTTACAAGTGTTGTGAAGGATGAATTAGTACATACGAGGCAGAACAGTTAGGCACTCAGTGACTGTTGCCTTCTGTCAGAGACACATTGCTAATTTTGAACAATGTCCTCTAGAAAATATATATTATCAAGTGTGTGTCACTAATATATATTGCTAAATATATTAATGTTTAAGAATGATATGACCTAAAGAAGTATAATTTTACTGATAATTTTGAATGACTGTAGTAGCACTGTCCTTAGGAATAGCACTTTGTTACAGATTTAATGAATATCCATATACAGTAGTCAAGAATATGCTACTTACAGCAGACATTTCATTGGCTCCTGGAATCCCATGAAACCTTGGAGATTATAGTTCATACAATTCATTTTACAGATGCAAAAACTGAAGTTCAAGGGCACAAAGCTACTTAGTTGCAGAGCAGGATTCTATCCTGGGTTTTCTTCTACATGGTACTGTGAGAACTGTGCACTGCCTTGCAGCTCCCCAGAGTGTAATAAGACGTGGAGTCTGGATTGTGCTATAATTGACCATATCATGGTTTGAAAGAAAGTGGATTAGAACATGCAAATCTCTTTAGGTTTTTATTTTATTTAATGTCAGTGTAATGTGAAGGATAAGCCAACTGGAGAAAAAAGGTCTCTGCCATATTTGTGCACAAATAGTTTAATACTCCTGGTTAGTAACTTAATTTTTTTGTTTTGTTTTTTAAGATTTTATGTATTTGAGAGATAGAGTGGAAGCACAAGCAGGTAGACGGGCAGACAGGGAGTAGGGAGCCCAATGCTGGTCTCAATCCCAGAATCCTGGGATCATGACCTGAGCTGAAGGTAGACACTAAACTGACTGAGCCACCCACGCACCCCTCCTGTTAGTAACTTTAGAAATGGATGCAAATAGCATGCAGTGATTGTATTTTCCAGTCTTCCAGGACACCCTATCCTCTCCTCTGTCACTACTAGGTAATATTTTGGGTCAATTCTTTCTTTCCCATACTGGACTAATAATTCCTTGAAAAGAAGCATGTCTTTCATCATTATGTGTTTGGTAGTACAACACTGAATTGATGATGAATCAATTGATGAAGGAATCCCCTTCTCAGAGCAATGTAATTTTTAGATGAGGCATTAGGACAAAGGGACAGAACCTTCCACCCCAGCCTTTGAGAATTATTTAAAGACTAATTCAGGGCTGAGCTTTTGAAGGCTTAAGGAAAAAAGCAGTGTCTCAGGAGAGAGAAGTAGTTTGACAATGGTTAATATTGTGTAGAGGTGAGACATCACCGGCAGTTACTTCCAAATTTATTTACTTTTTTTTAATTTTTTTTTTAAAGATTTTATTTATTTATTCATAGAGACAGAGAGAGAGAGAGGCAGAGACACAGGCAGAGGGAGAAGCAGGCATCATACAGAGAGCCCGACGTGGGACTCAATCCAGGGTCTCCAGGATCACGCCCTGGGCTGCAGGCGGCGCTAAACCGCTGCGCCACCGGGGCTGCCCTACTTCCAAATTTATGAGTAATCTTTTACCTCTCCTTCTCACCTTCCTTTCTTTATGGTGTATCTTTCCCTTTCTATGCCAGTCTGTTCTGTCTTCTTTCTCTACTAGACACTTTATGACCAGCTTGCACAGAGGGATAGGGAAAAGGGAGGGGAATTGTGAGAAGTTCAGCCAAAAGCATCTAAAATATGCCATACTGAAATGCTACACTAAGCTGGAGCTGAGTAGGTGAACAAAATTAGATTTCTGCCCTTGAGGGTTGAATAGTAGGGAAAAAGAGTGTGCAAAAACCTTATTCCCAGTACAGTGTAACTCCTGTGAAAGAACTTGTTAAAGACTAACAGTGGGGAAGTCCAGAGGAGGGAGGGAGGGCCTGTGCAGCTGCCTTTGAGCAGAGGGAGGATGTTCGAGGAAGCTTCTCAGGCCTGTCATCTGAAGGGCGCATATAAGATCTCCATGAGAGACCAAGGAATTCAAGCTCAGGGCATTTAGTCTTTTTATAATATCTCTTAAAAAAAAAAGATATACTTTTCCTCTGATGCATGTGACCCCTAATTATTTCCCCTCATTTTGTGAGATGCTTTGTGCCAGTGTCCCTCTGCTTCTAGTACCGCTGGTTCAAGGGGCACAGGAATGAGGTGTGATTTCTGTCACATGGGGAGTTATCAGCGGCAATTCAGATCATTGTAAGTTATTTTCTTTCAGCCTGAAATGTATTTGGTTTTAATATTTCTGGAAGTGATGTTCCTTGACTGCTTCTCTAGTCATCCTAAGAAGTGCTGTGTTTTCTCTTTGTTATTTGTTATGGTAGGCTTTCACTCAAATTCTTAGCTTTGTAAGTTGGAATGTTAGAACTTAAAAAATGAATTTTCTCCTGAATGACTTTTTTTTTTTTTTGCTTTCCCAGTTGCCAAAACAAAGGGGATTTGGCGATGGAGGCTTTGTTGGAAGGAATACAAAATCGAGGACATGAAGGGTGAGTTCACTTTTGACCTTAAGCTTCTCACTGAGTTTATAAAGCATATCCTCCAAGTTATGCCTCTGACCATTGTGTGCTTTGGGTACAGAAGCAAAGATGCTGAGTGGAACTTGGCTGATTCTTGTTGTGTTGTGGACAGTATCTCTTTGGGGCATCGGCCTCATCTCAGCAGTGTGAAGCTGGCCGCTTGCTTTCATCCTACTCTTAGTTTTTTCCTCTTCAAAAGCAAAAGTAGAAGTTTAGAAGTTTTGTACACTAAGAATAAATGCTTTTATAAAGAGATATTTAAACCTTTGTAGCTATAGCTTTCTGTGGCCAT
Organism: Canis lupus baileyi; assembly: GCF_048164855.1. NCBI lineage: Eukaryota > Metazoa > Chordata > Mammalia > Carnivora > Canidae > Canis > Canis lupus. The sequence goes on along the minus strand of NC_132859.1, from coordinate 21,315,194 downwards.
TCCTGCACACTTATATGAATTCAGTAAATCTCTGTTTACTTCTTTTTTTGCCTCTCTGATATCTGGCATCTCCTATAACTGTGAAGGGTATCAGTCAGTTTACAATAATAAGGTCAGTTGCAGTAAGTTTCTAATAATAATGTGGGAAGGAAATAGTTGAAATAAATGTGGCTCAAGGATGATTTTCTTGAAACAGCTTCTAAAATTGTATTGTCATTTTCCCAATTGTTCACTTCCAGGGCTTTTATTTTGGTTAGCTAAGAATGTGACAGACTTGCCTGATTCTTCCTGAGAGCTATCCTAAAACATTACAAAAGAGGTGCTTGTTGGTTGTGGAAGCCTCGCTCACAAGCCAGACTTAACCATCAGTCTAGTGTTTGACCAAATGACTTAGGCTTCAGGGTTGGCTTTTAGAGGGAGACAAAATATACAGTGGAATAAGTAATCACCTTAAGATGAACATTAAGAGGAAAAGCTCAGGGGTGCCAGGGTACTTAGTTAAGCATCTGCCTTTGGGTCAGGTCATGATCCCAGGATCCGGGGATTAAGCCCCACACCAGGCTCTCTGCTTAGCAGGGGTCTGCTTCTCCCTTTCCCTCTGTGCTCTTTCTCAGGTAAATAAATAAAATCCTTAAAAAAAGGAAAAGCTTAGAGATCCTTTTCTTTGCCTCTAATAATTTCTTTACTGATATCGTTCCACCTCAGGTGGGTTTACATCTGCTATATTTTTACATGGAAAACAGGAAAAGTCATGGGCATGTGTTCTTATTTACAGGGGATTTTTGACATCCTGTGAAGCAGAACTACAAGAGCTGATGAAACAGATCGACATAATGGTGGCTCATAAAAAATCTGAATGGGAAGGGCAGACACATGCTCTCGAAACTTGCCTGGACATCCGTGAACGAGAACTTAAGGCTCTTAGGGGTCAGCTGGATATGAAACACAAAGAGGTACAGCTGTTGAGTCACTCTTTTTTTTGATATCTTGACCTTCAGTTTTATATTAACTGTGTTTCTTAAATATTTAAGAAAGCATTTGTGTGTCAAGTTAGTTTCTATATTATCTTTTAATTCTAGTGGTTTCTTTTAGGAGAAAAATTAGTTGTGAAAAAACACATAAGAATATTAATATTTATTTCAAGTATCATGTTAGCTTGGTCACACGTAATACATAACTTCTTCAGGAAAATGTGAAGGTGTCACATGATCTTTGTATAACCCTCATCCTATAACATGCCCATGTTAATGTTGACTGAGTTTAATGAATGTTGTTTTTGGCCTCATTGTATGACTAGGGTAAAAAAGTTAAGCCCAGAATTCAATAATATGCCTCTTTGGGTATAATTTGATAGAAAATTCAGAAAACCCTTTAAAAATTTTTATTTGCCCTTATTGAAAATTAGGGGAAAAGAAAGAAAAGGGAAAAATAAAAATTACTTGCAATCCCACCATCACTAGTTATTGGTGATTTGAGGGAAAAGTTTGATAATATGCTGACTGATTTCTCATAGATTAGCTGGTATAGTAAAAAGAAGAACGTGGGATATTGGAAGGGAAGCAGAAAGCACGTCTCAGCCCAGGAATTGCTTCTAAATGTCCGGCATGAATGTCAGCATGAAGATTGGAAGAGTTGTAGGGAAGCACTGGTCCCAATCCCCGCTCTGCTGGACTTTCCTACCAGTAGGATCACCACATATTAGTGCTGTTACTCAGCTTACTTAGGAACACACTTACGCTAGTATAGTATGCACACTGACATTGTGATTCTTTTGATGATACTTACCAAGAGTATTTTAGAAATATTTCATGTAACAAGGAAAGAATTAGGCTTGATAAAAAAAATTTTTTTTAAAGATTTTATTTATTTATTCATTAGAGAGAGAGAGAGAGAGAGAGAGGCAGAGACACAGACAGAGAGAGAAAGAGAAGCAAGCTCCATGCAGGGATCCTGACATGGAACTCCATCCCGGGTCTCCAGGATCACGCCCTGGGCTGAAGGTGGCGCTAAACCACTGAGCCACCCAGGCTGCCCTGGATAAAAATGTTTTATGCTTGTCTCACTGGCTGACCATTTGCACTTCGAGTCAAAGCAGTACGGGGTAATATTGGCCATGTCAAAATCAGTTTTCTGTGAATGCCATTTGCTAACTGGAACTTAATTTAAAATTTGGGTAAACCTTTCAGAATGTATTTTAAAATTATACTTCATGTAGAATGTAGAAGGTGGTAAAAAGGTACCTGAAATGATAATCATATTTGATTTTTTTAAACATTTAGGTAATTTAGGTAGGGTCAGTGCTCCTTATCTGGTAAGCTACTTTAGCTACCATTTCTTTATTTCTCCTGGTGTAAAACAAAAGTAGTCAGTAAGTTAAAGTGATTATGGTTTCTTAGCTAAGAAAAACACCGTATATATATATAGATATCTAAGTCGTTTATTTTGTTAGAAACCCATTAAAGAAATTCCCATGTGTGTGATTATGAGAATATTTAGTCACTCTGAGGCTGTTTAAACTTATTCCTATAGCTTAGTTTTGATGTCAAGGGCATTACTGCTATTACTTAATACCTTAAAAAGAAATTAAAGGGATTGAATGGATAGGTTCCATGGTAAGGATCTGAAGATTTGGCCTGGGGACATAAAAGAAATTTAGAATTGTAGCTGTCTGGTCAATTTACTGCTTCATTGATTGGGTTGCTGAAAGTTGATTAAGTTTCTAGAAGTAAAGTGCTTTTACCAAACGCTAGTAATGGGAATCTATCCCATAGAGTTCTTCTGTGAAATTGTGTTGATATTAACACATTCATAATCTACTTTGATATAAGAGTTAGAAAATAGGGCTTTAAGTTTTTGTCATTCTTATGTGTTTGAAACTTACAGGCCTAGAAGCAGCCCTGTGGTATGAACTGGTGCTACTCAAATGACAGGTCCATGGTGAGATAGAAAGGTTTCACTAGAATGTAAATCAATATATTGCATCCTTCACTTCATAGAAAATTTTGCCACATAAAAAGTGCCAGTTGCACTACACAGTGTGTTTGGTGACATCATTGCTTCACATTCTGCCTCCTTATCTTCTGCTGGATTGCTGTAGTGACCAGCTCTAGCCTGTGTGCAGATCATGCTTGGAGGAGTACTAGTATAAACAATTCAGTTTGTAAGTGAATACTTTATGTGTTTTCTGATTATATTGTTGGGATTGGGTTAGTTTTAATGGCCATTTCTGTTAGTGTTAACTGCTAATGCTGCACAGAGCAAGTTGGCCTGATGAAATGAGTAAGGAATTTGGAGTCCTGGCTCTGCCTCTTTTCAGCTGATTGGCCTTGGACAAATAGTCTAACCTCTCTGAGCCTGTTTCATCATATGTAAAATTGGGACATGATGTCTATATCCCAGGGTTGTTGTAAAGAATGACTTGCTATTTAAGAAAGCTCTTTGAAAACCCTCAATCATATCTAAAATGATCTTTATTTTAGCTCTTTCTTGTGTCATCCATACTGACAGTTTCAAACCTTGGCTCCCATTTCCCTGCCCAATGCCATTCCTCACTCTCAGCATTTAACATCTTTTTTTCTCCTTTTTTCTTTAAGAAATTTCAATATTGTTGAATGCCCATTATGAACCAGACCTTGGTACATAACTAAATTTTTTTAAAAAGATTTTATTTATTTATTCATGAGAGACACAGAGAGGGAGAGAGAGAGAGAGGCAGAGACACAGGTAGAGGGAGAGGGAAAAGCAGGTTCCATCCAGGGAGCCTGACGTAGGACTCGATCCCAGGTCTCCAGGATCACGCCCTGGGCTAAAGGCGGCACTAAACCGCTGAGCCAACGGGCTGCCCCTACAAAACTAAATTTAAGCAGTCTTTTCTTCACATTTAATATTTATGCTTGCCATGTGATGTAAGTAAAAAGAACAATGGTTCTGTAAGGCTGGTAAGAAAAAACAGTAATCACCTGCCTGCCCCTCCAAAGCTGGAATTCTGGTTTCTCTGAAACAGTCATTTCAGTGCCTTTAATTCTTTCTTTTGGTATTCTCCCCATGTTTTTAGGTAACATTTGGTAGTGATTCTTGTTAATTTTCAGTTTTAGCTATTTATCTAATGACTTACTACTATGAAAGATAAGAGTTTTGCTCTTTTACATATAATTTCCATCTTGTTATCCTGCCAGGATCATAGGCCTTAATTTCTGGTTGGATCGATATTTAGTATTTACATCATTAAGATGGTAAATATTATTCACATCTGGGTCAGATAGTATAATGATAAACTTAATTCTCATACAACTTTTTTTGTTTTCCTGGGAATTAATAATGATCTCATTTTCATTTGCTTTTTAAAAATGTATCTACTACTGATCCTTCCCACACCCCCTGACACAAGTATAAGTCTTCTCTGTGTCTGCAATATATCAGGTAATCTATCCATTTTCTTCTTCTTTTTTTTTTTTTTTTTTGGAGCCATTCTCAAATAAGGATGGGATGTTCTCTACGTTAGCTAGGTAGCTGTCATTTTGACAGCTCCTTTCACCATTATTCTGGAGTTTCCTATGCTTTTCTCCTTTTTGTCTCTTCTGTCATCTTTATTTATTTCTGTTTTTGGTAGAACATACTTTTGAGATTTTATTTTTTATTATTATTTTTTTCTTTTGAGATTTTATGTGTCTAAAATATCATTATTCTCTTTTTATACCTGATTGAAAGTTTGATTGGCTATAGAATTCTTCAAAGTAAATTTTACTCAGGATGTTTTTAGTTAAATACGAATCTTTCAAATTTTAACATCTGGTAATGACAGACTGGTTAATTTGGACCAGCCCACCCACTGAGACCAACTAAGTAAGTTAGATTAAAAAAAAAAAGTCTGCTTAAGGTAGAGTGCTAAACAAGCTAGTGAAGAATTTACCAGGCCAGGATTTCGGCTGACTAGAGGTTGAGGGAGGAGCCCACAGCCTGGGGCAATTATTAGCTGAAATTAGAGAAGATAGCTCAGAGGATAGCTGAATGGGGTTTTTAATAACTTCAAGATGCTAAGAGAATAAAAAGTTTGGTGTCCAAGGCAGCTCTGAACCCCTCCTCACTTTAGATTAGGACCCTAAAAGGCAGTACCCTAGGAGGAAGTATGGGCTGGATTTAGAACAGGCTTCTTGAAATTGCCACTTAGCCACACATATTTAAATATCTGAAATCAGTTTGAGGTGATCCTAGAGTGCTGTTTTCCCCAGGCATCTCCAAAGTGCTAAGGTTTTTAGGAATCTGGAAAAAGCAAACTTAAATTTTCTCCAAAGGGAAAAAAAACCCCACCATTCTGGGGCTTAAGTTATGTCTTCAAATAATTTTGCAAATTATGTCCTTGATACCCACTCAGGATGTAACCCCTGACACACAGGAAGAAAGCAACAAGAATATGAAAAAGCAGAAGCAATAGAAGATAGACACAGATCCGTGGCAAATCTAGATATTGGCATTACCGTGCTCTGACTTTGCAATAGCTATGTTCACTGTGGTCAAGGAGATAAAAAATAAGATTAAGCACTTCAAGAAAGAATTGAAAACTCTTAAAAAAATAAAATGAGTGGAAATTATATCAAAAAGTAAAATAACTGAAATTAGGGCCTTAAAGATTAGGGGATAATTAGTGAACTTGAAGATAGGACAGAAGAAAATATTTAGAATAAAGCATGGACAAATGATGGAAAATATAGAGGATAAGAGAAAGAAGATGAGTGAGAAGGTTTAATATAAGTGTTTTGGGATTCCCTCAAGGAGAAAAACAGCATGCTAATGGGCAGAAGCAATATTTGAAGATAAGATTTTGCCAAAAATGAGGAAGGCCATGTATTTAAGAAGTCTGAGAATCTCAAGTGAGATTAATAAAAAGTATTTACCTAGGTTGAAAACTAAAAACAAAGAGGAAGTCTGAAAAATGATCAAGAAAATAAGGATTATTTAACAAGAAGAAAAGACAGATTATCTACAAACAGTTCTAAACAGCTGACTTGTAAGCTAAAATAGTGAAAAGCCAGAAGATACTAGAATGATCCTTACAAAGAAATGATTTTATTTTCCCTTGCCAAACCATCTAGAGTTAAGATGAAATAAAGACATTTCAGATCAATAAAAATTGAGAGAATTTGTCATTGATAGACCCACACCAAGGAAATACTAAATGTTCTTCGGACAGAAAGAAAGTGATCTCAGATGGAAGCTCAAGAGGGAGGAAGAAATGAAAGGCAACAGTAGATATTTGGGTAAATCTAAATGAATAATGACTCTATATAACAACAGTAGCCTTTTCAGTTTAACATATATGTAGAATTATAATGGCATTTACATGGTTGGGGGATAAATGGAATTAATCATTTTCAAAGAAGGCAAGAAAAGAGAGAAAATGGATAATAGAGCTTATTAAGTACACATTGCTTTTAATAGCATGATAGATTTAAATCCTGATGGATGTTTCCCTGCCATCTAAAAGTTCGCCTTACACCACTTTGCTTTTACCAAAGACTTTATATTAGTACCTGTTTTTACCAGCTGAAAGAAATCTGAAGAGGATTTTTACTTTTATGAAGTGATCGCTGCTTCTTGTAGCCATTTTGAGTTGCAAAAGGTTTCATAGGAACACTCTACTTTCAGATAATGGGGGGAACTTTGTAGGTCCATTAAATGTAATTGCATACAATGGCCTAATTAAAAGGTGAAAATTGCCCAACTGGGTAAAAATAACTAAACTCTCAATTATTTAGTGTTTAGAAAGATACAGCAAAATTGGATTGTTCTTATAAGAATTGTGTGGCTTTTTTCACCGAGATAAAACATATTAGCTTTACGTGTAAAATGTAATGACTCAGTATTTGTATATATTGTGAAGGATCACCACAATAAGTGTACTTACCATCGCCACCCTATGTCCTTACAAAACTTTTGTTTGTGTGATGAGGACTTTTTTTCCCCGAAGATTTAAACACCTCTATTTTCTTCTTTATTGATATTGCCTACTAGAATATGAGTATCTAAGGTATTTGGTGATTGATGTTTTTATTTTAAATTAATACATACAATATTAGCTTCAAGTATACAACATCTTGATTTGATATTTATATACATTGTGAAATGCTGATAAGTGTAGTCACCATACAATGTTATTATAGTATTATTGACTATGTTCTCTATGTTGTACTTTTTATCCTTGAGAGTTATTTATTTTGTAATTGAAAGTTTGTAGCTCTTAATTCCCTTCATCTATTTTGCCCATCCCCCTGCCTTCCTCACTTTGGGCAACTGCAGGTTCTCTATTTATGAATCTGTTTCTGTTTTGTTTTGTGTGTTTGTTTTGTGTTTTAGATTCCATATATAGGTGAGTGATGAGAACCTTTAAGATCTGTTTTTTTTGTTTGTTTTGTTTCTGAAATTACCTTTATATATTGTGATTATTACCTTGTGTTCTCCATTCTACCTCTCCCTCCTCACTTATTAATAGATGAAATTCTAATCAGTTATGGAGAGACATAGAGAGTGATGGATATAGATGGAGGTGAGGATTGGTCATGAACCAGCTGTGGCTGGTATCAAACTTTTGAAAAATAGGTTAAGATAATGTCCTTACTCTGGTCGGTAGAACTGATTTCTCTGAAATGAGGTAAATGGTAAAGCAGTTTCAAGTCTCCTACTGTGTTTCCATCTGACATTACTATTCTGTACTTTGATTTATATAACTTTTTCTTGAAGTCTCACTGACTTTAGTTCAATATTTTTAGTTTCCAAGGTTGTTATAACTTTGTATGTCTTAATTTCCTATGAGTTTTTTTTTAATAAAAAATATTCGGGAAAATAAATCAAACAGAGCAAGTTTTCATCTAAACCTAGAAGTTTTAGAAAGGTTGTGTTTTCTATTTTTTGGCAGTTATGAATTATTAAATAATTAGATGTTTGACTTCCTAAGAAGTGGGATATTGCCATGTACAGTTGAGAACTTGTTTTTACAGATAAGTACAAAGGTTATTTCCTATTTTTATGTTGTTTCAATGCCAATAATGAAAAATACTACCTCTTTTGGCTTCTAGGTTGTAATGTTGCGTCAGCAGATAGAAGAACATGAAAAAGTCAAACAAGAGATGGCCACGGACTATAAGCAGGAGTTGAAGAAAGTACACGAAGAAGTGAGGTTTTAATTTTACTATGTGTTGTATAATTCTGTCTCTTAAACCCTTAGAGTTCTGTTAATGGGCCCATTTCTACTTAATAAAGTGGGAAGTATATATTCCATGGGAGGTACAGGAGTAGAAAGCTATTTTTCTGTTCTTTAAATCCAGGCAAAGAGTCTTGTCTAATTATATGTTTGGTATTATCTAAACAGGGAGTCCAAAATGTGTTTCTCAGTTGAGTACCTGAAAGAAATAAAACTATTTTTGTGTAATGCTGGGAAATATTGATACCAGTAACCTATATTAAATATTTTAATTTTTGAGTTAAATCAGTGACTAGATTTTAAATATTGGAGAGTCCAAAGTATTCAGAAGAGTTTGGGGATAAGAAAAGTAAGAAAATTCTAGTGATTGAGTGTTATTCTTCAGATTGGGGAAAAAAAAAACCCCTGCTCTTACTTTTATTTAATTCCAAAGTACTCTTCTTCTGCTTACTGAATATCAGTGTTCCATGGGAGAATGGCACAAGAACCTGGGCCTAGAGTAGAGGAGGTTTTTTTTTTTTTTTTTTTTTTTTTTTTCTGTTTATATCATGGGTGTGGTTTATGGGGTCCTTTAGTGCAAGGCTATTAGAATAAAAATTAAAGTTTTGTTTAAAAAATATTTTTCCCTTAATTTTTTTCTTTGATGCAATATCTTTCTCTTCTGGTGTTTATTTTTTATCTGCAGGTATGAGTTGTTCTGTTTTTAATGTATAAATCTGACATGCTCAGTCTGTTTTCAGTAGTACTGTTTAGCACTGCACTTGCTTTCATGATAACCAATTTGTTCCACTACTACTGTTTACAAATTCTTAAATTTTAAGTCTAGAAATAACTGTGTCTACAGTTAGGCAGACTGAAGAGAAGCTATGAAAAACTACAGAGAAAGCATATAAGGGACTTCAGAGGAAATGCCAAAAATCACAGGGAAGATCGGTCTGAAATTGAGAGGTTAACTGGAAAAATAGAGGTATGTGCATAGTAATAATTTCTTCAGCATGGTCGTCAGCCTTCCTTAGGAAGGTGCTGTTTCTAATAGTACTAGTTCTGAAACCAATTTTCTGCCATCTCCACTGCCGTGGAGCTATTTCAGAGGCACATCCTGTCCTCACTTGGTCTTCTGTGATTGGTGGGCTTACTAGCTATCGTTAGTGCTCAGTAGGGCACTTTGAGGACATTTAAAAATATATGGAGACATTGGTTTGGTTGTTCAGATGACAGAGTGAAGCTGGTGTTTAGGAGACAGGAAGTAGGGACATTAAACATGCCCAGGGCCATTCCACACAGGAGGAATTACTGTACCCCAAATGCCAGTGTTGAGAAACAATGAGAAACATTGACCACCAGTTACCAGTGGTCAGTGTCCTTGTCCTATTTATCACCTGATAGAGTAGAGGCTCAGTCAGTGTTGAAAGTAGATGGCTTTTTGTACAGAATACTGTGCATATCAGATTGTTTATCCTCAGTTTCCATTTAGACATAGTAAGCCCTCTTTGCTGACTTCGTTTTTACTAAGGCTGAGTAACTGTGGTTATTGTGCATGTTGATTCCTGAAGGATTTAAGGGAGGTGGCGAGTCAACAGTGCCAAAGATCGATGAAACAGTGGCGCAAAGCTATCACCCTTTTCCCTTGTATCTGCTGCTCCCCATCTCTGTCTATGCCGTTGGTTCTCCAGTGTACCTGAGAATCACGAAGGTCCTCTTCAAGCTGTCAGAGATTCTACTCCAGTATTATGACATGGGACCTAGAAGTTAGTGTTTCAGTGTTTTATCTACCTTCGTTGTCTGATTGTAATTTGAGAAATGTTCACCATCTCTCTATGATTGCTTACAATTTGTCTACTCAGAGTGACCTTTCACCCACAAAAATGCCATTATTACTACTTAGAATTGTAATTTCTATGTTTAATGTTCTTTTACATCTTAATGTTTTTATATATTTGAAGAGCTTAGACTCAGAGGACTATGTAGATATAGATACTGCTTCCTCTCCAGCCATCTTCAGTGATACCTGGATTTTTTTCTCCCATGCCCCTCATCTTCCTCTTGCTATTCATTACCATTCTCTTTTCTTTCTACCTCAAAACCCATCTGTGATTTTCATGTCATCAGCCTGTACCTCCAGCCAGTATACATACAACCAAAGTAACCACCTTCTGATCCCTGGATTACTTCCCTGGCCCAGAAGATTCAGCTCCCAGGGCATTGTTACTTTCTCTAGAGTTACACTTGTCATAATTCTTGAGGGTTTCAGTATCCACAGGATGATACTCATAACACTCTGGTCTTTGAATTCCTTGGTATTCTTTCTTCCATGGACCTCTTGATCTCCTCCTTGTCTCATCCACCCATTCCCACTGCCATTCTTTGGGTTCCATCATTGCCAAACTTGCAACCTTCCTGGAATCACATTTTTAATCATCTCATTCTTTGACTGCCATCCTTCTCTTTTCAGCTCACTCCCTCCAATCTCAATAATCTCCTGTCAATAATCGTTTGACTCCACCCCCAAGTGATTGAATTCTGCCTCCTTTTCACTGCAGGATGGCTACCTCATGTCCTCACTGTCAGTCCTTACCCAGCTTAAATTCCGTGGTTATGTTCCTTACATTCCCCTTCAGCTCCTGTGTCCCCCTCTTCATCATATTTGCTTGGCAAAACTATAACTAGTTAAATCCAGCTTCCTGCCCTCTCTCTACTTAGCATGTTTGGCAGAATGTGGCTGGAGAAAAACATAATCATGCTGATTGGCTTCATTTTAAATTCATGGCCACTTACGTCAAGGAGTTTCTAGTGCTTCCCAGAATCATGCTACATATCCCCTCACTCTGCTACTTTCCATAATGACTATCTTATACTTTCTCTTTTCTCAAACTTTCAACATTTTTTCTGACATTCTCACCATTGGGTGATGGTGTTGCTTTCCATTTCATTGAGAAAATGGAAGCAATAAAAAGAGAATTTTCACAAACTTCCAACACTGTATCTACCCATCTATTTGCATCTGTGCCCATCTACTCTGCCTTTGTGCTAGTGGAATTGTCCATAGTCTCCACGGCCCCTACCCAAGACATGGTTCCAATGATTCTTCTCTTCTGCTTCCTCCCTTCCTCCCTACTGGATGTTTTCCACCACCATCTAGATTTCTCCCCTCTTAAATATCCTCTCTTGACCTCTCTCTGCCTCTGGATGCTGCCCCATTCCCCACCCCTCCTTCAACTTATAAGTAAACTACATTAGGCATCTGTACCTGTCTCCAGTTCTTTTTTGTCCCCTTTTCTTGCACCCACTCAATAAGGCTTTTGCCTCCTCACTCTATGGAAGCTATTTACATAAGGGTCACCAATGAGTTCCACCTTAAAGCGCTTTCTAGATTTGACTTAGAGAACTAAACCGCACTTTCCTAGGCTTTCTCCTACCTTGTTACCTACTCCTTCTCACTCTCTTTTGCTCCCCAACCTTTTAATATTAGAATATACTCAGGGTTGTATTCATTGAACCTCTTCTTTTTTGTATCTGTGCTCATTCCCTTGGTGATATAATTCAGTCTCATAGTTTTTAGCATTGTAAATATATTGATAATTCCACACTTATAATCTAGTATTGTCCTTTTTTGCTACAGAATTTCCACCTGCCTGTTTTCACCTGTTTCACAGTTCCACCTTGATCTCTGAAGCTGTGTCATACTTGACATGTCCAGAATAAACTTCCTGGTTTCCTCTTCCCCATCTCCCAGCACCATTCCTTTTCATTTAATGGCAACTCCATTCCTCAGCTTTTCAAGCTCAAAGCCTTGGAGTGACCCTCAACTTCTCTTTTCTCTACACAGCAGCCAGAATGATTCTGTTGTAAGCCAAAACATGTCCTCTCTTGTACAAAAACCTTCCAGTACCTTCTTTTATTTATTTATTTTTTAAAAATATTTTATTTATTTATTCATGAGAGAGAGAGGCAGAGACACAGGCAGAGGGAGAATGAGGCTCCATGCAGGGAGCCCGATGCGGGACTCGATCCCGGGTCTGCAGGATCACACCCTGGGCCGAAGGCAGACGCTAAACTGCTGAGCCACCCAGGCATCCCTCCAGTGCCTTCTTTTAAAAGCCAAAGTTATCCTGATGACCTACACAGTCTTGCTCCTTGATAACTGACCTTTCTTTACCTACTTTTCCCTTTACTCCATTCAAGCCACACCAGCCTCCTTGCTTCTACTTCAAACATTGGTACTTGCCTTTCCCTTCCCAGAATAGTATAACTTCATCCCCATCTCCCTGGGAGTTTACTTAAATGCCATCCCTTTTTAAAAATTGCAACCCCCAGCTCTGAGCACTCCGTTTTCTTCAAAACAGGTATGATCATCCAGTGTATTATACATTGAATGTGTTGTCTATTGCCAATGGAGTGGGGCTTGACTTTTTGTTTGTTTTGTTAACTGTTGTAGCCCCACCACTTAGAATAGTTCCTGGCATATATAAGAGAATGAATGAGTGAGTGACTATCAGAAAGCTGGTTAACAGTGATTACCCCATACTAGCATGAGATTGCTGGAGTTGAGGGTCCTGGAGGACAATGATAGAAATTCCTTTGATTTACTCCATTTTTATAAATTTGGGCTCATTTTCTTATTGACTTGAAGTGATCCATCATTCATTTTTACTATTTGGCATTGGGTGACAAAAGTCTGTTAGAATTTAGTACAGATCTCCCCTTGTTATTCAAGTCTTTGTAGTTCTTCTGTTGAGATAGTAAAAATTTGTATATCAAAAAGTACTACATTATATGAATCTATTTGTTCCTGAATTTCAGATACTGAGAGGTAAGACTTGGGCTACCCAGGCACTCATCTGAACATTTTTTTGATCTGTTCAATTTCCGGGTTTGGATATCAAGAATTTGGGTAGTGGGATCTCCCCATAATCATATTTTGAAATTTTAAAATGTTCTTGTAAGATCAGTTTCCTGAAAAATCACTAAAAATGATAACAACCTTTAGGTGGCAGCAAATCTATGAAAATCATCACGAACCCAGGATTTAGCATCTGTGTTGCATACTCTTCACCATTAGGGTGTTAAATTTAGAAAGACAGATATCCAGAGGCACAGTGTGTTAGGAATTTAGTATTGCTCTACAGTTCTATCGGCTAAGTGAGTAATGGGGCTCCTGCTGGGGAGAAAGTTGCGTGTGTACCCAGGGAGGAGGGGGAAAATAAGAGTAAAAGTGAATCTAGGAGCAGGGACAGCCAGGGGAAGCACTTACAAGTTAAGTACTTTAATTGCCTCTTCAGGAATTTCGTCAGAAATCACTGGACTGGGAGAAGCAACGCTTGATTTATCAGCAACAGGTGTCTTCTCTAGAGGCACAGAGGAAGGCTTTGGCTGAACAGTCAGAGATAATTCAGGTAGGTGTAAGCCATTTTAAAATAACAAGAGGCAGAGAAGTCTTGATGGCAATGATGCTAGCTTAGTGTAGTGCACGTGTGCTCATTCATGTCTCCGCGTGTCTTCGTGCCATGTGCTCCTTTGCTTGCTTGCTCCTGCCCTTGAGCTCTGTCTCACCCTCTCTGTCTTGCATTCTCCGGCTCACTCCGTGCTCACCCATGTCAGTCTCCTGAATTTGGTCTTCCCTTTTTCTCCCCTTCTGTCCCTCCTTTCTCTCTTTCTGCCTGTGTTCTCTCTCTGTCTGCTTTCCCATTTCTTTGGGTCTCTGGCTTACTCGTCTGGCTGTTTCGGGCTCTTGCCTTGGCTCCACTTCATGTCTCGCTCCATTTCTAGTAGCTGGGGTACCTTGGACGAGATGCCTCAGCCAGGGAGCTTCAACCCGGCTGCCTGTTTGCTTATAGATTCCAAGAGTTTCACACTGCATTGATGTGCATACTAACTAAAAGCAGTATCTTAGTGGCAACAGAAGCACTTTAGAACTCTAGTAAAAATCTTTTTTTAAAATGAACTAGTTACTAGTTTTTAAGCAGACTTAAGCAGAACCAAAAAATAGCTATCTAATTTGGGGATGTTTCTTCTTGGATACTCTGTTTGCCTTTTCAATGAAAAACCAAGAACATAAAAGGAAAGGAACGTAGAAGGGAATAAATATTTGAGACCATCTATGGTGTGCTAGACACAGGCTCAATACTTCTTCTAGACTGCAGTTCTCTAGAATATGTAGTTTTATGTTGTCTGTTTAATATCATGATAATCTGTCAAGGCTAGTAGTTATCTCAGTTTTATAGAATGAAGGAATTACTGGATAAGTTAAAAGCTGACAGGAGGCTTTAAAAAATATTTTTCAGAAACAATCTGCATCATTTGCTGCTTTAACTCTCAGTAATGTTTTGACTTGTAATCATTCCCCTGAAATATCAGCTGGCTGATAAAGTACTGCGAATGGCTCTGCTATGAGTGACTCCACTCAGGATGGTCAGGAGGGGCCCATAGCAACCTCAAGGAAGAAAATTATTTACTAGGCTACACCGAGCTATGCAGTCAGAGTGGGCCAATAAAATCCTAGATGTCTAGACTACAGTTTTTTGACCTGAATGCTAAAGCACTATGCAAACATAAATAGCTATAAGATATTGTTGTATTCTAATTGTAGTCTTCAGATTGGAAGAAAAAGGAAATCAAGTCCTACTTTTCAGTTCTCAATTACTCATCTGTCGAGTGTGCTTATTATTGATTGCAAATCCTGTTTTCAAATTACTATTGTGATTACTCTGCATAATTAAACTTCATTGTTAGTAAAAGTGAGATTTTTATTTACCATAATTCAGCTAGGCCAGAATAAGAAGCCTTTAAAAAGCCAACATTTGTTTTCCCTACTAAGGGCATTTGAATTATTCTTCTGATAGTTTGTTTAAAACTACTCTGCCGCTTAACTCAAAAAATATTACTGGCAATATATTTCTCTTTCTCCCTTAGCAAACTAAACAAAATTAAATCTTTCTGTGGTTTAGTATGTAGCAGTATTATATAATCATCATTAAAAAAAAAACTTTAAAATAAATTTCTGTATAGTTGTTACCCAGCATTAATAGATACCATCATTTTGCTGGTCTTTTTTTTTTTTTTTTTTGTGGTAGAAATCACAGTAAAATTTGCCATCTTAACCATTTTTAAGAGTTTAATATAGTAATCTTACTATATGCAGGTTATTGTGTCACAGTAATGTAACTATGCATATTGTTGTGTAACAGAGCTCTAGAAATTGTTCCATTTGCAAAAGTAAGACTTTACTGATTGAACAACTCATTTTGCCAGTCTTGTTTCATCCTTCACCACTTTTTACCTTTGGCTGGAATATTACAAAGCAAATCACAGAAATTGTCATATTTCCCAACAGATAAGGACCTTTAAAAATTATAATATACCAATATAACATTAACGGAGTAATTTATTACTAGAACTTAATATTCAGTCTGTTCAGACTTCCCCAGTTGTCTGAAATTATGTCTTTTTACAGTTGATGTTCAAGTTGGAATCTAGTCAAGGTTGCTACATCACATTTTGGTGATATGTAAGTCACCATTCAACAGTTAAGGGAGAAGATCTGGGAGAGAGGATAAATGGATATCAGCATCCACACTTCCACCCCATTTTTAAGAACTCAATATAAACTTCTTTCTTATATATTTTTTAACATCTGAAAGTGGAGTTCACAATAACTTCTCAATTTTTGAGTCCTGTGCTTACTCAGGTTTCTTTCTTTTAGTCAGCTATTAAAGTTATAGAATACATGTTCATTTTAGAAAAATGAGAAATTGTCAGTGAGACAGGAATTAAATGAAATCACCCCTAATTCCATCATTTAGAGATTTATCATGATTAACATTTTGGTGTAAATTTCTTCCAACTTTTTCTATGCTTCTGTGCAATGTAATTGCAGTCATGTACATTTATTAGGAAAACACTGTTGTATGGGGGAGAGAATATGTATATTCGGTTTTTAGATTCCACATACAAGTGAAATTATACAGTATTTATCTGACTTATTTCACTAAGTATAATGCCTTCTGAGTTCATGCATGTTGTCACAAGTGGCAAGATTTCATTCTTTTTTTTATGGCAGAATTATATTCCATCATAATAGAATATAAATACACACCAGCACCCGTACATCACATCTTCTTTATCCATTTATCTGTTAATGGACACTTGTTGTTTCCATATCTTGGCTATTGTAAGCAGTGAGGCAGTGAACATAGGGGTGTGGATATCTCTTTGAGTTGGCATTTTTGTTTTCTTCAAATAAATACCCAGAGGTGGGATTAGTGGATCATATGGTAGTTCTATTTTTAATTTTTTCAGGTGCCTCCAGACTGTTTTCTATAGTGGCTGCACCAATTTACATTCCTACCAACATTGTATAAGGTCTCCCTTTTCTCTACATCCTCACCAACACTTTTGCTTTTTTGTCTTTTTGATACTGGCCATTCTGAAAGATGTGAGGTATTATGTCATTATGGTTCCAATTTGCATTTCCCTGATGATGAGTAATGCTGAGCTTCTTTTTATGTGTCTGTTGGCCATCTGTATATCTTATTTAGAAAAATGTCTGTTCATGTCTTCTGCCCATTTTTAAATCAGGTTTGTTTTTTTTTCATATTAAGCTGTATAAGTTCTTTATATATTTTAGATTTTAATCCCTTATAAGATGTATGACTTGCAAGTATCTTTTCCCATTCAGTAAATTGCCTTTTTGTTTTGTTTACAGTTTCTTTTATCATGCAAAACCTTTTTAGTTTTTTTTTTTTTTTTTAAGATTTTACTTATTTATTTAAGAGAGACACACACAGAGAGAGAGAGGCAGAGACACAGGCAGAGGGAGAAGCAGGTGCCATGCAGGGAGCTCGATGTGGGACACTATCCCCGGACCTGGGATCACGCCCTGAGCTGAAGGCAGATGCTTAACCTGAGCCACCCAGGCATCCCAAAACCTTTTTAGTTTGTTGTAATTCCAGTTGTTTATTTTAGCTTTTGTTACCCTTGCCACAGGAGACTGGTCCAAAAAAATATTCCTACGCCTGACTTCAAAGAGTACTTATGTTTTCTTCTAGGAGTTTTATAGTTTCAGTTCTTGGGTTCAAGTGTTTCATCGATTTTGAATTTTGTATATAGTGTAGGACAATGACCTAGTTGCATTCATTTGCATGTAGCTGCCTAGTTTTCCCATTGTTTGTTGAAGAGACTGTTTTACCCCATTGTTGATTCTTGCCTCCTTTGTTATAGATTAATTGACCATATAAGTGTGGATTTATTTCTGATCTTTATTCTTGTCCATTTATTTATGTATCTGTTTTCATACCAGTACCATACTATGTTAATTACTATAGCTGTGTGATATAGTTTGAAATTAGGGGGCATGATACCTCCAGTTTTGTTCTTTCTCAGTATTGCTTTGGCTACTTGAGATCTTTTGTTGTTCCATACAAACATTAGAATTTTTTGTTATAGCTCTGTGGAAAATGCCTTTGATATTTTGACAGGTATTGAATTTGTAGATTGCTTTGGGTAGTATAGGCATTTTACCTATTAATTCTTTCAGTTCATGAGCACGGAATATCTGTTTATTTGTGTTGTCTTCACTTTCTTTCATCAGTGTCTTATGGTTTTCAGTGGACAGCTCTTTTATCTCTTCGGTTAAATTTATTCTTAGGTCTTTTATTCTTTTTGATGCAAATGTAACTACAATTATTTTGTAATTGCAATTTTCTGATAGCTCATTATTAGTGTACAGAAATGCACTAATAAGTTAGTATGTTACTTTTGTATCCTGCAACTTTACTGAATTCATTTATTAGTGTAACAGTTTTTTCTGTAGTCTTTAGGGCTTTCTATGTATAATATCATGCCATCTGCAAATTTTCATGGCTTTACTTTTTCTTTACAATTTTGATGCCCTTTTGTTTCTTCTTCTTGCCTAATTGCTGTGGTGAGGACTTCCAATTCTATGTTGGATAAAGTGGTGAGAATAGGCATCCTTGTCTTATTCCTGATTTGAGGAAAAGCTTTCAGCTTGTTGGGTATGAAGTTAACTTTAGATTTGTCATTTATATCCTTTATTATGTTGAGGTATATTCCTTCTATATTCACTTTGTTAAGGGATTTTATCATAATAGATGTTGAATTGTCAAATGCTTTTTCTGCAAATATAGAGATGATCATATGATTTTTATATTTCATTTTGTGGCGTATCACATTAATTGATTTGCAGATGTTGAACCATCCTTATATTCCTGGAATAAATCCTATTTGATCAGGGTATATGATCCTTTCAATGTATAGTTGAATTCAGTTTGCTGATATTCTGTTGAAGATTTTTTACATCTATGTTCATCAGGGATAATAGCTTACAATTTTCTTTTTCATGGTGTCTTTGGTTTTGATATTAGAGTAATGCTGGCCTCATGAGTTTGGAAGCATTCCTCACTCTTCAGTTATTTTAGAATAATTTGAGAAGGATAGGTATTAACTTTTTTTAAAAGATTTTGAGAGAGAGCACGAGTGGGAGTGGGGTGCATTGGGATCAGTAGACTGCTGAGTGTGGAGCCTGACTTGGGGCTCTATCCCAGGTCCCCAGGATAATGACCTAACAAAAGCCAGATGCTTAACTGACTGAACTACCCAGGTGCCCCAGTACTAACTCTTCTTTAAATGTTTTATAGAATTCATCTGCAAAGCCACCTGGTTTTGGACTTTTATATTTTGGGAGCTTTAAAATTATTGATTCAGTTTCATTACTTGTAATTGTTTGGTTCAGATTTTCTATTTCTGTGTGATTTAGTCTTGGAAAGTTTTGTGTTTCTAGGAATTTATACATTCTAAACATTTTCCAGTTTGTTGGCTTGTAATTGTGGTAGCCTTTTATGATCCTTTGTATTTTTGTGGTGTCTTGTAACTTCTTTTATTTGGTTCTTCTCTCTCTCTCTCTCTCTCTCTCTTTTTTTTCCTTACCAATCTGGCTGGAGATTTAACAGTTTTTTTTTATCTTTTCAAAGGACCAGTTTTTAGGTTCATTGATCTTTCTGTTTTTTAAGTCTCTATTTCATTTATTTCCTTTGACCTTCAGTATTTCTTTCTTCTACTAACTCTGGGCTTTGTTCTTCTTTTCCTAGTTCCTTTGTGTGTAAGGTTAGATTGTTCATTTGAGATTTTTATTGTTTTTTGATGTAAGCCTCCATCTTTATCAATTTCCCTCTTAGAACTACTTTTGCTGCATTGTTTCCATTTTCACTTGTCTAAAGGTATTTTTTTCTTTTTAATTTTTTCTTGTTGATCCATTAGTTGTTTATAGCATGTTATTTAGTCTCCATGTGTTTGTGTTTTTTCCAGTTTTCTTCTTGTAATCAATTTCTATTTTCATAATGTTGTGGTCAGAAAAGATGCTTGATAAGATTTAAGTCTTACTGAATTTATTATGGTTTTTTTTTTTTTTTGTGGTCTATCATGTGATCTGTCTTAGAGAATGTTCTGTGTGCACTTGAAAAAAATGTGTATTTTGCAGCTTTTGGATGACATGTTTTGTTTATATCTATTAAATCCATCTGGTTTAATGTGTCATTTAAAGCCAGTGTTTCCTTTTGATTTTCTGTCTGGATGATCTTTTCACTGATGTAAGTAGGGTGTTAAATTCCCGTACTATTTAATATATTACTGTCAATTTCTCTGTTTATGTCATTTAATATTTTTCTTATTATTTTGATGCACTAGGCACTTTATAACACATTTTATTTGATTTTCATGCTTAAAATTTTCATTTTTAAATATGACAAATCAACAGATGTGTGGTCATAATGATTGCATAGAAGTCCTGTCTACAATTAAATGTACCATAATTATATAATGAATCTCTTATTGTAGAACATTTAGCTTTTTACTTTTTCACTTTTGTAATAGTGCTAGGGTGTGTGTCTTTTTAAACATTGAGGAGTATATGTCCATTTATATTCTTAAGAAATGGCTTTGAAAGTGAAATTGCTGTACCATTGTAGTTGTACATTCAGGGATTTTAATATATATTGTCAAAGTACTCTCCAAACTTATGTTGACACAGACTTTCACCTGCAGTATTCGGGATTGTCCATTTCCTTATGCTTTCCCAATATTAGGCACTATTATTTCTTTTAGTTTCCCCTACTTTTAGGTTCAGCAAATTGGGCTCCAGCCCTTTCCTCCTCACCCGCACCCAGTCTCTTCAGTTATTTATTCTGTACAAGGTAATGTATAAGAGTTTTCCCTTTGGGGGAGCAAAAAAGGTTTATATTGTATTTTAAAAATTTAGAAACATTCACACGCTTGGCAGTTATTCTTGGGGATTTAAATCTATTTGATATCCTCCTTTCACATTATCATAGGAATCTGGTAAAAAGGTTTTGGTTCTTGACACCGGAATCTTGATCTGTAATTTATACAAACACTATTTGTTTCTTTGCCTTTCTCCTTTGAGCATTCCTCTGGCTGTGGTCATTATTAAGCATCTACTTTATGTGGCCACAGTATAGGATTTGGGTCCTGTACAGTATACAGTAAAAGCTTTAATCCATGGCAGATTGACTTCCCAGAGACATTTCCATTTAAATTTCTAAAATAAAATTGGATACTTTTACCTTTTAAAAATGTTTATAATAAGGTGAATTTTTCTTAGATGATTCATGTCCATCTTCAGTATTTAAATGAAATATGTATCTGGATACAGAATTAAAACTTGTGAACACTAGAAAGTTGGGAACTAAAAACCAGGAGAGCTGGGATACATAGCCTAGGAATTATCTAAGTCTGCAGGAACTTTATACTATAGGTCTATGAGATAGTCACTAACCAGTTTTATTCGCATGTACCTCAGTAGATAAATCATTGGAAGAAACTAATTTGAGATACGCTATTATTTGGTTAAGTCTTTCAGCTCAGGGAGTGTGTAAATATTGATGATGGAACCAATCTTTCCTTCAAGCACCTTTTTCCTCAAGAAGCAAAATTCTCCTAATTCCCTCCACCCCAAATTTAACCATTTTGTGATTGGTTTGAATCATCTGAATATGCATGTCTGTAATGTATCTGAAAATACAGAATAATTAACTACATGCATGTAACATGTTCTGGGGTGGGGAGAGAGGACAGTTTGACCTGGAAACTTGAGGAGTTTAGTAATTAAAAAACCCTAATTTGAGCTTCCATGGAAATAAAATAATTCATTATAGTTCCTATTTCCTATGTTGTAAAGAGGAGAGAAATCCAGTTTTCCTGTGTGATGACTCAGATGCAGGTAAACTTCTGCACACGTGGGTAAAATAATGCAGCTGTTTTTGCAGTAGGTGGGCAGCATCTCTTCTCCTGAGGAGTCTCTTTACTTTCTTGATTCTTTTTTACTCCTTCTTCTCAAGATATTTATTGTATAATTTTTTAAGATTTCATTTTTTTTAAAGATTTTATTTATTTATTCATGAGAGACAGAGAGAGACAGAGAGGCAGAGACACAGGCAGAGGGAGAAGCAGGCTCCATGCAGGGAGCCCGATGTGGGACTCCATTCCCATCTTCAGGATCACGCCCTGGGCTGAAGGCGGCGCTAAACCGCTGAGCCACCCAGGCTGTCCCTAGATTTCATTTTTTAAGAGCAGTTTTATGTTTACAACAAGGAGAAGGAGGTACAGAGATTTCCTTTATACTATCATATGTGCATGACCTCTTCTGTTCTCAATATCCCTCACCCGAATGCTACATTTGTTACTAGGGAGGAACCTACACTGACACATGATAGTTTACTTTAGGGTTTACTCTTGGTATTGTATGGTCTATATGGGTTTGTACAAATGTATAATGACATATACCCATCATTGTAATAGCATACTGAGTATTTTCACTGCCATAAAATTCCTCTGTACTCTGCCTTTTCATCTCTCTCCTGCCCTACAGCCCCACAATCACTGGTATTTTTAATGTCTCTGTAGTTTTGCCTTTTCCAGAATGTCATATAGTTGGAAGTATAGAACATGTAGTCTTTTCAGATGGGCTTCTTTCCCTTACTAGTATGTATTTAAAGTTCCTTTGTGTCTTTTCATGTCTTGATAGCTCATGTGTTTAGCACTGAATGATATTCCAGTGTTTGGATGTATCACAGTTTATTTATCCACTCACTTACTGAAGGACATCTTGGTTGCTTCCAGATTTTGGCAATTATGAATAAAACTGCTATGAACATAGATGTGCAGGTTTTTGTGAGAACGTAATGTTTTCAATTCCTTTGGGTAAATGGCAAGAAGCACAATTGCTAGATCATATGGTAAGAATATATTCAGTTTTGTAAGAAAACACCAAGTTGTCTTCCAAAATGTCTGTAACATTTTATATTCATACCAGCAATGTATGAGAGTTCCTGTTGCTCCACATCCTTTCCAGCATTTGGTATCATCACTGTTCCAGATTTTGGTCATTCCAATAGATATATAATTATTGTATTAATTTGCATTTCCCTGATGACATATGATGTAGATCATCTTTTCTTTTTTTTTTTTTAGATCATCTTTTCATATGTTTATTTGCCATCTGTATATCCTTTTTGGTGAGAGGCCTTTTTAGGTCTTTGGCCCATTTTTTAATGGAGTTGTTTTTTTCCTTATTATTGGGTTTTAAGGATTCTTACTGTATTTTGTATAATGGTCCTTTATCAAGTCTATCTTTTGCAGATATTTTCTCCTGGTCCCTGGTTTGTCTTCTCATTCTCTTGATATTGTCTTTCAGAGAGTGAAGTTTTTAATTTTAATCAAGTTAAGCTTGTCAGCTATTTCTTTCAGGACTCATGTCTTTGGTGTTATGTCTAAAGAGGCATTCCTATACCCAGAGTTATCTAGGTTTTCTTCAATGCTATCTCCTAGGAATTTTATAGTTTTGCATTTTACATTTAGGTATATGATCTATTTTGAGTTAATTTTTAAGAAGAGTAGAAGATGTCTAGATTTATTTTTTTGTTTGTGAATGTCCAGTTGTTCCAGCACCATTTGTTGAAGAGACTGTCTTTGTTCCATTGTATTGCCTTTGCTCCTTTGTCAAATATCAGTTGACTCTATTTAATGGGATCCATTTCTGGGCTCTCTGTTCGGTTCTATTAAATTGTTTGTCTTTTCTTTCACCAGTATCATGCTGTTTTGGTAACCATTGATTTATAGTAAATCTTGAAGTCAAATAGCATCAGCCCTCCAACTTTTTTCTTCTTCAATATTATGTTGGCTAATCTGAGTCTTTTGCCTTTCCATATAAACTTTAGAATCAGTTTTTCAATATCCATAAAATGATTTGCTGGGATCTTGTTTGGGATTGTGTTGAATCCATAGATCACATTGGGAAGAACTGACATCTTGACAGTATTGAGTTCTCCTATCCATGAACATGTAGTATCTTTCCATTTATTGAGTGCTTTGATTTTTTTTTTTAGTGCTTTGATTTAATTCATTAGAGTTTTATAGTTTCCCTTAAATAGATTCTGTATTTACTTAGTTCTATTCATACTTAAATATTTAATTTATTCAGGCATTAATGTAAATGATACCCTGTTTTTAATTTAAATTCCACATGTTCATTATTGGCATATAGAAAAGTGAGAAGTTTTGTGTATTAACCTTATGTCCTACAAATTTGCTATAATTGCTTATTAATTCCAGGAGAGATGTTTTTCTTTTCTTTTTTAAAGAAGTTTTTATTTTAATTCTAGTTAGTTAACATATAGGGTTTTATTAGTTTCAGGTGTACATTATAGTGATTCAGCAATTCCATACATCATCCAGTGCTCATCACAAGTGTACTTCTTAATCCTCACCACTTATTTAACCCATCCCTCACCCACCTCTCCTCTGGTCACCATCAGTTCTTTATAGTTAAGAGTCTGTTTCTTGGGGCACCTGGGTGGCTCAGTTGGTTAAACATCTGCCTTCGACTCAGGTCATGATCCCAGGGCCCTGCTACATCAGGTTCCCTGCTCAGCAGAGAGCCTGCTTCTCCCTCTTCCTCTGTTGCTCCTCCTGCTTGTGCTCTCTATCTCTGCCAAATAATTTTTTTTTAAAGAGTATGTTTCTTTCTCTTTTTCCCTTTGCTCTTGTTTTGTTTCTTAAATCCACTAATGAGTGAAATCATATGGTATTAATGTTTCTCTGACTACTTCTCATAGCATTATACTCTCTAGCTTCATCCATGTCATTGGAAATGGCACAATTTAATTCCTTTTTATAGGTAATATTCCATTGTGTGTATATATACATATATATCATCTCTTCTTAATCCATTCATCAATTGATGGACACTTGGGCTGCTTCCATATCTTGGCTATTCTAAATAAGAATACTATAAACACAGGAGTGCATGCGTCCCTTTGAATTAGTGCTTTTGTATTTATTGGGTAAATGGTCAGTAGTGGGATCACTAGAAGGTAGGATGCTATTTTTAACTTTTGAGCAACTTTGCAAGAGAGTTATTTGTTGCTGTTCATTTGATTTTCTACATAGATGATCATGTTATCCTTGAGCAAAGAGCACTTTATGTCTTCCTTCCCAATCTGTATACCTCTTGTTTCCTTTTCTTGCCTTATTGCATTAGGGAGGACATGCAGTTGATACTGAAAAGAAGTAGTGAAAGGGGATATGTTTGCCTTGTACCTGATCTTAGTGAGAAAGCTTTGGGTTTCTCACTATTAAATATGATGTTAGCTGTACAGATTTTTTAGGTCATCTTTAGCAAGTTGAGAAAGTTCCCTTCTAGTCCCAGTCCTTATCATGAGAGGCTTTTTTGTTTCTTTGGGTCATGAGTGGGTTATTATAAATGAGCCAATGCTTTACATTTTTATGGAAGTAAAACTCAGTTTTATTTTAGTCTTCCTTATTCATAAATTGTCCTTTTAGAATTTCACTTCTATCTATTGGTAATCTGTGTTTCTAGGCTCAGCTTGCCAATCGGAAACAGAAATTAGAGTCTGTGGAGCTGTCCAGCCAGTCGGAGATTCAGCACCTGAGCAGTAAGCTGGAGCGGGCCAATGACACTATCTGTGCCAATGAGTTGGAAATAGAGCGCCTTACCATGAGGGTCAATGACTTGGTTGGAACGAATATGACTGTTATGCAAGAGCAGCGGCAAAAAGAAGAAAAATTGAGGGAATCTGAAAAACTGTTAGAGGTTTGTTTTAAAATTACTATAGCTGGGGAAATGTGTATACGCACGTTTTTAAGAGAAAATAATTAGCCCAAAGTCCATCAACTGAATGGATAAAGATGTTGTATATATATACAGTGGAATATTACTCAGCCATCAAAAAGATGAAATTGTGCCATTTGCAATGACTTGAATGAAACTAGAGTGTATTATGCTAAGCGAAATAAGTGAGAGAAAGACAAATACCATGATTTCACTCATATATGGAATTGAAGAAACAAAACACATTGAACATGGGGTGGGGGGGAAGCAGAAGGAGGAAGACCATAAGAAATTCCTAAAGATAGAGAACAAACTGAGGGTTGCGGGAGGGGAAGAGTGGGTGGTGGGAAGGGATAATTAGGTGATGGGCATTAAGGAACTTATGATGCTCACTGTGTGTTATATGTAAGTGATGAATCACTGAAATCTACTCCTGAAACTAATATTACACTATAATGTTAACTAACTAGGATTTTTTAAAATTTATTTTTATTAGCTTCAGAGGTATATATTATATATACACACATACAACAAGTGTTCAATGGTTCCCCTTTCTTTGCATCCTTACCAATATCTGTCATTTCCGACCTTGTTAATTTTTACCATTCTGACTAGCATGAAGTGGTATCTCATTGTGGTTTTGATTTGTAGTTCTCTGATGCCAAGTGATGTGAAACATTTTTTCATGTATCTGTTGGCCATTTGGAGAAATGCCTGTTCATGTCTTCTTTTCATTTCTTGCTTAGGTTTTTTGTTTTTTGGGTGTTGAGTTTGATAAGTTCTTTATGGATTTGGATTACTAGCCCTTTATCTGATAAGACATTTGCAAATATCTTATCCCATTCTGTGAGTTGTCTTTTGGTTTTGTCGAATGTTTCCTTTGCTGTGCAAAAGCCTTTTTTTCTTGATGAAGTCCTTATAGTTCATTTTTGCCTTTGTTTTCCTTGCCTTTGGAGATGTGTCTAGCAAGAAGTTACTATGGCTTGGAAGTTCCTTTGGTCATAGAGGTTGCTGCTTGTGGTGTTCTCTAGAATTTTGGTGGTTTCCTGTCTCACATTTAGGTCTTTCATCCATTTTGAGTCTATTTTTTGTGTATGGTATAAGGAAATGATCTAGTTTCATTCTTCTACATGTGGCTGTCCAGTTTTTCCAGCATTATTTACTGAACAGACTGTCTTTTTACCACTGGATAGTTTTTCCTGCTTTGTCAAAAGTTAGTTGACCATAGAGTTGAGAGTCCATTTCTGGGTTCTCTATTCTGTTCTACTGATCTGTGTCTGCTTTTGTGTCAGTACCATACTGTCTTGATGGTTTGAGCCTTGTATTAGAACTTGAAGTCCGGGATTGTGATGCCACCAGCTTTGATTTTCTTTTTCAACATTACTTTGGCTCTTCAGGGTCTTTTCTGATTCCATATAAATTTTAGGATTACTTCTTCTAGCTCTGTGAAAAAAGTTGATGGTACTTTGATGGGGATTGCATTGAATGTGTAAATTGCTCTATATAGCATAGACATTTTAACAATATTTGTTCTTCGAATTCATGAGCATGGGATGTTTTTCTATTTCTTTGTGTTTTCCTCAATTTCTTTATGAGTATTCTATAGTTTTCTGAGTACAGATCCTTTGCCTCTTTGGTTAGGTTTATTCCTAGGTATCTTACAGTTTTTGATGCAATTGTAAATGGGATTGATCAACTCTTTAATTTCTGTTTCTTCTGTCTCATTGTTAGTGTATAGAAATGCAACTGATTTCTGTGCCTTGATTTTATATCCTGCCAAGTTGCTGAATTCCTGTATGAGTTCTATCAATTTTGGGTTTTTCACATAGGGTATCATATCATCTGTGAAGAGTGAGAGTGTGATATCTTCTTTGCCAGTTTAGATGCCTTTTATTTCTTTTTATTGTCTGATTGCTGAGGCTAGGACTTCCAGTACTGTGTTGGATAGTGGACATCCAGGCCATGTTCTTGGCCTTAGGGGAAAAGTTCTCAGTTTTTCCCCATGGAGAATGATATTCACCATGGGCTTTTCATATCATTGTGTTTTGATTTGTATTTCACTGATGCCGAGTGATGTTGAGCATTTTTTCATGTATCTGTTGGACATTTGTATGTCTTCTTTGGAGAAATGCCTGTTCATGTCTTCTGCCCATTTCTTGCCTGGATTTTTTGTTTTTTGGGTGTTGAGTTTGATAAATTCTTTATGGATTTGGGTTACTAGCCCTTTATTTAATAAGAGATTTGCAAATATTTTCCCCCATTCTGTAGGTTGCCTTTTAGTTTTGCTGTTTCCTTTGCTGTGCAAGCTCTTTATCTTGATGAAGTCCTTATAGTTCATATTTGTCTTTGTTTCCCTTGCCTTTGGAAATGTGTCTAGCAAAAGGTTACTGTGGCCAGGGTCAAAGAGGTTGCTGCTTGTGTTCTCTTCTAGGATTTTGATGGATTCTTGTCTCTCATTTAGGTCTTTTATCCATTTTGAGTCTATTTTTGTGTATGGCATAAGAAAGTGGTCCAGTTTCATTCTTCTATATGTGACTGTACAATTTTCCCAACACTGTTTGTTAACTAACTAGAATTTAAATAAGAACTTAAAAAAAATTAACCTAGAACCCAGTTCAAGAATCCATGGTTTCTTTTCTACTCTGTAGCTAATGGATCAGACATTGATAGCCTTATTAACAATAAGGGTTCTGTACCTTGTACCTGTTAGACTTGACTCCCTGGCTTCCTATTCTCATGAAATGGAAACATTGTAAATGACATCTGACTTTTTTCTGAGTATTTTTTAGATTCTGCAGGAAGAAAAGAGAGAATTAAAAGCAACTCTTCAGTCTCAAGAAAATTTCATGCATGAGGAAAGAATGCAAAAGGAGAAGCTACAAGCAAAGTTAAAGCCAGCTGACACTCAACACTCAGTAGAGGCCATAAGGTATATTTAATCTTAAATATTAATTGTAGCCACCTGGTGGTTTGGCATTGAGCACCAGTTTTAGTATTACATATTCATAATTTTGTGTTTGATCATGTTATGGGTTTTCTTATTCGGTTTTAATTTCTGAGTTAAATTTTTATGGTTTTATAAAATTTTGTGTGATTTGGGGGTTTTTTTTTTTTTGGCTCCAATTTGGGTCCCTAACCAAAAGACTGTAAAAATAGAAACCAGTTGGTCAAATCTATACCCTCGGTGAAACTTCAAATGTGAAAGGATTTGGAATCCATGTCTCGTGGAAGGTCTCTGTTTCTTGGTAGAATAGGTCATGATTAGTAACTGCTTATCAACATCATTAAAAACCAGCTATCGAAATGGCTAATTTTTAAAAAAATCCTAAAACACATTTTGTTCCTATGTGTGAATTATTTCCGTGAGGTTTGTAGTGGAAAGTAATAGAAGGAGCTATGCTCCTTTTGTTTGATTTAGGTCTGGTACGCGTTTCTATTCTTGCCAGAACTTTTCTGTAACTTTTCAGTTTCTTTGGCTCAAGGTATCGAGTGGAAACAAAAGTTTTGTCATTTTGTCTTTTTCCCTTGAAAAATGGGCCAAATCCTAGTTGAGAAAGGAGTAAACTGCTGCTGACTTTTTTGAGAAGCATCATTTCTTCAGCTCTTTAGTCTAAGTGTTCTTTTCATGAAGCAGGAGACAAGCTGAAGAGTTCCAAAGAGTTTCATTACCAAAAACAATAGGAAAATATGAACTAATTGTGCATTGTTTTATTTGCAAAGATCAGAGGCCTTTAACCATCCTCCTCTGTCCTTTTTTAGGTCACTGCAGGAGTCACAGACAGCACAGAGGTACACCTCACAAGGACAGGGGGACTTAGGCAATGTGCTGTCCCAGCTGGATTTCACCCACAGTAGTGAAGAACTTCTGCAGGCAGAAGTGACTCGTTTGGAAGGCAGGTAGATAATTACATGCCCATTTCAAGAATGTTCAAGTTGTTAAAAATTATTTTTGATCATCATATTGATAAAGTAAAGTAATGTAACAGTCTTAGGGAAGGGGTGCCTGGGTGTCTCATTGGTTAAGCATCTGACTTTTTTTTTTTTAAGATTTTATTTAGTTATTTATGAGAGACACAGAGAGAGAGAGGAAGAGACAAGGAAGAGACTCCTTGCAGGGAGCCCGTTATGGGACTTGATCCCAGGATTCCGGATCACGTCCTGAACCAAAGGCCAGATGCTCAACCACTGAGCCACCCAGGCTCCCAGCATCTGACTCTTGATTTTGGCTCAGGGTCATGAGATTGAGCCCTGAGTCAGGTTCTACATTCAGTGGAGAGTCTGCCTGTCCCTCTCCCTCTGCCCCTCTCCCCACTTGTGCACACTCACTCTGTCTCTTAAATAAATAAATAAAATCTTTGAAAAAAATAATCTTAGTAAAAAAATAAGTTTTTTTTTTCTCTAGCATCCACAGATAAAACAGAAGCAATGAAAGGAGGGCTTCCTAATTTTTCTACCACCAAATCTACCAGTCTATCTGCATCTGTGCCCATAGTCTGTTAGAGTGGATGAGTTGATGATGGATGACATGTCTCTTCCCCTAAGACTTCACTCACGTCCTTTTGCACAGTTTTTTATTTTCTTTTTACATCATCAAGTTCTGCCTCACTGCTAAATCATTCCTACTGATATAAAGTAAGCTTTAATATTTCCCATATTGCAAAAAAATCGAAACCATCCTTGAATCCTATATCCCTATCAAATTATTTCCATATTTCTCTGCTCTCCTTCAAAATCAGATTCTTCAAAAGAGTTGTCTATACTGACTATATTAATTTTAATTTTACATTTTCCTGTGTAGAACATCTTCAGTTAGGCTCTGCCCTCTACCAGCCACCTCACTGGAGCTGCTCTCAGCAAAGCCATACCTGGCACATGGTGCTCCTTACTTCCATCCCAAAGTGCTGTCAATTATTTCCTTGGCTGCCGTTTGAATCCACATCTCTGCTATAGCATGCCCAGCTCACTTGCTTCGTCATCATACTTGTAAACTTCTGTTTTGTTTGTCATACCTCTAAACTTTGTGACTGGGAAGAGGTTGATATTTTGTTTTAAATGCGAATTGTGCTCATTTGTATACTAACATTTTCTATATGTAAAAGGTTTAAAAATATATGAATTATTAGCCTTTAGACAACAAAAATATTGCCATTTTACCCTTTCAAGTTTATCTTTAGGTGATACTTTTTTTTACTTTTTATTTCTGTTTTTGGAAATCATCAGATATTTTCTTTACATATTAAATACTATGCACACACATAGTTTTTGCTTTATTTGTTCTGTACCTTAGAATACTTAAGATATTCTTGGTTATCGTTATTGAGGTGGATATATGCACTTTATATTGAATAAAATAAAGTTTATTATTCTTTCTTTTGAGAGAGAGAGAGCATGAGCAAGGGAAGGTGGGATATGGAGGGCAGAAGGAGAAGGAGAATCTTAAGCAGGGTCCACCATGCTCAGCACCAGCCCGATGTGGGGCTTGATGTCACAGCCCTGAGATCATGACCTGAGCTGAAATTAGTCTTGATTAACTGACTGAGCCACCCAGGTGCCCCCAAAGCTTATTATTCTTTTTGACATTAAAACTAAAATTTACATTTTCTATCCTAGATTTTCCATTGATTGACTTTTTAGTATTTTACATGTAGGTGTGTTGTACTGTGCTCCCATCAGGCTTTAAAGACCTACCTCTTACTTTTGACTTGAAGTATGATCTTAGACCCTGAGTCTCTTTAAGTCCCAATTTTCCCATCTGTAGCTAGGACAAGAGGATCTATGATTCTTCTTCTTGCTCTACCTCAGTGTTTGACACACTAATGTACTAAGTACTAAGTACTAGTACTAATGTACTAAGTACCAAATAAGTGGGCATTCTAGGATATTTAGAAATAGGTAAAATTGAAATACATGGAGACAAACACCAGTGTCAGTAATAAACAATGTCTTTAAAAATATTTTTCTATCAAAAGGCAAATAGGAAAAGGAGTCCATTTTAGGCAGTTTATTTGTGTTGTTTAGTTTGAACAAAATATTCCCTACGAAAGGCGCAAAAGGATTTTATTAGCAGAAATGAGTGGTGAGAAAAGAGAGTTATGGTGTCTCTAAGGGTTCTCATATCTCATGAGGGATTGATTCTTAAGAAAGGGTGACAAGTTGGAAGCTGCATGTAGGGTAGAATTGTAATTAAGTATGGTGGAGATTAAAATTACGATAGTAACTACTGTACAATTTGAGAGAGAAAAGTAGTGAAGTTACTGTAATCTTTAGAATTTAAGAATTCTAAATTAAATTTTAAGCAGAGGGAAAAATATTAGGTAAACATAGAAATCAAAAGTATCTCCAGAAGTTTGAATTGGATTTAGTTGCCTCTGGTGATGATGAGGAAATTAGAAATCAGTTTTAATTTGGGGTGGGAGGTGATATTTAAGATGATTCTTGGACATCAAAAAGCTAAGTTAGACAATTGAGTCTGTGGGTTTTTAGGATTTTTGTTTTAAGTTTTGTGATCATATTTATGTCATACATACAGCTTGGAGTCTGTGAGTGCAACATGTAAACAACTGAGCCAAGAACTAATGGAAAAATATGAAGAATTGAAGAAGATGGAACTACATAACAATGAATACAGGGCAGAGATAAAGAAGGTAAAAATATGCCTGCCTGCAATTGCCAAGTTGTATGTATTTAAGGACTGGGCTGTGAGTTGAGAGGTTATGGGAGTATATTTAATGAGAGGAAAATGTGGTCCAAAGAGCCACCTGATATTCAGGAGTAGACATGTACCTGGAATTGCTTAGGGAGTCTTTGTCATCCTCAGAGATGCCATATAAATGTTTTCAAGATAATTGAAGCCTATCCTCTTTGAACTCTAAGCTTTATTTTAAACATGTTTTGATGAAAAACTTTCTAGACGATTTAAACTTCTGCTTTCAAAAAGATATTGTAGGGATCCCTGGTGGTTCAGTGGTTTGGTGCCTGCCTTCAGCCCAGGGCATGATCCTGTAGTCCCGGGATCGAGTCCCACATGGGGCTTCCTGTATGGAGCCTGCTTCTCCCTCTGCCTGTGTTTCTGCCTCTCTCTCTCTGTGTCCCTCATGAATAAATAAATAAAATCTTTAAAAAAAAAGATATTGTATGAACTAGCATTTATTTTTGCTTACTGACTGGAAGTGGTTATGGGTATGTATTCTGTGCTATGGTATAGTTAATATCTGCACTGGCTATTGAGGTATGCAGAGCTGTTTGTGTCTACATTAATGGGCCCTGGCTGCTGTGTTTGACTCATAATTTTTATTACTTACTCGAGATTACTTCTAGCTTCTTTCTTCCTCTTGCCTTTCTGTTGTCTTCTGTGGACAAAGAAGCCATAAAACAAAATTTTTAGCTTTGCAACGTAAAAAAAGAATGAAGGTCACAAATGCTGTCCTCTAAGTAATGTGTGCATGGACTTTTGACACAGGTTCTCAGCATTTGAATATCCCATCTCTCCATTTTGAGATTAATAAATTATTAATAATATAGCCATCTGATTTTCAGTGTAGACATACAATTTGGTAAATTGCTAATTTCCTGCAGACTTAATCAAGGGAAAAATTCATGTCTTGGGGGTAAGGTAAAAATTACCTTACTATTTTAACTGTTAACATATTTATCTATCATGCTTTCTCTTTGTTTTTTATGCTTTCCTTTCTGTTTCTTTGTAGTTGAAAGAACAGATTTTACAGGCTGAACAAAGTTACAGTTCTGCATTAGAAGGAATGAAGATGGAAATCTCACAGCTAACTCGGGAATTACACCAGCGAGACATCACTATTGCTTCCACCAAAAGCTCATCCTCTGACATGGAAAAGCGACTCAAAGCAGAAATACAAAAGGCAGAAGAAAAAGCTGTAGAACATAAGGTGAAGCTTGAACAAAAACTCTCTTCATTTGAAGTGTTTTTGAAGATTGAATTTAGTACAGATATAATTTTCATAGTATTTAATTCAGCAAATTTTTATAAGACTCCTGCTTTGGGCTGGGGTGTGCTGGTTAACATTCTGTGAGGATTGGTGGGGAGGTGAGAATGGGTACAGAGTAGAGAGGCTGTGTCTATCGTGCATGCTGAGAGTGTGACGTGTTCGCTGGGACAGGCTAGAGTACACATGGGGTGAGTGCAGCAAGGGATGGGACTAGAAAGCAGGGACTGGCTCTTGAAGGGCCTTGCCAGCATGTGAAGGGCTTAGTGTTCTCTTAAGGCCAGTGGAGAACAGCTGTGAACAAGCATCAAGGGTCTCTGTGGTTGTGCTATGGAGAGTGCACAGGAGACAGACCACTTGGATACTCTTATAGCAGTAAGATGGTGGTCTGAGCGGTGGGCAGGGGAGGTGGAGGAAAATGCTGGAATTCTGAGTTATCTGGCTGGTAAAATTGAGTGGGCTTTGCATTTGATTGGACAGGGAGAGCGAGTTAGACAGGGAAAAGTGTCACTCTGGATTGCAACATGGGCAGCTGAGTGGAGAGTGATACTCTTTAGTGAAATAGAGAAAAGATAGGGAGCAGGTTAGGGCAGATACTGAATTTGTATGTAAGTTATACAAAATAGAGAAGCTGGTGGAAGGGACGCTGGTTTCAGATTAAAGTTGGATGTTTGTGGGGAAATAACTAATAGTCAATTCCACAGAAGACCTGGAGTTCAGGATTGAAATCTGGGCGAGACATTTGGCTGTGGGCATCTCTGTGTGGAGTTGGCATTTGAAACACCCTGAGAGACTTAGAAATTGTGGTGAGAAAGCATAGAGATGAAGACAGAGATTGAACCACACTTAGGAAACTGCCTTTATGGGAAAAAGGTGTTGGAACAGAGCTAAAGAAAAAAAAATAGCAATAAAGAAGGAAACTAGATTGTTTTCATAAAGGAAGCAGAAAACCAAGGAAGGGCAGGAGTCTTTTAAGGCAGACAAGCTGAGGAGAATGGGGACAGAGAGTAAGTTATAGGCACATCTCCGTTTTTTCTACTTTGCTTTACTGAACATTGCAGATGTCACCTTTTTCACAAATTGAAGGTTTGTGGCTACCCTGTGATGAGCAAGTCAGTCAGCACGATTTTTCCAACATGAAGTGTTTTCTCACTTCATGTCTCTGAAATCACATTTGGGTAATTCTTGGAATATATTAAACATTTTCATTATTTTTATATTTATCTGATAATCTGTGATCGTAATTATAACTCACTGAAAGCTCAGGTGATGGTTAGCATTTTTTAGCAAAAAAGTGTTTTTAAATTAAAGTGCATATTTTTTTAGACTTAATGCTCTTGCACACATAATAGAGTACAGTATAGCATAAACATAACTTTGTATGCACTGGAAAACCAAAATATTCATTTGACTCATTTTATTGTGATATTTGTGTTATTGTGGTGCTCTGGGACTGAATCCACAACATCTCGGAGGTATGTCTATATTCTCTTGTGAAAGGAGTATAGTCCATATGATGTTAGAGGTAGAAGCCACATGAGAGTAAACAACACTGGAGAGTGGGAGAGATTGACCAGTGAACTCATTCATCATAATCTTTTTTTTTTTTTTTTTTTGGTAAAGATTTATTTATTTTCTCTCAAATAAATAAAGAGAGCAGGAGGGGCAGAGGGAGAGGGAGAGAATCTCAGGCAGACTTCTCACTGAGTGCAGAGCCCTTATGTGGTGCTCAATCTCAGGACCCCGAGATCAAGACCTCAGCTGCAATCAAGTCAGCCGCTTAACTGCCTGAGCCATCCAGGTGCCCTGAACTCATTCATCTCCTTAGAATATTTTTAAATACATTGTATTAATTCATCTTTTTAAAAAATCTTTATTTCTTTAGCTTTTAATTTTTTTTTTTTTTTTTTTTTTTGTGAGAGGGAGTATGCATGAGTGGGGGAGAGAGGTACAGAGAGAGAAGGAGATTCCCTCTGGGATCAACTTGGGGCTCAATCCCAGGACCTTAACTGACTGAGCCTCCTAGACATCCCTAAAAAATCTTTTTAGAAAGGTATTTATATATAAATATATATTTATTGATCTATTAATTTACATATAATATATAACATATAACTTACATATATAAATATTCTTCATATATTTATATGAATGAAAAATGCATCTTTACCTGATGAAAATTATATATAGAAAAATTTTATAGATGCATTTGATTTATGTGTTCATTTTTTTCTGTTTTCCCCTTCTCAGGAGATTTTGGATCAGATGGA
Source organism: Canis lupus baileyi (assembly GCF_048164855.1). NCBI lineage: Eukaryota > Metazoa > Chordata > Mammalia > Carnivora > Canidae > Canis > Canis lupus. The sequence goes on along the minus strand of NC_132859.1, from coordinate 21,279,614 downwards.
GTCACTCAAATTAGAAAATCGTCATCTTTCTGAAATGGTGATGAAATTGGAATTAGGTTTACATGAGGTACGTAATAGAAACTTCAGTGTTTCTGTTATCCAAGCCTTTTAAAGGAATCACTTTGTAAATATTGCTGTTGTAAAGAGAGTTAAGATCAAATTACAGAATGAACCTTGTGCAGAAACTTGCTCAATAAAATAGTCAAGACAATGTTGTCAAGACAATGATGGCAGTAAGCAAAATATCACTCTCCACTTCAGCAATTGGAAGATTTTTTAATGTTATGTATATGACAAAATACATGTGTAGTCTGTGTTCTTACTAGGCAACATGTATACAAAGTGCTTAATGTAGTGCCTGGCATTTGTTAATACACAATAAATGTTAGATGCTATTATTATTATTGTTATAATTACTATGTTTATAAGTATCTTTTTCTTATAAAATATTTCTTTTCCATAATTTGGTTTTAGTTATATTTATATAGGATATGGTTAGTTTAGTCAAATATTATAGAATCTTTTATGTTCAAAATATTTTAATAGACAATATAACAGACACAAGGATGAATAAGATAGGATTCTTGCCTTTCTAATAGGATAAGAAGTGTGTGCTAGCTCCTGTGAAACAAGGAGAACATGCTTAGTTAACAGTGAGTTAATTAACTGTGCATGGATGTCCTTTGAGCTATTTTGTTATAAAATTCTTATAATTTGCAAAATGACCCATCAATTCTGACCTATGTCTTTTTGGTGTTGTTCAAAAGCCCAAAGATTGTAGAAATTCTTTCTTTATGCATTTCCAGAGACTGTGTGTGTGCCTCCAGAGAGGTTTGGTTATACAGCGCCCCTATTTGCTACTAAGTAGTTTTAATTTCACAATCATGGACTAGGGAGGCTGGGCTGGGAGAAAGTGCAAAACACTAAATGAATACTTTATTTCAAGTAAAAGAAAACATTGAGGACTCTCTGAGAAACAAAGGGTTGTGGAAGGGGAGGTTGATGGGGGGATGGGGTAACTGGATGAAGGGCAATGAGCCAGGGTACTTGATGGGATGAGCACTGGGTATTAGGCTATATGTTGGCAAATTGAATTGAATTTATTTTATTTTTTTTTAAGATTTTATTTATTTATTCATGACAGACAGAGAGAGAGAGAGAGAGAGAGAGAGAGAGAGAGGCAAAGACACAGGCAGAGGGAGAAGCAGGCTCCATGCAGGGAGCCTGATGTGGGACTCGATCCTGGGCGGCGCCCAGGCTGAAGGTGGCACCAAACCGCTGGGCCATTGAGGCTGCCCGGCAAATTGTATTCAAATAAAAAAATATAAAATAAAAATATTGAGGACTATTTTTATAATTTTTTGGAACAGTAAGATTTGCTTACCATCATGAAGCCATAAAGAATTTTATAATATAAACAATTTTGCAACATAAAAATATAAAATTTGTGGGTGGCAAAAGATCCCATAAAAAAGACTAATAGACTGGGGAAACAATCTACAAATAGAAGTTAATATAAAATATTAATATAAAGATTTCCTGGAAAGATAATAAAAGATTGGAATCCAGTAGAAAAATAGACAAAATAGATAATGCATAGAAGTGATGCAAAATTAAATAAACGAGAAAAGCTTTTTAGCCTCCCTAATAATCAAAACTAAATAAATACTTCTTAGCTAACTGGCTTGACAATGATTTTTTTAAATGTTTTATTTATTTATTTATTCATAAGAGACAGAGAGAGAGAGAGACAGAGAGAGAGACAGAGAGAGAGACAGAGAGAGAAGCAGGCTCCATCAGGAAGCCCAACGTGGGTCTCAATCCCGGGTCTCCGGGATCACGCCCTGGGATGAAGGCGGTGCTAAACCGCTGAGCCACCCAGGCTGCCCCTTGACAATGGTTTTTAAAAATGAATATAGCCAGTATTGGCAGGGATATAGGGCAACAGGCTCTCATGCTCTGTTAATGAGAAAGTGAATTGATACAGCCTTTCTAGAGGATAATTTAGCAATATCCATTAAACTTGTAAATATATATAGCCTATAAACTCCTGGGTCATGTGCATTTCTGATTTTGATAGTCATTGCCTAATAGTTCTCCAGAAAGGTCATATCAGTCTGCATTCCCAAAGAACCCATCCTGTAGCAGCAAATGTGTGGAAATGGTCATTCTGGTGTTATTTGTAATGTACAAAATTTTGAAATAAACTAAATGTTAGCCTCTAAGGGGGATGGGTAATCTGTGGCTATACTATGAAATATTATGTCGTCATTTAAGGTGGCAGATGAAAATATGTATCTAATCTTGCTCCTTCCCAAATCCCTCTAACATGAAAGGATTTTTTTAAGTGCAAACCCACAAGGGATGGGAAAGAGAGGAGGGGAAATAGCAGCTAAACCCTTTGTAAGGGGGAAGTTGGAGAGAGGGAGGAAAGAAGGAAGGAAGACTTTTATTTGCTCCGATAAAGCCAGTATAAAGCTAGTAGTGGAAAAAGCCAAGAACCAATCTGATTTTTACTACAGAATCTTCAAAAGGCTCAGGATTCGGCAATACCTGATTGAGAGAATCTTATGTAATGATTACCCCTTCATATTTAAGTTAGGAACTCTCAGGAGTGCGTGCTTAAACCAGACGAGGACCAGAGATTCTGTTGAGCTTTGATTTCTCCTCAAACTCTCATCTAACAGTTATAGTCCTGTTCTTTCTTCACATAGCCCAGCATTTGCTTGGCACCCAGTTTTTATATTACCTCTGACATTAATTTTTCTGTAATTGTTGTTAATAAAATAATAAATTTGAGAAAACTTTAAAAGATGCCTGGCAAAGGCAAAGCAGTATCTTTTAAAATATATATATATTTAATGATCTCAAATATCAGACTCTGGCTGATCAAAATCCTGTCAAGCAGTTTAAACCTCCTCTGGTTTTGAAGTTACACCTAGTGGGAATATACTGTAGGTATTGAGAATAATTTTTAGAAAGATCCGCCTTGCATTTTACCACCTAGGAAGGTAGAATTACTTTCACAAATGAATGTTTGGATTAGATAACCATTTTAATGAAATTATCTAATTAGCTTAATAATCAAAGCAGTAGCTCTGATAAAATTCTTTTCCTCCTTTAAAAAAATCGACCATAGTTTGTAATTTAACTTCTATGTCCTGCCATATTTTTTTTTTTTTTTTAGATTTTAACTGGCATTGACAGCTTATTGAAAAATTTTGTAACTTATTGTCACTGCTGGTACTCAGGTAGTTGAAGGCTGCATTTTATTTTATTTTATTTTATTTTATTTTTATTTATTTATTTTTTTAAGGCTGCATTTTAAAGTTTATGTTTTAATTCTGTTGGTAAGCCACTTTTGAACAGCTTACTTTGAGAAAATCTTTACAGAAGAGACCAAGCTAAAAATCATATTAAATTCCAAAGAAAATTACTAATTTTTTCAGAATGTTAATGAAATATTTTGTCATTAGAAAAAAACAGGGGGATCCCTGGGTGGCTCAGTGGTTTAGTGCCTTCCTTTGGCCGGGGGCGTGGTCCTGGAGACTTGGGATCAAGTCCTGCCTTGGGCTCCCTGCTTGGAACCTGCTTCTGCCTCTGCCTGTGTCTCTGCCTCTCTCTCTTTCTCTCTGTCACTCAGGAATAAATAAAATCTTAAAAAAAAACAAAAAACAAAACATGGTCCAGACCATCGTTTTTTCAGGTATAGTTACCAGGAAACACCTAGAATTGAAAAGCAATAAAATTAATGATCACAGAACCCAGACCAGATCACAGTAGGAATTCTACTGTTTTACCATGTATTTCACGTTGATTTCACATACTAGAATAGGTACTGATATTATGTAAAAGTCCTTAAGACCAGAAAGTACTAATTTAAAAGTTATCCTTGCCAGCTGGAATTCCTTTTCAGAACCTTTTGTTCACATGTCTTTCTTTGACATGTGAATTTTCTTTTTCTTTTTCTTTCAATTTTCTTTCAATTTTCTTCCATAGATACTCTGGAAGAACCCATGACTGCTATTTTCTTTCTTTTTTCTCTTTCTGATTCTCACTTACAGCTTTCCTCCATCTGAGCTCCAGCCTTCCTCTAGCTCCTCAGATATTCCCTGACACATCAGGGAAGCTCACTGTACTCCTAATTTTCCAAAAGTGTTGTAAGAGACACTTTTTTTCTCATAGGAGGGCAAACACAAATATTTACTTTTTCCAAAGTAAAGCCATAGATGAAATAGATACAACTAAAAAGAAAAAAAAAAAAAAAGTAATTTCCCACCAGTGGTATCACAGATCCAGGTATTCTTATTTAACTCTGGTATTCTTTTTTATTAGGCAAAAGAGATTTCACTAGCAGACCTCCAGGAGAATTATATTGAGGCATTAAATAAATTAGTGTCTGAAAATCAACAACTTCAGAAAGATTTGATGGATACTAAATCTAAGCTGGAGATTTCTACTCATATATGCAAAAAAAACCATGACAGGATCTTTAAACCAACACACAACAGAGCACCTGAGTTCAAGAATACAGAGTTCAAGTAAAATTTCTTCACGGTTTACTTAAAATGTGTACCATTATAATTCTCATTTCTTTGAGAATAATTTCAGACTTCCAGAAATTAAGTCTTCCTCAAATGACTTTATGTTTGACTCTGAAGTACAGGATATACAAGTAAAGCTACTGTGAGGTTAATGAATGGCGGGGGGTTGTATAGCAGTTTTTTCAAGTTTTAGTTTCACACACTCTAGACATATGTATAAACAATGTCCTTGCTTCCCCAAGCCTTTCCATGCTGCCTCCCACCTCTCTAATCCCACCAGTACCATGAGAAGTAGAAATTAGCTTTTCATATTAAGAAAACTTCCTTTGTATTTTTGGTCAATTAATTATAAGCTATTACCATAGGAAGCCAGCATTCCATGGAAATCCACCTGGCTTCCGCTCTTATTATATGGCTCCTATGTTTTCCTACTTACCAAAGCCTCTGCTGACACCTCACCTCCACCGCCACCTCAACCCCAGAGGACGTTAGGCGCCCTTCTGTATGCACAGTACTTCCCTCTGGCCTAGCACCAAACACACTAGGTTACTCTGGCAGCTTGTCTTCCTTGCTCTATTGTACTCCTTTGAGGGCCGGGGCCTGGCAGTGGGGATTAGATATTGGGCCTGAATGGATGGAAAGAACATGTGGTCTAAGTGGGCTGCTCACTTTGTAAATTACAGCCTTACTGGTTAGCCTGTTCCTTTATTTTTAAGCGAACTTCCTGCAACAGTTCTATGTTAAAAGAGAAAAGTTACTACAATTTATATTTGTTTTGTTTTCTAATCTGCTATCCAGGCCAACCCATGGCCCGTACAGACATGATGGAGTAAAGACTGAGCACTACAAAACAGGTCTTCATTCTCCGAGACGACAAGCGTTGGATAGTATAGAGCCCATGTCCAGGGTCCTCAGCCCCCTGAGTTCTCAGATCACCCCTTACAGTTCCACCGTCTCTTTGCCTTCTAACTTTCTGTGTAAAACTAACTCTTTGCCTTCAGTGCTAGATACAAACGAAGCCAATTATTCTGACACTATCTCTGAGAGTATAAATGATGAAGAAGAGTTTATATCTTCGGTATGGAAACTTTCTGATCTTACTAGTTTATTAAGTCTGTTTAGTTTGGTTTTATTTTTTATTTGAAGGGAAAGGGAGGGTGATGGGGTGTGTTTGTTTCTTACTAGTTCTCTATCTTAAGTACTCCATGTTATTCTCATGTATGTATGTCTTATGATTTTGCTTGTCAAGACACATTGAGCCATGATTACTTTTCAAAATTCATTTTAGTTCCGAAAATTAATAGCTATTCCTTTATTTTTAACCCTAATTTGGAAATTCCTTTCCTTTTTCAGAGAGGGTTGATTTTATATTGGAATGGTTGGTTCAAGGAATATTTCTGGATGCCAAGATAGTACTGAGGTGTAGACAGTGAAGAAGGAAGGAACTGTGGGAAAGGGACATAGAGGGTGGGTGGAGGCAGAGGAAGGAACTGCATTTGACGTGTCCAGAACATGGATTCGGAACCACACAGTGTGACACGGCGCTGGCCCCATGTTCCTGCACCTGCTATGCAGACTTGAAACACTTGCCTCTAGCCATTCATTGCCTCACCAGTTAATGGTCCCACACCTGTGAAAGTTCAGTATTTTTGACTTTTTAATGTACTGACAAGTCCACGGAAAGGTTTTCTTTTGTTTTTAAAATAAGTCTCCACTTCACTTACATGTGATTCAGAGATTCAAAAACTTTCTGAAAACTTCCTTCCTATGTTTAGCAGCAAAACTTATTTGGCATGAAAACCTGCCCTGAACTGAACCAATGTCATAATATGCATAGACTTTATTTAATCCCCTCTAGCATTTTCCTTCAGAAATATCAGTATGTTTGATTATGGGACATTACCTCAGATTCCACTAAGGGAATATAGTTGATCTTTGTCAGTTATGGGTTCTGGTTTTGTGAATTGCCTACTCGCTAAGCTATTTGTAACCCCCTGTCAGTACTATAGGGACTCCTATAGTCACTTGTGGTCATGTGCAGAGCTGGGAAAAATTTGAATCCCCAGGCTTGCACATTCGCCGCTGAGGTTGGCCAAGGTGCCTCCAGTCCAGCTGTCACACAGAGGTGACCAGAGGGGGAGGAGTTGGGGACATTGCAGTGTAGTGCCAGGAGTGTGAGCTCTGGCGCCTGCTGAACAGGGTTGGAATCCCAACTCTGGCACCTGTTAGTGGAATGGCCTTAGGCAAGTCACTTCACACTTCTGAACCTCGTTTTCTTTTCTGTAAAATAAAGAAAATGGAGCCTACCAGGATGAGTTGTTTTTAGGATGATAGTCTGTGCATGTGTGTGTGCGTATGTGTGTGTGTGTGTGTTTCCCCAAGGAGCAGTAATTCGTTATTCACTAACTCAGTGTTTGAAGTGACTCTAGAAATAACTACTGCAAGTGAGGAGGGACTGTGTGTGGTGCATGTCCTATATTACCTTTCTGAGGTCTGGTTTCTGAAATACCATGGTGGCCCCTGGAGTTTCAGATGAGGGATTATGGATTGAGGTTTTTGAAGGAGAGAAAGTATTGATTTCACAGTAGATTTGTTCTGCTTTAAAATCAAAGTAACATATTCAGAGTTTAAAAGTGAATTTTAAATAACAGACCTTGAGTATACTCTCTTCTGGGGTATTAAAGGCTCTTAAAGGCTATTTATATACTTCATACAAAGTCTAAACAGAGATATTCTTCAGACCCATAACTAATATGTTTATATGATACTTTACATCTATATAATTTAGGTCAGCAAGGAAGAGGTCTGTGATAATTTTTATGGAACAACTTCTTTTTTTCCCTAAAGATTGTATTTATTTATTTTAAAGAGAGAGAGAGAATGAGCAGGAGGGAGGAGCAGAGGGAGAGGGAGAAGCAGACTCCCCGTTGAGCAGAGAGCATGACTCAGGGCTTGATTCCAATACCCTGGGATCATAACCTTAGCTGAAGGCAGATGCTTAACTGTGCCTGAGCCATCCAGGCACCCTCTTTTTTTTTCTTTACTGTCTTACCATTAGGATAAAAACAAATTTCAGAAAAAAAGTATTTTTTTAAAAGTCACCTTTTAATATTTCTAGTTAGAAAATAGCATGAAATTGCATCTGAGAAGTATACTGCTCAGTTTACATATGTCAAAATTTGTTTCTCCTCTAGTGTCCCTTGCCTGTATCTCCTCTTGGTTCAATAGCTACCAGATTTTTGGAAGAGGAGGAGCTGAGGTCGCATCATATTCTAGAGCGCCTGGATGCCCATATTGAAGAACTTAAAAGAGAGAGTGAAAAGACAGTGAAACAGTTCACAACCCTCAAGTAACCTCTTTAAAAAATATCACAAATCTTGAAAGAAAAATGGAGTTGTTGTCACCCAAAGTAGTGTCTCTTCAAAATACAAATAGAAAAATTGCGAAGATAAGACAGCCTAACACTGTTGTGAAGAAGTCTGAAGAACTGATACTTCTCTAAGTCATTGTCACTGCACTGGTTTGTTGGAAGAACTTTTCCCAGCAATAACCTGTAAGAATAAACCACTTTGCTTGACTTTTTTCCCCTCACATTAATATTTATTATAAAGTGATATTTTCTCTTGACTTAAATGTGAATAGCTATAGACTAAAGATTTTATGATACAAGTTGAAAATAAAGCAACTAAAGAGGCATGTGGTAGGGGTATGGATTTCAGAGTCAAACTGATCTAGACTGATGTCCTGGTGTTGCTGCTTACTAGCCAGTTGTGCTAGTAGCATGTACAAGGGCAAAATAGCTTGGACAGGAAGCTCTCTCTTACTCCGAACACAAGTATGAGAGAGAGGAAAAAGGAGAGGATGGGCTGGTTTGAGGTGTGGGGTGCCTATGGAATGTCAGATGGAAATGGTATCTGCATTACTGAGATGTTTAAAGGGCAGACAAAGATCTCAATGTGCAGAAGGTGTTTGAAACCATGGAGAGCTGATAAGATCCACCTGATAAAGTCTACCAAGGAGAGTGTTTAGGGAGAGAGCAGAATGCAGGGCCTGGGGTGCTGAAGGATGCCGGCATATGAGGATCACAGGAAATGGATCAGAAGAGTAGCTAGATCCCATACCTACATGCCCATGCCATTAGGAGGTCCTATCAGTTCGGCTTCCAAAATCTATCTCAGATGCAGCCACTTCTCTCCTCCAGTTCCACCACCCTGATCCAAACTAACTCAATCTCTCACCTCGATTCTGGCAGTAGCCTCCTACCTGGCATTACTTCTACTCATGACCCCCAGTAAATGAAACATTGTCACCTCTACCTCCCTCAAAACCCTTCAAAAGCTGCTTACTGCTCTCAGAATACCTCCAAACTGCTTTGCAGAGCCTACAGGGCCTGGGGTAACGGGGCCTGCCTGTGCCACCCACTGCATTGTCTTTCCTCCACTGTGCTCCAGGCACACCTGCCTTTCCGGTTCCAGTGTAGCCAGCTTCAGCCTGTTAGGATCGTTGTCCTTGTCATTTGCTTGGAATCCCTCTGTCTCACCTCACCCATGGTTGGGGTTTCTTGTGGTCAAGTGTGCACTCTAACATTCCATCTTCAGGAGACCTCTGACCTGGCTTCTTTCAGTTTCTGTAACTCACTGCCTTGAGTTATTCCCTCTATGGTACTGCCCACCCTGCAATCATTTTGTTACTTGATTTACATTTTTTGTTTTTTTTTTTTTAAGATTTTATTTATTTATTTATTTATTAGACACACACACACACACACACACACACACACACACACACACATAGAGAGAGAGAGAAAGAGAGAGCAGGGCAGAGACACAGGCAGACTCCAGGCGGGGAGCCTGACGTGGGACTCGATCCCAGGTCTCCAGGATTACGCCCTGGAGAAGGTGAGAAGGTGGTGCTAAACCACTAAGCCACTGGGGCTGCCCCGTTTTTTGTTTGTTTTATTTTGTTTTAAGTAGGTTCCATGCCCAGCGTGAGCCCAACATGAACCTTGAACTCATGACCCTGAGATCAAGACCTGAGCTGAGATCAAGAGTTGGATGCTTGACCTGACTGAGCCCCCCAAGGGCCCCTAGATTTACGTTTTTATTGTTTCTGCCCATGTGCTCCTTGAGGGAGCCTCTCTGGTTTATGGTGGGGTCCTTGTCACCCAGCACAAGCCCAGCACTATGCAAGCACTCAGAGTTTGAACCCATGGATAAATCTCTTTCCTCGGATGCACCACATTTTCCCTTTGTGCCTTGGTACATGCTGTTCCTTGGGTTGGCCTCCTCTTCCCACACTTTTACATGCTGTTATTATCTTGCTCCGCAAAGCCTTCCCATAGCCCCTGACCAGAGTAGGAGAGCTTCTCATTTCTTACAGCATCCTGTGTGTGTCCCTCTCAAATCACCAACCACACTGTGCTAATTTTTGTCTCTCACAGTCAACTGGTTAAACTAAAACTGAATTGGGAACTCCGTAAAAGCAGGGGACAAGGTCCTGTCTACATCCAAGGTGGTGTCCCACACATAGTAGATACTAAGTAACTACTCAGTCAATGAAAATCACTGCCATTCTGGGCTTCAGTGCACCCACCTGTAAAATGGGGATGAGAGGATTTACTGAAAATACATTTCTGAAAGGGTTTTGCAGACTCTAAAAATATTGTACCCATCCGAATCGGTCAGTATATGGGGATTTCTGAGTTTCAGACTGTCTGAAGCTTCCAATTAAAATATGTAGGGTACAATCCCAAATTTCCATGGCCCATGCCAACAAGGAGGGACAAGGACAGACTCTAGTTGCTGGAGATACTTAAGGAATCGTGAGGTACTATGTACTTCCTTAAACTTCTACCGCATTGTTAAAGTTGAGGTAAACGGTCTAAATTTGTCAGCATGTTTGATTATAATTTAATCTCCCAACTTCGTATTTCAAAAAAATATGCCAAATATTAAAATGTGTCAAACTAAATTTGAGCTAGTTTCTCTGTGCTCTCTGTGCACAGGATACTCACGTGAGATGGAAAGGTAAGGGTGCTCTCCTGTACTTTTGGTGTTTACAGATGGTGTTGTATTGGATGAGTTGCCTCATTCCTCTTGGCCAGCATTCCCAGTGAATTTTGGTCTGGATTTCTAGCTGAAGAGGACAAAGTTGAGTTCTCACTGTGAGTAGGATGCTGCCTTTCTACGGAGCCTTTGATCTCAATAAGCCTAGGAGGCAGTGTGTGTCACTGTTCCAAAGTGACAGGGAGGAATTAAGTGGCTTGCCCTGGATCCCAAAGTGCAGGCTCTCTTTAGCTGAGCCTAGGAATAGAGAGTGTGGACTCTGCAGGCAAGCAAGCCAGCCTAATCCTAATCCTAGCTCTACCATTTACTGGCCGTGTGATCTTGGGTAAGTTAATTAACCTGTCCATATCTCAGCTTTCTCATCTATAAAACAGGGGAAATAAAAACCACTTCCCTTACAGGGTTTGTGTGAAGGTTAGTATTTGTAAGGTACCTGGCCTAGTAAGTGCCATGAAAGTAACTCATTGAATAGAAACAAATACACTATTTCTTTTTTTTTTTTCTTTTCTTTTGTTTAAGGTTTCATTTATTTGAGAGAGAGGCAGAGAGAGCATGAGTGGGGTGAGGGTGCAGAGAGAGGGGGGCGGGGAGAAGCGGACTTCCCTCTGAGCAGGGAGCCCAACATGGGTCTCAATCCCAGGACCCTGAGATCATGACTTGAGCCAAAGGCAGACGCTTAATCACTTAACCAATTGAGCCACGAAGGGGCCCCCAAAATACACTTTCTATTATGTCTCCTCAAAAAAATTCTACCCTCCCTAGCATACACAGATACATAACACCTAGTAAACTCTGGGTAATCTGTTTGCAAAACACTCCTGAGTCTGGAAACTAAAGGTTACATATGAGAAAAATAACTGTAAAATAAGTTCTGTCATTAAGAACATACATCTGCAAATAGTCGTCACGAATGGCAGTCAAGCGTATAAAGGCAAGGTTAGAGATTTGTTGACTGGTTCTAGAAATAGTTTGAGATAGGATGTAAAATGTATCAAAAAGAACCAACAGTGGAATCAAGACAAGAGAAAAATGAGGGCCGGACATGTCCATTCACACACCAGCATCTAGTTCAGGTGCGAGGGGCAGGCAGCAACTTTCCCTCTGAGCTTCTTAAGGGCAAAAGCAGAGAAGGAAACATTACTTAAAGGCTTCATGGCACCCACAAGATCAAAACAGACCATGGGTTCAAGAGAAGCACATCTTTTTTGAGTGTGCATATGAGCTTTTGGCTAGGTGTATGAGCATTAGTAGAGGTCCTACAACACTTCTGTATTGGATAAAAATAAGAGAATCTGCACAGCTTCCTTACAGTGGGCTTCAGTGCAGGCTGATGGCAAAGGCTGACGTGCAATCAGAGACCAGTTCTAAGGTGGTCCCAAATGTGATGGTGTAAAGCTCTTGTGGTCTGGCCTGACCACAGGGGAAAATTTAGAGAAATGATGGACTGCAGCCTTGAAAAGCAATCTTCTTTAAAAGCTATTTCTCCACAGTGTGATTTCTATAATCTGACAACCAGTTCACCCATTTTTCCTCTGTGGGAACCTAGAATTTGGCCATTTTATGTTGCCCATTAAGGCCTGGTTCAAATGATTTGACAGTACAATCAGAAGTAAGTATATACTCTTCTTATGAAAAGAAAACCTTATTAAAGTGATGCTTGAATGGTGGAACATCCAGGAACTCTCTGATATTAAATGCAAAGTAGATAATTTGCATGTGTCCACTTTTCTGTCAGAAAGCATCCATCAGATTCTCAAGGATATCTGTGAGCCAAAAAAAATTATCAAGAACCACAACTTTTTTTAGAGACTAGAATTTTCCCAGAATTGTCTTCTATTTTCTGGGGGGAGATGGAGAATTGCAGGAGTCCAACCAATTCCTATTGGGGCTAAGTTTTAAAATGCAGTTGAATAGTCATTAAAAACTCAAGCTTTTCGATAATAAAAAGGTAAATAACCAATTTTAAAGTGGGTGAAGGATCTAAATAGACATTTCTTTAAAGAAGATATGCAAATGGAAAAGATGCTCTACATCACCTGACCAGGAAAATGCAACTCAAAATCATGTGAGATACCACTTCACAGCCACTATAATACAAAAGATGGACAATAGCAAGTGTTGATGTGGAGAAATAGGAAACCTTATACGTTGCTGATGGGAATGTAAAATGGTGCAGCCACCCTGGAAAACAATTTGACAGTTCCTCAAAAAGTTAAACTTAGAGTTACCATTTACCCAGCAGTACCAGCCCTTGGTACATGCCCAAACTCAACCAAAACAAGTCCACACAACGAGTAGCACGTGAATGTTCGTAGCAGCATTACTCGTGGTGGCCACGAGTAGAAACAACCTAAATGTCCATCAACCAGTAAGTTGATAAAATGTGGATACTGACAATGGAATTTGTTTTGGGAAAAGAAAGGGATGAAATACTGCTGCCATGATACTGAATGACCTTGAGAACATTCTATTATGTGACAAGCTGGTCACAAAAGACCACATATGCATGATTCCATTTATACGAAGAAGCTATGATGGGCAAATCTGCAGAGACAGAGTACGTTGGTGGTTGCTAGCGGCAGTAAGAAGGAGGGTCTGGGGGGGTGAAGACTAAAGAGGTTTCTTTTGGAGGGTTATGAAAATGTTCTGTAGTAGATTGTGTGATAGTTGCCCAACTCTGAATATCACTCAACCAAAATCTATTGAATTATACACTTTACATGGGTGAATTATATGGTATGTGAATTATATCTTAATAAAGCTGTTACCCAAAAAAGCCTCCCTGATGCGTAGCAACGCCTAAAAAATTCAAGTTTATATTCAGAAAACATCACAGCACTTAACAGCACATACATATCAAAGTCTCATATTTTCCACTCTGCACTCACATTCAGGAGTAACAGTGGTGGTCCTCTTTAGAGAAGGGGTGGCCAAGCTCTGTCTGTATAATTGCTTGTGAGCGGAGCAGTCCTGTACTGCGAGGTAATGTGGGCGAGGGCTTTGCCAGGAGCTGGGCACACTGCAAGGCCCCAGCTCATTCTCCAGCAGAGCGTGGTCTTGTGCTGCCTGGGTGGGGAGCGGTTTCCAGGATTACTGAGGGTCCTGGCAGCAAAGTCCATAATGATCAGCCAGGCAGAGTTTCTTGGCTAAGCATCATGTATGGAGGGGCTGCAGAAATGCCTGGCACTACCCTCAGTGGTGAGGAGGACTGCGTACAGAACGTTTTAGAGAGCGTTACAGACCAATGATAGGGAAGTGTGTGAATATGGCACTTGTGCCCTAAAACTGCCTGGCAAATCCTCCAGTATCTCTCCAAGCATGACTGGGGAAAAATAGAGAAAGAAAAGCCAGATCCATTACATAAACCTGCTCATTTCTTCCGCTATGGAACACAGATCAGCTAAGACCATCTGACATTAGTTTGCCCAGTGCTTTTATGGAACAACCACTCCTTTGGGAGGCATCTACTGTGACTGAGCTAATTGTCAGTTCCCAGAGCTGTCCTAATCCATGGCACTGGCTTGGGGAAGCAATGAGGGCCTCTCGATAGGCCTTCTTTTGGGTTTGTCTTGCCCCTGATGGATCGCATGAACTAAAACAACTCACCAGTCCCTCACCAGTCTATTGGAATAAAGTCCCAGGTACTGGTAGTTGCTTTCTGCAATCTAGAACACGTGTTTCAGGTCCTCAGTCTCAAATTCAATGTCATGAACAAGACAAAAAGTGTTTCCTACCAATTATTTTCTTTTTAAAAAAATTAACTTATTTTAAAAAGAGATTATTTATTTATTTGAGAGAGAGAAAGGGAACAAGCAAGGGGGGCAGAGGGAGAGGGAGAGGGAGAGAGAATCCCAAGCAGGCTCCATGTTGAGCGTGGAGCCACATGCAGTCAGGGCTGGATCTCATGACCCTGGGATCACCACCTGAGCTGACACCAAGACTTGTACGCTTAACAGATTACACTACCCAGGTGCCCCTCTTTTCTCTCTTTTTAAAAAAGACTTATTTTAAAGAGAGCACATGGGGTAGGATTGGCAGAAGGAGAGATAATCCCAAACGGACACCCTGCTGAATGTAGAGCCTGATGCGGGGCTTGATCCCACGACCCTGAAATCATAAACTGAGCTGAAATTGAGTCAGATGCTTCATTCAGCCACCCAGGTGCACACACAGCCCCCCTCCCCCAGTTAGTTTCTTCAACCATGGTGGAGTATATAGCCCACTCCCAAGTACTCTGTATGTGCGGGTCCCCTTAAACCCAGGAGTGCTGTGGCAGGGCAGGACACAAGTGATTTCCCCAGTGATCCCCCTGACAGGCCCTCAGCCCAGCGTGGGATCCTAACCTGTTCATATTTAGTCCTGGACCGTGAGCAAAGGATAGGAAAGTTTCTAGGTGGCTGGCATGTTCAGCCTGCTACCGTCTGCATGAGCTACTGCTTATAGACTAAGAAGACATCACCTGATCTTTTTGTTTTGCTCCAAAAAGTCTTAATACTAACACATTTTAAAGCAACACTAGGCAATTCCAGTATCTTCTCAGGCTGTCCTCCCCTAAATCCAAGTTTTTCAAACTATTTTCCAGAGATCTGAAATTTTTCAACATTAATACGTGTTCCTTAGAAATATGCCAAAGCAGAATGGGAAATGCTGCATATCATATCCATTAGGGCCAGGATGAAACTGGGAGAACTGCCTCTTTTCCTTTCACTGGCCAAGATCCCTCTACCCCTCCATCCCTCTCCCTGCCTCCCCTATTGCTTTCCAAACCACTGGGAGCTGGTGGCCTTAGACATTTAGTGTTCTTAACCTTTTGTGTGCCAGGGACTTCTGTGGCAGAGTGGTGAAGCCTGTGGACCCCTCAAAGTAATGCCTAAGCACATAAAATAAAACACGTAGTGTTAAAAGGAAAACCCAACCATTTCAACGGTCTGTTATCAAAACCTAAGAAAAAACAAATTTATGATATGGCATTTTATATGCTTCTTTATTAACTCATTAAATAACAAGACCAAGTGGCAGGTCTGTTGCTGACTGTGCTTTTAAAGCAGTGCTGCATGAAAATAGTATTTTGAGATGTCTACAACAAGTATAATGAGCTATGAAAATATCTGATTTCTACTGGAATAAAGCCCCAGGTACTGGTAGTTGCTGTGGTTTATGGCCTATATTCCTAATGGAAAAAAAGCTAAATTTCAGTTAGGGCTTATTGAGAATTAGGATGTCAATTTTTCCCATCCAAGTTCACGGAGCCCCACATTCTATCCTTGGACTCCTTGGTAGGGGTGTCTGTGATCTCCAGGTTAAGAACGTAGAGGCTTAGAGCTTTTTAATGGTTTACTTCATACCTGGGTCAGTTTGGTTTTCTGTGAACATTCACTGTTGTACAGGGGGTAGTATTTGTGCTTAGTGTCACCAACTTAGGGGAACATTCTTTCCTTTTTTTTTTTTTATTCATGGCATACCTTTGGGCATCTTGGTGAACTGCTGTTGTGCGTTGATAGGCCAGAGCATTCCACCTGGGTTATTGGGGTCCCTGGATCCTTGGAAGTCCTCACATTTGGGGCAGCCAGGTCAAGCCTGGGGTGGGCATGTGACCAGGGAGAAGCTGGACCACTTGGACATCTTCGACAGAGCTGCGGAGGATGCCACTGTCCACTGTGGACAAGGGGCCAATGGAACACTGGAGGAACTGGTGCTCTGTGCCCCGAAAGAGAATTTTGCAGCCCAAGTGCAGCCACCTGGAAACTGTGGGGCAAGGGACATGTTGAGGGTGGTTGATGTAGGGGGGCCAGGTGATGTTCTTGTAGGTGTATCTCTAGACAACAGACCAAAATCTCTGTCTTCAAAAAACAATCCAACAGTCTCAATCTTTGTGGAATCTCAAGACATTAAACGCTTAAATACTATGAACAAGGCAAACATTATCCAGCGAAGGTCAGATAATCCTGTCTGCTGTTATACCCCTTACCACGCCTTACCCGAAGCTAGCTACAAGTTGACTGCTCCAACAAGATTCAGAAGTTACCCAAATTAGTGTTTTGCACTAGACCTAAAAATGTTTGATTGGGTTAAAAGTCTATCTATAATATCACTAGGAACATCAACAATAAATTTGTCAATGAAGGAAGAGAAATTGCAACTAGACTTTTTCTTTGCAACTAGACTCTTTAAATACGATCTATATTGTTGTAATTTTCAAATTAATGTTGTAAAGAATGTTATCACTACTTTGCAAAGTTTCTCATCAGGGTGAACGGTGATGAATTTAAAGACATTGTTAATTAAAAATACCTTGATCGGGAATTGTGTGTAACAGTTTCAAGCATAAATCCTTATATAAAAGTTAAAGTCACAAAAGAAAGCTCAGGGTTTTCATTAAATTTTTTAAAAGATTATATTGGAAGTTTCATATAAATTCAATGTCTTTTCTAATACTTGCATTTTATTTTTATCATCATAATTACATATGGCAGAGAAACTTTAATGAATTTTGTCCCATATAGACACCTTTAAATCCTCTCCATTTTTACCCCAGAGGGTTGTGCAAGTATTACTGTCTCTGCTTTTCATGCCAAGTCCCCTCCAAAATATTCAGCCACAAGATGAGAGGAACTCATGGTGGGGCCTGGCATGGGTTCTGGCACGTTGCAGGCTTGCCCTTCCTCTTCTTTCTTTATATGCCTCAGCTAAAATATTTCTGCAGTTAAAATCTATTTTGATTAATGGTTAAACATATGTGGCCTACTCAGATGACAGCTCATCCATTTATTAGTCCATTCATCAAACATTTAATCAAGCAAACCCCTCATCTTAGAAGCCTGAGCTCCTGCTACTCCCTGCAGATGTCAGCGCAGGTGATACGATCCTCAGCTTCCTTCATGCTCCCAGAACCTCTGACAGGTGCACACCACAGCCTAGTAACACACCTGTGCCCTTAGCAATTTGCATCACCAATGCCTAAAGACAGCCTCAGTGCCCAGGGCGATGGGGCCCAGGAAAGGAGTCTGGGAGCACAGGGGGAGGGCCTCAAAGCCAGCTAGCCACTTAGCAGCTGTACGCCCTTGGGCAGATTCCTCATATGCAGAGTGTGGACTCTGATCCTGGCTCAGCAAGGCTGTCAGGAGGCCAGGTGAGCTGCTGAATAGGGAAGAGGATGGAAAAGCTGTAGATGGGGCCTTGCAGGTAGCATCGAAGAGGGCAGCTGACCCTGGCTGGCCTCAGGGCCTGGGAGACAGTTGGAGGGGCAGGTGTGCCGTGACCTGGACAGCCAGTTTGTCCAAAGGGGGCGCTGCAACTCAACCCTCTGTGGAGATGTTCATGGGCTTCTTGAGAAAAGCTGGCCAGTCAGATTTTGATGTGATTTTCCTGATTTTTAAATATTGGCATTAACTTTTTTTTTTTTTTAAACACTGTGCATGCCAAGCAGTAAAGTTTGCAACCTCTGCACACCAGTGTTGGGGTGATAAGGTTGGCTGGCGGAGGCAGGGTCCATTATCACAGGCAAGGCCCCCTGGAAAGGGGGTGGGGAAGGCGGCAGGAGGAAAGGAGAGGCCATCTTGTCTGCAGGGCTCCAGGGGAAACAGATGCCAGAGAGGTTGGTCACCCACCATGTGTTCTTTTTATCCTCCATGGAGAATGGGGCGCATCTTGCAATAGAGTGACTTCCATTAAGAGCTAAAACCATAAAACTTCTAGAAGAAAACCGGAGAAAATCTTTGAGACCCTGGGTTAGGCAAAGATTTTTAAAAATATTTATTTATTTATTTATTTATTTATTTATTTATTTGAGAGAGAGAGCAAGCATGAGTGGGAGGGGCAGAGGGCACTGAGCACGGGACCCAATGTGGGGCTCGAACTCACAACCCCGAGGTCCTAGCCCAAGCTGAAGCCAAGAGTTGGATGCTCAACCAGCTGTGTCCCCAGGTGCCCCTGTCTTTTTAAAAATAGCGACACGGATGATTTCTTTCTCCCTGAATTTAACAAATGCCAACATTTCGTCATATATTCTTCAAAACTTACATAGAATAAAAGATTACTGAAAACGTCTCTGTTTTGGTCTCATTCCATGCCTTTCTTCTGTTTCCAGAAGCAAGTGCTATCTGGTGATGGTGTTAACACCTCACAGCTATATTTTTGGATTTGTACACATCCACAAAGAACACACAGCATGATTTCATGTCGTATAACCCTATGTCTATATTCTAGCAACAATTAGAAAACGCACTTTAAGATTGATACCATTACCACATCATGAAAGTTCCCCTGTAAATACCTAGCAATATACCTAATAAAAGATATGCAAAGCTCCACAAAAACCTACTGAACATTACTGAGAAAGGAAGAATTTGCTACCTCGTCCTCAAAACTGGGAGACGGGAGAGGGGGCTCGAATGACACGAGCTATCTAAACACAGCATCTGCATCATCAGTACTTGACATTTACATTAGTATGACCGTGTAGATACCCACGTATAGCATACTATGGTTCATACGATTTGGGGGGTACAACCTTTCCACGTGAATTTAGCATTTGCTTTGTTTTCAACATAGCTTTCACCAAAGAGTCCCACAAACTCCTCAGTGTCATTAACATAGCCCCAGTGAAGTCAGCTGCATCGGGTAACCGAGTCATTTGTCCTGTTTGATTTTTTCCCTATGACATGCCTCCTGGACCAGTCTGCCCTGCTCCTTTCTACACTGGGTCCATCGTCCTTGCTGTGAAGCTGTTCTCCAGATTTATCCCATTACCATCCTCCTGGGTGTCCCCTTGCCCCTCCTTTCTGTAGGAGTCTCCTGGTCCCAGTGCACCCCGTTCTCGGTTTACAGGAGGAAGTGGTAATGCCATATACGTCTTAATCTTGAACATCACACACTGTGATTTGTGTCACATTCTATCTGTTAGAAGAGAGTCACTAAGTATAGCTCCCACTATACTTAAGGGGATGGGAGCTAGGCTCCACCTTAGGGAGGGAGGAGTACCAGAGAATCTGTGGATGTATTTTAAAACCACCGCAGATGCGCTCACAAACTGTGTGTGTGATTTCCGTGTGTGTGTGTGTGTGTGTGCATGCCTGCGTGTGCATGTGTGTATGTGTGTGTGTCTGAGGGATTCCTAGAGGTGGTCCAATGGGGTCCTGGTCCTGTCACTGGAGTGCTGGCCGCAGGTTGTGCCTGTGAGTCTTTTTTCTTGGGTTGGTCCGTTTTCTCGGAGAAGAAATGCTTGGAGGATACAGGCCGGGCAGCCAGGTGCAGGGCATGCTGTGGGCTTAGGGCTCGGGGCTCGTCTCACCACACAGCGTGCAGATTGCTTACATTTTGTGACGCTCACCTTTCTTCATGGGGTTTCAGATGCTGATGTGCAGGCTCTCTTGAGTGGGAGATTTTCCTTTTCTCTCCCTCTCTTCGGGCTCCCCTTCCTCGTCTAGGTAGATGAGAGCTGTTGCGGTCAGCTCCCAGAGCCCTGGATGAGCTGGGTTTGGCCCTGGTGGCCCAGAATGCCTGCATGGGGTGATCGCGGAATAGTACAGGTCTGTCCACGGACCAGTGGGTGGATTGGCTCAACTGCTTGAATTTCAGGCAGTTACAAATAGGGAGGGTCTTTCAACAGAAGCATCCAGTAACGGGATAGCTGTTTCACGGAGTGATGAGCTCCCGGTCTCTGGAAGATTCTAGGAGGGGCAGGTGGCCAAGGATCGGAGACAAGATTTCTTCTTTTAGAGGCTGGCATCAGAGACGGCTGTGATGTCAGGAGGGGCCCGTGACCTTTTAGATTCAACACACGGCTCCGGGAACAGCACATGGCACTTCAATACCATCCTCAGAATGCTGGGGACACCAATGGTGTGGTGGTGATGGCAGCTGACATTCACCGAGCAGGTGCTACGTGCCAGGGGCTACTCCGTTCGCTGTACTCACGTGAATTCAGGGCAAACTTGCGTGGTGGGTGCGCACGTTATGCTCAGTTCACTGCTGCAGAAACCCAGCCGGGGAGGATCAAGTCATTTGCCAAAAGCAGAGGGTGGCCGAGCTGGGACGGGACCCAGGGGGCTGGCTGGGGGTCCGTGCTCCTGTCGTGCCTGATACTGGGGACGGGGCAGGGCCGCAGGCCTCCCCTGGCCTCGGGCCGCCTGGAGCTCGACGAGGAGGGGTCTCCTGCTGGCCGCGGGGCTTCCCCAGCTCAAACCAGTGTTTGTAGAAAGAAACTGAGGCTTCAATCCTACATCAGTGGCTCCTGGCGGCGCAAGACAGCTTTACAGTCCAACAGGGGAGAGGCAGCTCAGAGGCCATCTTTCCAGAAAGAGGCCCATTGTCCTCCTTTTAAAATGGACTTTTAACTCTCTTGCTGAGCTTTAAAAATGTCAAGTGAAGCTTTTACTGACAGAGTGGATTTCCTCCCGCGATCAAGTTAGCATGTTTCTCTTCCCTGTGTTTCTCCTGGGAGGTGAGGAAGGAGATCGGATGCTAAAGAAATGGATGCTCAAAGGGTTCATGGTGCCCACGCTCGCCACCAGTTCCCAGGGGCGGGGGGGAGGCATCACAAAAGATATGGGCAGAGGAGGGGACAGCCTCAAAACGCCTCCGGCATCTTGGCTACATTTAATTTTTTTACAGTGTAATAAAATGTTAATTTGCCCATCCCCTTGGTGTTCACGTACACACAAACACATCAGCTGAGTGTTCAGGGAGCAATTTGTAATCCTGCAGTCATTTCGGTTGAAACAAACGTCTCCTCTTTGTCCCTTGTCGCCATTCTTTGTCCATGTGGGAGCTGCCAGGGGCCCTCACCCCCAACATCTGTCCATCATTAATCATGCAGCCCGGTTGTTCTTGGCACCTTGTGGTCGCGGCTGCTCCGTGCGCCTAGGCCGCAAGCCTCTCCACGGTCGTCCCTGCCACCCTGGAGCGGGGCGCCACCGCCTCTGTCCCTGCACAGCCGGGGTGAAGTGATGGCTGATTCCTTGTGTCAGAGAGGCAGTCAGCCGTCCCTCCTGATGGGAACAAAGCAATCCCCGCACACGCCGAGGGCGGGGGGGTTCCTTGGGAAGAAGGGCAGTCCTCTCATCGATCGGGTGCCCTGATGGCCTCCTGGTGGCAAGCAGTGCCAGCACTCCCGGCTGGTGGCAGTTTCTGTCATCCTGTAAACATACATTTCCCACGGGGGCAGAGAAACTCGCTCCCGGGCATCTACTTTGGTAGATCTCTTTTTTTGAGAAAAAAAGAAGGAAAGGACTATTGAGGATGATGTAACTCAACGGCCTTTTTGGTCGACAGCCGTGTAAATAAGTCCCAAGATCTATGAATTCATTTTTGAAATGACAAATTGATGTTCACCTCAAAACTGTATTGATCATTTGTTCTAAACGCAGGTGTCATTTAATTGTGGAGATGAAATAGCAAGCCAGTCCGGCGGGCACATGCCTGGAGCGGTGTGCCTGTGCGCATTGGGTGCTCCACATGGGCGTGTTGGGTGGCATCTCCCTGGAACCCAGAGGTGTCGGGAGGCCTCCAGACCACCCTTGGACCTACGGTTTGGCAGCTGACCGGCTGTCAGTGGGCTAGTTTGCTCTGGATGGACGGGTGTGGGCAGGACGGGCAGGTGCCTTTAGCTTTATTTCTGTGCTCCTAACCAGGAGCACCAGGCTTAGGTTATAGAATCTCCTTCAAACAGGGTCCTAGAGGGAAATCTGAGGCAGGAACCACAATTAGGTAGAGGAAAGCAACTTCATGAAGTTACTCAGGGCCAAAGAGTCCTGGCCGCCCCCTGCCATTCACAGACAGAGTGGTCATTCTTCTTGGAAAGCTCAAGCCCTGTGTTCAAGTCCTGTTCTGTGGCACAAGCATGTGTCCTCTTTTAGAGCCTCATAAATAAGTGCGGGCTGCTGGTCTTGGTGAAAAGCCCACCTATTTCCTTGAAGACCACCATAAACTACCTCCTCAACACTCCCCAGGGTGGTCATTCCAAGATCTCACCCTATCCCAGTTTCCCAGCCCTTCCTGAGGTGTAGCCCTTCCAGAGAGCATCTTGGGTGCTCCTCGCAGTTCAGGCTCTGGTGTCCAGAGCCGGGCGAAAGGCACAGGGGCCAGTCTCGGTGAAACACGTCAGCAAATGTCAGTGAGTGTTCTTGGACTGCTGAGTTATGTTACTTCGCTGGTCCTGTCTTCATCATCCCTTACTGTTCTCCCAATGAAACACTTGCCAAGCATTTACCAAACCCCTATTTTGTGCCATGGAGAAAAATCAAAGTAACTGTGGTCAAACAACTCATAACCAAGTGTGTGAACTTCTAAGTGCCCTCTCGATCACAGGAATCATGCAGAAAGTCCCTGGTTAACAGATGAGCTAACAAAGTGCTAACTGAATGTGGAAGGTGGGCACATAATTCCACATGGGCCTGGTTAGCGGAAAGGCCAAGGAAGGGCTGACAAGGGATCTGGCCGGGCTTCTCCAGAGAAAGAGGGAGGGAAAGTCTTCCCAGTGAGAAGGAACAGCATGTGTAAAAAGCACGGTGTCTGGTGTCATGCGGTTGAGTTTTGCAAAAGGAATCTCATGGAGAGTCATGAGAGACAAAGTGGAGAAAGCAGTGCGAAGCCAGAGTCGGGGTTATAGATTGAATGTTTGTATCTATCCCCCCCACCCAAATTCATGGGTTGAGACTGAATCCCCAATATGATGGTGTTTGGAGGCGGGGCCTTTGGAAGGTGATTAGGTCAAGAGGGTGGTGCTCTCATCAATGGGATTAGTGTCCTTATAAAGAGACTCCAGAGAGCGAGCTTGCCCCTTCCACCACGTGTCTCTCAGATACCTGAGAGCTTTCAGCTGGCAGTGCCTTTACAGTCTGCCTTAGCTTTTATACATTGTTGGATTCAATTGGCTAATTTTGGGAGGGGGTGGAACGGTTTTTATATCTATGTTCACAAGAGATATTATTAGTCTGTTGTTTTCTTTCCTTATATATTGTGTTTGGTTTTGGTATTAGGGTAATGCTGGCCTCAGATGAGTTAGGAAGTGAGCCCTCTGCTTCCATCTTCTGAAAGAGTTTGTAGAAAATTGGTATAATTTCTTCCTTAGGTGTCTGGTAGCATTCACCAGTGAACCTCTCTGGGCCTGGTGCTTTCTTCGTAGAGGGCTATTGATTATTGACTCGATTTCTTTAAAAAGAGGGGCCTGTTGGCCAATTCAGATCACTATTGCTTCTTGTATGAATTTCAGCAGATTGTGGCTTCCAGGGAATTGGACCATTTGATAACGTAGGTGTTCAAATTTGGGTGCACAGAGTTATTCGTTGTATTCCCTTATTATCCTTTTAACGTGCATGGGATCTAGTGATACCCCTTCTTTCACTTCTGTTATTTTTTTTTTCCTTCTTTCACTTCTGATATTGTAATTGTGTCTTTCCTTTTTTTTTCTTAGCTAGCCTGGCTAGAGGCTCATAGATGTTATTGATCTTTTCAAAGAACCAAGCTTTTGATTTTGCTGATCTTTTCTATTGATTTCTTGTTTTCAATTTCTTGATTTCCACTCTTTAAATTATTTCTTTTTTTTCTGCTTACTTTGCTCTTCTCTTTTCTAGTTTCCTAACGTGGAAGCTTAGATCATTGATTTTAGGGCTTTCTTCTTTTCTAATATATGCCTTCAATGCTCTAAATTTCCTTCTAAAGAGAGCTTTTGCTGTACCTCTCAAATTTTGTTAAGTCGTGTTTTTGTTTTCGTGTAGGTCAAAATATTTTAAAATTTCCTTCGAGATTTCTTCTTTGACCCGTTAGCGGTTTAGAAGTGTGTTGTTTAATCTGCAAATATATTGGGATTTTCCAGTCATCTTTCTGTTACCTATGTCTAGTTTAATTCCACTGTGTCTGAGAGCAGACATCGTGTGACTTCTATTCTTTTCAGTTGGTTTGCGGGGGGAAGTGGGGGGGTTGTAGCCCAGAATATGGTCTATCTTGGTGAATGTTCCATGTGCGCTTGGAAAGAATATGTAATCTGCTGTTGTTGGATGATGTAGTCTATAGATGCCAACTGTATCTAGTAGTTTGGGGGTGGTGTTGTGTTTAACCATGTCCTTACTAATTTTCTGCTTGTAGATACGTCCATTTCCTTCACTCCAGAAGCAGGGATTTTTATCTGATATTCACTGTAAGACCTGGTAGAGATCCAGGAGATAAAACTCACAAAAATGTGGGGGTCCTGATGATTGAGTTCCCCTGGAGGGTTTTCAACTCTCAACGTTGACCACATGGAGCCCCAGCAATTCATCAATTTACAATTCAGGTTTTCCCACCCAGGCTTTGGTTCCCATGGAGGTTTCTGCTCTGGTGGGTTGTGATTCTCTGTATCATCTCTCCAGTTTGGGGAAGGGGGGCAAGTGGTTTACTTTGTGACTTCACTTTTTACAGACAGAGGAAGAGTTGTTGATGTTTCAACTTGCCAGCTTTTTACCTGTTGGAGGGAGTGATGGCTTCTAGGCTTCTCACATGATGGATCAGAAACCTTATGCTATTTTTGAGCTGAGGCCAAGCTCTTTCATGGTCAGCCCGCAGCCAGTGACTGAGCAGACTGGGGTCTCTAGGGCCTGGCTGTTTCGGCACAATGGGATTCTTCTGTTGTCCGGGACTTGGACCACGGTCGGAAGTTCTCTCCACCTGATCCTGCTTCCTCCTGCTTTATCTTTCACAGGTATTACCCTCTGGTACCCCACTTGCATTCCTGTGTCTCAGCATCTGCCGGCCAGGAAGCCCACCTGGCACATTTGAACATATGATCAATACTGTTTTGGTTCCAGGAGGAGAACAGGCAAATCTATGAGCCACGGATGTGGATAATCTGATTTACAAGGTGTCGCTCACTCACCTTCAGGCTAGGCTCCACCACTCACCCTGTCACAGGTCCTCCTTTAGCTGTGGTGCTACGAGCCACCCTACACAGCACCGCCCGTGAGTGAAGACCTCAGCACCCGGCCTTTCAGAGTCCAGGAAAAAGGAGGAGTTTCTGCCTCTCTGTTAAGACTGGTTTTTGTTTGAAGACCTACCTTTTCCATCAGCACCTGACACAAATGATACTTTCACCAGAGATGGTGAACTTCTTCTGGAAGGCCTTCATGGAAACCTTGTCTTAGGTTTCCAACAGTCCTGGTGATCTTACAAGAGGAAACATGGAGTCGTCATGGGGCAGTGGTGGTGGTGGGGCCCTCATGTCATCATGGAAAGCAATCACGACAGCGTAGCTGAGAGATGATGAAGGCTTGGATTATGGCAAAGGCTGTGAGAGTGGAGTGGGTGCGGGGCTGGGGGAGTGGATCAGAATGGACCACTCATCAAAAAAAAAGTGAAATGGACTTTCATCACTGAGGGGAATGAAGGGGTCACTAGTGACCATCATGAGTCTGACTTGGGGACTCGGGCATGGGGATGTATTTACTGTGTTGAGGACCCAGGAGGAGGTGGAGGTAATTTGGGGGAAGAGAGTGACTTCGGTTCAGTATCTTTTGATTCGGGGATGCCTGTGGGACATCTAAGGGAAGGCATCCCAATTGCTGCCTGACTTTTATTTTCTTTTGTTCTGCTTGCAAAATCAGAGAGAAGCCGCATCCTGTCAGGGGCTGTTGCTTTCCCTTTGGTCCCTCTGCTGGGTTTTTTCCAGCCCCTTGCCCTTAGGCAAGAGAGGAGCCAGCAGCGCATCCTGTCAGGGGCTGTTGCTTTCCCTTTGGTCCCTCTGCTGGGTTTTTTCCAGCCCCTTGCCCTTAGGCAAGAGAGGAGCCAGCAGCGCAGTCTGCTGGGGGCTGCAGGGCAGGCTCTTAACACAGCAGGGCCCTTCAGATGTTCCGAAACTGACAATCCCAGGTCTACCACCTGCCAGCATTTGTTCACAGAGACACAGCATCACAAACTCTCCGGACTGGAAGGGACGTTAGAGGTCATCCATTCCAGCCTCGGGGGTGGCATTTTCAGACCGTTCTAAGAATTTAAGAGTTCCTCCTCCTATTAATGTGGGAGCCTTTCTTCTGACTTCTCCTTAATATGCTGTTAAAGACACGGTCCACCTGTGCGCTTCCTTCCTCGGGAGGAGTATGCTGGGGCTCACGTTTGTGGGTCCAGCGGGCAGGGATGAGCGAGGCCAGATTTGCGAACACAGTTCTTTCTGTCCTTCACACTACAGCTACGAGAATGGTCTCCATGGTTACAGCAGCTTCTCAGAGGTGCCTGGATGTTCACTTTCTCTATTCCCCTAAATGTCTAATTTATGAATAATCTGTTTAGGTAAATTGCTAGAAAGTTTCTGTATATATATGAAAATCAAGATATGTATAAATATACACACACACTCAAAACAGCAAAAAAAGTAGGCTGATAGGCATTTTGGGTACATTTTTTTCCTCCTCCTAATAACAAAAATTGGGATTGACTTTAAAAATTTCAAGTTAAACAAGATTCAATGAAAGAAACACTGCCTTCATGTTCTTCAAAGGCATGTGAGTGAGAGGGGTTGGAGCTAACCTAATTATGTTTTCTTTAATGTGAAATAGCTATTTGCCTGACATTCCATTTGCATCTCCCCATCACATTCAAATGGCTGGGACATTGATTTTTTTTTTTTTTTTCTGCTAGGGCTCCCTTTGAACATGAAAGTGCTTTTTCCTATTTTTTTCCCCCTTGTGAGAGCAGTGATAAGAACAGATCGATAATTACATTGTTGGATAAAAATGAATATAAATTTTATTGAAAAACAACACCAGCAACAATGTGGGGAAAGCATACTCAACAGCCACTGGCCCACACAACTCAACACACACATTATGAAAAGTAATCACCATTTAAGAGTTCCAGCTACTTATTCCAAATGAAATGATAGACCCCAGATAAAGTGATGTGGGATGCGGATGCACACCCGCCTCTGAACACGCTGCTAACAGCAAAGGATGCGGCAATCCTGTTCACCTTGCGTTTGCTGGGGGCCATCTAGCGTATTTTAAGGATTAACTGGTTTGGTGAGAATTTAGTCCTTCCAGTGAGCAGAGCGTCTAATACCCAGACCACTGGGAAACCTTTTCTACTTTCCAAGTCCTTTGAGAAGAGGATTTCACAAACTTTCTTGGCAACGTGTCCCTCCTGCTTAAAAACAGGAAATAGTTCTTTATGTCTAGCCTAAATCCTTCATGCTTCAGTTACTCTATTTATTTCCTTTTAATCTCAGCAGGCGGTGAGAGGTTTGCCTCTGGTGGGACAATGTAGCATATGGGGAGCTCACAATGATCATAATCAGATTGAAACGGGCTCCAGCTGTGCTGCTGGCGCTTGGGAACCAAGCCAACCAAGCCGCACGCAAGGAGTTAAGAGCAGTTAACTCCCTCACCCTCCCCGACCTCTGCACCCTGCTGCCTGGGGTGAGGGCCACCGTCCTAGGACTTGCGGGGCCAAAGCTCGGAGTGTGATCGGTTCGGTCCTTACAATGGGGGCACAGTAACGAGCGCTCGCAGAGCTGTCCCTTCCAGTCTCATACCCAGGGTTTGCATGTCAAGATGGGATTTCCCGGCAAAACACTCCCCAGTGGCACACCCCGGTGTCTTCTCACCCTGCCAGGCAGTCCCCAAGCTCGCCCCACAGCCTGTGCGCTCCGTGTGCACGCCAGGAAGCACGCGGTGAATGTGACACCAACATCGGAGTGAGCCGGAGTGAGCGTGAACTCTCGGCAGCTCGCGGACTGGGCACCAGGGAGCGCCCGTGCCATTCCACCGTCGCGCCACGGCGCCACCAGGAAACAAAGCTGGGGATTTGAATAAAAGACTTCAAAATGCAGCCCTGCGTTCCACCCTGAGCAGCATGCGTGTAAAAATTCATGAAGATTGGATTTCATTTCATGTATTTTTACTTCAGTGGAGAGAAATACAGGTGATTTCTGGCTGCGCCCACAGCTGTCTTTACAAATGGGGTGGGGTGGTTGGGGGGGGGGCCCTGGTTAACGCCGCAGACGGAGGGGCACGTGGTTGCTCCGCAGACACTTTGCGAGGCTGGGCCTTGTCTTGCTTCCTGGGGCAGCTCCTGTGTTGCTGGGTGGCATCCTCCGCATGCTCCAGAATGTATTCATTAGCTACACTATTTTAAAAAAGACGCACGTTGTTCTCATCGGGACGACCCGTGGCTCTGGGTCCGGTGAGCGACATGAGTCATAGGAGGCACTTATTATTCAGATAAAACACAGCAGGTTTCTTTCAGCCCATAAAATCAAAGGTGTGAAAAAAATTTGTTTTCAGGGCATCAGAACCCCCTCCTTGTTTCCCTGCCGAAGTGCTCAGCGGTCCCTCCTCTGGGGCCTTTGTGCTTTTTTCCAGGCACGGGTGACAACAGTGCCTGCCAAGGGGGTGTGGGACACGGGCCAGAGGAGAGCTCAGACCCCCCGGGTGTACCGCCCTCGTGTTCGGCCAGGGGGGTGGGCAGCCCTAGAACATGGCCCTGGGACCCCGGGGAGAGGATGGACTGAAGCCTCCGGAGCCCGCAGCCTTAGGCAGGCCTGTTGGGGGGAGGCTGCTGCTGCCCACCCTGAGCTCCGAGATGGCAGGGGCGGGACCCCCTTGTTCCCCCCTAACCCCGGCATCTAGCACAGAGCCCCGTGCTCATTAAGTGCCCCGTGAACATCTGCTGAATACACAAATGTGAGAATGAAGGCAGAGGAGGCGTGAGCAGCGGCTGGCCTGGCTGTCGCGGAGCCTGGGGACATTTAGCAGCGTGGGGGAGGGGGACGGGGGCAGTGTCCCGCTCTCAGGGTGAGGGGCTGAGCCGGGAGGGGCGGGGAGCCGGCGCCAGGGGGCGGGAGCACCTGCAGGGGGCGGGCGCTGCGGGGTGCTGCGGTGGCCACGCGGGCCTCTCCCCCTTCCCCTTCCCTCCTCTCTGCCGTTGCCATGGCAACACGGGCCTGAGGCGCCGCCGAGGCCGCTGGGCCCAGGCTCCTAGGGCAGCCGGGAGGTGCACGCGGACCCCAGGGTCTCTCCTGTCAGAGCAAGGCGGGGAAGGAGCGGGGACAGACGAGCTCAGAGGCTCGGGGCGGGGCGGTCCCCCTGTGCGGGCTTCGCGCGTGGGGACCCTCGGGGCCAGCAGGGCCCTGCTAGTTCCCGAGTCTCCTGGACACTGTGGTATTTGCCCGACTCCCTGCCCGGCCTCCCTGCTTGGGTGTTTATTTAGGGTTGTCCGCAAGCCCCCACCCCAAGGGCCTAGCAGCCTCCTGAAGCTCCCCCTATGGAGGTGCAGGCCAGGGCCTGACACCCAGGCTCTGAGAGGGCCTGGAGGACCACCAGCTAGACCGAACCGGACCGAACTGCCCTGTGGGCTCGTCTGGGAGCACGGAGTCTGGGGTCTCACACCCTCAGACTCAGGTTGTGGGGCTGCTGCAGCGTCCCTCGCCCTCTGGCCCTCCACCCAGGCCACCCAAGAGTGGGCACCGGGGGCCCCCTTCCGACTTCTCTATTGCCACATCCCCAGAGTATACAGGGATTGTGGAACCTCCAGGCAGAGGCGGCCTGGCTGGCTTCCTCTTCACACCTTCTCTTTTCTAGGGCTCCTGAAGAGCAAGAGGCTGCAGGAATGCAGAGGATGGTCAGGTCTGGGAAAAATGGGCGTCCAACCCTCCCTGGGGTCGAGGAATTGGTGAGAAACACCGATGCTACTTGAAAGGGGTTCTGTGATTCAGGACGACTCAGCCTCGCAGACCGGGTCCCTGTGGGGCGTAGAGGAGAGTCCTCTCACCATCACGTGCAAAGCTTTCTGCTGGGGCCATATGCCTGCTTTCCCACATCAACCCTACAAAAACAACAACAGCATGAATACGAGAAGGGGCATCTGGGCAGTGGTGTACAGTTTACAATACCTTGGATTTACATAGCACCTTTTTCTTCTAAAGGGCCTTTGCCTCAGTCCTCTCGGCCGTTGCCACAGCTGAGCGAAGCCATCAGAACACAAACATCGCAGCTTCCACGGCGGGGCAGGGAGACTGAGGCAGAGGCCCAGAAGTGGTTTCATGCAGACTCGCTGGTGGCCGGGGCTCGCTGCACTTCCGTTGGGCCCTCCCTGGGCAGGTCTGGCCTTGGCCCTCTGGGAGGCGTGACCGGGCACCAGGCCTCACTGGGAGTTCACTTTGTATTTCAGGATGTAGGAGTAGAAGTTGTGGTTGGCGTTCTCCAGCACCATGACATAGATTTCTTGGCAGCCGGCCGTGCTGCAGCTGCCCTCCCAGTAGCCCTCTCTATTCAGGGTCAGGGGCCACGTGTCCTGCCCCTTCACCAGGGCTTTGGCGATACCATGTAGCTTCAGTTTGAATGGGACATTCCGGTTGGCAGGAAGCACGCCCGACAGGGGCTCCAGCAACTCATTGTCCTGCCCCCAGTTGCCAAAGCTCTCGGGGAACATGGGCCAGTTCACCTTGGTGTTGGTACAGCACAGAAGGTAACTGAAGACAAAGACGTAGTTGCCCGGCTCCAGCCTCTTCTTGACGAAGATCTTGAGGGCAAACTTGCCGGCCTGGGGCAGCTGGACCTTCAGCTCCGCCCGCTTCTCTCGGTGCAGCTGGAAGATGTAGCGCCGCCCGGTCTCCTCGGTGATAGGGCCTTCGTCCCCGTGCAGGGAAGCCAGGACGCTGATGCCCTCGTCTACACCGAAGCTGACGGAGCAGCGGCCGTCACTGGTGTGGATGATGGGGTCGGGGTGGGAGGGCTTCACGATGCCCATCTGCTCCGAGAACCAGCTGGGGCCCACGGGCTGGTGCAGCTCAGCGGGCAGCTGGACACCGATGTCCACGTAGTTGCACTTGAGTGTGTACTCCAGCACCGAGCTGTAGATGTCAGAGTTGCCTTTGGCAAAGATCTGCAGCTTGTGGGTGCCCACTGTGGGAGGGTAGATGTCCAGCTTCATCCCGTTCTTCCTGAGGCTCAGCAGCCCATGCTCCTGCTTGCCATTGAGCATAAACATGAAGAGCGTCGGGGCACAGCTCTCAATGGTGATGGTGGCCTTCCCGTTCACTGCGGAGACAGAACCAGGGTCGGGAGGTGGATCCAATATGTGCTGACGTGCTGCTAAATGTTTGACAACTGGCTCTCCGGGGGGACCCTGACTCTAGCATCTGCCCATTTCCATGATGTGAATACTTTCAGCACGATGGATTTTAAGCAATCACGGTGGTATCCCAGACCTCGATGCGGGCCACCTGCGGCGTACACTAAAAGGATCCCCTCCCCACGGCAGGTGCTTCTCTGAGAGGGAGTTGAAAGCTGAGGGTCTCAAGAGAAAATCCGCCCCAGCCGTAGATGCTGGCCTCACCCTAGTGATTCTCATTAGATGAAGGTTGCATGGAGGCTTAGCCTGATTCTGGAACCGGGTAGAGGGCCCAGGGGCAAGGAGGGCCCGTGACCCGTTGGACACCCTGTGTCTCCTTCCGGTCTTAAGTCTTGCCTCCCACCGCTCTCTCCGCATCTGCTCATTGCCAGCAGCTGTCAGGTGAACACAGGACCTTACAACCTGGCTTGAATGCCATCGTGCGCTAGAGGCTGTGCTCCAGGGCCACGACTGCCTCCTCGCTCCACTCCTGCCCCAACCCCAGGACTCTCACTTAGCTGTGGCTTGGCCCGGCTCTGGAGGGCCTTTGGCATCCACTCTCCTTCTGCCTCTCCCCATGCCCACCAGTTTTGTGATCTTCCTCTGTCCTGCTGTTTTTCAGGGACAGGTGGTCAGTCCTCTGGTCTTGCAGCCCATGAGCATTTCCTTACCTGGTCCTCCCTGTCTCGAGGGACCACGGGCAGGGCGGGGGGCGGGGGGGAGGGCAGTGGCTCCTTGCAGAGCCTCAAGCCCCTTCCTCTCGGAAGCCCCACACCTGCTCCTTGTCCCAGCAACCTCCCCAGCCCCATTCGTGTTCACAGATGAGCATGAGGGAAGGAGACAGACTACTGCCAGAGCCATGCTCACTAGTCACCTTTCCCCAGTCTGAGGTCCAGTACTCTTCTGCGGAGGCAATGCCTGGGCTCTGGGACAAGTACCTCCAAGATGTCCCCTCTAATCTGCCACAAGGGCCCCGACTCCAAGCTGCTCTGCTACTGCATTCAGTGCTAACTTCCAGCCAGCCAGTGAGAATCCCACACAGGCAGCAGGAAGAGATGGGAGCTCACTGGCCATCTCCCCTCTGCTTCTTCGTGGGCTTCCTCATCCAGAAACCTTGGCAGGGAACCCCTCCCCACTGCGGTCCTCTTCCACCCTGTAACTCTCATCTGGCCTCCGTCCAAAGACTTCAGTGAGTTCCTTGGAGCATCGGGGCTGCTGGCAGGCCCTCCTGGACGCCCTCTTCTCCCCTTGCAGCCACCACGCTCTCCAGCCCAGCCTGCTGACCACCACCCCAAGCCCTTTGCTGCTCTTCCTTCCTTTTCTGGTATATTGATTGTGGGGCCCCTTGTGCTTTGGTGTTCTTTTCTTGTCTACTTTCTTTCTCCACTGCCTCCAGCCGCTATGGGACATCTACCTCCAAAGGAAAGTGACCAGGAGCAACAGGCTTGTTATGAGTCTCTCTGGTCTGAATCTCCCCTCACTTCCTCTTCTAAGCCAACTCAGTGGGCAGAAGCCATCTCAGCCTTCAACTGCTCATGGCCCCATCCTGTTCCATCTTGCATCTGAGTTGGCTGTGAGATCCCACGGAATTCACCTTTGAGGTGGAGTGCCACCCAGCATTTCCACAGGGCCTCCCGAGGGCCCCTGGGAAAATATCTACCTGCCAACTCCTGGGTTCACTCATGTGGGTCACCATCAGCCTGGAGACCAGTGAGAGTCTGTCGCCTCCTGCCTAAGCTGAGTCAGGACCCGCACAAGCATCCTCCCACATCCTCCAGGGCTCCTTCACATCCCAGAGCCCTCACTCATGTTCTTCCCTCCACTGCTTTCCCCTAAACCTGCTAAGACCTTAGCATAATGTCTGACTGCAGAGGAGTGAGGTCGAGCTCCCCCGGGAGCCCCTCTTCTAGCTCCACATCTCCTTCAGGAAGCAGCACTGTTGTAGTGAATTCGTTCTCTGTGATGTCTGTCTTCCCTGCAGGGGTGAGCACTGTGGGGAGCTGCCCTCCTCCCTCCTTTCCTGCACTCCTCAGGCTTGACGAGGGCACCTGGGCCAGCAGATTCTCTACCAAGGTGAGCTGAATGGCCCGAAAACTTGAAAGAAGGACTGGCGACTCCGGGGACTCTGTGGGAGCCTGCATCCTCCCCTGCATCCTCCCCTGCATCCTCTCCCTGTACCTCCCCTCACCCCTGTGGGTGGTACTCCACTCCCCACATCCCCTGTCCTCTTCATTCCCTGTCTTTCACCCACCTGTTTCCCTCTTCTGCTTTCTCCGCATCCCTACTCTTAACGAAAGTAGCTCCAACAAAGAAATATTCTTTAAATAAGCATCATGAATATGGAATCAAATTTGAGATTACTGTATATTAAGAAACCCAGCGTTGACATTTCTGTGCCTCTTGCAAAGGCAAGTTCTTCTACTCCGTGGCATTAATTTGATGTTGGTGTGGCCTGGTCCATCCTTCCCTGTGGTTCCACAGCCTGCACCAGACAGAACAGGCTCCCCATCCGATATAAACAGAGGAAACACATTCTCAAAGATAGCAACCTCATGCTGTTATTTTAGCAGCAGGAGCCTCCAGGTATTTGTAGTTTTAAAAAAGTATTCAAGAGAGCTCCGCAAACTGGTTAAGGAAGCCATTGTGAGGTGGAAGGGACAAATCAGCTGGAAGTAACTTGGGGACACCTGTGCTCCCCATGCCCCTATCACTCTACAGTGTGGGATGGGGCTCACCTGCAGGCCCACCCACAGGTGGCCTGTGCGCTTGGCCTTCTCTCCTGGGAATACACATCCCTCTACCCCCACCCCCACCCCCACCCCACCCCCATTAGCAGAGATGGTACCAACAGGCAGGCCTTTGCTCAAGTGGTGTGTGTGTGTGTATGTGTGTTTGCGGGTGGGTGGGGGTAGGTACACTGACTAGGTTGTGCTGAGCCCTGGAGCCTGTCCAGGTTATGTGCCCAGCCTTGGACCAGGTGCCAGGGCCTTGGACGTACATAAGACAAAGTCCTCTGTGGTTAGCTCTGCGAGGCTCGTGACCACAGTTCTGTACCCTCTCCCACACAGCTGGCTCCCCCTAAACCTCAGAGTGCACAACACACTTAGCTCGGTGCCTGTGGCCCCTGTGGGGACCTGGGGAGTAAAGGTCAGTCTGGGTCAGCCGTGGGGACAGCTCAGCTAGGTGTCCTGCACTTCTTACTCCCAGGGACGTTGGCTGGAAAAAGCTGGCCTCTGCCTCCAGGAGGGAAGCAGGCAGAGTGAGCATCTGAGCTTGTGAGGGAAGGGCATGGAGGAAGGCAGGCTGCGCCTCTGGGGCCAGCCCTCGTCTAGCGGAGCTTGAGCTCAGACGTTGGAGGGCTTGCTGTGCCCGTCCAGAGCATGTCTGTCCCTGTGTGTGGCGGTGCCTGTACTCTTCCAGCTCCTGAATAAAGCGCCTCCCCCCCCCAGTCCTGTGTCCTGGGAGACCCACGCTGCTCTCCCACTAGCTGGTTAGACCACTGACATGGAGATCCCTGCTTGGCTGGGCCAGCAGGAGCTCTTTGCCAGGAGTTTGGGAACTCCTGTCGGGAACCTGAACTGGGGGTGGGTACAGCCCGGCCCGAGGCAGTCCTTTACTGGCTCTGGGAACTGGGAGAAACTCATCCAGCTGGGGACCCTCCAGTCCTGGCTCCCTGACAGGTTGGGCTGTAAGTGTGGCCCTCAGGGGCTAGGGAAACCCAAGGACTTCCTATGCACCCCGTTTTTGGTTTATGCTGCTGCGAGCGGGTACCTGTCCCTGCAAATGTGACCTATGGCTGGATCTTGCCCCAATGGCCTCATGGCCTTGGCTGCCGTAGTAGCATCTGCACATACGTTCTGCTTACACCAAGCTCAGGGACCCTGGCTGTACCCTGGCAGGGCGGTCCCCTGGAGGCCCAGATACCTTGAGACACAGGGAAAGCTGCTCTGTCTCTGATGCTCGCATGCTGGCCACCTGCTCAGGGCTTACCTGTTTTGATCACAGAAGTCTCTGGGTGGGCACTCAGCATCCCCTTGTTGTAGAATTCACTCTTGTGATACATGTTGTTCTCAAACTGCTTCAGGGATTGAGGTGGTTTTAGCAGTTGCCAATTCTTGTTGTCTGGGAAATGGTCCTCGATGAACAGTGCGGGATGGGTGAGGAAGTAGAATTCATTGTATCTAGAAGTGGGGTGGGGAGGAAGATGGTCAGTAGCCATATAGGGTGAGTAGGCCTCAGCTCTGTGGAGAAGCAGGTGGGGGCTCACAGGGGGATCCCTGGGGCCTTCTTTGGCCTAACACATCCACAGAAGGGGTCCTGCCAACAACCCAAGGGGAAGAAGCACTATTTCCAGCCTTAACATGGGCACTGCAGATGGCTCCTCAGTGGCTGCTTCCAGAAATAGAAGCCATGGCAGGATCTGAGGCCCCTTTTAAGAGAAGGCCATAGCCCACGTGGAGCTGTGTCCAGGTGGGGAATGGGCTCCCCCTACACTCAAAGCCAAAAAGAGATTTGAGGGAGCAAAGGCATAACCCATGGACGAGGTCCCAGCCATCAGGGTGGAGGGACGGCAGGCAGGGAGTCTTGGGTGAGCAGCCCTCCTGTGGTCCCCAGGGCCAATGAGACACAGCTCCCTAGAGGTTAGTGATGGGGATCAGGAGAAGAACACGGAGACTCATCTGAGATGGGGAAGCTTCACTCTTAGCTTGTATTTGGCCTGTGTGCAGGACTGTCGAGATTTAGACTGCAAAAATCAGAGACAATGCTCTCATTCTTCTGGATAAAAAGGAATCTGAGCTGCTGAGAGATGTCATGATCCATGAGGAAGGTCATGGCTTTAAGGTTAAGACCACAGTTGGCCAGAGCCTTGGAGAACAGACGTGCTCCAGTGCCCTGCACCCCACCACCCTGCCCCACTGCGGCTCACAGGGACTCTGGGCACCCACAGCCCCCTTCCCACAAACTATAACCCCTTCCTCCGAGATGTGATGTGGCTGCCTTCAGTGCGGAGGAGCCCTGGTGTCTGGGGGAAACAGACACCAGGAAGAGAACTCTGGCATCCCTGCGTTACAATATGGTCAATGGGTCAAAGGCCTGGAGGGAATCTTGATAGTTCAGTAGCTTCTCAGCCCTGCCTGCCTCTCTTGTATGGCCCGTGGGCAAATAAATGCTGGGCTTTCAGCACTTGGGTAGAGGGAGCAATGGGGAGCCAGAGGAGGGATTTAGTCAGTGGAGGGTGAGGTGACAAAAAGGTCTGGGCCCTTCCTCTCGGCCTGGGGCCAGCTCATTTCAGAGCCCGAGGAAGGCTGGGGTGGCCGGCAGCGCGCACCTGGCTCTCCCTGCCCTCCCACCTGGCCTGCCCCACCTGCTGCTTCCTTCACCTGTGTCCCCCATTTCCACCAACAGAACCCAGATTCATACTTACAGGAAGGTGAATTTGGAGGTAGCAGAGTCCACCAGGCCACTGCCCCAGGTGCTGTCCACCAGGTGCCACCTCCCCTCCAGGTACACGGCGTTCCAGGCGTGGTCAAACTCCCCCGAGAAGCTCTGGCCCGTCTGATAGCCAAAGCCCTTGGAGTAGCCAGGCACAGTCATGCACTGCACCCCGGCGATCCTGGCGGCGGGACAGGGGTCTGAGAGCGGGCTCCCGCCGGGGCTGCCCACTGCCTGGGACTCTGTCCATGGCCCCCCGCGCAGGCCTGTCTGCTGCGTGTCAGTCCCTCCCTGCCTTTCACACGGTCCCATACAGACAGCCTGAGGACTTTCATCCCCAGGGCTGGGGCGGGGAGGGAGGTACAGGGGGACACCGGGCTGGCTGGTCCTGCTGGCACCCACTGGCTTTAGTCCCCATTGCCGGCTCCTCCTAGGGGACGGGGCAAATCACTTCTGGAACGTTCTTCCCCAGACAGAACCTGCCTGAGTGCTCTCCCCGCAGCCCTCTGGGAGGACACTGGGTGCCGTGGCGAGGATCACCCCGAGAACATGGAAACCAGGGAGAGAATGATGTTCTCGAAGTATCAGAGCAGCTCTAAATTGAGGAGCTAGGTCTGGGTGACACAAGTGGGGTGATGAGGGAGGGGGCTGGATAGGAGGGTTCAGGAGAAAGCTCAGCCCTAGTCTCTCCATTATGTCCTGTTTTAGGACATCCGTGGGGGGACAGCTGGGGCAGGCTGGCCAGTGTCTGCAGCCCTGACTGGGGAAGACTGGCCCATTGCTGAGATGGCTCAGGTCTGACCACCAGGGCCACTGCAGTGCAGTAAGGTAGTCTGCTGACTGATGGTCCTGGCCGCAGTTTTGGAGTCCCCCATGGATGTCCCTTGAGGTGTGACACGTGGGCCAGCCAGCCTGACTTGTTTGGCCCTCTGACAGTGTGCTCCCCCACTGCTTACAACCATGCTGGCACCACTTTCTGTGGCCTGGGCAGTGAGAGATTGGTGAAGGTCACCTATGGGGACCACAGAAATCTTGGGCAAGCTCCCATGTGGGCATTTGTAGCCGAAACCCTGAGGCACCACCCCAAGGCCAATGCAAGAGCCCCGAGAGTCTTTCCATGACCAGCTGGCTCTCCTCTTCAGCAGCCCTGCCCACCACCTGGCAGTGACCAGAGTGGACCACTATCTGCCCCAGGGGACGCCCTGTGCTTGCTCCCCTGGGGGTCTTTGTGTGAATTAGAAAAAGGTGTTCCTTTTTTAAGACTCTCTCCTTCCACTTCTGGCAGATTGGCATAATAAAAACACAGTCCATGATTTCCAGGCTATTCTGGTGGCTCCTTAAATAGGGCCCCTTTGAGGATCACGCAAGCTGCCCTGCTGAGTCTGCACTCCCCTCAGATGAACCGATTCTGTACACTGGGTGTTAGCCAGGCCTGGAGGCCTCTGGGGGCCAGGGTCCTTCCGTGGACCAGGTCTGCAGACTCCAGTGCTCTAAGCAACAGGGCCACGGAGCCTCTCAGGGTAATGGGGAAGATGGCTCTGCAGCCATAATAGGAACAGGGGAAATTTTCCCTATAAAAACATAGGTTTCTAAATCTTTTCTTTTATTTTTTTTTAATTTTTTTTTTTAGAGAGAGAGTGTGAGAACACGCACCTGCAAGCAAGTGGAGGGAAGGGCAGAAGGAGAGAGAGAGAGAATCTCAAGGAGGCTCCAGGCCCAGTGTGGGGATCAATCTCACAACCCTGAGATCATGACCTGAGCTGAAATTCAGTCAAACGCTCAACTGACTGAGCCACCCAGGTGCCCCAAAAACATATATTCAATTAACCACTAGAATGCTGGATTAAATATTGCTTATCATTTGCTGAGAGAATCCGTGAAGCAAAATGGGGGGTCTGCAAGTTTCCACACCCCACCCTGCCACGGGGTCGCTCCACCCGCACACGACAACAGTGTCCCCTTTCCACGTCTGCCTGAACTTCCCTCCTCTGCAGGGTGCAGGCAGGGTGCAGAAGGTGCCCTTCTGCCCACAGCTTCACAGGAGGAGGTCCAGGCCTCCCAGGCTGTCTAGGACATGCCGCAAGAACAGAGCAGCTAGGCCCCCTGGATTTTAGGAGCACCTGGGGAATGCGGGGCAGAGAGCAAGAGGGACTGGACTGGGATGTCAGGTGTTTCTGCTGGTACAGGCCGAAACCCACTCCTGGAGCAGAAGGGCAGCCCAGAGGCAGGAAGCCAAGAAGGAGCCCCAAAGTGAGGGGGGGCGGCAGGCCTGGACGGGTGGGGAAAGAAAGTGCAGCGTGCATGCCTGGAGAGTCCCCGGTCTCCTTAGCTGCAGAGGGTGGTGAGAGGATGCTTCTGGGGGTCGGAACTGGATACGTTTCCAGGCAGCAGAGGGGTTGGGATGAGAGTGAGGCCAGAAGGGCGGGATAGAGGAGCAGACTGGGGGGCTTCCCTGGCAGGTGGGGCTCCACCCACCCAGAGTGAGTGAGAGGAAGTATGGGGTAAGACATGCTCCTGACACGATGTTAACTGACAAAAGCTCATACAACCGGGCCATCAGCACAAGGCCCGAGTGTGTGTGTGCACGTGCGCGTGGGTGCGTGGGTGCGCGTGCAGGGCGAGAGGCAGACAGAGGAGGGCGGCAGAGTGAGACCAGCGGGCTGCACCTGCTCTCCTAGTAATGCGATTATGGATGAGTGTAATTTTCTTTTTTAAACTTCTCTGTATCTCCTAAATTTTCAGTAGTGATTAGGTGTTACTTTTAGAATTGGAAAAAAGCCATAAATACTACTTGAGATTACATTCTTCAGTGAGTTATCTTCCTTTCTTGGCCAGCAACGTCTGTGAGCATCCATTTCCAGGCGCGTGTGGAGGGACAAGTGGAGACCTGGAAACAGTTCTGGGGTAGGTGTGCTGGCTGCGGGGAGCTGTGGACTTCTGCACACGCTGCCCACTAGGTCCGCCTCCGCTCATGGCCCGCTGTGGTCTGGGCCCGAAGGAGGGCCTTGCACATCCACACGGCCCGTCAGCACTGCAGTGAGACGGAGCAGGCATTGCTGTGGGCAGTGTGGCCGGCTGGAACTCGGGCTGAGTGTCCTCCCGGGAGAAGCTATGGGCCTGGCCAGTGGGCCCGGGGCTACCCTCCCACCGAGGGATGGAGTGGAGGGAGGCTCTGAGAGCCAGGTCGGGGAGCAGCAGTGAGATCCTGACCCCAAGCCCGGGAAGGGCAGAAGGAAGCAGAAGTGGGTGGCCGGAGGGGTGGTCCCTGGGCTGAGAAAGGGGATCAGGGCTCAGTCTCAGTAACATGGTCACCTCTAGGGTGACCTTGCCAGGCCCACGATGGACCAAAAGAAATGTTGGATTAAATGGTCTCTAGGGGGGTGATTCTCCTATGACAAGCTGAAGGGAAGCTGGGGAGGCCATGGGGAATGCCTGGGGCAGAATAAAGATGAAAAAGGAAACTTAGCTGTGAGCTTATACCATGCTTGACTATGACATGAGGGTATTTTACTACCTGGAAGCAATGTGCCAGATGGATTGGACAAAGAAGTCATAATGTAAAGCATTATTGTTAATAATCCATAATTCTCTCACAAAATTGTGGAACTAGTAATTCCAGCTGCTGGTTGCTAGTCAGGATGACCCATAGCCATTTCATGCCATCGAAAGACACCACCTTTCGTGCAAAGCACTGTACCAGGCACCAGGGAATAATATCATATATCATCTCATTTCATATAATAAATATTATAGCCTAATAAAATATTCTGGGGACGTCTGGTGGCTCAGCAGTTGAGCGTCTGCCTTTGGCTCAGGGAGTGACCCCAAGTCCCGGGATCGAGTCCCACATCGGGCTCCCTGCAGGGAGCCTGCTTCTCCCTCTGCCTATGTCTCTGTCTCTCTATCTCTCATGAATAAATAAATAAAATCTTAAAAATAAAATAAAATAAAATATTCTGAAAGGAAAATTCACTGGCTTCCCTAGATGTGCTGATAGGTGCAAGAGGGGCAGATATGTGAAGCATCACTAAAATGCTAGTGATACAGACTTTTAAGGAGACCCAAAGGAAGAGGAATTTGCTGGAAAGATCTAGGAGAGTATTGAAGAAGGGACAGAAAGTGAGAAATGTTTCCACTTCCTAATGAGATCTGACTAGTCATGCTAGAGCCTAAAATATCATCCCAGGACATCTATCTAATAATCTCAGGTTGTAGAGTTGGCTTTTACTTTTGATAGCTTTTAAATTGCCAACACCAGTGGTATCAATTGAGGAGTTGGTGGATCCAGTCTGTGACTATTATTTTATACAGACATGGTCCGGGTCCTGCTGTGGGAACCGTGTAATACTGTGTTAGCCACACCACTGCCAGGCCTCAGCAGGGTGGCTGCACTGTCCGGGGTGGCCAATGAGCTCTGCAGGCATCAGGCTTTGACCATAGTGTACTTCCCCAACTCTGATCTCCTCCCAGAATACGTGAGCCATGTGGAAAATAAGAGAGGGAGGGAGGGATGTACCAATGGGAGAGGCAATGAAGCATGCTCTTTTCTTGTGTGTACCTTGATGAAAATATTGTGATTTTTTTTCTTTTTCTTTTCTTAAAGATTTATTTATTTATTTACTTATAGTACATGAGCGAGGGGGAGGGGCAGAGGGACAAGGAGAGAGAGAGAGAATCTTAAGCAGGCTCTGTGCTGAATGGGGAGCCCAATGTGGGGCTCGATTTCACGGCTCTGAGATCATGACCTGAGCTGAAACCAAGAGTCTGCTACTCAACCGACTGAGTCACCCAGGCTTCCCCCAAATTTTGTGATTTCTATACTGCAGCAGGACAAGTATAGCCATGTATCATGTTTCACAGTTTATTTACATAGTTGATTTCTTATAAATCTGATGGTGCCTATATTCCTGCCATACGGTATTCTTGGACCACCCTTTATGGTGAGGTCAGTAACTATAACTACAGTAATTATTCTTACTCTGAGGCCCTTTTGGGGTGTGACTTCAGGGCCCTCCTCTCTGACAAGTCAAGACTCAGAGAGGGAGGCTGATTTGCCTGGGGACATATAGCCAGCCAGTGGCCAGAGCAGCACCAGGACTCAGTTGTCCAGATGCACACAGTTCAGGAGGCTTTGTATTATAGTAGCACTTTTGTATGCCAAGATTCATTTTAATTTATAAATATGTGGGTGGAGTAAAATCAAAGAATGGTTTGATTTAGTGACATCATTCAGCTCTGTAAGCACTATCCTTTGATGTATCTACAAGGGCAGGGGAATTCAGATGTCCCTTTTAGAGGCTTTATCTGACAAAGTCAGAGATCTGGGCAAAACTTCAGGTTATCCAGGGTATCTGCCTCTCCCAGGAGGGTGAGATGGTCAGTCCTGGCCTTTGGGGCCTTTGGAACCAACCGATGTATTGGGATCGTCTGGGACATCATGTTGAGCAGAAGCATGCCGCTGCTCTTGCTCTCTGTGACAGCAGGAGGACGGATGGAGAACAGGCTGACATCTGATTGGTGACAACCAGTCTCTCCGGCAGCAAAGTCTCAAACTGGTAATAAGCTCCTGACTTTATCAAGTCTCTGGAAACCCTAGTAGCTGATGGTGGCTGGAGCTGTGCTAACAGAGGGAAGCGTTCTACTGGGGGCTAAGTTGGGGGCAGGAATCTGGGAAATTAAGCTTGGCCTCTCCAAGGAAGTTCAGCAGAATTCATTAAGGCCAAGGGGGATTGAGACAAAAGAAGGGACATTAATGATGGGTGATGGGAAGTCAGAAAGAAACCAGACCAGCAGTTACAAGCAACAGCACTAACAAAAAAACTCACATAGCTTACTTGGGAAAGACAATGTGGAAATGAAGGATGCTGCAAAAATATCTGAGTTCCCCACCAAATTACTTTATTCAATCAGTCTTTAATGAGGCCATTGCGAGGAGGCAGAATGGACAGACAGAAGTAATAAAGGCCGCATAGGTACTACTCTTGCTAAGAGGCTGCCCTGGCGACCGAGCCGGGATAAATCAGCAAGTGTGGATTACATGTCTTCTGTTATTAAGGACTCCGCTAATGAATTTACCAAACCTTCGGCAATTATTTGGAAGGTGGGGAATTAGGAAAGTGATGCATAGATGAGGTTACTGATTTTTAAAGCCAAAGTTAAAGGGTTCCAAGGGACCGTGAGCTACTGTTAACCGTCTGAGCGGTAGTATAGAGTTTTTCACATGCTAACTGCCAGGTTAGAACCTAGCTTTAAATGATGTAAAATGTTGGGATTGTTTTAATGATCAGCTGCAGGCCAGGATAGGGCCATTGTTAAGCATCTGGATTAAGCCAAAAAGCTGACAGATTCACTCAAGGCAAGTGTCAATTTTCTGAGTCGATGTGTGTCTGTAGGAAAGTTCCACAGAGCAACAGCATTCCCAGACTCAAGAAAGACAGGCAAGGTTAAAATAAAACACAACCACCCCAAAATCAGGTGAACAAACTCCAAACTGCATGTTCTCACTTAGCCCTAGCATTGCCAGCAGGCAGTACAGTCCCCATGTACGGATGAGAAAACTGAGAAATTCCTCAGTTTGTTCCTCAGAAGGCACAAAACTAACAAGTAGTAAATCAAGGACTGGAAATTAAGGAAGGGGGACGGAGGACTCTAAAAGTCTTTCTGGCTTTGAGTCTGGCACCCTTCTATATCATGCTGGAAAGCTTATACTGGATGAAGAAGGATGTATCCTAGGATTGAAAATCCTGAGTGCTTTCAAGTTGGCCAACTAAGATGCAAATTACACTCTGAAAGATGCCAGGCACAAACAGAGCTGAAAATAGACTGAGGGTTAGTCCATTGTTTAAAGAGAGGAAGGCCATGTCATACAAATCTGGTAGGAATATCTTATCATTTCCTGTCATTGCGGACCTATGGTGTGTAGGGTCTGAGATGGGCGTTCACAGGGGAAGCAGAAACAGCGAGCGCCTGAAGACACATAAAAGACATATTAGACCCACAAGACATATAAGGAAAAGTGAGCACAGGTAACATGTATGTGATAGAACAAGGTATGGAAAGGAATGTGACAAAATGTGAAGTGTTATCTCAAAGTGGTCAGAGTAACAATTTTCTTTCTGCTCCTATACATTTTATAAGTCACTTATAATTAAAAAGTATTTTTTCCCTTGATTTGGGAAAGTTATTAAATAAAAGCATAAGGCAAGACAGGAGCTTGTGAACAAGGCGTGCTGATGATATCAAGGGAGAGGAAGGTGGGGTGACCATCCTGGGGTGGTGCTGGAAGAAGCATTAGAGATAGGGGAGCAGAGTGAGCTTGAATACACGTAAGTGCGGCCAGTGGCACAGGGGGTAGGGCTGGAAGGGTGCTGGAGGTCAGATTTTGGAGGACTTTGTAAGACAGTGGAGCCTGTGGTCTTCTTCAGGAGTCCAGGGCCTAGGGAGTCTGGGCAGAGGGCCAGTGAGGATCCTGCATCCTGGAGAGGCCCCCCGGCATATTGGAGTGCCTGGGTCAGAAGCAGGGGCAGGAATGTGAAGGGTGGGAAGGACTAGCGCTGGGGGGGTGGATGGGCTGCTGAGGGGCTGGCATCCTCTGCAG
Organism: Canis lupus baileyi; assembly: GCF_048164855.1. NCBI lineage: Eukaryota > Metazoa > Chordata > Mammalia > Carnivora > Canidae > Canis > Canis lupus. The sequence goes on along the minus strand of NC_132859.1, from coordinate 21,234,903 downwards.
GCCGCAGGCTGACCTGCCCTGGTGGCCTCAGGGACTGTGGTCTTAGCGGTGGGGTGTGTAGGTGGGATAAGTGAAGAGCAGGGAGCAAGCAGGAGGCTGGAGCAAGATGGGAACAGACACATGTCTATGCTTGGTGGTGGCATTGAGGGGTGGGAGGCCCGACAACTGGGAGTTAGACAGGAGCAGGACGTCTTGGGCTGCCTGTACAACTCCGACATGCGACAGCTGCCCCACTGTGGACTCGTGTCTGTTGCTACACTTGGTTTGATGAATCGTCACCTGGGTCCTGGTGGGCTGACATCTGGGTGCCCGAGAAGACCCACTCCCAGAGGCCTGCAGAGATGGTGGGCAGAGCCTATCCATCTCCCTGGGAAAGAGACTTTTCAATGGCCTCCAGGGCTGACTGATTGATCCTGGGGAACCCAGCAGACCTCGGAGAGTGAGCAGAGCAAGCTGTGGGGTCGGTGGGGCTCCCCCTGCCTGAAGTGTGTCCTGAGGTCACCTTGAACCAACAACGGTGTCTCTGTACGCAAGTGGTTTCCTTACCAGCCACTCTCCTGTCGTCACCCACCCGGGCAACCTGGCCAGGTGCTCATTCCCAGAGCAATGAAAACGGAGCCCAACGCCTCCAAGAGAAAAGCTGCTTCCTAGTTATTCAGCTTCTCCAACTGACAAATCTTTTCAGGTAGGAGATCATCTGTTTCCCCCGCGAGAGGGCCCCCGTGCCAGCCCCGAGGACAGGTTTTCACAGTCCCCTTGGCATCAGCAGCCACTGTCCTCCTATTCTCAGACCTGCCATTCTTCTAACCTTCAGCTGCGCAGAGATCGGCGAAGGTGGAAAAAGGGCCTTTTATAACCAAATTATCTCTGTGCATTCATCTGCCATTATGTTAATGCATCGCGAAGCCCGGCAGATGGTACAAAGTCAATTATGCTGGTGTTAAAAAGGGAGAAATTGACCTTTTCAGGACTCACTTGGATTCCAGAGCAGAGTTTGCAAACTCAAGTTTCAGGCCTGGCATGTGGGCGAAGGCCCACAGCGCTTTGGAAGGGAGGAAGGGATGTGTCAGGGTGGTCAGCCCGGGACTGGGGGACCCCTCTTGTACCTGCACATCCTCTCAAAGAGTCCAGCGTAGCCATCACAGTTGGTCTTCTGTGTCCGCAGGATGTCGGTGGGCTTGAAGGCCTGGCGGTCCTTCTCCTGGGCCGCCTCGACGTCGTATTCTGGAGGGCAGAGGCGTCTGTGAACAGCTAGGTCCGGGGAGGCGACCAAAGCTTATGCAGAGCAGAGGGGGTCTGTGGCCGGCAGCACTGCCCTCCCGCCCTTGGCTGTGCTTTCAGCACCACTTGGGCTGGCCTCCCTCAGGTCCCAGAGAAACCACTGTAGGCCGAGGGGAACCAGGGCCCAGCCAGGGCCAGTGCTGGGAAATGTCACCCCCTTGCACAGGTGGCTAGAGGAAGAGCGGAGCATTGGCAGAGCAGGCCTGGCTCGGTGGGCCTCTGGGGAGAAGCTGGGAGGGAAGGGGGCCGAGACAGCACTAGGGGTGGGGGCTCTGGTCTTGTCCCCACCACACAGCTCTGCCAGCAGCTCCCCTGAGGCTGCTCACCCATCCCTGCTGAGGCTGCCACCTTCCAGACCTCACACTGACCCACAGGGGGCGCTCTGAGCTGCCGCTAAACAGCCTGTCTGGTCTCTCTCTGGTCACTAACAGAGGCCTGGGGTCACTAAGGCCTGGGGTGAGGCCCTGAGGCAGGAATCACTGTGGCCACTGGGCACGAAGGGAACATGTGGGAGGGTGGCAGGCAGTATATGGAGTCCTACCTAATGTTCTCTTTCTGCCCCTGTAAGGCCGAGGCTGAGTGGAGCTGCTGGTGGTGGAGGGGGAGGAAATGGCCTCTCAGGCCCTATGTTCAGATACCCTCCCTGTGTCCGGTGAGTTCACCCTCTAAGCTGCATCCCTCACTGCTGCTTTAGAGGACAAAGGTAAAGCCCAGTGGCAGCAGATCAGGAGAGCCCGGCTGGTTGTGGGGTCACAGGGAAAACGCTAGAAGTCCACCCCACCACCACTGGCTCTTCCACTGACTGCAAGGGGTAGCATCCAGCATCTCCCTGGCAACCACCCACGGGGCTTGGCTTGCCCTGGCCAGACTCCCAAGGCTGTCCTGTGCAGAGCTGGGGACAGGTGCAGAGGCCCAGGTCCCCTGAGGTTGCTCTGAGTGCCTGGAGGCGGGGCTGAGGTCATGGGTGTGGGAACAGGGAGCAGGGAGAGGCGAGCCCACTCTTCCTGGCACTGGTGCTGTAAGAAACCTCTTGGTGTTGCAATAACTTTCCAACAGTTATGAATCTTCTGCATCCTTCTGGAGATGACCTTCTGTCCTGTGTTCTCAGGTCTGTGCAGCAGGTTTACCAGGAAGCCAGGACTGGGGGAATGCTGCTGCTGGGTGAAGGGCCTTAGCTCTGGTCACTGGCTCTGGGCTGATGGCCACAGGAGATCCCCCCCACCCAATGACCCTTTATGGAGACTGAGTTTTATGCTCCTTGGTTAGTCTTTGATTATTCACCTAGCCATCTGGGAACCTTTCTCCACTGTCCATCTAACTCCATGCACACTAGTGGTCAAGTGAATCCCAGAGAGGCTCCCCTAGGGACAGGGTCCTGCAAGGAGTGGCATCAAGGAGTCCTAGAGCCAGTGGCACCACAGGTGGGCCTACCTATGTGGTGGCAGATCCAGATCCAGATCACGCGGACCCTCTCCAGGTCACTGTGGGCTTCCTGGAGCAGGTCACTCACCAGCTCATCCAGGCCACTCTTGACCGTCACCTGGGGAATGGGAGGGGTGTACTATGTCAGGGTCTGGGTGAACTGTGGGAGCTCGGTGCCTTGCCACCTGCAGCCAGCGCTGCTTTCCCTTCAGTCAGAGGAGGAGGAGGAGAGGGCCAGGGGCACAAAGGCTAGGCTGAGAGCAACCCTTGGTTGGGGACTGGACATATCAGGTTGTGCCGACCAGCTGGGTCACTGGCCCAAGAGTCACACAGACCCTGGGGCCAGCATTGTAGATGGACGTTTGGGCAGATGTAGCAGCTCCTACTCATGGTCAATACTCCCCAAAGCAATCTATGGACTAAACACAATCTCTATAAAATTCCAACAGCCTTTTTTGCAGAAATGGGAAAGGCAATCCTCTACCTCATATGAAATTAACAACAGGCCCAGAATAGTCCAAATAATCTTGAAAAAAGAATAAAAAAGTTGGAGGACCCATGTTTCTGGATTTCAAAACTTACTACAAAACGATAGTAATCAAAATCAAAATCAAATCAAAATCAAAATCAAAATAAGTCAGTGCTTATGGTACTGACATAAGGATCATTTGGCCAGTGGAATGGAATTGAGAGTCTAGAAATTAACTTGTACATCCATGGCTAACTGACTTTTTTTGACAAGGATGACAAGTCTATTCAGTGGGGAAAGAATAGTCTCATTAATAAATGGTGCTGGACAACTGGATATCCACATATAAAAGAACGAAGTTGGACCCCTACCTCATACCATATACAAAAATTAACTGGGAGCACCTGGGTGGCTCAATCGGTTAAGCATCTGACTCTTGGTTTTGGCTCAGGTCATGATCTCAGGTTTGTGAGAACCAGTCCTGTGTTGGGCTCCACACTCAGCAGGGAGCCTGCTTGAGATTCTCTCTCTCTGCCCCTCCCCCTGCTCTCGCTCTCTCTCAAAATAAATACATAAATCTTTAAATAAATTAACTCAAAAAGGGTCAATGGTTTAAATAAAAGAACTTAAATGCTAAAACTCTTTGAAGTAAACACAGGAGTAAATCGTCATGACCTTGGATTTGGCAACAGATTCTTCAATATGGTACCAAAAGCACAAAGTACAAAAGAAAAAATAGATTAATTGGGAGTCATGACAATAAAAAACTTCTGGGAATTGAAGGACAAAATTGAGAAAGTGAAAAGACAACTCAAAGAATGGGAGAAAACGTTCACAAATCATGCATCTGGTAAGGGATTAATATCCATAATATATAAAGAACTCCTAAAACTCAACAACAAAAAGACAACCCAGTTTTAAAATGGGTGAAGGAAAAAAAGTAAAAAAAAAAAAAAATGTATGAGGGACTTGAATATACACTTCTTCAGAGATATATAAATGGCCAGTGAAAAGCTGCTCCACATCATTAGTCACTAGGGAAATGCAAATTGAAATCACTTCACACCCACTAGGATGGCTGTAGTAAAAAAGACAGCAAGGATGTGGAGAAATTAGAACCCTTGTGCATTGCTAGTGGAAATGTAAAATGGTGCAGTTGCTGTGGAAAACAGTTTGGCGGGTCCTCAAAAAGCTGAAGAGAATTCTCATACGATCCAATAATTCCACTCCTTGGTAAATACCCAAGAGAACTGAAGACAGATACTCAGATACTTGTTCACCTGTGTTCACTCGAACATTATTCAATACACAAAAGGCAGAAACAATGCAAGTGTCCATCACACATGAACGGGTCAGCAAAAGTAGTGTGTCTCCACGACGAAATATTATTCATCCATGAAAAGCAGTGAGGTTCTGACACATGCTACATCACGGATGCTAAATAAGCCAGACGCAAAGGGACACGTACTACATGATTGCACTTAAACGGAACATCGAGAGTAAGTTAAGGGAGACAGTAAGTAATGTAGAGGGTACCAGGGGGGATGGGGAGGGATTGCTTCATGGGCACAGGGCTTCTGTTTGGGGTGATTTTGGAAACAGATAGTGGTGATGGTTGTACAATATAGTGAATGCAAGCAATGCCACTGAGCTGTACACTTAAAATTACTAACACGGCACATTTTATGTTCTATACATTTTACCACAATTAAAAAAAAAAAAAGAAGGAACAAATGAGGTTTGCTGGCCGGGGCCCTCAGGAGGAGAAACAGTTGGGGTTGTAGGAAAGGCACCCCTGACCATGTTTAATCTTTCTAGAGAAGCTGGGGCAACTGGGTGCCTAATTCCGTGACAGTTGCTCATGCCTTCACCAGCCCTCACCCTAAGGTACTCCCCAAGCTCCCGGACCCTTTCTGCCACTCACATCAGAACCCCAGGTGCACTGTGTGACCACAAGGAGACCTCTGGACCTTTCTTCTGTCTCCTACCCACCCAGCTGCTGTCTGCCTCCTTTTGTTTAGTGTCCAGCTCCAAACCGATGGTTCTTGTCTTTGTCTTTCTCCCAGGGCGGAGGACAGCGCCTGACTCCAGCCTGGCTGACTCTGACCTAACCCCATGGCTTCTGTGCCTCTGGTCCCCACCTCCTGGCTCTACTTGGGTCTGGCTGGCCCCGGACACCCACTGCTCCGTGGCTGGGTCTCTGGCCTCAGCTGGGCTCCCGACACCGCTCCCGGAGCCTGGCCAGTAGCCTGGCCTGTCCCTCCCAGCGGCCACTGCAGCGCACCCCACGATCCTCGGACCCTGACACCGCCCCCTTCTCGTCCTTTCAGACAACCTGGCCTCAGATCAACGAGGCTCAGGCAGGACTTCCCCTAAGGAGCTCTCCCTCCGGCGCAGCCAGCCTCTCGGCCAGCCTTCGGTCCTGGCCCCGTCTTGGCAGTGCCCTTGCTCACCCGTGTCCTCGCGCCTCCCTTCTAGTCCTGGTTGCCTCATCCCCTCCTGTCTGTACCTCTTCCCCAAATCTCTTCCTCGGGGCTGTCTACACGTAGCCTCCCCTCCTCTGCCGGCTCCTGTGGGGTCTTCACTCCCTCCTCCTCCATCCCTGCGTTGCTCCTTGGCCTGCAAGAGTCGGGCTGAGGCTCCAACCCCTGTCCAACCACCCCTCTGGGGGTAGGAAGCACTTCAGTGCTGACATAGTAGAAATGAGTCCATCCTAACCTCACTTGACTAGACTCAATAGCTCACGCTGTTGACCATCCATGCCCTCAGGGAGCTCTCCCTGCACCTTCCAGAACATTGATCCCTCCTGGTCTCGCCCTGGCCTCACATGGCTCAGGGGCCTTTGGACCTCCTGCCCTGTCCTCCCTAAAATGACACCCACCCTCTGGCTTCAGCTCTTAGCTAAATCTGCTGGTTCCTGAATCAGTGTTTCCTGCCCAGACGTCTCCAGGCCGGATAAGGCTCTGGGCTTCGAGACCTGGCTGCCTGCTGCTCACTTCCACTGGCTGTTCCGCAGCTGCTAGCGCCCACTGCCCCTAAACAAACTTGTCAGCCCCTGGGACTTGCTTCTTGTGATGAGCTGCTGTCCCACCCTCTGTCACTCAGTCCGGCAGCCTGTGAGCCACCTGCCTTCCACCTCCCTCACACACACTGGGATGCAGTCCTCCCTCTGCCGCCAGCTCAGTGTTGACCACTCCTCTCTGCTCTCAGTGTTCCCACTTAATCCTGCCAGCACAGCTGGTGGCCCCCTACTGATGACCCTGCCTCTAACGTGATTCTGGATCCATGCCCCCATCCATCTACTCATCAGTTCAACAAACAAGGTTCCTGAGTACCTACTATGTGCCAACCGTAGGGTGGTCTCTTTAGATTGCAGGGGATCTTACTGCTTACTAGCCTACAGTGGCTCACTCAGACTTGAGCAATGGGTCCAGCTCTTTGGCCCTTATAATCAGACTTTCTGTGGTGAACTCTCCCACCTGGCTCCCAGGACCCCAGTGTGCCTCTGGTGCTTCAGCTCAGGTAGCTGTTGCTCCCTAACCACATCCCAGATGAGCCTGGACCCAGAGATGTGACCCATTGACAGCCCATATGCTCCAGGGGTGAGCATGGCTGTGGTTGCAATGGGTGCTAGCCAGCTGCATCCATGGTCCTCCCTCATCCTCTGGCTTGCTTCCATCATGGGCTGGGGATGGCCTAGTTCAGTAGCAGCAACACCTAAGTGGCCACCGGCAGCGAGGCAGGACAGGGCTGGCCAGAGGAGCCTGCAAGTGAGGCCTTTGCAGGGTGTGAGTGGCCTGGGGTGGGTGCATCAGGACTCTGGGTGGTATTGGGGGGATGGAATGGCCTTCTGTCCTGGGTAGGGGCCTGATGCCTTGGTCTTCTTTTCCCCATCCATATAATGTGAAAAGGCACTCCGGGCCATCTCTCTGAGGGCCTCCAAATGCATGTGGCGGGGAGGGGGCCTGAAGAGAGGCTTCATAACCTTGACTTGGGAAACTCTAAGTCACCTTATACAGAGGGGCTCGTTCTCTTACCTGTGAGGCATAGCTGTCCAGTTTCTCAAACTGCCGCAGGTCCAGGGGCATGGATTTCAGGCTGGACCGATCCCACGGGTAGGCTGGAAACACAGGGAGGCTCAGTCAGCTCTTGAGGCCTGCTGACCAGTGCCACCTGGCTCAGGCCTCTCTGTCGTTTTGAGGAGCTGTGATTGCCTGACCTCCAGCATGATTCCAAGAGCTTGAAAAACCACTCCCAAGAGCTCTATTTCCTAGAAGGCTTCCTTGGTCAAATTGGTTTGTGAACTATGGCAACTCCTCTAGTTGTTTTGGAGACTCACAGGGGAGAGGAGCCCGTTTGCAGAGCCCTGCAAGTCAGCAGTAAGGAAACTGGTTTTACCTCAATTAACTCAGCAGGGCCTAGACAGATTAATGAAGGGACTCCTTCTCCTCACCATTTAGTTTTCTGCAGATTTTTTGCTCCTAGGAATGAGTGATCTGCAGGAAGTGTCTGGGCAATACTTCCAGTCCCTAACGGGCTCAAGAAAGGAGGGTCTGTGCCAGCGTCATGGTGCCCAGGGCGAGGGCATCTCGGGTATCAGAGGAGGGTGTGCTGGAGCCAGGCCATTTGGCTTCGGTAGGGTGAGGTGGGTTTGGCACCCAGACAGGCTTCCTCTCATGCCCACAGTCAGTTGGAGACTGGAGCACCCCAAGAAAGCCAAGTGTGTTCCAGCAAAAGGCACCCCAGGTACTGTGGGGGAGGCCTCTGAGGGAAGTTGGCCCCAGGACCACTCATCTGTGCCAGCCTTTCTCATAGGAAGCCAGGCCACAGGACAGCCCCAGTCAGGCAGGTGTGGACACCTATGCCCCGCCTGTGCCTCACCTATGTATGCCCCACTGGCCCAGCGGTCAGACCTGCCACGATGGGCAGCAAACCCCTATCACAGCCCAAAAGGGAACCTGGGCTTTGGCAGGGCCTATCTTATTCAAGGCCAACCAAACCAGGCAAGCTGGATGGGAGGCCAGGGAGGAGGTGGGGAAGGTGGGGCCGAAGGGGTGCTGATCCCCAAACTTACTGATAACCCAACTCCCCTGAGCGGGGTGCTGGTGGAGTTCCAGGGTATGGCAGCCAGCCTGGAAAGAGTAGAGCGACCTAGAAAAGTGCCTGGTGGGGGCCACATGAAGCCTATGTCCTCGCGGGGGCCTAACCTTCAGGACCTCCACCTCCCTGGGGGTTGCTGGACTCGGCCACCAGGCCACAGGCGCATACCTGTGGGGCACCTGGGAGAGTGAATGAGATGGTGGATCATGTTGCAAGGTCAGTGCCAGTCTGCTCCTGGGAGGGTGCAGGGTGAGGGTCCTCCGTGGGCAAGTCCGAGAGGAGACATATAAAGCCTCTGTGCCCGGTGTGGGGGTGCAGCTACATCTGCCCACACATCCCTCAAGGTCGGTGAGAGACCCATGCCTTGGTGCTACAGACCCAAGGCCTGTGGTGCTAGAGTGGGGAGCAGCTCCTGCACGACCCTCTCTGGGCCAGCTTTGGCTGAGAGGCAGCAGCAGCTGGTTAGGGAGCCGGCCAATTTCTGGCCACAGAGGAGCTCCCAAACTCTAGTCAGCTGTCAGAGCAGGCCACATGGGTCGCTCGCACTTCCCCCCTGACCAAGGTCCCTTCCTCTTAGGAACCAGGCCTTCTTTCTTCACAACCCAACTGGTTCTGGCACATTCCCCAGGGCGGTGCTTTCTTGCTTCCTGCTGACAGTCTGCAGCGCCCCGAGAGGGCTTTGGTCTCTTTGACTCCAACCTTCTGACTGGGTCCTCACCATGTCACATGCTCTGACACATCCAGGATTGGAGGGCTGTTCCTCTCCCAAGAGGGGGCAGGGGGCAGGCAGGCTATATAAACCCTACCCTGAGGCTGTGGTTGTCGCTCACCAAGCAAGCATTTTCTTCTTTCATTTTTCTGCTCTTTCTACAATGACCAAGACATTTCCTGGACCGTCCCCAAACCTTCTGTGCTGTACAGTCTTACCCTGAGGCTCTCTGGAAGCCCAGCACCACTGTGGTCACTTGCCTGGTACTGGAGCCGGGATCTCTTGTCCCTCATTACTTAGATCACTGTCAGCCCCTTTCCTGTGTAGTGTGAGCACAGCCCTTGTCCAGCCAGCCCCTAGGGACGGGGGTGGGGACCCGCGGCAGGCTCTCCGCACCCTTTCCCTCCAAGGATTTGGGCTCCTGCCATTCTCTGACAAGGGCTAGCAGGCTGGCCTAAGTGGATATGAAGTGGACTTACATTTGACAAATTTCCGCTCAGTACAACTTGGCAAATGAGGTCTCCCCCGCCCCCATTTAGAAGAAGGATGACATTTCTAAAACGGGACCGAAAGCCTTATTACTAATTTTACCCTTTCTTGGTTCCATTTTACAATATCTGAACATTAAAAATACCCACAATGATTTATGCCTCATTAAATTTACCTTCTGAAGAGATTATATAAGATCTAAATATGATTTTGCATAAATACATTTAAAATACCAGTGGCATTAACTGAATTATTCTAATTTTAAAGCAAAACAATGGGAAGAAGTGCCAAACTCTAGCAAACCTTAGAGCCATCTGGTCTACTGAGAGGAAGCCTGAGGCCCAAGGAAGGTGAGCGAGGGACAAAAATAGGATTCGAAGCCAGGCCATCTATCACCCTATTCAGGGTTCTACCCTCTGTCCCATTCTTATTCACATGCCTCCTACCTTACAGATGCTTGGCATTCCATTTAAAGTTAACACAGTTCTGAATTATGTTTTTAATATGTTTTCTGTAATGGGCTGCCTTATTATTGGGGTTTATGCTTTAGCTTTGGGGTCATATGGCATGTGAGCTTTTCATTACCCTGCCTGTGTCCGTGGCAGACATTGCTAATCAATCATGATACTACTACTCCTCATCCTGAGCCCAGAGGTAGCCCCGGACTCTCACCGAGTCCCCAGGGAGCCATTTCCAGACCATTGGAGATTGGCCCACCAGGCTAAACCGATTCGCCATGTCACAGAACAGCCCTGGGGAAGGCCCTGCAACTTACCATGGGCATCTTTCGCTCCAGGCTGCCGGGGTCTTGTGTTTCCATTTTTATCACCTTGCAAACCTGCAATATCCCAAAGGTCAGAAGTAGAGATGCTCCAGAACACAAGCACAGATGACTGTCTGCGTGGCAGTCTGGGTTTCTGACCCCTCCTCTTCACTGTCTTTCCCCAGCCTTCTTGCTCCGATATCCACCCGCCATCTATTACTGCTGGAATTGCCCTGGACTTCCTCCCGATGTAAAGGAAGGACTGGGAACCAGAGAGGGAATGACAAGAAAGAGAACCGCAGTCTGTGAGCAAAGGCAGAATTTACTCTGACATCAATATTTTGTGTTCCTGTGTTCCTCAGTGGGTCCACCTGGAGCCTGGAGCTCTTGCCCTCCTCTGGGTTCCCCTACCATCTTGGAACACATCTGGGGATGCTAACAGCACCAGTGAATTCTCAGCCAGATAAGAACGGACCATGAGAAGAAATGGATGTGGGAGTGAGGGAAAGGCAGTTTCTAAGGAGTTGAAACCCAGAAAGGTCAAACAATTATTAAATTATTCCCCAGGATGTTTCAAGGGCAACCAAATCTCATCAGTCTGTTAATGCAGAATGGTTGCCAACAGTCATTAGACTCCATGGAAATAGGAGAGGAGCTGCTGATTTGAAACCAGGTCAGGGAGATATGGGTCCCTGATGGAACCAGGAGGAGCTGGGGAGTAGGGTGTCAAGACAGGTTGTTTTCTGCCCTTGAAACCCACAAAAGGATGTAAATATAACAACAGATGGTTGCAAATGTATAGAGGCACTGAAAAACAGTGGTCCTTGTGTTTCTTGCATCTATATTTTATTTCCATCTCCATTCTTTGGTAGAATAATGAGGGTTCAACACCATAGCTAGCGTTTATTGTACACTTACTATGCCTGCCTTGTGTTTCAGACGGACTGTGCCATTTAACTTTACAACAGTCCTATGAAGGAGGGTGAATTATTTTCCTCCTTTCACAGATGAGGAATTTGATTTCAAGCAAAGGGAGGTTAAGCTACTTGCCCAAGGTAAGAGCTGAGGTCTGACCCCAGCCAGGAGGCTCCAGGGCCTGTCCAGTCTACATCTGACTGCCCTCCTGAGACCCTGACCACTGAGGGCTATAGGGCCAGGCAGCCAGAAGGACCTGCCTCGCCCATGCATGGACATGGAGAGAACCTAAGCCCTGGATGCTCTGGGGCCTTCATTCCCTGGCCGGCATTTCCCCAGGCCCCTTTGGCCATAAGGTAGACAGATGCCTATAGAGGACAAAGAGGGAGTGGAAGAGACATCATGGGCCTGGGCCTGTGTACCTTACCTGGAAGGTAGCAAGCAGGCCTTGTGTCAGACCTGGTTTTGACCCACTTCCTAGCTGGTCCCTTAGGCAGTTATTTCACCTCTCTGGGCCTCACTGCTGACTTACAATGTGGGGATAATACTGGCTTATATCAAAGGGTTAAAAAGTTAATTAATGTAAAAAGCTTACCACTGTGTATGCCACTTTTTAGGCAGACAATAAATGGTATCTAAAAACAACACTCTTGTGATGAAATTCATATTTAGCTAAATGCCTCGTGTTACCCACATCTAATTGCAAAGACTCAAGAACAGTGGGTGTTAGTTATGGAGAAAAGAGTCCCCAGAATGAAGCTGTCATGCCTCATTTCTTTCCAGTGTGTAGGCCTGGGTTATTCCTCCTCTTCTCCCAGAAGAGGCCTAAGGTGGGCTTTGGCCCATTAAGTGACTGTAATTCCTCCCTGCCAGCCCTCCGCACACAAGCAGCCCTGTACGTACGTACGTTTAGCCAAGGAGAACTTCTTGAGCAGCTGGGGCATGGCATCTCGAGGGTGGACTTCCACAGTCAGCTGTGTCCCTGCAAGGGAATGGGATGTGATATTCTCAGCCAGATGCTGCTAGGAAAGGGTGTGCGGTGTCCCATGACAGATGTTTGAACAACAAAACACAATCGGTTTTAAGCTTTCTTCTGAATATGCAAATAATTCTTGTTTAAAAAAGTGAAAAACAAAATACAGGCAGCCAGTTTTCAGAGTCAGGCAAGGCGAAATAAGAACATTCTACCTTGTATTTCCCACTGAACACAGCTATAAACCTTGGAAAGAATGCACACAGCAACTATTGAGGACTCTGTAAGGTAGTTTATAGAAGGCAAGTTGTGGAATAAGATTAGCATTTAAAGCACCACCATATTTGCAGTGAGTTTGCTGTTCCTCTCCCCCTATGGCTTTACTTGGACTGGACTTTCAAAGGCAGCCCCAAACCCAGAAGTGCACATGGGTACAGAGAAACAGTGCTCCAAGAGAAGTCCTTTCTTTCAGCTTATGGAGTAAGAAAGGAAACCTCTGAGAGTCAGAAAGTGTGGGGGAAATCCTCTGTCATACCCCCCTCTTTTTTCTGTTATCTCTCCACCCAGCCCCTAGGGAAGTCTGTTGGTAGCAGTGTAGCAGTGATTTTGTTGGTCAGCCAAAACCTTAAGCGTCTGAGTCTTTGAATGAGGCCACAGAGAAATTATGATTCCCTGGAGTGTAGGGGCCAATACTCATTGTTCTTTCTCTCTCTCTGTCTCCCACTGATTGTCTCTAGGTGCAGACAGAGTTGTGAGAAGTGCCTGGCAGAGTGGGCAAACTAAAGTCTAGCTTTTGTGCTGGAGAACTGGGAAGTGGATTGTGAAGAGGAGGGAGCTCTAGAAAGCAAACCCATACAGGTATGGATGAACTCTTGTGGTCACCTCTGAGCTGAGCATACATGGATCTCATCCTAAACATCATACCAGAGTATTTGAGAACTAAACTATGCCAGACTGCCCCCGGGAGGTGAATGTGCTGGGCAGATCTGCATAGCATTGCAAGGGCTACAATCCGAAATTATTCAGCATAGGAAGAACCAGAAATATACTTGAAAGAAAAGATAACCAACAGATGCTAACCCCAGGATGACATAAATTTTGGAATTATCAGACAGACTTTCAAAGAACCATAGTAAACCATCCTCTAAAAAGTGAGGGCAAATAGTCTTGAAATAAATGGAAAGATACCAAGATTCAGCAAAACATCAGAAGCTATGAAGAAGAAACAAATAGAAATTTTAGAGTTAAAAAATATAATAGTTTGAGAAATTATCTGGATATTCTAAATAGTCGAATGGAGATGACAGAGGAAAGAGTCAGTGAACTCAAAGAAAGATCAATAGAAATTATCCAATATGAACAACAGAGAGAAAACGTGAACAAAACTTCAGGGATAATACTTAAAGGTCTAACATTCATGTTATTGAGATCCCAGAAGGAGAGGAGAAACAGTGTGGTGCAGAAAAACAAAACAAAACAAAAACACAACTGAAGAAATAATGAGAGAATAATCAATGAAACCAGAAGCTGTTTTCTTTTTTTTTGGAAAGATCAGCAAAATTGATAAGCCTCTAACCAAACTGTCCAAAAATAAAGAGAAGTAAGACATAAATCAGGAATAAAGACAACAATACCAGGAATGAAATAGGCAAGACCACTAAAGATCTCATGTATATTAAAAGAATAATAAGGGAATACTACAAACAGTCCTATGCACATAAATTCTACAACTTGCATGAAATGAATCAATTCCTTGAAAGCTACAAACTATCAAAACTCACCCAATGCATAGATAACCTCAATATCTCTATGTCTATTTTAAAAACTAATTGTAGTTCAAAATCTTTCAGAAACAAACAAATGCCAGGTTGACGTCACTGACAAATTCTAACAAACGTTTAAAAAGAAGTATGACCAAACATTTTATAAGATCTCTCAGAAAACAGAAGAGTAGCAAATACTTCATTACCCATTTTATGAGGCCATCATTAATCTGATATCAAAACCAGACAAAGTTTAAGAAAAGAACACTACAAACTGATATTTCTTTTTCTTTTCTTTTTTCCAGACCAATATTTCCTATGAACAAAAAACTCTCAAAAAAAAAAATTAAATCCAGCAATATAGCAAAAGAATTATACGCCACAATCAAGCATGATTTATTTTGGCAATTCAAGGCTGGTTGATTATTTGAAAACCCATGAATTCACCATATTAGCAGGCCAAAGAAGAAAAACCACATGATCATATCAATTGATGCAGAAAATGCATTTGACAAAATTTAACATCTATTCATGATAAAATTTCTCAATAAACTAAGAATAGAAGGCAGTTTTCTGAATCTGAAAAAGGGTATTTACCTTTTTAACATATTTAATGGTCAAAATTTTAAGAGTACAATTATTGCAAATTTACTAAATTTACTATTTACTAAACAGCATATTTAATGGTCAAAAAATGCAATGCTTTCCCCCTAACACTGGAAACAAGGCATAGATGTCCACTCTCACTGCTCCTACTAAATATGCACTGGAAATTCTATCCAGTGAAATAAAACAAATAAATAAATAAAAGTCCTATAGATTGGAAAGGAAGAAACAAAAATTTCCTTAATCACAATCACACATCTGTCTACATAGGAAGTATCAAGTAATCTACAAAGAAGTTCCTAGAACTAATAAGAAAGTTTAGCATGGTCATAGGATATGAGGTCAGCACCCCAAAATCACTTATATTTATGTTCACAACAAATGACTGGAAATTGAATGTAAAAATTACATTCACCACAGCTCCAAAACACTGAAATGTCTAAGTATAAATCTAAAAGATAGTTCAGGAGCCATATGTTGAGAACTACAAAATATTATTAAACAAATTAACAAGACTTAAATAAGTGGGAAGATATACCATGTTCATGAATTGAAAGTCTCAATATTGTTAAATTGGCAATTCTCCCTAAATTGATCTATACAGATTGAATGCAACTCTAATCAAACCCCTTGGAAGACATTTAGGCGAGATGATTCTAAAATATAGATGGAAAGATACAGCAACTAGGGTAGTCAAACCAGTTTTGAAAAAAATAAGTTGGAGGACTCTAGCTATCTGATTTTAAGATGTGTTATAAAGCTACAGTCATCAGTGCGATACTGGCAAAGAGATAGATTCATAGATAAATGTAGCATAATAAATAGTTAAGAAATAGAGCTATACAAATATGGCAAATTGATTTTTTTATAGATGTGCAAAGACATTCCAATTAAAAAATGGGTAAAAGAACAAATATTCATCAAAGAGAGTACAGATGGCAAATAAGCCATGAAAAGATGTTCAACATGATTAGTCATTAGGAAAATGCAAATTAAAACCACAATGAGGTATCATACCTATTAAAGAGCAATAATCAAAAATAGTGGTAATAGGGCAGCCCGGGTGGCTCAGTGGTTTAGCACTGCCTTCAGCCCAGAGTGTGATCCTGGAGACCTGGGATTCGGTCCCACGTCAGCCTCCCTGCATGGAGCCTGCTTCTCCCTCTGCCTGTGTCTCTGCCTCTCTCTCTCTCTCTCTCTCATGAATAAATAAATAAAATCTTTTAAAAAAATAGCGGTAATACTATATGTTGACAAAGTTGTGGAGAAATCAGATCTCTAATACATTGCTGGTGGGATTATAAAGTACTACAGCAACTCTGGAAAATAGTTCCACAGTTTCTTATAAAACAAAACCTACACCAAACATATGATCCAACAATTGTACTCTTGAATATTTACCCCAGAGAAATAAACACTTACATTCACACAAAAACCTCTACAGAGGGGCACCGGGGTGGCTCAGTGGTTGAGTATCTGCCTTTGGCTAAGGTCATGATCTCGGAGTCCTGGGATCGAGTCCTGTATTAGGTTCCCCACAGGAAGCCTGCTTCTCCCTCTGTCTATGTCTCTGCCTCTCCCTCTGTGTCTCTCATGAATAAATACATAACATCTTAAAAAAAAAAAAAAACCTATCCAGAAATGTTTGTAGAAGCTCTATTCATAATAGCCCCAAACTGGAAACAACCTAAATGTCCTTCAATGGGTGAATGGATAAACGCCCTGTGGTACATTCATATCAAGGAATACTTCTCAGTAATACAAAGAAACTCTTAGGATAGGTGAGAGGATGTAACTACAGAGATTCTGCACAAGAGAATTTTGGGGTGACAGAGCTGCCCTGTATTCTAATTGTAAGGGTGGTTACATGAGCATGTGCTGTGCATGTGTTAAAACCCATAGAACTATATATCAGACAATTCCATTTTAGTAATTTAAAATAAAACAAAAATAAAAATAAGTACCAACTGAGCTTTTTTGCAGAATTAAACCAAGAATCTGGATGATACAGAAAGATACAAAATAGAAAGTCCAAAGCAGGATAATAGTAAACATGTTCTTTGTAACCTGCTTTCTTTTCTTGACTCTTCACACGTCAGTGAATTTAGTCCTACGTCATCATTTTAAGTGGGCTGAATAGTACTCCATTCTCTACATGGTGTATAATCCATATAAGCAACCCTTTTTGGTTGGATAGTTAACTTTTCCCAAATGTTTTGTTATTATAATCAGTGATGCATGAACATTCTGATACATATCTCTTTACACACTTTTCCTTTGAATAAATTCTCAAATATGGATCAAAGGTTATGGAGAAGGCCTTTGTTATATATTGGCAAACTTCCCATGAATGATTTTTATCGGTCGATGACCACACCAACAACATGAGAGGATGTCCATTTTGCTCATTCTTGCTGGGTTTGATTGCAAAATTGGTCACAAAACTCTGCACTTCTGAGAGGTCTTTTGTTATGTCCCTTGAATTTGAGCTGTCCCTATGGCTTGGTTTGGCTAGTTAGCATGTGATGTCAGTAGAAGTGATGCTGGGCAAGCTCTGAGCCTAGGTCTCAAGAAACCTTGCAGCCTTCATTCTCATTCTTGGGAATCCAGCGACAAATGCCTTGTGAATGAGCCCAGGCCAGCCTGCTGGAGGTTGAGACACCACGTGGAACAGAGCAGAGGCATCTCAGAGCAGACCCTAGCCGATCTCTAGCCAACTTACCAGCTGACCACAAATACGTGAGCAAACCCGGCCAAGACCCGCGATAAACTGGGTGTGTCTCAGGCAAGAACGCCCAGACATCCTGTGCCCTTGTGAGCTGGTAAAGGCTTATTGTTTTCAGCCACTGAGTTTTGGGGTGGTTAGTAATATAAAAATAGATCACTGATGTACTCACTGACATTTGATTTTTATCAATCTCTGAAACTTTTATTAATGAATAATGCCATCTCATTTTTGTGTATTTAATTTTAATGTATTTTTCATATACTCATTTGCCATTTAAAATTCTTATTTTGTGAATTGCCTATTTTCCTACTCACATATTATTTTTTCCTTATTAATTCCATAAGAGCTCTTTTTACGAACCCCTTCCTGCAAAGTGTATTGCAATTATTTTTCATAGAATAACAATACTGACTTTCTTGTGTAGCTCATAAACTTGCTCTGCATGCTAAAGAGGGTAATTCTGAAACAATTTTATAAGCTACAATGTGGCCTTCCAAAGCATTACTTTGAAGAGGTTAACATCACTTTGAGTGTAGTTTCTGGTACATTCACTGTCAAAGAAAATCAGTGTGTGACTTTATAATTAAGACTTTAAGCATTTGAGAGTTCAAAGCATAATTCGGTTCTGGTCATAGGATCAGGCGCCATTGCCAAGAGCAACACTCCCTGTGTGTCTTCTCATGCTGAATGGGCCTGTTCTCCTCTGCCTTTTCACTTTTTCCATCTGAAATACTTTCAGGTGTTTTCCAAAGTGGGTGCCAGGCTGTACTTGGCTGCAAGATGTCTTACAAGAAAAGGATTTTAAAAACCTGCCCACTCTCTCTCTTTCCCCTTTTGCAGGTCACAATGTGTAATGCCCTGAGAAGTCCTGCAGGGAAGAAGTCAGTTTACCCCAGGACCATTTTGTGAAACACAATTTGGAAAATGCTGGGCTGCAACCTCATCCAGAAGCTTAAAGAAGCTGCAAAACTGAACAACTTGGTTTGGGGGTCAACAACACACTTCCACCCCAAACTTCTCACATCTAACTTCCAGGCACTTCCCACTGCCCCCAGTTCAGCCGTGTTTCTCTGTCCAAGAATGAGTGAGCTGAAAACAAGGTACTGTTAAAGCCCTGGCAAAAGGTGGTGCTGATATTCTCATACTCCGACGTGATCCTGGCCTGCAAGCTCCACCCAGCCATTTCCAATTCCTTTTTCCTTTCCTGTACCTCATCTTTTCTCCCCGCTCTAGGACAGGGGCCCAAATTCCAATATTCCCCTGAGCCCCTGACTTCCTGAGTCAGGGGCTAATCAGTCCCCGTTGAGGAAAACAGCAAAGCTCCTTGGCCTCCCTGATCTGCGGGAGTGCTGTACCCACTCTTATTGTACACCTGTGTGTACGGGCCCTTGCGGGGGCTTCTCTGCCTCTGAAACCAGGCTCTCCAAGGCTCTTCATATGCTCATTTGCCATTTAAAATTCTTATTTTGTGAATTGCCTATTTTCCTACTCATGTATTATTTTTTCCTTATTAATTCCATGGTTAGAGAACCATGGAGAGCCTTGGGCTTCCTAAAGGTGTGAAACGGTAGGATTTTCTTTTTTTTAAGATTTTATTTATTTTTTCATGAGGGACACAGAGAGAGAGGCAGAGACATAGGCAGAGGGAGAAGCAGGCGCCTCACAAGGAGCCCATCCTGGGACTTGATCCCAGGACCCCAGGATCAGGACCTGAGCCTAAGGCAGATGCTCAACCACTGAGCTACCCAGGTGCCCCTAATGGTAAGGTTTTGCAGACTACTACATAACTGTATCACATATAACTCTTAATTTAAGAAAAAAATTAATGGGACCAATCTCCAATGGTAAAGAGTGGAACATCATTTGGAGCAAAATTTCAAGTAAGATCTAAAACCTAAGTATAGTCAGATATCATGAACCAATCTAAACAGTCACGACCACCCCCGGGGGAGGCCCTTCCTGGGACTTTAGGTCACCTGGCTGGTTCTCTCACAGCGCCCCTCCCCGGTTCTGCCAACTGTCACCCAAACAACATTTCTGAAGCTGCCGCCCTGGCTGTCTTAGGAACACCATATTAGTGGTTGTTTCCTGTCACCCCTGACAAGTGGCTCCTGGGGCTTTTCCAGATCCCACCAGCTCTGCTTCCTTTTCCTCTTCCCCTCCGATGTGGAGATGTAACAGGCAAGCCCCAGCACGTCTATGGCCCACCGCCTTGGGTCTGCCTTTTACCTGGTCAGGAGACTTCTCTCCCCCAGCAGCTCCTCCCCGGGGCTCTGCAGGTTTGAATGAGGATTTGTCTAAAGGCCTAATTTGCTCAGAATATCTAATGCAGAGACGGCAAACAGATTTCATGTTGTTCATTAACTCTGACTGACTGGAAGTGGCTGCCTGGAGTGTGAATCAATTAGCCATGACTGTGGGCATGTGTGTGCACACGAATGTGAGTGTACACAAGTGGGTGTGTATGTGTGTGGGGGGGGGGGCTAGGGGATACATGTCAGATATTTGCCATCCTTGATTTTAAGGAGGTTTCACTCATGCTTTCCATAACTAGAACTCGGGTTAATAACCGGGTTCTTCTCCTGGAAATTTTTCTCTGCAGGAGCTGAGAGTCAGGAAGCCTCAGCTAAAGCATCTGTAATTAAAAAACGCCCTGAAAGAGCTCCAGGGTAGGTGTTCAGCAGCGCTGTGCTGCGGTTTCTGCCTAGAGAACAGCATGTGGGATGATGGGAGGAGCAGTCTAGCTCTGTAGAACCTTCACCAGCCTCTGCCAGACACAGCGGGCAAGGTCTGCCCTGAAGCTCTAGTCATGAGATGATGACCTGCCAACAAAGTGGGCTAAGGCCTCTGGAGCATCAGCCCAGTGGAGCGGGGATGGGGTGGGGGGTGGGATGGTGGGGAATGAAGGGCCCTAATCCGCCCTAGGCCTTCGCTGGGCTCTTGGAAACATGGGGCCATTATGATTCTTTCTGCAGAGCAGAGCTCCACAGGAGTGTCCCAGGTCTAGAAATGTGGCAGTTTGACTCTAGCGCATGTGTGATCAAAGAAGGCACAGAGCGTCTGCATGAGACCAAGGGTACATGACCTGGAGGGACGAAAGCCTCAGAAGAAAACCAAGGAATCGCTTTTGGGGCCTGAAATCACGGGGGCTCCGGTGATCACTCTTGTCATTCTACCCACACACCTGTTCTGGAGTAATCTTCTGAAGCACCCCTCCACATGAAGATCCAAGATTCCAATGATCCCTTTGTCACCCCTTGCATAAAGTTTATCATACCTGGTGCTCCCTCTGCTGGAAGCTCCTCCCCAGGTGCCCCCAAGGCTTGCTTCCACCCCTCCTCCCTCACTCAAATGTCACGGAGGCCTTTCTCAACTACTCTGCTTTAAATTGTCCCCAGGGTGGTAGGCTGTGTAACAGTCCTTAAAGATATCCATGCCTTAATTCTGGGGACCTGTGAATGTTACCTTATATAGGAAAGAGGACTTTGCAGATGTGATTAAATTAAGGATCTTGAGATAGGAAGATCATCCTGGATTATCTGGTGGGCTCAGTGTAATCACAAGGATTCTCATAAAACAGAGTCAGGAGATTTAACTACTTAAGTGGGAGAAAGGTAAGATGACAATGGTTACAGACAATGGAGTGATGCAGCTACGAGTCAAGAAGTGCCTCTAGAAGCTGGAAGAGTCAAGGACCAGATTCACCCTTAGAGCCCCCAAAAGGAACCTGCCCAGCCCACACTTTGACCTAGTCCAGGGAGGCTGACTTGAGACTTGTAGTCTCCAGAACTCTTTAAGAGAATACATTTTGGGGACCCCTGGGTGGCTCAGTGGTTGAGCATCTGCCTTTGGTTTGGGTCATGATCCAGAGGTGCTGGGATCAGGTCCTACATTGGGCTCCCCACAGGGAGCCTGCTTCTCCCTCTGCCCATATCTCTGCCTCTCTCTGTGTATCTCTCATGAAGAAATAAATAAATAAGTGATCTTATAAAAAGAGAGAGAGAGAATACATTTTTGTGTTAAGCCACCAAGTTTGTGATAATCTGTTATAGCAGTTATAGGAAACTAACACCCATGTGTACCCACCCTATCCTCATCCTCCTCCCAGCCTTGTTTCTTCCTTCAGCCTCCTTTGACACCTGTATTTTTCTTCTTAGGATTGTCTGGCTCCCTCACTAGGGTGTCAGCTCCACAGGGACAAAACAGCTCCTTGCCTGTTTTGTTGTGGACTCTAGTTCAGCCCCAGACAGGGGCAGCCTTTTCCCTCACTGTGGCCCAAGCTCTCGTAAGACCTTCCTGGGCCCATCTCATCCCAACCTACAGGGCTCTATTCTGCACCTAGGACACCAAGGCCACCCTCCTTTCTGCCCGCTGGAAGCCTTGAAAGCTGGAAGGGAGAACGTGAGTAGCCCATGAAAGCCAGAGTGTGGTGTGCCAGGTGAGGCTCCAGTGACTGGTGGGCCCCATCCCACTCCTATCTGCCTAGGACACAGTGGGGGCAGTGCAGTGTGGAGGGCTGCCAGGTGCGCCCAGCTCGGGGACCCCAGCGTCTCCTGTCTCCGCTTTCTTGTGCACAAACAGTGATGACACCATGACCGCATCAACCAGGGTAGCCAGAGCTAAGCAAATCAGTGAGGTAGTGGCTGATCCACTTTCATTCCAGTGCAGTATTGTTTACTTTTGCTTTGTGCTGAGCTGTGAGCTGGTAGTCCACTTCAGGGAAGCAGCGGGGCACAGGTTTGTCTCTGCCGTGTGCCCAGGGGAATTCTGCTGCAAGGCACACTGGCCCTGGTTGCAAGGAAGGCTGGCCTAGTGCCGCTAACCCGTCTGGAGAGGCCTTTCCTCACCGCCGGCCAGTGCCTTTCTGTTGGGGATGCTGGCTTAGTCCGTGCTTCTGACAGCCATTCTCTGAGAGGCTCTGAGTCCTTCGGCGAGTCCTACTTTGCCACTGCCCCCTGGACACGATGAGATAATTTCCTTACAAGTCAGGACGTCAGCACCGAGAACCACAGTAGTATGATCTTAGGGCTGAGTCTATGAGGCCTCTCAGGTACCAGGGCCTGAGTCTTTAATGAGGAGCCGGAAACCAAGGTGAGAGGTTAGTGTGTGTTAGGAGTGAAGTGGGAGTGAGCTGGGGTGTATGTGTGTGTGTGTCTATTTAACCTGGTCTCCCCTGCAGCTGTAGCTGTAGAGTCCTCCTGTCTTTACCACCCCCCCTACCCCTGTTCTCAGATCCAGTCAACTGCAGAGTCAGCCCAGTGATGCCCACTCAGAGCCCCCAGAACCCGTCCCAGCAAGGGAAGGATTCTCAAAGAAGGGCCCTCTCACTTCCCCTTGCTCAGTCAAATTCATCCCTGGGTGGAAGGCCCTGGAAGGCTCAGTCTCGGGAACAAGAGGCCAGGGAACCGCTGTGACAGGAGGAGGGAAAGCTCTGACTGTGAGCACGCAAGGTGAAGGCTGCTTTCCAGAGGCGCCGAGAAGCCCTGCTGTGTGAAGGTTAACAGCAGAGGCCTTGGTGGTGGCTGTGAGGGGAGGGTCGGGCTGCTTACTGGCCCTGTGCTCGCAGACCCATGGCAACCTTTCCAAGCCTCAGTTTACTCATCTGTAAATAGAGGATAATTGAGAGGACTGATCAAATAGGAGTGCTGTGAAGCTTCATTTACATGAGAATAATTATGTAAATGAATCGGCAGGGTGCCTGGCACATGCTTAGCACTCATAAATGTTAGCTCTAGTGATGACAGTGAGGGCGATGAGGACAGCTGTGGGTTCTGTGGCCCAAGGACTTTACTACTCTACCTCCTGTCACCATGCAGCCTCTCACTGTTTCCCCTGGGATGTGAGGAGGAGAGGGAGAGGGTGCTCCAACCTCCCTGGGGCAGAGAAGGCCCTGTTTCCCCCAGTCTGTGCTCTGCACTTGCTGTCTCTGGCCTGGACAACAGATCCAGACACACAGGAGGTGGAGGAGAGGCCACAGGGAGTGGTGAATCCCTTACCTTGGTTGTCGTAGGACGTAATGACCTGGGTCTGCTGAGGGTTCTGTTTCTCCGCTAGGCTTCCTGTTGAGCAAGACAGAGAGAGAAGGACCTTCAGTGACCACTGGGACCCTGGTGGAATTTGCCCCAGGCAGAGCAGGGAGCTGTGTGTGTCTGCAAGAAAGGCAGGCTGGTGGGGGCTGAGCTCATCCCAGGCCTGGCCTAAACCTGTGCACACCCACACGCACATCCACATGTTTAAGAGGCAAATGACTACGAACTCATGCACACACACTCTTACGCCTCTCAGCAGGTGCCAGTGGAGGCTGGGTTTCTTCTAAAGAAGGTGGGGACACCTCTTGTGGGCTAAGTAACCGTAAGTCCCAACTTCAGTGTCGCTGGACTCAGGTGCCAAAGTGCAAAGGGATGCCTGGCTGATCATCACAACTTCTGTGGAGCGGTCTTCGAGGCTCCTATCCCCTATTTTATAGTCGATAGGCCCGTGGCTTGGACATTTAGCTTTTGGCCATAGACCCTGCCCCCAGGGCCTTGAACTCCAAGTCTCCTGATTCCTAGATCAACCTCTTGCCTCCCTCTGAGAAGAATGGGGGCAGCCTGCCTTCTCCTCCAGTTTAGGAGTTGGGGTGGCTTGCAGTATGGCTCAGTTTCACAGAAACCTGCAGGACACCCACTATGTGAACACAGAGCTGTCCCCCAGTGGGGTCAGGCTACTGTGGAGAAATGCCCAGTTCCTGCCACAGGCCACGAAGAGGGAACCCACAGACTCACCTGCCTGTCCTATGGGAAGCAACATCTTTTCCTATATCTCTCCCTTTTTTTAAAAAATAAATTTATTTTTTATTGGTGTTCAATTTGTCAACATACAGAATAACACCCAGTGCTCATCTCGTCAAGTGCCCATCTCAGTGCCCGCCACCCAGTCACCCCCACCCCCACCCACCTCCCCTTCCACTACCCCTAGTTCGTTTCCCAGAGTTAGGAGTCTCTTATGTTCTGTCTTCCTTTCTGATATTTCCCACCTATTTTTTCTCCTTTCCCCTTTATTCCCTTTCACTATTTTTTATATTCCCCAAATGAATGAGACCATATAATTTTTGTCCTTTTCTGATTGACTTATTTCACTCAGCATAATACCTATATCTCTCCCTTAACAGCTGCTGTGGTGGCCTAGTCTTGCTGAGGCTGCTTAAGGGGGGGGGGGGGGGGGGCGGGGAAGGGGTTGAGGGAGGGCCAGCATTGTGGCAGCAGAGCATTTCCCGCTGTTACCACCCAGAAGGCCTGCCACCTTCTCCCCTGGCCTCCCACTGGTCTGCATAAAGGCTGTCCGGCCTGCCACTGGAAGTGACCACTAGGACCAGTGCCTGAGCTGGAAATAAGCATGCCTTTGGGGCTCTGGCCTAAGCAGATTCCATTCAGATGACTTCCCTTGTGCACCTGATCAGATCTGCCACTCAGGGCTTCCCACACCTGGGCCCACGTAGAAACCGGTCAAGGTGGATAGGCAGGTCACTGAGCTGGGCTGGACTTGTGATCCACCTGGCAGGGTCTTGCCCTGGAGAACCTGCCTGCCCCAGCCTTCTATGAGCAGGCCCAGCCAGGACCCTCACCCCATGGGCTGAGGTCGGTGGGTCGGCCAAGGGCTAGGAGCACTGGGTGTGCCAATCCAGGGTGACACTGGTCTAGAGCTCTAGGCCAGACTCAGGCCAGGACAGGGAGGCTGCCTCCTTCAGGCACAGCTGGCTACATCTCTGCTGGGCTGGCGGATGAAGGAAACAGGATCCGGGAAGGGAATCCTCAAGGAGCACGATTGGCTGGCATAGCTGCTGTGGGTATTTATAGTCAGGGCTGCACAATTGGTTTCCCTGTGGCTATGGGGTGTCGGTCCCTGTGCTGCTAGGCAGACTTCGGCCAGGACCAAGGAAAGCAGCCAATCACAGCAGGGGAAGCCCGTTGCCAGGCAAGCTAGTGGGGTTGGCTCGGCCCAAACACCTGCTGCTCGGAAAAGTTTGGAGCAGTCCAGGCTCCCCCCACCCTGCCAACGCCCCAGTTCAAGGAGCACACAGGGCAGCAAGAAGGGGAACATGTGCCTTTTTGGATCAGTCCCATGTTCAGCCACATTTGTGCACACTCCACCAGCACAAGCCATCAGCTGCCTCCTCTGCGGATGAAAGCCATCCAGTTTCCAGGGCTGAGTGCCTTGGACACCAGCAAGGGAAAGTATGAACCCAGAATCTCACCATCAGAAAACATAGAGAAGCCGTAATTTTAATTTCTGCATGCATACAAATGTGCAATTTGAAAAATATAAATACAATTTTACTTTAAATTACCTATATTTGTGGAGTGGAGCAACTCTTACCTTTTCCAGGCTCTGTAGAGCCTCTCCCCAGGCCTCTACTTACCTGAAATTCTCAGTTCCTGGGTGATTTTTCAAGAACTACTTTCACCATCCTCACTTTTTTAAAATTATTTTTTTAAAAGATTTTTAGTTTTTTAAAGTAATCTCTACACCCAGTGTGGGGCTCAAACCCACAGCCCTGAGATCAAAAGCTGCATGCACCACCGACTGAGCCAGCCAGGTGCTCCATGATCCTCCTTATTTGTTGTATTT
Source organism: Canis lupus baileyi (assembly GCF_048164855.1). Taxonomy (NCBI): domain Eukaryota; kingdom Metazoa; phylum Chordata; class Mammalia; order Carnivora; family Canidae; genus Canis; species Canis lupus. Next base: position 21,209,078 of record NC_132859.1, on the reverse strand, counting down.
TTCCACTAACATTCCCTCAAACCAGGGCCCTAACGGTGGTAAAAATAGGATATATTCACTATATTTCAATCTTCTCCTAATGTAATAACATGGCTGAGAAGACATAAGATGAATTTCAGACAACTCAAGGTAAGAGAGTTATAACAAATGAAGACGCTGTGTCTCTTTTGTTCCACCTCAACCCACTTTTCCACGTACCCACTTGTACACTGGCCAAGCATGCATATCTGCATAGGCTCTGTGCATTTTTGCAGCTGACAGGTTTCTGGTGGAATTATTCCTATAATTCTTGTGCGCCTGCAGCATAGTTACACTAACTTTGGCATCTGCTTCCGTACAGCTAGAGCAGGTGCATCTACCATCCTATAGCCCTGAAGCAAGGTAAAGGAAGCCATCCCACCATGCATGCCCATTAGCCAGGACCCTAAGGGATGGTCTCCCGGGCAGGGATATGTCTTGAGGATGATCTGTCCTCATACACAGGGCAGGGGACACAGGAAAGCTCTTTACCTCCAGGATGTTGAAACTCAATTGCAGTAAACATCATTATAATTATGATCACTAACGTGGCCCCATGAGGGCAGGGGTTCTTGACTGTCTTCATCCCAACAACTAGAACCCTGCCTGGCACAGAGTAAGCACTGTAGACCTTTATTGAGGGAATGACTGAATGAATTTACTTTTAGAATTTCATCCTTCCCTTTTGTTACCTTCAGGATGGTCTCAGTCAACTGGGGTCCTGGTTCCCCATCTGTGGAGGGTCATGGGAGTGGTTTCTTCACAATAGTATTTGATAAACCCAGATTTGACTGTGTCCTCTCTTGGGGCTCAGGGAGCAGAGTTCTGATTCTTACTAGAATTCTCATATGCCTATAGTGCAGTCTCACTGATGTTCGTTCTTGGAAGCTGGGCTAATGAATCTCTGAAGGGTACAGAATAAGGCCTGGTATGGTCAGTCCATGTATGGCATTCCCAGAGATGCCCTGGGCCTGTGGGGTGACAAACACCTGGCACCAGAGAAAGGAGGCTTTGGAAAGTGACTTCTCTCAGATCTTACTATATTGTGAGTCTCAGGACAGCCAGGAATCACAGCACCCATCGCACTAGGCCGGGAGTAATAATGTCCCAAAGCAGGCCACTATCCTCTCTGTTTGGAAAAATTTTCAAAGGATGGATGCCCTGCACGACATGGGCAGCCCTACCTCCAGTGGGAACTTACTCAAACCTAGCCATGCCGAATGATGATGTTAAGTCCGTTCCTATATGTAGCCAGTGAACAAGTGAGCGCTCAACCTTATGGCACTGCTCTCCTCTCCTCCCACAGCCTCAAAGAAATTGAGGGACCTGATGCCAGGGAAAGCTTTTGGGGGTCACAGAGGCTCCAGATTTGACTGAGTCATGAGCAGTCACCTTCTGAGTGGTGAGGTGTGTAGAGCCCGTTTTCAAACACGTGAAATCTAATGCTTCCTATCATTTTTCCATGTGTTGAATGACAGAGATCAAAAAGAAAATGAAAAGAGAGGATTTACCATGCACATCATTTCCTTCGAATTTCTGCCATCTCCGGATTCCGTTTCCGACACCCTGGAGTCCTGTGAAATAACAGGGTCTGGCATGAGGGTCTTCATGGTGGGAAGACCCGGGCCAGTGAGTGATGGGCCAGTTGTTAACGTATCTGGGTTGAAGTGGGGCTGCTGGAACCCAGCTCTCTCGGGATCCAAGGGAGGCTGCCCACGAAATGAGATGTACTTTAAAACATAAAAGAAAAATATTAAAACAGTAGTTTTCAAAGGTGGTGAGGTTGGTAATCAGGATCATCCAGGGAGAATTTTCACAATGCAGATGCCCAGTTTTCACTCTACATCTCTTTCGCAGAAATATGGAAGCATTACTGTGGAAGATGTTCACCATTCATTTTGGTGAATCTCCCACTTTTAGAGTCATGATGTGAGGATGAGGGTGGGCAAAGACGGCCTATCCTTGTGGAAACTAGAAGTGATAGTTGCCTGCTCTCCCAGCCTCCCTTGCAGCTAGAGCAGGGACCTATGTGGCCTAGGCACAGCCAGTCAGATGCAGCTGTGTCTGGCTCTGTCTTGGGGCCTGGTGATGCAAGAGGGAGGGAATGGAAGCACTCTCTCTCTCTCTCTCGTGGTAGCTGCAAGGTCAAGTTCCTGGCACAGAAACGGTGTATGTCCTGGCAGGGAGCGGCTGCAATAAAATCAAGCTCCTGGTGAGGAAGGAGTACCTAAGGTCCCTTGGTGGCAACAGAGGTGTCCTCACCAGAGCAGCTCTGCTGTGTAGCTTATGGCGCTTTTCCTAGAAGATCGGCCTCCAGCCTGGATCTCCAGCCCTTGCAACCGTTGCAAGCCCCCAGTCCCTTCCCGACGCTCTTCTTTTCTGCAGTCAGTATCTGGGGCTAACCACTGAGAACCCTCACTGACACATATGTGGAGTGGATTGCACACATCATATTGACTTAAGGGATGAAACCTGACTTGGGAGCTCTTTTAGACTTGGTGCAGGCAGCTGTAGGCCACCTCCTCCATGGCTGGGGGATACATGATAGGAGGCAAGGGTGTCCACGCATGCTTTTGAGAAGCACGGCATAAAGGAAATGGAAAGGCCATAGAGGAAAGAACAGAGAGCATCTGTTGGCAACCCAAAACCCAAAAGATAGCACACGCTATCTTTGCCTCCTTGTCCCTCTCACTCTTTTCTGCCACAAAGACACAGCAGAAAACCACCCAATCATATCTCCACTCAGTCTTCCGCATTGTGACAATAATGGAGCTCAGGCCCTCCTTTGCAGAGCCAAGGACCTGGGCTAGACAGGAGACAGGAGGAGATGCCTGGGGATCTTGTACACCAAGAGAAGGCCTTGGAACAAGCTAGTTTAATTCAGTGTTTCCCTGCCTTTGGCTGTGTGGGGCCATAGGTCGACTTAGCCAGGGGCCTCCTGGACATCATCACTGCCCAGCAGACTTGGAGGCTGGGCACTCTCCGTCTTCTCTGCTTTGGTATAAAACTGTCTGATTGTAAATAAGTGACACCAGTCTCTACACTGGCACAATGTCTGGAAGAAACCTCCTTTCAGGAAAATTTTGGAGACAAATGGCAGAAAGGGCTTGGAAAGCAGGGTCTTCTTTCCTTACGTCATGGTCACGAGTGTGAAATGCATCAATGGAGTCATGTAGGGTTTGTGCTGGGGGTCGGACACCTCTGGGAACAGTCCTGATCCCTGGCATTTCTGGGGCTTCCCTGTGTTCCTGGAGCTTTTAGGAGAGATGCAATCAGAGTGGGGAAGGGAGATGGGACTCAGGCCGACCCAGAGCTGGGCCTCATAGGGGCCCTCTGGCCTCACCACACACTGGGGATGGCCTCTGGACTGTAGTTTCTGGAGGAGAAGCAGCTTCTTTTCAATCAAGGAGTGGATGGCCTCTGCCAATTTTCTCATTACAAATACTGGGGTGGCCCCTTTCCACCTCTCTTGGGAGCAGCTCTGAGAATGAAAGAACCAACCAGGGGCTTCCCGGGATGGCCCGCGGCAGACACAGAACCAACTCAAACAACTTCCAGCCCCAAATCCCTCCGGAGACTGGAGTACCTGTCAACACACGCAGTTCTCCACAATCTATTTCTTTCCCCGGCCCCCCCAAGAGGTCACCAGGAATTATGGGGCAGCTTTGGCCTGTGTGACTGGTGGGGGCAAAGCCAGTGGCCGCGCCACTGCCTCAGCATGGCCGATGGAAGGCAGGTGTTCAATGCACACAGGGCCTCTGTGTACAGAAGAGCCAGAGGCAGACTCAGAGGAGCTCTGGAGCTGGAGGGCAGGCAGGAGGCAGAAGTCATTTTGCTGCATGGGCTGTAAAACATCACTCCCAAAGCACTGGGCCACAGTCAGTCCAGCACAAACCTCACACCAGCCCCCAAGGCAGCTCGGGAGGGCTTTCTCACACACCTAGGACCTGTGGTCCCCCAAATTCCGAGAGGCTTGTTTAACACCTGCTATTCTCCATCTCTATTGTCTTCAGGTGTCCTCTCTGGAGATTACAGGGGCCTGAGTGCTGCTTTCCACCACTGCTCTATAAGCAGTCACTTTACTTTTCCAGCCTATCCTTCCTCAGAAGGTCTGTAGGAAGAGTAAAAGGAGTAGCTCCGTGAGAGCGCAGAGAGCAGATTTTAAGCTTCCCCTACCCAAGCCTCGGTGCCTTTTGCACCGCCCTTTATACCTTCTACTGTGGGACGCTGGGAGCGGCTTCAGGAAAGGGGAAACTGAGGCCAGGAGTTGTGCAAGGACGCGACGGGAGCTCCCGGTCTCAGAGTCTGATTCAGCGCCCAGATTCCCCTGGCTGCCCCCGGGCGCCCTGCAATGTGCCGTGTGAGGAGCAGGCCTCGGCGGCGCAGGGCTCAGGCCTGAGGCTCCGGCCCCCCTCCTCCAAGGCATCTTCCAACCCTGCTGTGCACCCTTCAGACAGTGAGTGGCCCGGAGGAAGCTGGCTCCCGGGGGGGTGACGGAAGCACCGACAAGCCCGCGCGGGGAGTCACCCCAGGGCAATCACGGGGCTGCGCGTTGCCACGGGACGCCAGGGCCACGGCGCACAGGCACAGGCGCAGGCAGCGGCGGGGAGAGGGTCGGTGGGGCCGGGCTCGGTGGGGGCGCGTGGGGCGCGTGGGGCGCCCCCCGGCGGGCGGGCCCCGGGGCGAGGAGGCCGAGGAGGCCGAGGAGGCCGAGGAGCGGGGGCCGGGGGCGCGGGCGGGGCGCGCGTTACCTCCTCGGCGCTGCGGCGGCGCGCCCGGGTCCGCCTGCCGCTCCGAGTGCGCGCCTTGCGCGGCGCGCCGCTTCTCCGAGTGCACGATCAGCAGCATGTCGATGGACACGGCGTTGCTGTCCTTCTTGAGCTCCATGGCGTCGCCTCGCTCCCCGCCGGTGCGCCGCGGCCGCTCTCGAGGCTGCCTGCGCTGCAAATGGCCCCGTGCGCGCCGCTGGCCGGCGCGGGACGCGGCGAGGGCGCGGGAGAGGGCGCTCCCCCGCCGCCGAGCCGCCGGGCGCCGCGTTTCGCTGACTCTGCCAAACACGCCATTAGGGCCCGCCCGGGAGGGCGCTACCCTAACGCGGCGGCTCTAAGTCACCTTTGAAAGGAAATCCCCAGCCGAGCCCTGACCTGCGCCCGGGCCGCGCCGCACAGCCGCCGCTGCAGAGCCTCCCCTCCGGGCGCCCCGAGCGCGTCCCCGGCCAGCGGCTTCCCGGGCGGCCCGCAGCAGGCACGGAAATCACGCGGCGCTGCCCGCAGTGAGCGCTCGGGGAAGGCACAACAGCACCGGGTGGCCCCACTGCTTCCCGGGGGGGGGGGGGCGTCGGGGAGGTTGAGGGCCTCCTCCGTAAGAGGGAGATGGGCAGGGTGTTGGGGTCAGGACCTCTGCGATTGCCGCTGCACCGGGGCTTGGAGCTTGACCGCTGGGCATCAACTTCACAGGTCTTTCTGGCTTGCGGTGGAAGTCTTAACATCTCTGTTCCTTCTAGAAGCCTGGCTCATGCTTGGTGGGCCGGGGGGAGGGGCAGAGGAGGAGGCCGGTGCAGGGAGCAGCCTGCCCGCTGTGCTCAGGGAGCTGGACCTGAGAGCCCATCTATTTTTAGTGGGGCCCGGCCAGGCCAGCCAGCAGCAGCAGCAGGGCCTTTGGCTCCCGGTCTCCGGAGTGTTTACAGCGGCATCTGCCTGGTGGCCCTTGGCACCAGAGGGCCCACCCAACCTGGGCCAGGCCCCCACTCAAGTTTCCGCCATTAATAAATGCCGAGCGCAAGGAAGCCTTGCTCGGAGACCCTTCCCGTCGCAGGGTAATGCCCCTGCGTTGCAGCGCGGCCCTTGAGAGCTCCTAGCTCCTCCTTGGCGGCGGATGACATATGGTGCTGGATTCCAGTCCTAGCTCTGCCAGCTGCCCATGTGACCCTGGACAAGCCATATCCCCCCATTTCCCCAGACCTCTGGTGGGCACGATACTAGTTCTCACCCGGCTGCTGTGAAAATGACATGTGCTTGAGGGGCTAGGTGCATAGTACCTGGTCTCCAAGTGGCAGATGTCATTCATAACTCATTTTAAGGATGACGGAAAGGATAGGTGAAGTGACAAGTCAGTGATGGAGTTGGGGGGCTATGCAGACATACCCTCAGATTCTGAAGGCCTTTCTCCACTGATTGTGACTCACCATTTATCTGACAGTAGAGACACCACCTTGCTGTGTCACCACCACTGCCTTGCTCACTGGGCATCTGATGAAAGATGTCACTGGTTTCTAACAGTGTTGACTTGGAATCCCTAGAGAGCTGAGCTGTGGGACTGGTGGAGGCAGGTGGGTGACTCCCAAGGCAGGTTTCCTCATGCAGTGTGTCCTGTCCTTTACTGTCACGTCTACGTGTGTGTGCTCGCGCACATGCGCGTGTGCGCCCACATGCCTGAGGCTGGCTGAGCCTTGTGCTCTCTAGATGCCTAGGAAAGTGAGGACTATGGATTATTGAAAGTCCCTGGGGTCTTGAAGATTGCCCAGGCATCATCCCCTCATCTGACCTGGGACGGTGTGTCCTACCTCCTTCTATGGTGTAAGTCCCAACAGAAGCTTCTGGGTAGCCCCTCTCACTCAGTAATGAATGAAATTTGCCTGAATTTGTATTCCATCCATCTCCCTTGTCCCCCCCTCCCCCGGAAAGTGTCACTGATGGGAGCTTGCTCACTTGGCATCCCTTTCCAGACTTGCCTCTGAAGGAGAAGATGATGACCTGGGGGTGTATCAACCTGAGGTCCAGGAAGCCATTCTAGGGGCCTCTTGCCTCTTTAGGATATCAGATCCTTTGAAGTGGGGCTTCTTGTCTGTAGCACTACAGACATTTAGGGCCAGAGAACTCCTTGTTGTAGGGGGGTGTGCTATGCATTGTAGGATATTTAGCAGCATCCCTGGGATCTAGCTACTAGATGCCAGTAGCACCCACTCCCAGTTGTGACAACCCGGAATGTGTCCAGATGTTGACGTATGTTTCCTGGAGGACAAAAATGCAGGCAAAACACTGCTTTGGAGCAAACCCATGAAATAGGGGCTGTGTTACTTTGTTCTGAAAAATGCTGCCGCTCCTGGATCCTGATAGTGTCCAGAGCCTGGACCCACTCTCAGAGGTTCCCACTGATGGCTCTCAGTCTAGTAGCTGGCTTCTTGGACGTGTAGAGCTGTTCCCTGCCAGCAGCATGGGCAGAAAGATGTGATGCTGGCCTCATTCTTCATGCCCCCACTCTGGCCTCTGTTGACCCATCCTCTCATCCGCACTGCTTTGGCTGAGAGGGGACCAGACACCACACCACAGGAAAGCATTTGGATGTATTGGAAAGGGGAGGGGGAGCAAGAAGGAGTGAGGCTATGAGGCATCATTCACGGAGTCTATACCTTCTGTTCAACACGCCCCCCCCCCCCCCCGCCCCAGCCCTAACCAATGGCACTGAGAACAGTCCCTCAGCCTGTGAGTTACACCCTGGGGCCAGCCTTCCTCTACAGACTCACCTCTTCCTCTTTCCTTGCCAACTCACACATGCTGCAGCCGTAGCTGTGTCCACTCCTGCACAAACACATCTACGTGGCCTTTCTGCTTCTAGGCTTTCCTCAACACACTAGCCCCTCCCCCCTGACACCATCTTGAACAACATGGGACTCAAGTACTTCCACATTCTGACCTAACACATTTCTCTACCTCGTTGTCTTAGGATATGACAAACGAGGGGCTCTCTCCATTGTTGGGCAGACCTTTAACGATTTTAAACACAATGAGTTAGAAATTTCAGGACACCAAAAGTCAAAGAGCCGTCAAAGTGGTTGTATTGCTGCCTTTATCCCCCATTACACTGAATACTCAGACATGTCCTACTGGCATCTACACAGCTTCCACCCTTTTAGTTGAAGATGGGGTTCATCAGTTGTCCTAATGGTTCTGAGCCCTGAGCTGTCTTGCAGATGGGAGGTGGTTGACAGGGGGGAGGCTTGTTTCTGGCAGATGACATTTTCAACAGAAGGGGTGTGTTCTGACTCACGTTTTTGTTTTTCCTAAGGAATAGTGGTTCTTTTTTTTTTTTTTTTAGGATTTTATTTATTTGAGAAAGAGAGGGAGAGCACAGAGGGAGGTTGAGAGGAAGAAGCAGACTCCCCACTGAGCAGGGAGCCCGATGCAGGGCTTGATCCCAGGACCCTGAGAACATGACCAGAGCTGAGGGCAGATGCTTAACTGACTGAGCTACCCCGGTGCCCGAAATAGTGGTTCTTCAGGGACCACCAGCCCTAACTCTTTCACCCTTCTAGAGATCCCAAGAGGTAAGTTTCTCCCTTCTGCATAGAGATGAAATAGGCAAAGCCAATACACAAAAGGCTTTTAGCAGGTGATTTGTAGACATCACATGGTTTTCTCCATTGGTGCAGTGGGGAGGGAGCACGCAGAGAGTGGGGCAGCTCGGTAAAGAGCACGGATCACGTCCCAGACTCTTCATACCCTTGCTTCTGCTGAGATGGACAAATTGTTACATGAGAGACCAGAAACCTTTTCGAAAGCTGGTACAGGCCTCCTGTGGTGTCTTCACTAGCCTGACTTGGCTCATTCCCGTTTCTGAATTTGTTATTGCTGTCACTTCTTCCTGAAATGCCTGTTTGGACATTCCTGGCAAGTACAGTCTAGCCATCCTTTGAAGTCTGACACTGGCTCTCACCTCCACCCTGAAGCCTTCCTGGTCACCCTGGTTCTTGGAGCTCCTGGAGAATGCCAGTTCTCTGTGGTGCCTCTCTTTTTAACCATCTTTAGTTCCCTTTTTCTACTGGAATGGCACAAACATTTATTTTTTTTTAAAGATTTTATTTATTTATTTGTGAGAAAGAGAGAGAGGAGTGGTGGGAAGGGGCAGAGGGAGAAGGAAAAGCAGACTCTTCACTGAGCAGGGAGCCTGATGTGGGGCTCGATTCCAGGACCTGGTGATCATGACCTGAGCTGAAGGCAGACACCTAACCAACTGAGCCACCCAGGTGCCCCTGACATGAGCATGTAAATGTTAGTTTTTTTAAAAAATGCTCTTCCAAACTACCTCAGGTATTTCCTATTTGCATAGGAAAGTTTTTGGTGAAGTCATTGCCTGGCCTCAGATCACATTAAGCTCTCTGAGGGCCAGGTCAGGGTCTTCCTCATTCCTAATCCACCCCCCACTACCCCCCACACACTGTGCCTCCTATGTGTATTGCACACAGGAGGCGCTCAATAGATGCTTGAATCAAGTTGGGCAGAATGAACGCTCCCAGCCACCCAAGACTTGTCCCTTTAGCCCGGAGGTGTAGCAGCCTTGCAGAGACTTGTAGCGTTTGCTCTTCTGTGCCTTTCTCTCAGACCGTCAGAGAGTGGAAGAGAGGGAGGTTAACTGAGGACAAGCAGCTCTAAAGGCACCTTCTCCCACTGCTGACAGAACCATCTGGAGCATGAATTTGGGGGAGTGCTTGGTTCTAACAGCACTGCTGGGTCCCCTGCCGCCGCCTCCATCCCGCCCCAATCAGGAGCCAGAAGCTGTGACATTTCTGTTCAATACAATTCCCTCTCTCAGCCTTTCTGGCCTGTGTCCCCCTGGTCGGCCTGTCAGCCTGTTCTGGCATTTCTACCCATGACGCCTTCATCGGTTTCCCCTCTTTTTCCTGTCCATAGCTTTTACGATCCCATTTTGTTGCACACAGTGATGTGCAAATGTGGGAAGCACTCCATCCCAAGTTCCAGGGAGTTTGAATTTTGGAGTCTTTATACACTATGGCATTCTTGGCCTTTTCCTGGGGATGGAGATGATGAGAATCAATTTGTCTCTCACCACCACTTCCAAAATATCTCCGGCCGTGCCAAGAGAGGTATCCAGTGGCACATGAAAGCCCATGGAGAGATTACCTCTTCAGCTTCGCCAAGTGTTTATTGCCCAGCCATTGAAATGCCCCTTGCATATTCCTCGATCCGCCTCTCCGAGGGACACCAGAGGTCCTCGCACGGACGTCACGCTTCCCAGTTCACCCCTCGGTGGTCAGTTACTCCTGTAGAGAAGTGTGCACTTTTACTCTCATAAACTCAGGTCGTCCTCACAGTAATTCAAGGCAGGGCTGATACATTTATGCACATTTTATTGACACTAAAACAGGATCGAGACATGGGATTGTGCGATTTTCCCAGGGAGTCAACACCAGCTTCTAGATGGGCCCAGGGCTCACACCAAGCCTCACACGCTTGCCATTCTGTATGCTTTAGTGGGGAAGGGCACGAGTGTCTTTTCCACCAGCAGGCTGAGATTTAGGCCAGCCACTTTTTGCAGGGCCCAAGGCAATGCCCTGAGTGACGTGTCCTGTGGGAGAGAGCACCCACGCCTGGGGTGGGAGGTTGTCTAATGAGGAGAGTCACAGGAAACAGCTCTGGAGGGCTTGCACCAAAACACAAATGAAGTCAGAACGGGCTTCTGATCAGTCCCTGGGGACTGTTGGAGTGAGGTTTGGTGCCCTTCTGCCCCAAACGGGATGGGCACTGTGGCCTGGATCCCACAGGGGCAAGGGAGCCAGTTTCTCGTGTCAGTGCAGACTTCAGCCCTGCCTGTCCCTGGGGCACAGCCTCTAATAGGAGCTGCGGGTATTTTTAGTTTCACGTCGGCAGGCACAGGACAAGGAGAGCTGGACAGGAACAGCTAATAAGCCATGGTCCTTATTAAGTTGGGAAGGGTGAAATGAGGGGGAGGACAGGGAACTTGCTGGAACTTTTGCACATGCCTCATTTTCAGAGAACTCTTTTTCCATAATTCACCAAGAAAGATTGAGGTCAGGGTGATTATGCGTAGCCCCAGTTAGAGAAATCTGAAAGTGGAGCATGCTCCCCTCCTGTGACCTCTCCCAACAGGCCCCCTGCTCTGCCCTCTGGGTGACGAGGCTGGGCAGGAGGGATGTTCAGCTTTGGGACTTGATTATCAGGGCTCCCCCAGTGGGGGTGACTCCAAAGGACAGGATGAGAAGCCAATTCCCAATGAGACCCTTGTAGCCTCAGATGATAGTTGAGCAGTATCAACTATAATCCTTTTTTTTTGAAGATTTTATTTTTCTTTTTTTTTAATTTATTTTTTATTGGTGTTCAATTTGCCAACATACAGAATAACCCCCAGTGCCCGTCACCCATTCACTCCCACCCCCCGCCCTCCTCCCCTTCTACCACCCGTAGTTCGTTTCCCAGAGTTAGCAGTCTTTACGTTCTGTCTCCCTTTCTGATATTTCCCACACATTTCTTCTCCCTTCCCTTCTATTCCCTTTCACTATTATTTATATTCCCCACATGAATGAGAACATATAATGATCAACTATAATCCTGATTTTGCGGGTGAGGGAATGGGGGTTCAGAGAGGTGCAGACACTGTGCAAGGCCACACGGCCGGGGCGAGGTAGAGCTGGGTCAAGCTCGGAGCCCTAGGTCAAGGTCTACCATTGTTTTTCAGTATATCCTTCTTTTCCCCCAATGACAGGCAGTTGTGTTGGAGACTCCTTATCCATTTTATTTAACTGCACACATTTTTTTCTATGCCAACTCTGTGTCAGGAACTTCCTCCCTGGCCTGAGGCAGTGAGGACGATACAGATGCTCCCAAGAGTCCTGGGCTTAGGGAGAGCAGCATAGAGGCCCCTTGCAGCCGACCCTCGGCACAGCCAGTGTGCCAGCTGCCCGGTGGCAGAGGCAGCCCGGCAAGCGCCATTGAAATTGGCAAGTTTCCAGCCTTTGGTGCTGAGTACGAGGACACTCGAAGCTCTGCTCATACAGTCAGTTCCCTTCTGTGCAGCATCGTCCAAGGGTGAGACTGGTGGAAGTGGCCAGGGAGGGGCAAGGGTGCCCTCAGCCTTCCTCCAGTCCTGTAGCTCGCACTGGGATGCTGGCAGCCTGGGGGGCAGGACTCACCAAGCGAGCGCTTGGCAAATCTGCAACCAAGATGGTACCGGCTCCAGCTGCTATCAGCCGCTCTTTTCCTTCCCTGCCACATCTTTACGGTTTGAGAGCAGGAGACAGTGAAAGCATTGATTTGGGATGAAAAGCATTGAAGTGGGTTCTCTGCACCTTCCTGCCTCAGTGTGAAGCCAGCCATGACATGTCTGCCCATCTACCCATCCAACAATCCATGCTCTCACACACTCTTTCATGTTGATCCATCCAGGCCCTCTACCCCCTCTTGTCCATCCATCTCTCACTTAGCCATTTGTTCACTCATGCCTCCCTCTCTACCTGAACATTACCCCTCAATCACTCTGCCAACCCCATTCTTTTATCCCTCCCATCTGACTTGTTCCACCCATCCATTCATCTCTTCACCCAACTGTGACCCACCCCATCCATTACCAGTTCCTTCATCCCATCTGGAACCAGACACTGTGCTCCAGGTCCTGTGTCTGGAGTTGTGGGGACACAGAGATGAATGGGTCTCTCATTGTTGACCTAGAAAACAGTGCAGATTCATTTATGAAGGGAGCAGTGGAATCAAAGAGAGAAGGAGAAGAGGGAGCTGCAGCTGGATCAACCAAGATGATTAGTCTCTGCATTTTGGGAAGATAATAATGGAAAGAAAGAGAGAAAGAGAGAGTGGGTAGGGGATAAGGAAGGCAGGAAAGAAGAAAAGAAGGAAGGAAGGGAGGGAGGTGGGAGGGAAAGGAGGAAAAAGTATGTGTTGAGTACCGGACCCTGTGCTAGGAGCGTTTACTAGTCTTACTTACCCCAACCACCTTTCTAGGTAGTTCCCTGCATCTTAGAGATGAGGAACCCCAGTTCCTCAGGGCCCCTGTTCCACATGAATAAATCATGAAGAGCAGGGCTAGGTTGAACATGCTTGCTAACACAGAGCATCAGAATGAGAGCCTGAAGCAAACAGGTCCAGGACAAGTGAAAACCAGGCTGTCTGACAGTTAACTTCTGCACTGCGTTGCCCGGAGGCGTATTCGGATAGGAACCACATAGTCACTCCTGTGGTGACCGGTGAGAAGGAGGTTGGGGGCAGGGGGACACACACAGCTGTTGGAGTTTGATGCCAGGTTGTACCTGTTGGATGTGGAACTAGAGCATCCCTTGGTGGCTGTGCCAGATCCAGCGTCCTTCTGGAAGATTCCTGGCCCTGGACTCTGTCTGCTGGGGATGCACTGAGCACCCTTAGGGAGATCTATAGGCATTTGCATGCCAGTCCAATGTCCAACTTTTCTTTTCTTTCTTTAAGATTTTATTTATTCATTCATCACACATACACACACACACACAGAGAGAGAGAGAGAGAGAGAGGCAGAGACACAGGCAGAGGGAGAAGCAGGCGCCATGCAGGGAGCCAGATGTGGGACTCGATCCCGGGTCTCCAGGATCATGCCCTGGGCCAAAGGCGGCGCTAAACCACTGAGCCACCCGGGCTGCCCTGCTTTGCTTTTCTGGTCCAGGTTCTCCTCCTGGGGAGTGTGGGGCCCCTAGAGACCAAGCATAGCGCCAGGGATGAGAGCTCAGCTTCACCTCCCATCTGTTAGGGCTTCAGCCAGGGTCCATGAGCCCCAGCCCCAGGCCCCTCTGGCACCCAAGGTGTGCAGTTTCCCACTGATGTATCACTCCTGGCACTTTCTGGATCCATACCCAGTTCTCGTTGTTTGATGCCCCCAAATTGTTCACTGCCACCTGATGAACTGTAAGTGTTGACAACCACCACCCCAAGGCTGGAGGATTTCCAGGCGGTTAGGTAGGTGGCCCAGGCAACCATGGGCTCTACGGAGGGAGACGGCTTTGTGGGGCGAGGGGAGGTGGCTCTGCAGTTTACTACACAGAGGCTGTCTAGAAACAGCTGCAGAGCTGGTGGGCGGGTGGGAGGGGAATGTGAAGGTGGCCGGCTGAGGGGCAGTGCAAGTGAGAGATTCTAGAATGACACAGGTTTCATTTATATGAGCCCCACTGGCTCCTCCAAACCTGTGGGTCTTTGCGTCTGAAGCCAGGCTGTCTGTCTGTTGAGATACTATTTGGCTTTGGCTTTGGCTATCCTGGAGAGCAGAGTTTGGGGGAATGGAGTGCAGGCGCCCAGGTGCTGGAGCAGAGTCCCGTGGCCCCGGGGTGGCTGGGAAGAGGGGATGTGTAAGGAGGGCGGCTGCCTGAGGCCCCAGTTACCTCAGCCGTCCTTCCTCCCCGGCTTTCTCCCTCAGCATGACCAGGCCACCCACCTGCCAGCTCAGCTGTCCTCCTTGCTCACCATGTAATCCCTGCCAGGAAGAGAGGGGAGAAACATGAGCCAGCCTGCTCCCACTGCATCCTGCCATCCTGTCCTCCCTCCAGCCAGGAGGGATGAAGGGAGGGGGCCAGGGACAGGGGAAGGCAGGCCCTGGGGAAAGCTCCCAGGCTCCGTGGCCTCCTCGATGTATGAAAACCACAGAACGGACGCCTTCCCTCTGAGCCCATGTTGCAGGGACTGCTCTCGGCTCCTCTGGCATCTGGATACCTGCTAGGCACGTGCCATCCGGCAGAGCCTCTCCTGCCTCCCCTGGACTCCGCCTTCCCCTTCACTTCCCTGGGTCTGGGGTGGGGTGGGGAGGTCCCTGTTTACATTTTCTGTTTACATTTTCATCCTTAAAAGATCACTTCCGAACCAGGGAGCTCAAGTCCCAGCATCGCCAGGCAACTTGGAGCCTTGGTCTTCTGATCTGTAACCTGGGAGCAGTCATGCCCACTGTCCAGGGTAGAAGACAAAGTGAGGTGGTGCAGAGTGTGGTGCCTGTTCTGAAACGGTGCCAGTCCAGTCCCCGAGCCTGGGACACGACCACAGAAAGGCCGCCGCTCACCTCTTTGTCAGGGCACCTCTGGGGCGCTGGATGGGAGGAGCGAGGACAGAAACAGCCCCTGTGCACTCACGTCACTGCAGGATCTCAGGAACGTCAGGTGGTGGTGTGTCTACTGTGTGTTTGTGTGCAGAGCGCTGCTGTCAAAACCGTGCCATTCATCTGTGTTCTAGAACAATCTCCCGCCAGCCCATGGCAGGGGTTCCTTTAAAGCAATTCCAGGGGTGTGTGCATATGTGTAACAAGACCACTGTGGGTCCCCCACTGGTGCTGTGGGACCTTGGGAGGGTCACGTCATTTCTCTGGGCCTTGGTTTCTCATCTGAACAATGGGTGTGTTGATTCCCGCCCGGTGCAGCTGTTCCAGATTCAGCAGCTGGCCTTCTGCATGGCCTTCTGCATGGCACAGGGTAAATGAGGGATCCAGTGACATCTGTCCCCTCTCCCCCATCCAGAGGTCTTCTCCAGGTTGCCTTCGGGTCTACTCCAAGAAGACGGGAGAGGACTGGCTAGAACACAGGATGGTCAACAGTTGTGGGGAGCCCTGGCTTCTCACCAGACTCTGGAAGTCTCTGCAGATCAAGGTGGGGCAGGGCTGGCCTAAGGTGAGCAGCGTGAAGCCACTTCTGGGCTCACCCCTCAGGTCTGGGAGAAATCAGGCTGGGGCATTAGGGCCCTTCACCAGCCTGGCTTCTTCTCCTCCATGTCCTGGTATGAGAGGGGACCAGGGTGAGGGCCTTGACCATGCCTCTCAGGGAGAGAGGTCAGGGCTGGCCTGTGTCCATAGGACCCCTAGCTCCCGGTGCTGTGACGGGGATACGCTTACTTGGAGCCAGGCTTCTCCCCTCCCCCTGCCCTCCCCTCGAGGCCTCTGGTCCCTGGAGCTGCTGTTGCGCAAGCAAAACCCCACAGGGTTACCTGAGGCAGGCTGGGCCCAGGGCTGGGCCAGGCCCTGGAGCACAGTGATGACAGGGACCTGTTGGTGGCAGGACAGTTTGCACTCCCCAGGTGGTGGCTGAAAAGCTGCCACTGAGGGAGGAGCCTGTGATGACATGTGCCTCTGGCCAAGGCCTGACAGCCATCTGTTCCCAGCCACCAGCCTGGGGGCCTCCAGGGAGGGAGAAGACAGGGAAAGAAATAGCAAGAGAAACAGGGGACAGAGAGACACAGAGACAGGGACACAGAGACAGAGAGAGACACAGAGACAGAAGAACGGAGACAAGAAGAAAGAGAGAGAGAAAGAGGTAGACAGAGAGATAGCAGGACCCACAGACAGAGACAAAGAGAGACGGAGGGAGAGAACAATAGGAACAGAGGAGCAAAGAGAGCGAGAGCGAGAGCAAGAGCAAGAGCAAGAGAGAGAGCGAGAGAGAGAGAGATGGGAGGGGACAGGGAGGGGTGGGAGAGAGAGAGAGACAGACAGACAGACAGAGAAGTAGAGAGACAGGGGAGGATGGACATGGAGGGAGACACTGTCAGGGAGAGAGACTGAGAAAGACAAATTCCTGGAGGCAGATAAAGAGGGGGTGCGTGCTGGGGTAGCTGGGTTGGAGGGGGAGATAGACCAAGGTGCTTCTGGTCAGGCTCCTGGTGGAAGGAGAGCCCTCATGAGCCAAGGCTTTTTCAGTCTCAGCACATCGAGAGGGAAGAAGTCACATGTGACCCTGGACCCCTGAGTCTGGGGTCCTGATGGTGGTTCTCAGGTGTTAGTGGGCCACAGAATCCCCAGGGGGCACCTTCTAGTTCAGGTGCCAGGCCCATCCCCAGAATCTGACTTGCTGGGCAAAAGGAGTTTACTTACTCTTGCTGCTTTATTACAAAGGATATTTTAAAAGCTCGGAACGAACAGCCAGGTGAAGAGATCTATAGGGTGAGGACAGATGTGAAGGATCCCAAGACTCTGCATTTTCATCAGGCTCCCCAGGAAATTCTAGTGTGGGGTCACCCCAGTTACAGTCAGAGACACTGCAGCAGGAGGAGCCGGGAGTCGGTGGCCCTGTCCCGTCCTGGCCTGGCCACCCTGTGGACCCTGGCTGGGCGGGGGCCAGGGCTCTGAGGGAACTCTGTCCACAGACTTGGGGGCTTCCCACATCCCTTGTTTCACCAGCCAGTGATCCCCAGGAAGGCTTGGGGCCCTCTGTCTACCTGTGGATGGGCAGACAGGGAGGCACCTTGGTGGTGCCTCAGTACCCCCTTCTGCAACTCTGTGCAGTCGAGGACACTCAGCGTCTGGGCCAAGGCAATAAAGACAACATGACACGTTAATTTATCCATCTCCGGCTATGGCCCAGGCTCTGTGCTGAATATGAGTTCCATTTGTCGCTTCAACAGGGGAAATGTTGTCACTGTCTCTACCTTAGAGGTAAGGAAATGAGGCCCAGAGATGACAAGTGACCGTCCCGAGGGCACACAGCTAGTAAATGGCAGAGCCTGGGCCAGACTCCGTGTCCGTCTTACCCTAACACCCATGCTCAATTCTCAGCTTCTCCCCTATTTCTATTAATGGCTCTACTGGCTCTCAGGCTGAGCTCCCAAACGCAGCTATCTTGGTTCCTCCCCTGCCCTCATCCAATCAGTGTCCCAGGCCCGCGGGTGCCAGCTCGGGTTCCCCCTGGAATAGCTCATCCCCAGTTCAGCCTTTGTACCTCTAGCACCGACCCGCGCGGTACTCTGCCAACTCATCCCCACCCCACACCCCCAAAACTTGTTACCTCTACCCCTGGATGTGAGGAGGAGGGGCTTAAGTACTCTGTCTTTCCAGGCACTCTAGAAGACGGCCCTCGGCAGATTCTCACGCTAACACTTTGTGAGACTGGGTGGGCTGGGCTGCAATCCCAGGTCAGCAGGACGGAAGGGGAATGGCTTTGAGTGAGGCAGGGAGGAGAGGAAGGAAGATTTTTTTAAAAAAAATTTAAATTCAATTTGCCAACATATGGTATAACACCAGTGCTCATCATATTATGTGCCCTCCTTAAAGCCCGTCACCCAATCACCCCATCCCTCCACCCACCTCCCCTTCTGCAACCCTTAGTTGGTTTCCCAGAGTTAGGAGTCTCTCATGGCTTGTCTTCCTCTCTAATTTTGCTCAGTTTCCCCTTCTTTCCCTTATAATCCCTTTCACTATTTCTGATATTTCACATATGAGTGAAACCATATGATAATTGTCTTTCTCTGATTGACTTATTCCACTCAGTATAATACCTTCCAGGTCCATCCATGTTGATGTAAATGGTAGGTATTCATCCTTTCTGGTGGCTGAGCAATAGTCCATTGTACACATATACTAAGACTTAAGAAGCTGTGCCTCTCGGTCCGGTCATGGTCTCAGGAAGCAGGGCCCGTTTCTTGAGGTACACTGGCTGTTTCCAGAAAAAATTGGGAATGTCATCTCTTGAAATGGTATATTTCGCAGCTCACAGAACCCAGGAGACAGTTTGCTTACTCTTGCTGATTTATTACAAAGGATATTTTAAAAGCTAGGACTGAACAGCCAGGTGAAGAGATCTATAGGGTGAGGACAGATGCGAAGGGTCCCAAGCACAGGAGCTTCTGTCTCTGTTGAGTTGGGGCGCACCACCCCCTCCCGGCACATAGATGTACTCACTAACCTAGAAGCTCTCCAAGCTCCATGCTTCTGGGCTTTTTAGGGAGGCTTCATCACACAGTCATGATGGTTAGTAAACCCATTTCCTTGCTCCAGTCCCCTCTCTGGAGGATGGTGGTTGGGGCTTAAGCTTGTAATCATGGCTTGGGTTTCCAGGAGCCCACGAAGAATTAGCTCCTCCTAGCCTCCTATCACCCAGAAATTACGAGGTTTTTAAGAGCTTTGTGTTGAGAACTGGGCTCAAAGACCAAATATTAGCAGGCACTGGAGGCAGAGACTAATATATACATTTTAGTGTTTCACAATTTGGCAGTATGAAAAACCCAGTGGGACACCCATGGGCCAGCTTCACAGACATATCTGCCTAGTGACACATCCTGGAAGGGGACTCCCTGGCTCCTAATGTGGTAGCTGGCAAAATGTGCTCCAGCCACTCAGGAGGGACGTTCGGGGAGCCGCCACACATCGGATCACAGGCCTTTGCTCAGAATCCTCTGATGGAGGGGCTAAGAACTTGAAATGTAGAGATCCAGTGTGCTCAGAGGTTGCCTTGTGGGACTGCCCTGAAGGGAGGAGCTTGGGGCCTGTAGAAATGTGTAAATCCAAGTCTACACTTTGCAAACTCTTGGGGTGCTCTGATGTATTGCTTCTTATGTCGCCCTGGCTAGGTCATGGATGGAAGAAGCCACAAAGCCCATGACCATGGGCCTCCCTCTCCATACAGTTGTCCACCTTGGTGTGAGGAGGAAGTTGAGGACTGAGAAAGGCTGTCCTGGTGGAGCCCACGATGGGAGGAACTGCTGGGTGGCCCTTGGCCCCCAGGAACTGTCCTCCCAGAGCAGAGAGGTCAAGTAGGAGGTGGCATTATGAGCCTACTGACTCCTTGACCTTCAAGACAAGGCAAGAACACATTCTGGACAGAGCTGCTTTTAGCAAAGTGGGCCTTCCTCTCTTTTGAATGGCTTTCAGTCCAAACGGTGTCCAGTTAACTCCCATGATAAAATCATTTACGTTTCCTCTTTTCACTGAACTCAGCTGCTCTTCAGGTAGACTGCAGAGTACTCACATCTTACAGGTTTCCACAGAGGTGAGTGCACTCTCTTCTTTTCCCTTGGACTGGTTCCTTCTTAATAAAGTGCATCTTACTGCTATGTTTCTATCAAGAGGCCACCACCACCATCTCATCTCCTCTACTTCTACCTCTACTTCGACCACCATCACCACCTCCACCACCATCACCATCACCACCTCCACCACCACCACCATTTCCATCACCTCCACCACCTTCACTCTCTTATACCCAAAAGACTTTGTCTTACATCTCAGAGACTCTCACTCCTCGAAGTTGCAGGTAATGAAAGAGGCAGACTGTGCACTAGCCCAAGGAGCACAGGCCATGGATTCAGAGCAACAGTCTTTTTCCTCCTCTTTATGAGCCTGTTCTTGGGGGTTCTGGCCAGACACTGTGCTGGGGAGATGTTGGGCTTCTCCAGCCCTGATGCTTGTCACCCGCATAATGCAAGTGCCTGGCAGGGCAGGAATGACCAGTGACTCTTAGGCCCCGCTCTCTGGCTGCTTTGCGTGGCATGGCTGCACGAGGCTGTCGGCAGCTGCTATGTGCTCCGACAGATCAGCTCCTGCGTGGTGTGGACCAGTAAGTATTTTGCAGAACGCCAATGCTGTCCCAGGCTAACCATGCCTCCGTTCTTGTCACTTCTTGATGAGGGTGATGGTGATTTCTAGTCATGGTAAAGCTCTTTAGTCATCGTTCCATAGTTTCTGGAGGACTGAAATGCCTGGGAAATTGGGCCAAAGATCTGAAGTAAAAATAGAGCCACTGCGTCTTAAAAGGTAGAATTTGGGGACCGGAAAGTAATTTCTGAGCACAAGAAAAGGTTTTTGACTATTGTCAACAAGATAAACCAAATCAGATACGATTTTTGAGGCTCTCTGAGCTATTTTCACAAGTTGTTTTGCAAGTTGTTTGCCACCAATGTGAATACACCCCTCCCCAAACCACACAGCGCCTCTCTGCCAGGGGCTGGGAGTAGGGGGAAATGGGACGTGACTGCTAGTGGGTACAGGTTCTTGGTGCAGGTTGGCGGAAATGTTCTGGAATCAGATAGTTGCACGACCTTGTCAATGTAGTTAAAGTAACTGTAAGGTGCAAGTGTACATTCTAAAAGGGTGGATTTTATAAGTGAATTATATCTGTTTTTAAAGAGAAGAATTTAAAAAGGTGCACCTGTTGGAGAACAGGGTCGACAGTGAGGAATCAGAGACAGGAGAGAGAGGGAGAGAAGCCAGATCCGTGATCCCACTTGAGCCCCTATACCGGGTCGTGCCAGAAGTCAGACTACCTTGGAATGTTTCAGGTCCATGAGCCAACAGATTCTCTGTTTCGTAGCTCAGGGTAGATCAGGTTTTCTGTCACTTACCCCCAAAGGATCCCAGGCTGGCACATGTGCCCTCTGAACCCCAGGGGCTGGGCCTCTCGGGTAGCACTCTTTCCTCCCGTCCCCCACCTGTGCCCCTGTTGGCCCTAGCTCATACTTCTCCCATTTAAAAATTAGTTCCCCCCGATGCTGCTTTATACTTTTTCCCTTCCCCATTTCACTCAAATCTCCCAAAGGGGGGTCCACATGTGCCATTCCGCTTCCGGGCCATCTTTCCCTCCTCACCCCTGCCTTGCTCACCTCCCCACTTCCACGGGCACGCTACTGCCCTCCGGTGGCCGAGCACGGCCTGCCCTCCCTCCACCAGGGTGGGCTCAAACCTCTGCTCCTGCCCTTTCTGGAGGTTCCTTCACCATCTACTCATCCGTGCACGCTTGCAGCCTCCCCTGACTCTGGGCTAGGCCTCCACTCTGATCTGCTCCCTCTCCCAGGGCTGCTCTCTCCATGCTCCATGCTCTGGACTTATCCCTGGACCCCCTACCTGCATGTCAGACTTGTCCTCCCCTCTGACCTTCTCTTTCTGAGGCCTGCTCATGGATCCAGCACCCTGTCCTCCTCTTCTTATGGTCACCCAGTCACATCGTGCCATGTCCTAAGTATTCCTGGTGTCCTTGCTCTCTCTGCATCCCCATCACTAGGGCCCTACGCTCATCTGCTCGTGGCTCCCTTTCTGTTCTCCCCTCTAGTGTTCTCTCCTCTACTTTCACCTCTTGCTGTGCTCAGATTTAACGCACAAATCTAAGTATGCTACTCCCTGCTCAAACCCACATAGGATCAAGTCCAAGCCCTTGGCAGGGCACCCGAGCCGCCAGGCGCTGGCTTCCCCCTGCTTCTCAGATGTGTCCTTTGTCATCTCTCCTTAGGCATGAGCTCTTCCAACCCAGAACTCCCCGTTGGTTGCCATGGGAACCACGCTGCCCCACATCTCTCTGCACGTGGTGCGCTCCTACCTTCAGCCCCCTCCAAAGATGTTTCTACTTCTCAAGACTGGACCAGGTGATACCTTCTTGGGGATGCTTTTCTGGACTCCCCATCCGATATCTCCCCTCCCTCCACTTCCGCTGCCAGGTCACATGCTTTTCCTGGTTTCCACAGAGTATTGGGATTATCTCTGAGAGACTGTTTATAGCTGTTTCAGTGGGTTTCACATCTATGCATACTTTGTGCTTCTGGAGGGCAAGGCTGTGTTCCTCCCATAGTGTCGGACACATACTGGTGCTTGTCCAAAGCTGAAAGAAAAAGCAGGGTGACCCATAACAGCTGACACTCCCTGGCCACTCACCATGTGCCAGTTACCACCCCCAAACCTCTTGGTTTATGACTCATTTAAAGCCCACAACAACCTTATGCAGTGGGTGCCATAATAGTATCCATTTTTACGGATGAGGACACCGAGGCACAATGAGGCTAAGAAGCTTGGCCAGACACGTGCAGCTGGATTCAAAGCCAGCTCTAGGGGCTGGCCGGTATCTGCCACACTGTGCTGCTTCTGCAGATCTGTCCACACCATCGCTGACTCGCTGACTCCTGCCCTTCATCCCCCCCGCCCCCGCCCTGCTGGGAATGCCAGGGCCCCAGTCATGTCCTGGGGATATTGCTGGGGACTCAGCTCAGGCCCCACCTCTCCCTCTGCATGAGGAGTTCCCTGACACAGCAGGAATGAACCTTTTACATATACCATTCATCGGAACAAAGCACAATACCCCCTTCCTCAGAGCTCATTCAGGTCCCACTACCAGTAGAGCTGGTGACATATGGGCCCATTAGACACTGACTCTGAAGAGACACCACCAATGATAGCCATGCTTTGGGAAATGTCATCTTTCTGTGGGGGGACATGTTAGTTTACTCAAAAGGGAAAAAAAAAACACGTTTTAATAACTTTCCCTTATTTGGTATAATTACAGTTCATAATCTACTGCCGTTTCTTTGCTTTATCTTATTTGCTCTCCCCTACTTTCCTGTTGAAGTGTTTAGGACAGGTTAGCCCCATTTTATTGGACAGACAGCTGAATGTCAGCCAGGCTGAGTCACTTGCCCAAAGCACCACAGTGCATCAGGACCCAGGTTTGTTGGTTCTAAGCTTGCACTTGTTCCTTGCTTGATGGAAGTGTCTAGACACGACCTGGCTCCATGCTGACCCTCAGTAGGACACCGTTCAGCTGGTGGGTAGCCAAGGAAGCCCTGCACTTAGGGATCTTAGCACAGCCCAGGGTCCCTGGGTTAGGACTGCAATGTATGAATTTGTGTGTGTGTGTGTGTGACACAATTCAGCCCATAGCAATGTGTGTGCTCTTCTTATGTGTGTGTGTGTGTGTGTGTGTGTGTGCACGCTCTTAAAAGAGAAAAAACAGAACTACGTTGGTGAACTAAGAGCCCAGTCGGAAGCCGTCACGGGAGGGCAGTACTGTTCCACGTGCACTGAAGCCCTGACAGCTAATGCCGCAGAATGTGACTGTCGTTGGAGATAGGACCTATTAAAGGGGTGATTAAGGTAGAATGGGGGGCCATTATGGTGGCCCTAATCCAGTAGGACCGGTGGCCTTATAACGAGAGGAAGAGACACCAGCTAGTGCGTGCAGGGACAAAGGGCCATGTGAAGGACACAGCGGAAAGGTGGCCTCCTGAAAGCTCGGGAGAGACCAACCCGGTGGATGCTGAGATCTCAGACTTCCAGCCTCCAGAGCCGTGAGCCAGTGAAGGTGTGTTGTGTAAGCCGCCCGGCCTGTGGCTTCTGTGACGGCAGCCCGAGCACACTCAGATATATAGATGTTCCAAAGCTCTGTGTGACCATTTATTCATGTTCGGTTTTCGATAGTCCCAGCCTTGTGAGCCCTGTGAAGTTTCCCAAAACTGGCCATGGAGGCGCAGGCTCTGTGATGAGTCCTGCGAAGTCACCACCTCGGGAGGCTGCGTGCTGAGCAGCACAGGAATGAGGCAAGGATTCCGGACAACCGTGAGAGCTCCAGCTGGGCCACTCTGGGCAAACAGGTAGACTTTACTGAGCCTGTTTCCTCCCTTGCTAGATGAGCTTGTTGAGACGCGTGACTACGTCCCCTTCCAGCTCAAGATGGTCATCATTCCCCGGCAGGAGAGAGTAGAGCATTTCTGGCTTAGTGAGGCTATGAGACGTTCATGTTTCCGATTGGGAAGGTCCAAAGCCCCCCACCAGTCTCTTTCTACTGAAAGGCTTACATACAAAAAACCCTTTGGTTTCTTGGCAGGACTGTAGCTGGTGGCTGGGCGAGGAGGTGGCTCAGAGATCTAAAGGAGCCTGGGACTGCCAGCTCACAGCAGAGGCGGCAGGAGTTTTATGAGGACTTCAGCGAGAGCCTTTGAAACTTTCTGCTATTCAAGTCTGTTTAGAGTCTGCTTCTGAAGCCTGCTATCTTTCAACTCCAGTATCTTAATTCTTCCCTCCTGCCCTGGTGGCAGGGCCCAGAGGAGCTTTGCAGGATGGTGGCACTTGTCAGTGAA
Source organism: Canis lupus baileyi (assembly GCF_048164855.1). Taxonomy (NCBI): domain Eukaryota; kingdom Metazoa; phylum Chordata; class Mammalia; order Carnivora; family Canidae; genus Canis; species Canis lupus. The sequence continues at coordinate 21,184,695 of NC_132859.1, read as the reverse complement.
GCCCTGGGACAGGTGGCTCTCAGGACGGGAGCCTGGGAACACGCAGGGGTGGGCCTCGGAGTGGGACGAGGCTCAGGATGGGGAGAGCTGGAGGGGGTGGGGAGGTGGACACTGCAGGCCCAGTTCCTGGGAGGGTCAGGAAGGCATGTCTTTTGAGGCAGACACCACACAGAGGGGGCTGAGCAGGTGTGGAATCAGCCTTCCATGACCATTCAACTGAGAATAGATCACTTTGTTCTGTGATACTGCGTAAACTGTGAAGTAAAGGACTTTTACCCTGCTGCCTTTGGGGATGAACCGAGAACACATGGGTAGCAGCAGTATGGGCCAAACACAGATGGGAGGGCCAGAAGCCCTAAAGCTCTGTTAAGGTGGAGGATCTTTTTTATTTTTATTTATTATTTATTATTTATTTATTTTTTATTCATGAGAAACACAGAGAGGCAGAGACATAGGCAGAGGGAGATGCAGGCTTCCTGCAGGGAGCCCAATGCAGGACTTGATCCCTGGACCCCTGGGGATCACGCCCTGAGCCAAAGGCAGGTGCTCAACCACTGAGCCACCCAGGCGTCCCAAGGCGGGGTATCTCAATCTTGGGGTGCACATGCCCTAGAAGGCATGGGGAGAGGCTTCATGGATCTCTAAGCCTTTGAAAGTCACATGCAAATATGTGGTTATTTTCATAGGGAGCATGGCCATGAAGTTATGGCAGGAAACAGCAGAACCTAGGAAAAGGTGATGAGCATGAAAACCATTTGGAGTCTATCCATCTGTATGTGGGGCGTGGCGGGGAGAGCGAGTGGATCCCGGCGCTGATGCTGGCTGCGGGCACAGAAATATCTCCCAAGAGGAGGAAGGACATTCAGAACCACGGAGATGTGCCATTTATTGATGCAGCAGGAACTTTACCTGTACGATCTCAGTTCCCACAGCTACTCCGTGGGGGTGAGCATCGTGACCCCACTTTGCACCGGGAACCGGGGCTCAGAGAAGTTAGAAATTTGCCCAAAGCCATGCAGCTAACAAATCTGGCAAGAGTAACAACCCAGTCCTGCTGGCCCTTGGCCTCTTCTTGTTTTGTTCTGCGTGCTGTTTGGAGGGTCTATGCCTCCAGGTCGGCCAGCCCACTTGGTTCCACAGCCAGTGAGTGGCCTTGTGGGTGCTCGGGGGGTGAGTCTTCTGAGAGGGAATTCTCTAAGTGATGCCAGGGACTGGGGCTCTGGTCTAATCTGCTTCCTATTATTCTCAATAAATGGTCTTTCTGAGTCATCAATTGTTTCATTTGAGAGCAGGTTAGAAGAATTGGTTCCCAAATCCTGTTACTTCTGGGTGCCCCAGGGAATTGAGGCCTGGGGTCAGCTGGTCACTCTGGATATCTTTCAGCCTAAATAGACATAATTGAGAAATGAGTCTGCAGTTGTCTTGGGAGCAGTTCATATCAGGTACCAAGAAGGGCAAATCCACACCAAGAGCTGCACATCATCGTTAACTGGACATCCTAGGCCCTGCGAGCCGGTAGCAAAAGCTCTAAGCAGAAAGGATTTGCTGGAGACTTGGGGGTAGGCAGAAATGGCAGGAAGGGGAGCAGGCTCTGTGATTTGTTCCCTCTGAATTGTTGCTTTCATGTCTCTAGAACACCATTGTTAATACGTGCTTACTGATAGGGATGCCTGGGTGGCTCAGCGGTTGAGTGTCTACCTTCGGCTCAGGGCGTGATCCCGGGGTCCCGAGATCGAGTCCCACATCGGGCTCCTTGTGCGGAGCCTGCTTCTCCCTCTGCCTGTGTCTCTGCCTCTCTCTCTCTCCCTCTCTCTCTTTCTGTCTCTCTGTCTCTCATGAATGAATAAATAAAATCTTTAAAAAAATAAGCATTTACTGATAACCTACAGGATGTGAAATATTTTCTTGAGTGCTTCACACTTTTAACCTCTTTCTTCATCCTCCTGTCCAAGTGACCATCCGTTGGCATGGAGGAGTCCCTCCGGGACGATGATGGTGAAGATAAGAGCGAAGACTCATATGGTGCTTACTGCATGCCAGGCACTGTTCTGGGGATATTACTCATTCAGGACTCACAGCGACACTCGGAGGAAGGTACCATTATCATCTTATCTCACAGATGAGGAAACTGAGGCCCCAAGAGATTAAGTGATACACCTAGGATGTGCAAGTAGGCAGGAGTGGGAGAAGGGATGGGAGCCTGCGGGCAGGCATCTGACTTGGCATCTGGGAGACAGAGAGTCGCCAGAGGGCTTTGGGAAGGGGCCTTAGATTCTATGGACAAAGCAACCACAGTTTTGTTTTCAGATCTGTCTGAGGATTGTTAAACTGTTGTTCATACCCCATCTCTGAAAGTCCAAATGGGATAGTCGGGCTGCAGCCACACCTGGGAATTCCTCAGTAGAGGGGGTGCGGGGCTGGGGGTGGTGGAAGTTTTCAGGCACCAGAAGCTAGCAGGTGACACATCCGCACCATGTGGTTCTATGCTTCGCGAAAGGAAAGAGGCCTTGCGTGGTTTTCATCATCTGACATTTGATTTAAACTTTTTCCAGTTTTATTTTAATGTTTTGAATCCACTCTCTTGAAGAAAATAGTTTTGTATCTAATTCTGAGTGTGAAGGTTGCTAAGACACTATTCATAGAAGTCCACAATTCCAGAGCTGGAAGGAACTTATGAGATAGGATCCAATGCCCTCATTTTACTGATGAAGGCACGTGGATATGACCTGTTCAAGGTTAGACAGCAAGCACTCGATGACGTTAGGAGCAACCCAAGGCTTTTATACAGGACTGAGAATCAAATAGTAAGAGAGAAGGAAAATCACTGTCTTTTAAGGTTGAAATTTGTTATCAACCCAGACTCCATCACTTATAAGTGCTAGAAAAACCAACAGAAGTGATGATGCACCAATAATGTATCATTTGCACACATGTCAGTGCAAGGGCCTGGACACTGGCTTTAGACATGATGTTCAAATGACATAATCAGGACTCAGTCCTCTGCTTCCCTCTTTCCATATTCACTCCATTTTCAGGCAGATTCTTCTCACGAGCTACCCGAGCAGCTCCAAGGTGCCTAGTACCTTTATAGGCTTCGCAGATGAAGAATCCTCTTCCCCACTTCCCACCACCACCAACTCCGTCTTGTTAGCTTCAGTTGGCCGGGTTGGGGTTACCTGCCCACATGGGAAGCCAGGAGATGCGATGCTCTCAGAAGCTACATGCCCAGCCTTGGGCCTGGGGTGCAGTCACACCCACCGCCAACCATATTGCCTCAAGGCAAGATGGGGTGCTGCTAACAGACCCGGGAGAAGTGGATGTAAGGCAAGCACAGCAACAGATGTGCACTCTAGGGTTTCATGAGAGCGAGTTGCCGTAAGACCGTTTTCATTCTCATTTGGCCTTTGCCATGGAAGGAAACGTGCTGTTGCCTGGGGCCTCCAGGACAGTTAAGAGCGTCTTCTCTTAGACTGGAAGAAAAGGCAAAAGATCTCTCTCATGTGTATCAGGGCCTGGAAGGAAGCCCCTGGCAGGTGGTACAAGCTGCCTAGGAGGGCTTTAGGTTCAGACTTGCTCAGAAACCCTCAAAAGGTGCCACATCCTGGGGACCCCAGTGGCCAATGGCATGTCCCCCTCAGTGCCCTCTCCCACGGGGCTCACTCCCACCCCTGCTCCCATGCTTCTTCCCTGAAAAATGGGGAGCCAGCTGTTTGGGGCTGATTGTGTGGTCCTGGCTGCACAAAACCTCTCTCCACTTTGACCTTCCTTCTCCCTCAGGGGCTGGGGCTTGAGTCTAGTCCTCCTTCCATCTTTTCCCATGCTTCTCCTGTCAGATAACTCCAGGTGGGCAAACGTCTTTATAGCTTAAGCACAGGCTCCTTCACGAATCCTTTACTTTCTCCCACCACCTCCTACTTTGCCTCCCTATCTCAAGAGAGTCGCTCCCCCCATTATCTCCAGACATAGCGCCTCCAGCACAGTGATGCCTTCCTGCAGCAAGTAGAAGATTCCCTCCAATTCAGCAAAGGCGTTTACCATCCTGCAAAGCAGAAAGTCCAGAGGTGGGGCTGAGTGGCACGACACAGGGAGACCCAGGCTCAGGTTCCCCAGGATCTCTGCTCCGCGCTCCTCTGTGGCACTTTGTTCTTGGCAGCCTCACTGGTTACGGCAAGATGCCTGCCTGCAGCCACGGGGACGACATGTTCTGTGCTGTTGTCCGGCCAGGAGCCCTCTCCTCCACCCACAGGACAAAAGAATATTCCTTTGGTGTACTAGACCAACTTCGGTCTCACGTCCCTCCCTGGATCCATGACAATTGCCAGAGGGATCCCAGGTGTCGGTTGGATTCCTGAATACAGCACTGGGAAGAGATGTGCTTACCCTGCTGGCTCCCTGAGCCCAGACCTTCCCCGGAGCTGTGGCTGGTCCAGGGGCCTCGGTGTCATGTGGCTAGAATGGAGGAGGGAAGGGACTGGAGGCTGGGTAGACATTATATCATGTTTAATTGGGCTGTACGTGTTTACTATGTTCTAACGTAAATGTATTTTCCTTAAAAGACACGGTATTGCTGACATAGGATTGTTTTAACAGACCTTTATGGATTTAAACTTATATCCTAAATGTCATGTATAAAATTGTTTGCATGGAGAAAATGCCTAGCCTCATGACAAAATGTCTTATTTATAAATGCATCTATACCAATCTAAGCCATGTTGAGTTGAAGCAATGATTAGGATAATTAAGACTTTGTTGGGGGAAGTGTGGTCACTTGGACTGCTTTCAGAGCTCTGGGCAGCACTTTGTTTGACCCATGCACTGGAGTGAGCACACAGACACAGATACACAATTGGGGTTTCTCTCTGGGGACGGCCATCAAGCCCCTTGAATGAGGGTTCCCATCTGCTTTTATCCTTTGCCCTTCGTCCCAGGGTCTGGCCACAGACATGTGGTCTGTGGCTTTCTGTGTATTGATAAGAGTCTGTGTTTGGAACAAGAGAACTTGGGATTTCACCTTCGGATACTCATCTTTAGCCCTTTCTGAAGAACATTCTGGATTTGGGGGCAGGAAGACGATTTGGGGAATAAGAAGCCATAGATGCCACCCCGTCTTAGCTGGTGCTTTTTGTCTTTCTAGTTCGAATCCTGAATCCAGTGATTTACTTCTTTCTAGTCCGTCCACCATCAGAGTTCCCAGGGCTTGGGGGAGACCACCCAGGCATGCCATAGTGTATACAGTGGAAAAGAGCATGAGCTTGTCAACGGCTTCGGGTTCTGGTGGAATGGGCTTCAGTGTCCTCGCAGTTAGAGGGGGGACACTGCTCCAGTGATTTATTTCGCTGCCATATATTGAGGGCTTACCCTGTACCAGGCTCTGGGCTGCCAGTAGGTTCTATATCACTTCATCTCGTTCTCAAAAGCTGTATGAGGTAGGTTTCATGAGCTGTATTTACAGACGAGGAAACTGAGGATCCAGGAGGTGAACCCTGACTTGCTCAAGGTCAAACTGTCAGCCTGTGGCAGAGCTGAGGTTCGAGCCTGCTCTGTGTGACTCTAGTGTCCCTGCTTCCACCGGCCCCTCCCTGCCCAGGGCTGTAGAGAGGAAGAAATGGGAACCTGGGGCAGAGCTCGGCACCCACTGGCTGCTCAGCACATGGTGCTGGTTGCTGCCACTGTTGTTATGAAAAGCAAAGGTCCTGGATACTCCCCAAACTGACAGCCGGCCCTGCAGAATCTCGAGCTGGCTATGGTCTCCCTGAAAACTTGTTTATTGGCCTTGTGGTTGTCTGAAGAAAGAGTTGTCTGTCCTCTCTCAATTGCTCGGGCCCTCAGAAGGTAGGCTCGAATTACCGGGCACATACACCTGTTGTCCTGGGCTGGGAGGGGCTGGGGAGCTCAGGCGACCAAGCACACATCTGACCTGGGGTGGGGTCAGCAACGTCCTTGGCAGGCCCAGGTGCTGGCTGGCCAAGGGCCTTCCAGTAGGGGCTGCAGAGGGGCTCCCATAGCCAGAGACCCTCCAGTCTTCCCCTTGTCATCCTGGAACCCCACTATTCATCCCAGACATAGCACAGGCTCTTCCTGGAGGCAGCCCCATATCAGCAAAGCTCAGGGCAGCTCCCCACCCAGGGAAAGGTCAGAAAAATGCAAGTAACAGCAGCTACCATATCAGGCCAATGCTAGCAGGTGCTGCTTAGTATGAAAAGCTGGGCTCAGTGTTCTATTCGCTGTCTTCTGGGAGTCCCACAGCACACCTACTGAGTGCGGCGCTCTCATGGGCATCATTGCAGGGCTGGAGAAACAGGCCAATGAGAGTGGTAACTTGCCTGACTGCACACAGCAGGCACAGTATGACCTGCGCTAGGTCATTTTCTCAATTGCAAAGCCTTAGCGTCTCCCCCAAAGCAAAGGATTGGGGCGGGGTCATTTTATTTTACTTTCCTTCGGTAAACTTTGGCATGACGACAAAGCGGAGAAAAGTGCCATCCATGTGCCAGGACACTGTGTGGTTGCTCTCCTCATCACCAAGCCTCACAGAAGTCTTGTAAACTATAGCTCAGAGAGGTCAGGTGACTCACCCCAGGTCACACAGCTCTTTATGCCTGCATAGAACCAACTTTGGTCACCCAGGAAAGATGTACCATGGAGAAATTCTCGAAGTGCACCAGGACACACATTTTCTGATGCCTGCCAAGTGTATCTCCATCTTCATCAAATTTCTCAAAGTCTGCTGGTTCTTCTTACCACATCTTGTGCTTCTTTGGGAGAAACTGTAACTTAGCTCAGCTGAGCCTGCACCGGGTCCGGAGAGGGGGGTTCTAGCCTGGACGAATGTGCTGCTTGTCACCCCAGGGACCCAGAGAGCTGGGCAATGGCACCGTCCTTATGGCTGAAGTGTTCTCCCTGACGTTTGTCTCCATTAAGAATAAATCCTGACCCCATGAGGCCTGCTGGCTACAAACCTTTGGCACTTTGGCTGCAAATGAGGTCAAGAAGAGGAGGCTGCAGGAAGTATGCAGTTCAAATGGGTGCTGTTGCAAGTAACAGAATCCCACTCAATCTCACCTGACCTTTTAAAAGCCACTTTATTGGAAGCACATGGAGGTTATACACAGACTCCCAAGAGAGTAGGATATCAGGCCTCAAGAAAGAGAGAAATCCAGGCTGCCTGGGTCCTGCAGCAGGATGAGGAGCAGCTTCCTTGGGGTGCTGCCGTCACGATGGGCCACCCACAGCCATGGCCTGCTCTCACATTCCTGTGTGGAAGTCACTGTTTTTCAGATTTCTGTTGCCAAACACAATTCCCAAACAACGCAAGGTGTTGTTTTCTTTATTGGGTAGAAAGATTCTTTATATACAATGGCAGGGAGCAGAAAAAAATGGGCTCATTTATGGCTGGTTTACAGTTGCATTTGGGGCTCAGACATTGCCAGGAGGCAAAAGCCTCTGCAGAGAAATGATTCTTCATCTCTGCCCACAGTCACCAGACTATTTGCTGAAGATTTGATAGAACCTGAGTGAAGGGGGCCCAGGGAGAGGGCTGTCTTCGGGGAGCAATCTGTGGGTGCTTTTGCCTCACCTGCATGGACACGGCCTGATTTCCCAGGGGCGGATGGTGAGGTCCCAGTCCTCCCCCTCCTGGCAGTGGGTCCGAAGCACCCCCCAACTGACTGCTGCTGGCTGCAAATGTCCTGGAGGTGGTGCGGGAAGAGGGCTCAGGGCTCTGGGCGCCGGGAGGAAGGCAGTGGCATCCTGAGGAGTGTTGGCAGCCATGCTGTGGCCAGGTGGGCGGTGCTCCCCACCCAGGCCCAGATGCTAACCTTCTCTATCAGTCTCCTGGCCTCTGGCCCCTACCCCAGGAAGCAAATCCTCTGGCTCCTGAGCATGGCCATCATTTTCTGTGAAGGGCAGGGGGTTGGCCTGGGCCCCATGCAGATGGCAGGCAGGTGCAGTCACCCTGTGCACTATGCTGCATCTGCACACTCGTCCTCCTGGTCCAGGAGCAGGGCGTGAGCACCATATAGCTGGTGCCTCCCCCTCCCAGGTGTCAGACCAGGCTCCTCCTCCTCTGGCCACAGGAGGACCCCGCTCCTCTTGGCTCACATCCTGTTCAGCAAATACACACTGTTGTTCTCCAAACGCTGGCTGAAGTAAAACGGCACCCAGAGCTCTGAGCGGAAGCTAGCTACCCTGCTCCTCTTGTATCTTCCCTTTTTTCCAGCATCATCAAACATTTCCTGAGCACTGGTCTGTGCCTGGGCCTGTGCTGAGGGGTGGGGGACAGAGATGTGTGGCTGTCCTCGGGGGCTGCAGGCTATGACAGGAGCCAGATGCACAAGCCAGCTGGGAGGCCGCCAAGGCACCATTTCTCGCTGAACCTTCTTCAAGGACTCATTCTTGAGCGTGGGCTCAGCTTCTTTCTCTTCTGAGTCTCCAGGCCCCACGTCCATTTCCTTCACCAGGTCCTGATAGCCTACAACCTAGATAATGAACAAGTTTTTCTGTCTTATATGACAAGGAGCGCTTCCCTGGGATTGTCGCAGGTGAAGAAGCAAGCATTCACTCTGTGTGTGTGTGTGTGTGTGTCTGCGTGTGCGCACGTGTGTATGTGTGCGTTTCAGGAGGACTCCCACATCTGCAGAGGAAGAAGGCCGGACCAGAGCATGGGCTTGGGGACAATGATGTGAGGAGGGCCCGTGTAGCGGGTTCTTAACGAGAGGAGTTAGCCAAGCTCCTGACCAGCCAGCACAGGGCTCTGAGATATCAAGCAGCCCCAGGTCAGCCAGCCACGACCTGCCCGAGCTGTGGAGGGTGGGAAGTTGGAGGTAGGACAGGCTGGGTGCTTGGGCTCCAGGTGTCCCTGCAGTCAAAAGCCACTAATGGAAATAACCACCGGGGCATGATTTTTCATGCCCTGATTCCAATCACAGACCTGTCATCCAAGAAGAATATTGAAGGGGAAATTCCATTTCCTTTTAAACCAAATGTTCCCCACAGAAGCCAAGGGCTTGTGGGAACAATCCTGATTGGAAAGGCTTGAGCATATATTGTTCTGGCTTCTCGAGTGAGATGTGACAACACTCATCATTTATTGAGAGATGAGTTTACGGAGAGAGGGGGCCTGCCCACACGTGGCGGTGACCTTTTGTGCTTCCTTGGACCAGATACTCAACCACAGGGGGAGCTTGGGGCCCATCTGGTCCTTGTGAACAGATGGATGTGGATGCTGGCAGGTGGGGAAGCTGGGCATGAGGCACTGCACTGCAGAGGCACCACATTAGGGCCCGGTGGAGTCCCCGAGGGAAAGAAGGGGCTGGGTACCACTCCCAGAGCAGAGCCCGGAGCTCAGTGTGCGCACCCTCTGCTTCTGCAGTTATCCACACGTGGGCATTTATTAAAGGACAGAGAAGGAAGGAAGGCGAGAGGCCCGATGGCCTGAGCAGCTGACGCAGGGTCAGGCAGCCAAGTTCCCCTCCCTGGTCTGCCACCGGTAACCTCTGAACGCTGATGGCTGGTAGTTTCTGTTTTAAGTGCTTAGAGGCACTGAACTCAGTGAATCCTCACGGCCACCAGGGTAGACGCCCCACTGTTATCTCCATCTTATACTAATAAAAGCTGAGATTCAGAGACGTTAAGTAACTTGCCTTCGGTTACACAGCTGGAAAGTGCTTCTGAGCTTTTCACCTCTTCACTGAACTCCTTCCTTGTTCGGGCAATGCTCTGCTCCCTGTCTATATATGAGACGACATCCTGGATGGGCTCTTTTAGAGATGCATGGGGACTTACCATGTAGGTGAAATCTGCCCACATGGCGACCCTTGATGTATGATAATGGCCTGGCAAAATCTGGCCCCAAGGGGAGCATGTGAAAGGCAGGCCTGTTGCTGAGGGCACCATTTTATTTACTCCCCAAATATGACCTACTCTGGAATCATGACCTCCTGTCTTTTGCTGTGTGTGCATTCTCTGTCTGGGACAAGACCTGCCTGCGGCAAAAACATGCCCCATGGTGTCTCCAGCAGGGGTACTGGGTAAGGGTGGCTCCTCCAAAATGCCTCAGGGCAGTTGGCTGACGACAAGTCTGTGCCTCTTAGGCTTCAGGACAAGGGAGGCAAGGACACAGCCCAGGGAAAGTGACCAAACACCCTGTGCTGGTCAGACAATATGAGGGCCCTGTGTCCAGTTCTATTTTAAACAGTAACTTTTCTAGTTGCAAATGGGAAGTAGTATATACCTATTGTAGAATTTTTTTAAAAATTTATTTATTTATTCATGAGAGACACAGAGAGAGAGAGGCAGAGACACAGGCAGAGGGAGAAGCAGGCTCCATGCAGGGAGCCCGATGTGGGACTCGATCCTGGGACTCCAGGATCACACCCTGAGTCAAAGGCAAGCGCTCAACCACTGAGCCACCCTGGCATCCCCTATTGTAGAATATTTGAAAAATACTGACAAAATATAAAAAGGATCATCCCCCAGAATGCCGCCGATATGTATGTCCTCCACTCGCATTGAAAGGTGTTCCTTCCTGTTTCGTGTGTGTGTCTGTGCGTGCACGTCTGTGCATAGGTATGTGTGAATGTGCAACATGGGCGTGCATCTGTGTAATATTGGGTATATAGCAATGCATCTTTCTTTTTTCTACATTCCTGAAAAAGTTAGGGTTTTACGGTCACATAATGCTGCATCATTACATAGACACAACATAATTTATTTGCCCAACTTCTCATATATTCTTCCATAATAAAGGCCAATGTTTCAAGGGAAGAGCTTTAAGATGAACACCTGGCTGCATATGTAGATCATTTCTTTAGGATAGTCAGATTACGGAAAATAAAAACTAGGAACATTGTCAAGTTCCTTGATATCCATTGCAAAGCACCAGCTGCCCCCCTCCTCAAGGGGCTTTGATGCAAGAGAACATGTCCAGGGCCAGGTGATTGGTCTGAGGTGGGTATCAGCTCCCTTGAGGGATTATTGAGAAGATGAGAGCCTTTCCATGTTGAAAAGGGGGGTGGTGTGAACAGAGCAGCTGCCTTGAAATGTTTGAAGGGACATCCTGTGGGAAGGGGAGTGCATTCCTATGATGACTCCATAAGGTGAAACTGGCACCATGGAGAGATGTGAAGGAGTAGCATCTTGGCTTAACGTAGGAGGAACTGAAAGCAAAGCAAAGCTCAGCGTTGGGTGGAGGCTCGTAACGGGGTATCTGGGCTGGTGAGGCGCACACTGCCTGCTGAGGCAGAGGCAGCCCGGCTGTGGCTGAGCGCCTTCCTGGAAGCCTTCACAGAGGTGGGTTGTAGACGGGTCATATGGTAAAATGTCATGTTATAAAAGGGGCTGTGTGTGTGTGGGGGGGTGCCTGGATGGCACAGTTGGTTAAGCATCCAACTCTTGGTTTTGGCTCAGACTGTGATCTTGGGGTCTTGAGATCAAGCCCTGCCTCAGGTTCCGTGCTCAGCATGGAGTCTGCTTAAGACTCTCTCTTCCTCTCCCTCTCCTCACCCCTCAAATCAATCAACCAATCAACCAACGAGTCAATCTTTAAAAAGAAGGGGCTGATGGGGGGGAGAGAGTTCCTACAAGACGTAGTCTTCATAGTCTTTCAGAGTGTATTCTCCAGCATGTTATGTTGGTTAATTTGTTCTTCCTTATAATCACACACACACACACACACACACACACACACCTCAACTCGGGGCTACAGGTTTGGTTCTTTCAGTAATGCCTACAGGTTCCCACCTTCCTGTCAACTGCATTAAGTTTTTCAGACATTTTCTAATCAATATTAGCACTTTCAACTAATTGGGGAAACCAACACAGATGAAGTTAATGGGGCTGGGAGAGAACTGCCAGCTCGCTCCCGTGTGGGGCCACAGAGTGGGATGGGGGTTGTCCCCTGATGCAGACGTGTCTTCACATTCAGGTGGAGCTGTTGTGTGAACAGCATGGCTGTGCAGGTCGTCCCGATGTGGAAGACTGCCTGCATGGCCTATCCTGCACAGCGGGTGTGATGAAAAGCAACAGCCAGACACACTGTGGCAGGCATGGGTGGCACACTCTCCAACTTAATTTCAGGAGGAAGACCTGACCAGGATTTGCTTTCAAACCAGCAAGCTGTATATCTATGCAGCCATGTGTAGAGATTCCCAAAGTGGCTCTGGGCGGGGATAACCATATAGGTGCCTGGACAGTTGACTCTGGGAAGTTCTGTAACGAGCTGAGCATGGATCAGTAAATTGGTTCCTTTCATCTGCTAGCTTCTCTGGCTTCCAAGTGAAGGGGGTTGAAGTGGTGCAAAGGCTGGGGCTGCCCTCCCCACCCTCTGCCTCCAGAGCCAATTTCCATAGGGATGGAATCCAGAGGCCCGGAATACCCCTCCCGCCCCAAGGAATGCAATCTTGCAATGTCTTGCTGGGAGTTTGCAGCTGCTGCCTGTCAGGCTGAGATTGTTGAGAGGCTGCTCCAAGCTCCAAACTGCTGCTAAAGCCACATGCTCTGGAGAATGGGATACTGGGCTAGCTCCAGGACCCAGCCTGAGCATCAGCCTGCAGATGGAATAGGGAGCAGGTTTGTGGCCTCCGCCTGGGCTCAGAGAGTGCTACAGGGGCCAGCTCTCTGGGCTTCCCTTGTCCTTCCCTTGTCTCTAGGCAGATTGACCCCATACACCCATCCCGCAGGCGACCTTCATCAGCGCCTCCCGTGAGAAGATTCCTTATGTATTTGTTTTTGTTGTTGCCAAAGATCATTTGTATTTTAACTCAGGGTGAGCACTTCACTCATTCATCCACCATTCCAAGCACCACCGTGTACCAGGCACTGTACTAGGATCTGCGCTGAGTGGGCACATAGTTTGGCTCATCCTGGGCATTCCTCTCTCCAAAGTGGATGGTTCCAATGAGCCCATGTGTCATGGAAGGGTTAATGTTTGGGCTCCTCATCACCCCATAGAGATTCACTGGGCCTTTCTACAGATTTGGTCAGGGGGCTTGGAGCCAGAATACAGACTTGGGCAGGTGAGGAGCTTTATCTGAAGGGGCCCAGTGCAGAGAGTGTCAAGGCAGACATGAGTCCTTCAGGGTAACTACTTTGTCCTAATCACCTTTGTGTTCACTGTGCCTGGTACTAGTGTTGGCATGTTGGGTGCTTCATGAGCAGTTGTTGAATGAATGATCGGAGTCCAGTCCTTAGAAAGCAAGGGTCAAGAGAGGAGGTGCATGAAGTCCTGGGGAATGGATAGGCCACAGACTGCAGAGAAAGGCAGTGACCTGGAAGCTGGGAGGGCACAGGACTGACAGTGAGGCAACACCACAGGTGGAGAGAAGCTGGAGTTATCTGACATCCCAGGTGGACACATGGACACTGGCCTTGAGCAAGACAGAGGACGTTCACTTCCAGTTCTCTTCACTTCCATTCCTACCATGCCAGCCCTGTCCTCACCAGCTCTCCCCTGGTTCACTTATAGAGTTCCCCTGGTTCCATTCTTGCCTTCTCCCAATCTGTTCTCCACACAGCAGTCAGGAATGCAATTTTCATTTTTACAAAAGTGATATATGGACATAATTTTAAAAGGCTTCCAATGGACAACAGCAGGCTCTTGTTGCACGACTCGTTGGTCACATTTCATACTTCCCAGAGGTGAGCACTTCCAGCTCTCAGCAGCTGCCACCATGCTTATACTGCTAACATTTGGCTTTCAGGTTTTACTTATTTTCTACTGAATTCCAAACATGGAATAAGACTTCTGTCTCTTATTCCCCTGCCCTCATCATGCAGACATGTCCCAATAACATCTTGCTAACTTAGCTACATCACAAGTTGGATTAAGTTAGCAGTCTATATGCCATTGCTGTCCATGCAGGGTAGAAGGGGTGGGGGGAGTCCCATGGATCCTCAAGGATCTTCAACCCATTCTCTTGTGTTCAGCCCCACCTGTCCCAGCTTCCGGAGCGGTCTTCCTTCTTCCAGTTCTAGATGCTGAAGCAGGAACCAGCTTCCTTTCTGGCTTCCCCTTCTTCAGACAAACATAGTTGTCCCTTGCTTGGTCTGCCAGTGTGGCTACCCTTGTCCATCTGCTTTCCATATTACATATGTTCATATGTCTAGTCTGCTGTCATCTCCCTCTTATTCTTTTTGTCTTTATGAGTTCATTTTGTTTTTACCTCTTTGTCATTTTGTTGGGATTTGGGGAGGACACAGGTAGTCAGTCCAGCATGTTCAATTTGGAAGCCAACATAGTGCAATTGTGTTCAGCATACACTGCTCAAACTTTCTTTTTTTTTCAAAAAAGTCCACCCCCCACCCCCGAGATTTATTTATTTGAGAGAAAGAGAGAGAGAATCTCAGGCAGGATCTTAAACAGGCTCTGCACCCAGCATGGAGCCCTACCTAGGGCTTGATCTCACACCCTGAGATCATGACCTGAGCTGAAATCAAGAGCCAGACACTTAACCAACTGAGTCACCCAGGTGCTCCTCAAAAAATCATTTCTTGGGGCAGCCTGGGTGGCTCAGTGGTTTAGCGCTGCCTTCAGCCCAGGGAATTATCCTGGGGTCCTGGTATTGAGTCCCACATCGGGCTCCCTGCATGGAATCCGCTTCTCCCTCTGCCTGTGTCTCTGCCTCTCCTTCTCTCTCTGTGTGTCTCTCATGAATAAATAAATAAAATCTTTAAAAAATCATTTCTTGAATGATCAAATGGCATATTATTGATATAAATATTGCTGTGTACAATGATTGTTATGACCTATGCTGATCTAGGGCATAGTTTCGCTCTGTGTGACAAATAGATTGTAGGGGCAACAGGAGGAACAGTCAGTTTTAATCACCCAGGTGTGGGATGGCAATGGTTTAGGTGAGGGTGGCAGCAGAAGGAGTGGTGAGAAGTGTTGCATACTGGACATACATCCACTGAATTTTCTTAGGGTTTCAAGTAAGGGGAGTGAGGGATGACTCCAAGAATTTTGGCCTGAACATTTTGGCAAAGGCTGAGGGGTAGAGGAATTTGGGGGGTGGGATTCATGAATAACAAGAGAATTGGATCCATGAAATCAAGCCTAAGGTAGCAGGAAACAACACAGAGGGCTCTCCTATGTAGTTTAAATCACTGATGACTTTCCTTTGCACACAAAGTCAAGCTCCATGTCAGGATGATTAAGAACTTACAGAACTGGCTTCCTCTCACCTTTCCCACCTTACTTTTAATCCCTCTCTCCAGTACCCACTGCCCTTCCGCTACACCAGCCTTCAGGATATTTGCCCCAGCTCCTCTGTATGAAATGCTCTTTCTTGGTGTGTGTGTGTGTGGCGGGCGGGGGGGACCTGAAATGCTTCTAATGCTGTTTTCCAAGTGGCTGCCTCCTTATCATTGAGATCTCAGTCTGAATGTCACCAACCCAGAGAAACTTTCCTGTCACCTAATTTACCACTTTATATTATGTCATGCTGTTTTAATTTCATCATAACACATTCTACAAACTGGGATTTTCTTGTTTGTGGGTTTATTTACTATACAAACTTATTAATGTGCCTGAGCTATATTAGAATGAAAGTAGCCTTGCCTGTCTTGTTTCCTGCTATGTTCCCAGGCATAGACCTATACCTAGTGCATAATAGGGGTTTCACATTGCTGAACGAGTGAGCATCACACAGAGCCTTCCATCTGAAGGCAATTTTCCTACTGGCTCCCCCACTTTTACCCTCAGTTCACTATTTGGTTTTCAGGTTTTTTAAAAAAAGATTTTATTTATTTATTTATGAGAGACACACAGAATGAGAGGAAGAGAGAGGCAGAGACACAGACAGAGGGAGAAACAGTCTCCATGCTGGGAGCCCGATGTGGGTCTCGATCCCAGGTCTCCAAGATCATGCCCTGGGCTGAAGGTGGCGCTAAACTGCTGAGCCACCCGGGCTGCCCCTCACTATTTGGTTTTAATGTGTACTAGTTTTCTGCCAGGACCTGAATTGGCTGCACTTCACAACTTCTGATCATCTGGAAGCTTCTGGTTTCCCAGGAGGGTTGCTGGTGGTACAGAATCTCAGCTAACATTCTGGGAACCAGTCAGAGAGGAGATAGCAGGCTAGGCTGGAACCTGGAATGTCTCTCTCCCTGGCCAAGGAAGATCCAGGAATCTGGAGAATCTTAAAGTTTTCTTCTTCCTTTCTTGTTTCAGTCTCAGTCAAGCTAAAAATACCATTATTGGAAGGAAATGAAGGGACTTGTCTTGACCCTATGACAGGGATATCTCTCCAAGAGACCTCTGATTTTATTTGCTTTCAGCTGAGTAAGGATATGGTTGGTGGGGTCAGGGGTGGTCCTAAATAAGGTCCTTTCTCCTTAAGGAAGAAGAGAAGAAGCTTTGTGTGCTATTTGTTCATCATCCTGGCTGCTTTTAGATGACTTGAGAAAGCAAACCTCTACTCTAATCTAAGGTATTTTGACTTCAATTTTTGTCCCCAGAAATGCATCCTAAACTCTGCAGCCAGAATGATCTTTTTCTCAGATAAATCTCTCTGTGCTTTGCTTTGGATATTTTCTATTGACTTGTCTTTGGATTCACTAATCCTCCATTCAGCTGTGTCCACTTTCTTTAACATATTAATTATAACTATTTTGTTTTAAAAGATTTTATTTATTTATTTGACATAGAAAGAGAGAGAGAGAGAGAGAGAGCACAAGCAGGGGTAGTAGGAGAGAGAGATGGGGTTTGATCCCAGGACTCTGAGATCATGACCTGAGCCAAAGGTAAACACTTCACCAACTGAGCCACCCAGGCACCCCTAATCATAGCTATTTTAAAGTGTTCTAACTTATTTCTATTATTCATTTTTTTTCTCTTATCAATTGCATCTTCTTATATCTTTGCATATCTAGGAATTTTCATTAACTTATTTCTATTATTCATTTTTTTTCTCTTATCAATTGCATCTTCTTATCTCTTTGCATATCTAGGAATTAATCATAGCTATTTTAAAGTGTTCTAACTTATTTCTATTATTCATTTTTTTCTCTTATCAATTGCATCTTCTTATCTCTTTGCATATCTAGGAATTTTTCATTAAGTGTTGGTCATCATGTATAATAGAATCATAGAGGTTTTGGGTGATATTCTCAACCAGCAAGGGTTCCTTCTTTGTTAGGTGGAGAGGGTAAAAAGACTACTACCTCAATCCAATCAGAGATTGGGCTGAGTTGGAAATGGATTACAGTTTTAGTAAGACTCATCTTATCTGTAGTTTGTCCTTGTTCTTTGGGTAAAATCTTTCTGAAGTTCTGATTTACAGCCTGCTGGCACTCTCTCCTCAGCCCTGAAAGTTCCTCCCCCTTTAAAGGATGTGTTACAGGATCAGGAAATTATGGCTCACAGGTCACATCTTGTCCACTGCCTGGTTTTGTATGGCCCACAAGCAAAAATGGTTTCTACAGATGAAAATTTGCAATCTGTTTGGTGATGGAGAATATTAACTCTGAATCCCTATTAAGTGAAATGTTATCTTATCCAAAAGAATTATGTTCTTCTTATAAGTAGACCTGTATTACAAGAAAACAATTCATCTTAAATTATTTTTAAGGCAATTTGAATTTAGTCAAAAAATTTGTGGAAATCTGTTTTCTCTTTTGTTATGTAAGTACCTTTACAATGTCCTCTTAGTCTTCAAGGCACATATATAAATATTTACCATAAAATAAATACATATTGGGACATCTGGGGGGCTCAGTTGGTTAGGCATCCGACTTTTGATTTTTGGCTCTGGTCATGATCTCAGGGCATGGAATTGGGCCCTGCATTGGGCTTTATGATCTTGGGGAGTTTGCTTGGGGTTCTCTCTCCTTCTTTCCTTTGGCCCCTCCCCCCACTTCCACTTTCTCTCTCTCAAATAAATAAATAAATCTTTAAAAAATAAATATATATTATTTATAACAATAATTATTATTATATAAAATGTTTACATAAGAAGTTTGCTGACCTCTGATGTATGAATTAGAGTTTGATCAGAGCAGCAGAGCCAACATGAATGACATGGAATGATGATTATATGGATTAGACCTTATGCAGTTGTGGGAGCTGGTAGGGGAGCCTATGGAAGGCTGCTGTGTCTGTGTCTAGTGGTGGGCCTGAACTTGCTCTAGATCAGCAGAGTACTGTTGCCTCAATCTGCTTTCCAAATCTCAAATTTATCTTGTGACCACCCATAATCTGGTACAAAACAAGGAAAAGAATTCTGGGAAAGGACTTCCAATTTAGTTAAATTAACACAGTTAACACCACTGATATTTCAAGTGTAGATCTCTATCTTTCCCCTCTGAGTATGTTCAAAATTTGGCAAGGATCCTAAAAAAGACTGACATGTTTGTCACAGCCCCCCTCCCTCTGATGATGGGGGGCGTGGAACTTTGTTCATTTTTCCAGTCCTGGTGCCCAGTCTCTAGTGCTGACCTAGGTCAAAACCAACTTTGCTTTCGGGCTCCTCCTATTTCCAGTCCATCAGCCAGCCCGTATGACCTTGAAGATTTTACTTGTTCCTTTTTCCTTTTGAAGATTCCTCTGGCTCAGCCATCACCAGCCTGTGCCCTGAATTGACAAGGGTCTTCAAGGAAGAACAGTGCCAACGTTCATGGGCTCACCTACGAAAGGCTTTTCCTTCCTTGGACTTTAGTTTATCTAGACTTCATTGCTTCCATAGTACTCTTAGATCTTTAAAAAAAAATTTAATAAAAGATCTTGAATTTTTTCCCCCAATTTATCCTTTTCCTCCTAGTCATTGCAGCAGGAACATTGGCCTGCTACAACCTTTCATATCCTGCCTGAATACAGAAGTCTCTCTCAGGTAAATCCCATGAGGCCTCTTTCCATTTCAACTGTACTTTCCCATTGGCCTCCGGATAAAATCCTATCTCTGCACATATTGCTCTCCATGCTCTCTACTTACCTATTCAGTCTCACCACCTGGACTTACTCTGTTAACTGACTCTGGCAACACCTTGTTGCCTGCACTTTTCCAAACGCTTACTCTCTCAGGCCTGGGTGCTTTTACCCATTAGTGTCTACCAGAAATGTCCTTACATGATTTTTCCCTTAACAAACGTCAGTTAATCCTTCAAATTCCAACTCAAATGCCAAATTCTCTTTAATAGGCTTGGGTGCCCTTTTTCCTGTGCTCTGTATTGCTGTGTGCTTCTGTGAATGTGGATTTATGGTCTCCCTTTCCAGCTGAGAGCTCTGATAAGAAGGGTTGGGCCTTGTTCATCCTTGCGTCCCCAGCACCCAGGGCCTCACCTGACATCCAGTAGACATCTACACTGCGCAAAGAGAGACTGAAAGCAGAAGGCGAGAAGGAGGAAAAGGAGACAGAAAGAATTAGATAAAGAACAAAAAAGACAAACAGAAAGAGAGAGAAAATGATGGAGGCCCATCTTTGAAGGGTATTCTGCCTGAACCCAGAGATCACTATGATTAAGAGTCATTCCAACCCCAAACCTGCCATGGGAAGATGCTTATGCCACAGGTCCCTCTCCTCTGGAGCCAGGACTAGTTCACACTTGCTATTTGCAGGAGTCTGTTCCCAGCGCACCTTTCCGATGAGCCAATCTGCCATCATGGTCCCTATGTGCTTTATTTGGACTGACTGGGCAAGCTAGGACTTGTCCATGGGCTGGAAACTTCTGCAAATAGTGTGTGGATCCCAGAATGGAAGGGCGATGGCTTGCTGGGGAGGTGGGGCCTGGCAGGAGTTCGTGAGCTCTCTCTGGAGGAAGGCAGCCCAGGGTCTGCCAGCCTCACAGAAGTAGACCAAATGGGCTTTGATCTCCCCTATCCTCTTAGACCTCATACACAGGCTCCGGGAATTACGGGGTGCACACAATGTCCCCAGGCTCTGTCTAACTTTTCAGAGCCCTTTCTATTTAATACCTTAGCAGGTGCATAAGCAGCCCTGGAAAAGCAAAAAGAGTAAACAAAACTAACCTCCTGGAGGCTAAGGCTCCCTCATCCCACTGTGAGGCTTCAGGGTACCCAAGGTTTATTCACAGGATTGATCTACTTTGTCTTCATGTTGGTGAGAGTGCCTGACCAAATTCCAACCCTCGTTCCTGGGACCTGAGTCCCCAGAGCAGGTGGTGGTTGCTCACCTGTCCCTGGGCCGGACCACCAATGGGCAATTCACATTAGCCTCAGATGGATGGTTGTCACTACCCTGGAGGGTATGAGTTAATGATGTTCATTGAAATTAACTGGAATTGATGGCTGCTCAGCCCTTCTCTCACTCTGGGCTGGAGCATGGCTGAGGACCCTCTGAGATACCGCTGGGTGAGGTCAGGTTTTCCTGGAGCATAGAAAGGGCCGGGCCATCTCAAGAGGGCTGTAGGGTCCCCTTTACTCCACACACCTCCTCATGGGCTCAAGGGCTTTTGCTATCTGGAGTAAGACTTCCTTCCCCCAATGGCCATGCCAGAGAGGGAGGGATAGGTTAACTCAGGGCAGCCACAAGCCCAAGGATGGCAGACAAGCAGCACCTGTGATGGCATTGTCCCTGGAGGGCTCAGGGCAGACATCCCGAATCGATGCCCGCACTCTTGCTTGCTGTGCTAACCTCGGGCCTCAGTCCGCAAACGAGCACTCCAGGTAGCCCTACCAATCAATCACGGTTGGCAGCAGAAATGAAATCCATTTGCCATCCTTACATTAATCTTTTATCAGAGATTAATTTGTCCAATTGGTTAGGGATTTCCCACAACAATAAAGCTTTGCCTAGTGGAGGCCGGGTCCCTGAGGGAATAGGGAGGATTTTCATCATCTTGATGGGTCATTGAGGGAATGATCAAGAAGCCTGGAAACTTAGAGGCTCAGATGATGGAAGTGGTCACTGAGAGCCCTGTCCGAGATGCCCCTTCAGGCTTGGGAGGCCCTCACATTTGCCTCGTTCTGTGGTATCTTGCTGGTTGAAGAATTTTGCCTTTACCCCGTCACAGCACAGATACGGTTCTGGCAATATCTCCCATTTGTACATCTTATTCTCAGACTCTTGGGTTTTCTGTTTTATTACATAAGCATCAATTACTAGATATTTATATCTCTTGAAATTTCAGGGCATTGTCCTGAGACGTGGGGAGGACCCATGCCCCTCTGCAGCCTTCTGACCCCAAATGATAAGGTCTAAGGGTATTGGGACTTGACTGTGGGAAGGTGACCAAGCAGGATGAGTCAGGGTGGGCAGGAGTACAGCTGTGCATGTGCGCGAGTGTGTGCAACTGCATGCCTGTGTGCATGTGTGTGTGCTGGGGAGTCAGCCCACCGTGGGGCCTCAGCTGTGTCAGAGCGTGTCTGGAAGGTTAGTTGAGGTTTGGTTTTGTTTTGTTTTTTAATATTTTATTTAGTCATCTGAGAGAGAGAGAGAGAGCAGAGAGCACAAGTGGGGGGAGCAGCAGAGGGAGAGGGAGAAGCAGACTCCAAACAGGGAGTCCGCCACGGGGCTCGATCCTAGGGCCCCAAGATCATGACCCAAGACAAAGGCAGATGCCCAACTGACTGAGCCACCCAGGAGTCCTGATTAGTTGAGGTTTTTATGAGGGACTGAGGAGCATCTAGGGAAGAAGAAGGCAGGCGGGAGTCAGTCTAAGGAGCAAAACCTCTGTCCTTAGAGGGGCTGCCACTTGGATTTGTCCCCAGCTCAGCGTCCTACGGACATATGTAAAACTCAGGTTCAGATGAAAGGAGACTTTTCAGCGGATACCTTGAAAGATTTTAGGTACAGGAGCAGCCTCGCTGTGGCCCCAGGTGGCGGAGCCTCCATCAAGGCCCAGAAGGCCATGTGGCCTCAGCCCTCAGGTTCCAGACGCTAGAGCCCCATTCTGGGGTCTTCAGGATTCCAGAACTTTCTTGCTGTGGTGGCTGCACTGTGGTCCTGGGGTGTCTGGAGCTGGCCGAGGCCTCAGCAGCCGACAGCCTCAGACAAGAGGGCTTGAAGGGGAGGAGAGCAGCCGCTGCTAAGTGGCCAGTGGCGGACACGTCCACGGCAGGGGAGAGGTGGCTGAGAGCTCCTGAAGATCAGCAGGGGTCGGATTCCCTTATCACAGAGCAGGGCTGATTGGTTCAGCGTCTTCCTCCTGCAATGGACTGTGCCCTCTTTGAGTCTAGGGACTGCACTTGGCCCCGGACCTTGCATAAATACTTCTCGAATCAACAAATGAGCGTTGTGCGGTATAGTAATGTTTATAAATATTCTCCCAGGGAAACTTTGCATCCTGCCCACCCTGGGAATAAAACGTGTCCCTCCCCATTTCTAGAGACAGTCTGGGAAAAGGAAAAGAATTCAGACTTTGGAGCCAGTAGAGCTGAGTTGGCAGTTATTACCTGTGTGCTTGGGGGCGGGTCATTCAGCCTCTTGGAGTAAGAAGGGTGAAGTATTTAGCCCCAAGAACCTGGTGCCCCTGGATTGTGGTTGATGGCAGGGAAGGTTGATGGCAGGTTGATCACCGAGACAGCTGGTTGGGCTCGGGCATGGATCTGAACACTGGGTCTTTCCGATCTGGATTCAGTGTCACTGCACCCACGGCACCAGCTTCGGTGGGACTCTCAGTGGGCAGACTGGTTGGCAGAAGCAGCCAGATGTGGAGACAAGTGTGGTGCCTCGGGTGAAGAGGTCTGGGGCCGGCAGGGGTGGGGACACCCATGCTCTGTCTCCGCCTGGCGGGGGCCTGGTCCCGGCAGATGTGCTGTAGCCCAGCACCAGCCCCAAGGCCCCAGGGTGTTTGGAGCTCCAGGATCGGCTCCCAGCCCCTTGAACCTGGCACAATGGGCCCACCACTCTGGGGCTCAGGGACACAGAAAGGTCACACGGGAGGTTTGAGGCCCAGCTGGAGGTGGCTGGTTGGTTTTTCCTGGGGAGTTTTCAAAAGCTTCGGTGGCGGGATCCCTGGGTGGCTCAGCAGTTGAGAGCCTGCCTTTGGCCCAGGGCGTGATCCTAGAATCCCGGGATCCAGTCCCACATCGGGCTCCCTGCATGGAGCCTGCTTCTCCCTCTGCCTGTGTCTCTGCTCTGCTTCTCTCTCTGTGTGTCTTTCACATGTAAGAAAAAAAAAAAAAAAAAGCTTCGGTGGCATCAGTTGTTCCAAATGAAGACTCTGCAGGCAGCCAAGGGGGGCCACTCACTATTGGCCAGGAGCACACACCCGCTCCTGAATCGAGGTCCCGCAGCATCTCCGTGAGTAGCCTGGGCTTTGGTGGGTTTTCCCTCAATAAGTGAGAATCATTTATATCTTTGAAAGATATTCTTGCAAAAATAACAGGGACATAGTTGAATAATTCAATTAACAAGGTTTGGCTGACGGTGGACCTGCCTCACTTCTTCCACCCTGATGCGCTATTCTCAAGAGAGCCCTGGCTCTGGCTTCTTCTGTTCATTTCTCCCGGCAATACACGATTGTACTTAAGTTTCTTGATTTTCCAGCTTCAACATAATCGATGGACTTGTTATTTCAATATTAGGATTTAGTCCTTTTACACACACACACTTCTATTCCTCCCTTCTCTCAATCTGCTTAGATCACAAGATTTGATTAAATAAATATTCAGTGTTTACAATAGTATGACTACAAGTATAACTGACAATTAAGCAGCCTATTGTTCCATGATTACATTTCCATTCTTTAACAACTTATAGCTTATTGTTTTCTGGGAGGGTGGGGTAGGGGGGTAATTGCCTCATTTTTTATTTGCTTTAGCTTCCCATCTCTATCACTAGATCTCCCCATTCTCTTTCCCCAGCACAGCTGGGAACTGCCAGCTTCACATCTTCTTGGGGACGCCTGCTCTGAAATCTTCCGTCCCTCCTGGTGTCTCTCCAGGCCTTCTGCACACCTGTGGCTGTCGTCCTACGGCCTTCCTTCATGCCATTCTCATTCTCATCATGAATTAGCCTGTGTTCCGGGTCTGATTTCTTCCTCTTCCTTAGTATTTTCCCCTGTGAGTCATGATGTCCTGTGGCTTCCTGAGAAAGGTGCATGATTCTGAGACCTTGAATGTTTGTTGAAATGTCTGAAAATGTCTTTCCAGCACGGGAATAATCATTTGACTATTTATAATTATTTGATTTGTTACATGACTATTTGTTTTTTTTTTTTTTAAGATTTTATTTATTAATGAGACACACAGGCAGAGGGAGAAGCAGGCTTCATGCAGGGAGCCCAACAGACTCGATCCCGGGACTCCAGGATCATGCCCTGGGCTGAAGGCAGGCACTAAACTGCTGAGCCACCCAGGGATTCCCCTGTTACATGACTATTTGACATCATTTTTCCTCATCTCTGATGGCACTGCACCACTGTCTTCTAACTTACTGTGAGAAGTTTCTGGCTGGAGGTCCGATGCCATTCTCATTCCTCACCATTTGGAGGTGACTTTTATTTATTTCTCTCTGGACACTTCTGCCCCAGTGTTCTGAAACGTCATGATTACATGACTCAACAACATTTGCTTGTCACTCTGGGGCTGCACACTAGGATAGTTTTTCCACCTCCCACAGTTCTGCATGGGCTCCTGGGGAAGGATCCAGAGCAGCCGTTCCCTCCTCTTCCATTTTGGCCAAGTCCCAGATGAAGTGTTGGATTGTCTATGCCTCTACAAGGGAGCTCGAGGGTCCATCCAAGTAGGCTAATCTCATCAAGTCCTTTTCATTTCCCCTTGCCAGCAATTGGTTCAGGGATGGGCATGTCACTTACTTCCACCCAACGTGACCTGAGGGAGATCTGCTGGGAAAGCACCCCTCACTGAATTAGGGGATGCCTGGAAGAAATAGCCCTTCTTCCTGTCTGATCACGATGCCAGCTGCCATCTTGTGACCATGAAGGGAGGTGCCTTGTCTTCAAGGAGAGAGGTACAAGCTGAGAAGGAGAACACTTGTATCCTTCATGATACAATAGAAGCACTGCATTAACCCATCACAGCCACCCTACCTGGGAGCCCCTTGTTAGATGAGGTGATAGCTTTTCCCTGTTGTCTAGGTCCACTAATTTATTCCTTGCACCTGGATGCTTCCTAACTGACAAGGTGAATGTTGTTGGTATGAATAAATTATAGTCCCAGCCTCCAGGGCCCGGATATATGCTTAAATCATGGAGCTAGTCACAAGGGTTCAAGCCAGGTGCAGGTTTGGTCCTGGAGTAAGATGTCAATCAGAGCCAGACAAGGGACACACATGTAAGGTGGTGATGTCTCGTGGTTAGGGCTCCATGCTCTGGAATCCCGGCTTTCATACTTGCTCACTTGGTGAACTTGGTGAGCTACTTCACCATACATCAAAGCCTGGCTTCCTCCTCTGTAAAAGGAAAGTAATCACAGTATCTGATGTTGAGATTATCAAATGAGATAACGCGTAAAACCTCAGGACTTTGCCTGCACAGAGCGAGTGCTCATGACCGCCAGAGGGTGGACCCCCTGAATGCTGAGCCAGGGCCTCTTTATATCCTCTGCATAAGGGATGCCGAGGGCCCGAGCCAGGAGTGCCTGAGCTGGGCTGCTGCTGAGACCAAGGCCGAGTGGATGCCAGCCATGGAGAAAACATTCTCCCAAAGACAGTGGGGAGGAGACTCACAACAATTTGAAACATCACCAATCCATGGAAGTCACACGTTTGAAGATTTAAAGAAAATACACTAGATCAGCGGTTCTCAAACTTAAGCATGCACTGGGATCATTTGGTGACTTGTTAATCACAGTTTGCTGGGTCCCACCCTAGAGTTTCTGATTCAGTAGGTCTGGGGGAGCTTATGCATTTGCATTTCTTGGAAGTTCCTAGGTGATGCCAATCCCTCTGGTCTGGGTAGCAGAGTTGGAGAACCATTGTGTGAGACGAGGTGAGGAAAGAGTAAGACCATGAGGGAAAATCATTTGCAGTTAATGTCTTTTTAAATTTTAAATCTTACTTTATTAAAATTATGTTACTATAGAAAAATGCAAACATCCACAAAAGTAGAGAGATGGATAACAAGTCCTCATGCGCCCATCACTCAGCTTCAACATACACCAACTCATGTCCCGTCTTGTGTCTGTGGATGCCTTCTGAATGTGCCCCTCCTCCCCATGGCCAAGAGCACAGGACCCAGCCCCATCTCAGCCTGGCTCCCAGTGCTCATCTTTGGGGTCCAGCAGCATGGAGACATGACCAAGTGAGGCTGTTTTTGAAGAGCTGGAACAGGCATCTCTTGACAGCCCTCTGTCACCCTCAGACATCCACCCCCACCATGGGTAGGCAGCCACAGCAGTGCCATGCTATCTGTAGCCAGCTGCTCAACTGGATGGCCATGGGCTCAGGTAGCTGTGACCACCAGTCTTGGGCTCTGAGGACTAGCTCTCCTCCAAACAAGCCAATGCCCTGCCACTCCACCATTCAATCACATACAGTGTTCCTGGTTCTGGTGGGTGCTGGGGAGACTGCAAACAACAAGGCCCACTCCAGCTGGGCGACTTGGCCCATAGACCAGTGATTGTAAGACAGCAGCCGAGTGCTTGGGTAGAAGCTTCTGCAGAGAGTGTCATGGGAGCTCGGTGGGGAGCATGCTCCAACTCCAGCTCAGAGCGGGAGGCAGGAGGTCTAGGGAAGCCTTCCTGACTTGCTGATGCTGGCCCTTGTCTTCAGGGCCGAGGAACAGAAGGCCCTGGCCACCCTTGTTCATGGGCCATGCATCTCTTGCTGTGAGAGTCATCCAGCCTCTTCTCAGCTCATGGTTCCTGCCTGCATTCTCCTTATCAAGTGGCCAGGGCACCACTGTCCTTCCCCCTCTCCACGGAGCCTGTGCCCGGCTGCAGCCCCTTTTGTGAGACACTGTGTAGATGAGGCATGAGGGGTGGCACTGTGGAGGTTAGGGGCATGTTCTGGACTCTTGACAGGCGCAAGGGTTGAAGGTCAGCTGCTCTGGAGTTAAGCAGTTTTGCAGCTCTCTAATCTCTACTAAGTTTCCTCACTTATTAATCAGAGCTATCCGGCGGTGAACTGCGCTCCTCCTGGCTGGCATGTGGGGGTGGGGGGGCGTCCTGGCATTGGCTGCTCGGTGTGTGCGTGATAGGCATGGGGTGGGGCCTGCACTTCTGCACATTTAGGGATGGGGTTGATGCCTGGAGGGCTGTGCAGTCAGGGAAGGGGTTTTTCCTCTCTGGGTCGGGGTCAGAGACAGACCCAGAGGGCCTTGACCTCTTCAAGGGGTCCTGGTAGACTGGTCTGCACAGAGCTCTCAACTGATGATTTACAAATGTCCTCTTTCAAAGAACGTCTGAGTTTCCCAACATTCTTATTACACCAGAGCCCTTGTTCCAGATCTCTCTTCCCATGACTAAACACAACCCAGCGATTTATCATCATCTTTATATTTAATTAAATTGCTGTTCCCCGTTTAGTATTTTCAATTAAGCTCCCAAAACCAGATCTTACTTATAGATCTAAGTTTTACATTGCAGGTTCTTTCAAAGGCTTTGTCATGGGAGCTTTTTTTTTTTTATTACTATTAATCCCCTATAATAAATAACATCAACTCCAATAATGCTACACTGGTTGCTTTCTCCTGACTCCCGTCTCCTTCCACATTTGTTATTGACTCAATTTATGTTCCTTTAAATCTGTTTCAGTCTGGGTGGCAATTCTCTCATTTACTGACTGATCAATTTGAATTTGTTTTATAAGATTCCATTAATTACCGTGTCCAATTCTCTCGCAGTGTCTGGAAGCAGGGCATCCCTTCAATCCTTTAGAATTCCCTCCAGTCCCTCCGGCTGCATATTTTCACAGGAATGATATCTTCGAGTTAGGACTGGTGGGCCCTCAGATGCTTACATCATCAGATATTTTCAGCTTCATTTGCAGCAAGGAGCAGGTGGCGGAGTTGGAAGTGGCCTGCTTCTCCCTGATTCCTTAGTCCTCTCTTCTGGCCTCTTCTCTGGTGAATCCCCTGAAAGCCCTGCGGGGAGTGGACACGAGGTTTGGAGAGAAGGTCTGTTTCTGAGCAGGAGCACTGGGGGACTCACGGGCCATTCCTTTTGTGAATGGCTGGGATTTCCTAGGATTGGTCCAGTCTGCCACATAGCAGCCCCCTTCTCTGGGCCAGCCTCCCTCTCCCAGAGGCTAGAGGTGCAAAGATGCCTGAGCTTTGATTAATTTCTTCCTTTTCCTTAAGCTGAACCCCTCACCTGGCACTGTCTCCAGAGCCATGTGCAGCAGCCTCCCAGCCTCCTCTGCCCTCGTCATTTGGAAAGACATTTATTCTGTGTTACCTGGTGGCCTGATCATTTTGCACCCTTTCAGTTGGTTGGTGACTTACAGGGAGCACGCGAGGCTGCGCGCCTAAATCTCTTCAATACTCAGGTGCAAGAGGAGGGATGTACGTGACAACTTCGGGGTGTGCGTTAGGTGAGCACCACATTCCAGAGTATTACCCACAGACTTACTGAAGAGCAGCCTGGGCTGTCAAATCTGTGTCTCCTCCCTTGGCCACAGGGATCTGGAGAAGGGTTGAACTTTAGATTGGGGTTGGCTTATTGTCTGGGGCAGAGCAAGAGCTGGTCTGATAACATTCCTCTTCCTGGATGTGAGAATGGGACAGTGCAAAGCAAGTCAGTTGGTGGCTGAGTGTGAGGATTCAAACAAGTGGCCTCTGGCTAGCCAGGTGACTAACGGCAGAGTGCTGGGTGAGCCTGGGTGTCTTGCTGCGCAAGTCCCAGGGCCATCCTGATTGTGGGAACTCAGTTTCTAGCTTCCGTGAGGACCGCAGGTTGGCAGTGATTCCTGTCCCAGATGCCCCCAAACACTGCCATATCCACCCCAAATGCTACAATATCCACCCTGCTCCACACACACACACACACACACTCCTTTCTTTAGTTGGCTTGAGAGATAAATATATATATATTTATTTATATTTCTATTTTCTTGCAAAACAAAGCACCTCACCTTGAATAAGGGATGAATTTCCAAAGAACAATACACAAGAGATGATAACGCTCTGCTGAAGCCTCATTCCATGCGTCCTTGAAGAGAGCATCTTTAATAACGGCAAGGACAAAAGGCCAAGGCCATTTACAGAGAGTATATGTTCAGGCCACGAAAAGTGGCTTAAGAGAGAAGACAAAAGGAACTATGCCTGTTTCTAAAAGGGCTTGAAAAATTCTATGCAATATGAGTTAGGAAGCTTCTTTATGATGCAAGGTATTTTGAGGCAGAAACAAGTGCCCAGGAGTGAGAAAGAAAGAGACCACGGAGAATCGCTGTCCTTGTGATCATGTAGGGTTTGACTCCCATCCACTGCTCCCTGCTGGACAGGGCGCTGGTGATCATTCAGCCTCTGCTGGGATGTCTCTGGAGATGGGGATCTCTCTCCCTCCTCCCTTCCCAAAGGAGCCCCTCTAATTTGCAGTTTATGGCAATCTGTTGGTTTTCCTGACACACTTCTATTTTCCCTCCAGTAAAGAACAGCCAGGCTATTTTTTCTTTGAAGAATCACCTCTCCTCTAGTCTCAGTCCTTGTGGTTTGGGCAGGACAGACTTCACCTCTCAGCTTTAGTGGTGGGCATGTGATCCCAGGCTGGCAAATTGTCACCTTTCCCATGATGGCCATAATGACTGGTTATATGACCCAGCGTGGGCATGTGACGCAGGCTGTCCAGCAAAAGCCAGCCCTGACAGTTTTGATGATTCCAGGCTCAGGCGAGAGACATTCACTCTTTTGGTTGTGAAACTGATGGGACCTAAGCCTGGTGCTACTAGTGACCATATTGACACCCCCGGAGGAGGATGTGCCTGGAGATGGAGTTAACATGGAGAGAGAGTGTGCAAAGATGGGATGCCTGAAACCTACCTCTGGGCTCACATGTAACGTGACAAACAAACCTCCCATCTAGCTTAAGCCAATTTGTGTTTGGTTTCTGAGTCCCAAATGATCTAGGAAGCATTGAATTATTAAAATTGTATTACCTTTTTGTTTATTGGAGTGACTTCCCTACAACCCTCCCCCCCTTTTAAATCTTTGTTCTGCCCCCTGGATCACAGAGAAAACATTCATTTCCTCTTTCATAGGCTAGCCCTCACTTAAAGCTGGCATCGCTTGGCTGCATCTTTACTTCCAGATTATAAACCTCGCCAATCCTTGCACCAGTTCCCCTTGTGACAACATTTCCAATCTTCTCACTATGCAGGTTACCTTCTTCTAGGCAAACTCTCACTTCCCGAGGGTCCTCTTAAAGGTGGCTCCCACATCTAAACTGGGGACTCCGATCAGACTGGACTTCATGGGCTTTCCTTACTGGGATGGACTCTCTATTTGCAGTAATTCAGTTTCAGCCTCCAGAGTCTCAGTGCCTGGGGTGAACTCCTGATGCAGTTGAGGTCATGGTTACATAGAATTGTTTTCACAGCAGTTGAGGGGAAGCCAGACCTCATCCCTTCTTCACTTCAGCACTAGTTAGCACCTCGGCTGTCACACAAATGGAACTCAGGCTTCCCAGATTTGGTAGCTGTCTGACCCTGAGAGAGCTGCTTAACTACCTAGGATCCTGCTTCTTCTAGGTGTGGCATGGGCAGCTTGTTAGAACTGCCAAGTCTTCAGCTCCATCCCAGACCTATGGATCCAAATCTGCATCTTAACAAATCCCCTGATGAACTGCATGCCTATTAAAGTATGAGAAGTGCTCTCCTAGGATGAGTGCTTTTTGCACCTGTGCAGTCAATTTCTTAAAAAAATAAAAGCTTTATTGAGATATGCCACGTACCACATAATTCATCTATTTAAGTATACAAATCAATGTCTTTTGTTTATTCACAGTGTTGTGCAACCATTGTCACATTCTAATTTTAGAGAGTTTTTGTTTCCCTTAAGAAGAAAACCCATACCTATTAACAGTCAATTTCCATACCCCTCCTACTCCTAGCCCCCTGCCCTAAGTAACCACTAATCTACCTTCTGTCTATGGATTTTCTCCTTCTGGACATTTCATATAAATGGAATTACACAACATGTGATCTTTTGTGTCTGGCTTCTTTCACTTAGCATAATGTTTTCAAAATTTGTTATATGTTAGCATACCAGCACTTCATTCCTCTTTATTAGCCAATGATATTCCATTGTCTGGATGTACCATATTTTGTGTACCCATTCATCTGTTGACAGTCATTTGAGTTGTTCCCTACTTTTTAGCTATTAAGACCAGTGCCGCTACGAACACTCGTGCACAGGTCTTTGTGTGAATGCATGTTTGCATTTCCCTTGGCTGTATACCTAGCAGGAGAATTGCTAGGTCATATGGTAACTCCACATTTAATTTTTTAGGAAGTGCCTAACTGTTTTCCAAAGTGGCTGCATCATTTTACATTCCCACCAGCAAGGCATGAAAGTTCTAATTTTTTCAATTCCTCACAGGCACAAATTGTCTGTCTTTATTATCCGTCCAAGTGGGTGTGACATAGGGGGAGGAGCAAGATGGCGGAAGAGTAGGGTCCCCAAATCACCTGTCTCCACCAAACTACCTAGAAAACCTTCAAATTATCCTGAAAATCTATGAATTCGGCCTGAGATTTAAAGAGAGACCAGCTGGAATGCAACAGGGAGAAGAGTTCGCACTTCTATCAAGGTAGGAAGACGGGGAAAAAGAAATAAAGAAACAAAGGCCTCCAAGGGGGAGGGGCCCCGCGAGGAGCCGGGCTGAGGCCGGGGCGAGTGTCCCCAGGACAGGAGAGCCCCGTCCCGGAGACGCAGGAGCTGCACCGACCTTCCCGGGCGGAAAGGGGCTCGCGGGGAGTTGGAGCAGGACCCAGGAGGGCGGGGATGCCCTCGGGCTCCCTGGGACAGTAACAGACACCTGCGCCCCGGGAGAGTGCGCCGAGCTCCCTAAGGGCTGCAGCGCGGGCGGCGGGACCCGGTGGGACCGGGCAGCCAGGAGGGGCTCGGGCGGCGGCTCCGCGGAGGGGGCTGCGCGGCCCCGGGAGCAGCTCGGGGTGGGGCTCGGGCAGAGGAAGAGGCTCCGTGCGGAGGGGGCTGCGCGGTTCCAGGAGCAGCTCGGAGGGGCTCGGGCGGCGGCTCCGCGGAGGGGGCTGCGCGGCCCGGGAGCGCGAATCCAACAGCGCAGGCTCCGGAGCACAGGGCGCCGGGACACAGCCCAGGATCCGGCCTCCCCCGGGACAGGCAGAGGCCGGGAGGGCCCAGGACACCGAGGACGCTCCTGCCCCAGCTGAGCAGATCAGCGGCCCCGCCCGGAGCCTCCAGGCCCTGCAGACGGAGTTCCTGCCGGAGCTGAATCCAGGGCTCCAGAGCTGCCCCGCCACTGGGGCTGTTCCTCCTGCGGCCTCACGGGGTAAACAACCCCCACTGAGCCCTGCACCAGGCAGGGGCACAGCAGCTCCCCCAACTGCTCACACCTGAAAATCAGCACAACAGGACCCTCCCCCAGAAGACCAGCTAGACTGACAACTTCCAGGAGAAGCCAAGGGACTTAAAGAACACAGAATCAGAAGATACTCCCCGGTGGTTCTTTTTTTTTTGTTTGTTTGTTTTTGTTTTTGTTTTGTTTTGCTTTTTGATTTGTTTCCTTCCCCCACCCCCTTTTTTTCTCCTTTCTTTTTCTTTCTCTTTTTCTTCTTTTTTTTCGTTTTTTTTTCTTTTTCTTCCCCTTTTTTTCTCTTTCTCTTTTCTTTCCTTCTTTCTCTCCTCTCTTTTTCTCTTTTTCCCAATACAACTTGCTTTTGGCCACTCTGCACTGAGCAAAATGACTAGAAGGAAAACCTCACCTCAAAAGAAAGAATCAGAAACAGTCCTCTCTCCCACAGAGTTACAAAATCTGGATTACAATTCAATGTCAGAAAGCCAATTCAGAAGCACTATTATACAGCTACTGGTAGCTCTAGAAAAAAGTATAAAGGACTCAAGAGACTTCATGACTGCAGAATTTAGAGCTAATCAGGCAGAAATTAAAAATCAATTGAATGAGATGCAATCCAAACTAGAAGTCCTAACGACGAGGGTTAACGAGGTGGAAGAACGAGTGAGTGACCTAGAAGACAAGTTGATAGCAAAGAGGGAAACTGAGGAAAAAAGAGACAAACAATTAAAAGACCATGAAGATAGATTAAGGGAAATAAACGACAGCCTGAGGAAGAAAAACCTACGTTTAATTGGGGTTCCCGAGGGCGCCGAAAGGGACAGAGGGCCAGAATATGTATTTGAACAAATTCTAGCTGAAAACTTTCCTAATCTGGGAAGGGAAACAGGCATTCAGATCCAGGAAATAGAGAGATCCCCCCCTAAAATCAATAAAAACCGTTCAACACCTCGACATTTAATTGTGAAGCTTGCAAATTCCAAAGATAAGGAGAAGATCCTTAAAGCAGCAAGAGACAAGAAATCCCTGACTTTTATGGGGAGGAGCATTAGGGTAACAGCAGACCTCTCCACAGAGACCTGGCAGGCCAGAAAGGGCTGGCAGGATATATTCAGGGTCCTAAATGAGAAGAACATGCAACCAAGAATACTTTATCCAGCAAGGCTCTCATTCAAAATGGAAGGAGAGATAAAGAGCTTCCAAGACAGGCAGCAACTAAAAGAATATGTGACCTCCAAACCAGCTCTGCAAGAAATTTTAAGGGGGACTCTTAAAATTCCCCTTTAAGAAGAAGTTCAGTGGAACAGTCCACAAAAACAAAGACTGAATAGATATCATGATGACACTAAACTCATATCTCTCAATAGTAACTCTGAATGTGAACGGGCTTAATGACCCCATCAAAAGGCGCAGGGTTTCAGACTGGATA
This sequence comes from Canis lupus baileyi, assembly GCF_048164855.1. NCBI lineage: Eukaryota > Metazoa > Chordata > Mammalia > Carnivora > Canidae > Canis > Canis lupus. Next base: position 21,150,922 of record NC_132859.1, on the reverse strand, counting down.
AAAAAGCAGGACCCATCTATTTGCTGTCTACAAGAGACTCATTTTAGACAGAAGGACACCTACAGCCTGAAAATAAAAGGTTGGAGAACCATTTACCATTCGAATGGTCCTCAAAAGAAAGCAGGGGTAGCCATCCTTATATCAGATAAACTAAAATTTACCCCAAAGACTGTAGTGAGAGATGAAGAGGGACACTATATCATACTTAAAGGATCTATTCAACAAGAGGACTTAACAATCCTCAATATATATGCTCCGAATGTGGGAGCTGCCAAATATATAAATCAATTATTAACCAAAGTGAAGAAATACTTAGATAATAATACACTTATACTTGGTGACTTCAATCTAGCTCTTTCTATACTCGATAGGTCTTCTAAGCAAAACATCTCCAAAGAAACGAGAGCTTTAAATGATACACTGGACCAGATGGATTTCACAGAAATCTACAGAACTTTACATCCAAACTCAACTGAATACACATTCTTCTCAAGCGCACATGGAACTTTCTCCAGAATAGACCACATATTGGGTCACAAATCGGGTCTGAACCGATACCAAAAGATTGGGATTGTCCCCTGCATATTCTCGGACCATAATGCCTTGAAATTAGAACTAAATCACAACAAGAAGTTTGGAAGGACCTCAAACACATGGAGGTTAAGGACCATCCTGCTAAAAGATAAAAGGGTCAACCAGGAAATTAAGGAAGAATTAAAAAGATTCATGGAAACTAATGAGAATGAAGATACAACCGTTCAAAATCTTTGGGATGCAGCAAAAGCAGTCCTAAGGGGGAAATACATCGCAATACAAGCATCCATTCAAAAACTGGAAAGAACTCAAATACAAAAGCTAACCTTACACATAAAGGAGCTAGAGAAAACACAGCAAATAGATCCTACACCCAAGAGAAGAAGGGAGTTAATAAAGATTCGAGCAGAACTCAACGAAATCGAGACCAGAAGAACTGTGGAACAGATCAACAGAACCAGGAGTTGGTTCTTTGAAAGAATTAATAAGATAGATAAACCATTAGCCAGCCTTATTAAAAAGAAGAGAGAGAAGACTCAAATTAATAAAATCATGAATGAGAAAGGAGAGATCACTACCAACACCAAGGAAATACAAACGATTTTAAAAACATATTATGAACAGCTATACGCCAATAAATTAAGCAATCTAGAAGAAATGGACGCATTCCTGGAAAGCCACAAACTACCAAAACTGGAACAGGAAGAAATAGAAAACCTGAACAGGCCAATAACCAGGGAGGAAATTGAAGCAGTCATCAAAAACCTCCCAAGACACAAGAGTCCAGGGCCAGATGGCTTCCCAGGAGAATTTTATCAAACGTTTAAAGAAGAAATCATACCTATTCTCCTAAAGCTGTTTGGAAAGATAGAAAGAGATGGAGTACTTCCAAATTCGTTCTATGAAGCCAGCATCACCTTAATTCCAAAGCCAGACAAAGACCCCGCCAAAAAGGAGAATTACAGACCAATATCCCTGATGAACATGGATGCAAAAATTCTCAACAAGATACTGGCCAATAGGATCCAACAGTACATTAAGAAAATTATTCACCATGACCAAGTAGGATTTATCCCTGGGACACAAGGCTGGTTCAACACCCGTAAAACAATCAATGTGATTCATCATATCAGCAAGAGAAAAACCAAGAACCATATGATCCTCTCATTGGATGCAGAGAAAGCATTTGACAAAATACAGCATCCATTCCTGATCAAAACTCTTCAGAGTGTAGGGATAGAGGGAACATTCCTCGACATCTTAAAAGCCATCTACGAAAAGCCCACAGCAAATATCATTCTCAATGGGGAAGCACTGGGAGCCTTTCCCCTAAGATCAGGAACAAGACAGGGATGTCCACTCTCACCACTGCTATTCAACATAGTACTGGAAGTCCTAGCCTCAGCAATCAGACAACAAAAAGACATTAAAGGCATTCAAATTGGCAAAGAAGAAGTCAAACTCTCCCTCTTCGCCGATGACATGATACTGTACATAGAAAACCCAAAAGTCTCCACCCCAAGATTGCTAGAACTCATACAGCAATTCGGTAGCGTGGCAGGATACAAAATCAATGCCCAGAAGTCAGTGGCATTTCTATACACTAACAATGAGACTGAAGAAAGAGAAATTAAGGAGTCAATCCCATTTACAATTGCACCCAAAAGCATAAGATACCTAGGAATAAACCTCACCAAACATGTAAAGGATCTATACCCTCAAAACTATAGAACACTTCTGAAAGAAATTGAGGAAGACACAAAGAGATGGAAAAATATTCCATGCTCATGGATTGGCAGAATTAATATTGTGAAAATGTCAATGTTACCCAGGGCAATATACACGTTTAATGCAATCCCTATCAAAATACCATGGACTTTCTTCAGAGAGTTAGAACAAATTATTTTAAGATTTGTGTGGAATCAGAAAAGACCCCGAATAGCCAGGGGAATTTTAAAAAAGAAAACCCTATCTGGGGGCATCACAATGCCAGATTTCAGGTTGTACTACAAAGCTGTGGTCATCAAGACAGTGTGGTACTGGCACAAAAACAGACACATAGATCAGTGGAACAGAATAGAGAATCCAGAAGTGGACCCTGAACTTTATGGGCAACTAATATTCGATAAAGGAGGAAAGACTATCCATTGGAAGAAAGACAGTCTCTTCAATAAATGGTGCTGGGAAAATTGGACATCCACATGCAGAAGAATGAAACTAGACCACTCTCTTTCACCATACACAAAGATAAACTCAAAATGGATGAAAGATCTAAATGTGAGACAAGATTCCATCAAAATCCTAGAGAAGAACACAGGCAACACCCTTTTTGAACTCGGCCATAGTAACTTCTTGCAAGATACATCCACGAAGGCAAAAGAAACAAAAGCAAAAATGAACTATTGGGACTTCATCAAGATAAGAAGCTTTTGCACAGCAAAGGATACAGTCAACAAAACTCAAAGACAACCTACAGAATGGGAGAAGATATTTGCAAATGACATATCAGATAAAGGGCTAGTTTCCAAGATCTATAAAGAACTTATTAAACTCAACACCAAAGAAACAAACAATCCAATCATGAAATGGGCAAAAGACATGAACAGAAATCTCACAGAGGAAGACATAGACATGGCCAACATGCATATGAGAAAATGCTCTGCATCACTTGCCATCAGGGAAATACAAATGAAAACTACAATGAGATACCACCTCACACCAGTGAGAATGGGGAAAATTAACAAGGCAGGAAACAACAAATGTTGGAGAGGATGCGGTGAAAAGGGAACCCTCTTACACTGTTGGTGGGAATGTGAACTGGTGCAGCCACTCTGGAAAACTGTGTGGAGGTTCCTCAAAGGGTTAAAAATATACCTGCCCTACGACCCAGCAATTGCACTGTTGGGGATTTACCCCAAAGATACAGATGCAATGAAACGCCGGGACACCTGCACCCCGATGTTTCTAGCAGCAATGGCCACAATAGCCAAACTGTGGAAGGAGCCTCGGTGTCCAACGAAAGATGAATGGATAAAGAAGATGTGGTTTATGTATACAATGGAATATTACTCAGCTATTAGAAATGACAAATACCCACCATTTGCTTCAACGTGGATGGAACTGGAGGGTATTATGCTGAGTGAAGTAAGTCAGTCAGAGAAGGACAAACATTATATGTTCTCATTCATTTGGGGAATATAAATAATAGTGAAAGGGAAAATAAGGGAAGGGAGAAGAAATGTGTGGGAAATATCAGAAAGGGAGACAGAACATAAAGACTGCTAACTCTGGGAAACGAACTAGGGGTGGTAGAAGGTGAGGAGGGCGGGGGGTGGGAGTGAATGGGTGACGGGCACTGGGTGTTATTCTGTATGTTAGTAAATTGAACACCAATAAAAAAATAAATTAAAAAAAAAAAAAAAAAAAAAAAAAAAAAAGTGGGTGTGACATAGTATTTCGCTATAGTTTTGATTTGCATTTCCCTAATGGCTAGTGATTTTGAGCATCTCTTCATGTGCCTTTCGACCATTCTATATCTTCTCTGGAGAAATATCTTCAAATTCTTTGCCCCTATTTAAATTGGGTTGTCTTCTTACTATTGATTTATAGGAATTACTTATTATAGATAAAAGTTTCATATCAGATATAGGATTTGAAAACGATTTTCTCTCATTCTACGGGCTGTCTTTTTACTTTTTGATAATATCCTTTCAAGCACAAACGTTTTTAATTCTGTTGAAGTCCAATTTATCTATTTTCTATTTTATTACTCATGCTTTTGCTATCATTCCTAAGAATCTATTGCTGTCTTAGGTCATGAAGATTTACTCTGATACTTTAAGAGTTTTACAGTTCTATCTCACACATTTAAACCTGTGATCCATTTTTAATTAATTTCTGTCTATGAAATGAGGTAGGAATCCAACTTCACTCTCTTGCATGTTCAGTTGCCCCAGAACCATTTGCTAAGGAGACTGCTGTTTCCCTCATTGAATGGAGTTGGCATCCTTGTTAAACATCAATTGGCTATAAATGTAAGAGTTTATTTCTGACCTCTCAATTCTATTCCATTGATCTCTATGTCTGTCCTTATGCTGGTACTACACAGTATTGATTACTCTAGCATTGTCATAAGTTTTGAAATTGGGAAATGGAATCTTCCAACTTTGTCCTTTGTTTTCCAGATTGTTTGGACTATTCTGGATCTCTTCAATTTCTACATGAATTTAGCTACATGATTAGCTTCTCAATTTCTGGAAAACAAAAACCTGGCAGCTGGGATTTTGGTAGGAATTGTGTTGAATCTGGAGACTAACTTGGGGAATATTGCTAACTTAACAATGTTAATCTTCCCAACATTAAACATGATATGCCTTTCCATTTATTTATATCTTCCTTTATTTCTCTCAACAAGTTTTGCATTTCTTTTGTTAAATTTATACCAGTACTTATTACTTTTGATGCTATTGTAAATGGAATTGTTTTCCTAATTCTAGTTTTAGTTACTTAATTTAATTGTTCAACTTGCACAATTGAATTTGAATTGCTAGTGTATAAAAAATACATTTATTAGTTCTAATGGTGTTTAAGTGGATTCCTTAGCATTTCTTTTTTTTTCCTTAGCATTTCTATAACCAAGATCATGTCATCTGAAAATAGAATTTTACTTCTTTCTTTCCAATTGTGATACCTTTCATTTCTTTCTCTTACCCAACTGCTCTGACCAGAACCTCCAGTACACATTAAATGGAAGTGGAGAAAATGGATATCCTTATATTGTTCCTAATCTTAGGGGGAAAGTGTTTAGTTTTTCACCATTTGGTATACTGCTAGCTATGAGTTTTTCATTAATGTCCTTTAGCAGATTGAGATGTTCCCTCTGTTACTAGTTGAGCATTTTTATCATAAAAGCGTATTGATTTTTGTTACTTTTCCTGCATTTATTGAAATGATCTTATGTTTTCTGTCCATTAATTTAGGCCATTAATATGCCATATTATAGTCATTGGTTTTTAAAAAAGATTTTATTTATTTATTTATTTATTTATTTATTTATTTATTTGAGAGAGAGAGAGAAAGTACAAGCCAGGGGATGATGGAGAGGGAGAGGGAGAAGTAGACTCCTTGCTACACAGTGAGTTCAATGTGGGGCTCCATCCCAGGACCACGGGATCATAACCTGAGCTGAAGGCAGACACTTACCTGACTAAGCCACCCAGATGCCCCTACATTAATTGATTTTTGAAGGTTAAACCAACTTTGCATTCTCTGGACAAATATAATTTGCTCATGGAATTTAATTATTTTTATATGTTGCTAGCTTGGGTTTGCTAGTATTTTGTTGAGGACTTTTGTATCTAATGTTATAAAGAATATTGTTCTGTAGGATTTCTTTTTCTTGTGACATCTTTAGTTTTGATATCAGGGTAAAACTGGCTTCATAGAATGGATTGAAAAGTATTTCCTCTTTTTCTAATTTCCTAAAGTTTTGTGAAGAACTGTTTTTAACTCTTTATGGAATGTTTGGAAGAATTTATCAGTGAATCCCTCTGAGCCGAGGCCGCTTATCTTTATGGGCAAGTTTTAAATGATCGGTTTGATCTCTTTATTTGTTGTAGGCCTATTCAGATGTGCTATTTCTTCCTGAGTCAGTCACAGTAATTTGTGTCTTTCTAGGAATTTGTCCATTTCACCTGAGTTATCTAATTTGTTGATTTACAATTATTTATAGTATTCCCTTATAATCCCTTTTGTTTTTGTAAGGTCAGGAATGATGTATTCTCATTCCTGATTTTAATTATTTGAGTTTTCTCTCCTTTTTTGTTGATCCGCATAACTAAAGGTTTATCAGTTTTGTGGACCTTTTTAAAGAACCACCTTTGGTTTTGTTGATTTTCTCCTATTGTTTCTCCTATTGTTTTTCTAGTCTCTGTTTCATTAATTTCCATGATAATTCTTTATTTCTATCCTCCTGCTTGATTTGGATGTAGTTTGCACTTCTTTTTCTAGGATATGTTTTTTTAATCTGAAAGAAGAGCATAATATTTGCTCCAAAGTATGTTGTGAGGATTAAATAAAAATGTGTGCCTGGCATATAGTAGGTGTTCAATAAATTGTCAGTTTCCTTTTTTATTTATCCATCCTTGTTATTTTAGGCCCATAAATCTAGCCTGTTGATGCCTTTTTGAATTTTGATTTCATCATCAAAGGGCATTAGTCACGCTGCTCAGCTGTGTTTCATCTGCAAATCTGATAAAACATGATTTGAATACTTACATCCAAGATGTGGATGAAAACCATGAAGCAGGGCAGAAGCTGATGGTATGCCACTGCAAACTTCTTCCAGATGGACATCAATCCGTTAGTCAATGTCCTTTGGGCACTGTGGTTCAGCAATAAATCTACCCAGCTGTCCACATTTGCCCCTGCCAAATGCCCTACTAAAGCTGTGTTGTCTGTGGCACTCCCCAATTCTCTCCTCTTTACAGTGGGCTGCTGGCCTTGTCCATCTGTCATCTGTGCTCCTTCCTAGGTATGGTAGATTGAAAAATTATCCCCAATTTTTCACACCTCTCTGCATTTACACCCTTGCCATAGGCTTCTGAGTAGAGTACTCTTTACATCCTTTACTTTGATTTTGGCTGTATGAGTTGCTTTGGCCAATGGCATGTGGATGAAAGCCATAGTATATCAATTCCAAGCCTAAGTCTTAAGAGGCCTCATGTGTTTGTGCTCATCATCTTGTACCTCTGCCATGGCCCCGAGAAGAACATGCCTAAGCTAGTAGTTCTCTGGTCCAAGGAGGCTAAGAAATTTGTGGAACAAACCTAGACCTACAATCCTGTAGCATGAAGTGGAGTCTCTAGCCAACCCACAGTCTCCGGAGAATAAATGATGGTAGTTTCAAGCCAAAGGGTTTTGGGGTGGATGGTTGCACAATATTGGAGCAACACTTGATCAATATGCTAAGCAAGACCCATTAGAAGGCTATGCCTGTGGTATTTGGGAAGAGATGAGAAGAAATGGTAGAGTTACCTTAAAGCTGAGACTCTGTTCTGAACTAGTGGAAATAGTTTTGGGCTAAGGCTGGTTTACGGAGAGTTTGATCCTGGCCCCGGAAAGCCATGGGCAGCTCTCTCTTCTCTCTACCCGTAGCATAAGGGCCTCTCACTAGCACAGTGGCCTTTGCCATTTTTCTGCAGGTGGGGCATAACTGGTGGACCATGCCCATATGTGAGATGCATTTCCTCCATAAGATCCAGATTTTGACAAAATTCAGAAAGATAATTTTGGGGAAGTAAGTCACTTCAGTGATTGACAAACACCACAACTAGTGGTACTGCTGTAAAGGGCACTCACACGGGGTCATGGCTTCGATCCTGAACACGTATCTACAGGTTATTTAACTGCTTTCTTTCCCATTTAAGAAAGCAGAGGAGTGAGATTATTATTATCCACCAGAGGTCAATTAACTTGAAAGCAAGTGAAGCTTCAACCCCAGGCCCCTCACTTTCTGAGCCGTTTTCAAGAGTCCTGGCAGGGACCTTCACAGTGTGTGCATATGGTTCTGCATTTTTATGAAATTTGCAAAGGTGAGGGGTTTGAGCTATAACAGTATGGCCACTGTCCATGTCCATTCTTTCTTCTGCTCTGCCAGACTTCTTTGTGTCAAGTGGCATTGGAGTGGCCAAGGGCCTTGCTAGCATCTGCAAAAGGGGTTGATGCTGGGACGCATTTAGTTTGGGTTAGTGGGATATATTTCTGTGGTTTGCTTCACTCTCGAGGATAAGTCATTGCTGGCCCTGCTGGCCTTGGATTGGCTTCCAAGAATGCTCTTCCTGCCCATTCTGTGACCTCTCACAACACCATGACCTGAATGCAGCTCCTGAAGCATTTGGGTAATGCAGGAGGAACAAGGCTTGGAATGTACAGAGACTATGGTAGGATAGTCTTCTGATTATTAGGCACATAAAATTGTAAGCAACGGATTCAACTCTCATCAATGTCTAGTCAAAACAGAAGTTCACTTGTGCAGGAATATACTCAGTAAGGCAGGGCATACAATTATAATTGTATGATACATCCCTTTTCACTTTTTTTATGAGAATTATGTAAAATAGAATCGATTAGAATTCCTATGCTGCAGGCACAGGCCTGTGGAAGTACATCAAACTTCAAGTACAACTGTAGCAGCTCATCGATGAAAGAAACTTGACAGAAGTTTTTCTAAATTTGACAACAATCATAAAAATGCACATAACATTACCGATAATGAGGGGCAAAGCTAGAAGAAACTTCTCTAAACTATCAATAATTTAAACCAAATTTCAACCCACGATCTAGAGGAAAGAGTGAATGTCTATCTGTTCTCTCTAGAGAAAATATTATAAAATCATTTCATATGGAGATGTAATCAGAGTATACAGCCAGAAACTATAGGAAAAAGGCATTATAGAGGCATGCCAGGCAGTGAAGTATTATTTTTCAAAATTATATTATCTTTCTAGATTCTGTGCATATTGTGTGTACACTGTCAACACTTGGTGATTTCTAATTGCCACCGTTGATATTTGTCATAAAAATTGTCATTTGCTGTCATTTCTTTTCTCATTCCAAATCAATCTTCATTTTGCATTTAACTTTGTGTGTGTGGTTTTATTTTTCTTAAAACACACCCCCAAAATTGTGTGGGTTTTGGCTCCTGGAAAGTCTGCTTCTGCCCCAGTCGGCCAGAGGTCATTTCCCAAATGCCTGTGTGGGGCCAGGAGCACCTCAGCCGGGGAAGTGGTATGTCCACTCAAGGACTCAGTGTCCCTCAGAGAGAGCCCTGCTTCCTGCTGAAAGGACAGAGCCTCTCAGCTCCCATCCAGGACTGGAGCTGGGGAGCACAGCCCCAGGTTTTCCATGAGAAGCTGAAAATATAAATTCATATACGAATTATCCCAAGCCTTAAAAGTTAACATGCATGGAGGGTGTGGGCTGCCATTTGCACCCCCTCTTGAGAGAACTTTACCTTGCTCAAATTTACTTTTTAAAAGGCAAGCAATGTGTAAGTGCCAGAGCTTTACTGTTGACAACAGTGGCTTGCCATGGGCCTCCTGGTGACACCAGTAGGTCAGGACACTGCAGCAGGCACTGGGGCCTAGGGAGTCTCTAGGGTCCTGTGGCTCTGATGCTCCGAGGTTTCTGTCCAGCAGGCTCTGGGCCACCTGGCAGCGGTGCAGGTGAGGAAAGACCGTGAACTGTGGCGGCCAGGACGTTCTCCTGGGCCTGGGCGGGCCTGGGGGCTCGGAGGAGCGAGGGCAGCAGAGGCCACATCCACAGAGCTGGGGCTGTGTCCTCTGTGGCCTTGAAGGTGAGGCGTCTGTGCAAGGGCAGGGGGGATTGCAAGAGTTAATGTGATAATGACCGTTGATTATTTTAAGCCACATGGAGGAAAAATACATTATAAATAGCAAGGGCCATCACAGATTCAAAGGGTAAGTGTATTGATAGCCTTTTCCTCTTCCTAAGATTTCTGATGTTTCAAAACAAGATTATTTCGGGAGTGCGTCTATTTTAATTCAAAAGATTCTCCTATAAACACGTTTCATGGTGAGAGAGCCTGTCTTCTCCTGTTCTCCCCTAAGTTTTTCCACGGAAAGGCAAAGCTCTGGTTTCACACACCTCGTGCCGGCCTAGAGTCTTTAAAAACCTTTCTGGGTGCCACCTGGCCACCATGCATGTTAGCAAAAGCCTGGCTTTGGGTCGGGTTTGACATTTTAATTCCCAGAATCCACCTTGTTTACCACTTGACAGCCGGCTTCATTTTGAACGAGGTGCTTTGCAGCTTCCAGGTTCCAGAGAGGGACACAGCGGTGCATGCGAGTGCACGTCTGTGCGCGCACCCACCACCCACCACCCACCACCCCCACCACCCCCACGAGGTTATTGTTACTGGGGCAGGCTGAGCTGCCACTGGCTCTCCCTGCCCCACAGCCGGCCAGGAGATGCTAAAGGGTTGGCACAGGGCGAAAGCTTGACCCGAACACGCGCTGGTCAATAAAGGGCATTCTGACTTCTTTGGAGCAGGCTCGGGACTCAGGCCACGGCTGGTCTTGGGCCTTGACAAGCTGGTATTTCTTCGCTCGCACAACATAACTTCCCCGGATCTACAGCCTCAGCCCGCAGCGCCAGATGCTGAAGTCAGGCAGGCAGCTCAGATTCCAGCGGCTCCTGTTGCTCTCACTGGGATTAGCACAGGGAACGGCTGCGCTGGAGCTCGGGGGTGGCGTGGCCTTCTCCTCTTCCAGCCTGGCTGCAGTTATGTCTTTGCAAGCACTTATTTTTAAAAAACGACTTTTGCTGTCTTGCAGACATGTCTTCCTCATGATTTCTCTCTCTCTCTCTCTCTCTTTCTGTCCTTTCCCACCCTGCACACCTGTAGCCCTCACATTTGGGGCAGCTTGCTTGGAATCTGATTCATTCCTACAGATACTTGAAATTGGACAAAAGTGGTTTCAACAGAGGAGATAAAGACACCGTCACCATCTTGGAGTTCCACTTACTGCATGAAGCCTGATCTGCACAGGGGAGGGCAGGGGGATTCGTTGCTTCCAGCATGGCACAGAAAGCTCCATTTAACAGAGAGGGAAGAGGAATAAATCCCACTGGCCCCTCTCTACATGAACCACTAGTGAAGGAAGACGAACTAAAATTTAACAGTGTTAATGCTGTTGAATTGTGAGTTTGATTAAGGTGGGCAAGCAGTTAGTAAAACACAGGCCTGGAGACGAGTTGTTTACATGCTCAGCAAATGCAAAATTGGTGATTCTCCTAGGTGAGTCTCCTATCTGGGTGACTTTGGCAAAGCCTTGGCCATGCATTTGGCGTAAGTGCATGGCTGCGATATTTCATCAATACCCCATGGAGTGCACACTGGGGGGGCTGAAGAAGGACAAAGGCCACATTCGATGTAAAGAAAGTGTCAACTAAATGTGGAGAAATGATGGAGAGCTGCATTCTGAAAGGTTATAAATAAATTCCTAATTGTAGAGTCAATCCGTGTACTTAAATAGAAATACTCATATGGCAGCTTAAAAACTCTTTGGATATTTATGGGCAAAATGCTATGATGTCTAGGATTTGCCCAAAATACTCCAGAAAAAATTTTTTTTAAATGTCTATATGTGTGTGTTGGGGAAGAAAAAAGATAAACAGATGAAGTTGTCAAAGTGTTCAGAATCGTTGAGCTTAGGTGATGGGAATGTGGGGGTACGTTGTACTATTCTCTCTACTTTTGGATCTTCTTGGAAATCTTCCATAGTATAAATCTTCCCTAATCTCCAAAAAAATTCCCTGGAGACAATTAGAGGAGAGATAAGCAGGGAGATTCAAAATTTAAAAAAAGAAGATATAGAAGAAAAACATGAAGGTCCAAGTAGATAGATAAACACAGTGTATGAGCAGACAACTGGTTAAAAATATCGTGTTTCATAAGATCGGAGAGCCTATTTAACTTCACTGAAACAATTAACGACATTTAAATGAAAGCAGTAGGATGCCTTTGCTCTTCCCAGGCAATGAGCAAAGATTTAAGGAGTAGGAGCTCCTAATTTCAGTGAGCGTCAGTACCAGGCCTCCCTAAGCAGCTGCTAAGAGTGCATACCAGGACAACTTTTTGGAAGGCAAATTAGCAATGTGATTTCAACAACCTTCAATTTTTTCCTATCCATTCAGCCAGTAATTCCACTTCTAGGAATTTTGCCTAAGGAAACAAGTGAAGACACGTGTCATGCTTTGTGATATATGTATATGGATGACTGTGCTAGCGTTATTTAGGAGAGTAAAAACAACTGGAAATGACCCAACATCCAACAATAAGCAACGACTTAGATGATTTTTATATAATTAAGTTGTGCATTTCTCCAACAGATATTTATCAAGACCCCTCTACAAGTCACACATGGTGAACACAAAGATGGAGAAGACACAGCCCCTATCCTCAGGGAGTTGATAGGGTCATGGGAACATAGATTAGTGACCCAAAGACAAAGGCCGTTTCTATAATGGAGTGTCCTGCAGATATTAAGACAGAAGTTGCAAAGGATATCTTTGCTTTAAGGTATACTACCCTATGTAAAAATGTTTAAATAAAATTTAAAGATTGATAAAGTAATATGCAAAATGCTAACAGATTTACTTCTGAGTGGTGGGATGAGGGGTGACAATTTTTCCTAAGACTTTACTCTGACTTGCAAATTTTTGTCTAATCAAGCTTATAATTTTATAACTAGGAAAATAAAAAAGGGGAAGGTGCTACATTTAATGAATGACCATTATATGCCATGTAGGTTTCTGGATACCACACAACACGTAATACACAAACACACATACCGTGTATATAGTCTTATTTAACTCACACCTTTTAGAGGTAGATTTTATGTTAAATATTTATTTATTTATTCAAGCTTTTATTTAAATTCTCTTAACATAGTGTAATACTAGTTTCAGGTGTAGAATCTAGTGATTCAACATTTACAACACCTGGTACTCATCACAACAAATGCCCTCCTTAATACCTATCATCTACTTAACCCACCCTTACCCACCTCGCCTCTATTCAACTTCCAATTTTTATTTTTGAATAAGTCATATATAGTTTTTGAATAAGTTATATAAGTGGTTCCAAAATCAAAACAGTGTAAAATGCTATATAGTGTAAAAATCTCATTCTCCAAAGAAAAAAAATTCATTCTCGCCTCTCCTCAGAACCACTCTTTTGTACCACCATCCCTCATCTTCACACCAGATTTAACCAATTTTTTAAAAAAAGATTTATTATTTACTCATGAAAGACACACAGACAGAGGCAGAGACAGAGGCAGAGGGAGAAGCTGGCTCCTCACAGGGAGCCCGATGTGGGACTTGATCTCCACACCCAGGATCACGCGCTGAGCCAAAGGCATATACTCAACTGCTGAGCTACCCAGGTATCCAGATTTAACCACTTTTATTAAGTTTTCTGTGTTGTTTATGTAAAATAAGAAAATGAGATATATATGTTTTAAAGATTTTATTTACTTATTTGACAGAGAGAGCGTGAGAGCATAAGCAGGGGGAGTGGGAGAAGCAGGCTCCCAGCTAAGCAGGGAACGCAATACAGAACTCTATCCCAGGGTATTATGCTGAGTGAAGTAAGTCAATCGGAGAAGGACAAACATTGTATGTTCTCATTCATTTGGGGAATATAAATAATAGTGAAAGGGAATATAGGGGAAGGGAGAAGAAATGTCTGGGAAATATCAGAAAGGGAGACAGAACATAAAGACTCCCAACTCTGGGAAACGAACTAGGGGTGGTGGAAGGGGAGGAGGGCGGGGGGTGGGGGTGAATGGGTGACGGGCACTGAGGGGGGCACTTGACGGGATGAGCACTGGGTGTTATTCTGTATGTTGGTAAATTGTACACCAATAAAAAATAAATTTATTATAAAAAAATAAAAATAAAAATAAATAATAAAATAGAACTCTATCCTAGGACCCTGGCATCATGACCTGAGCTGAAGGCAGATACTTACGCCTCTGAGCCACCCAGGCACCCCTGAATGGTTTCTAATAGGGTAAGTGTGGCCCAAAGAAGTCAGTTATACTTGTCCCATTTTATAGGGGGAATAGAGGTCTCAGAGAAGATCAGTGAATTGGCCCAAATCAGAAGCTAGTAAATGATTGATGAAGGCCTCAAACTCAAGCCTATTAGAGTCAGAGCCCATGTTTTCTCACAACTGGACTGAGAGATAATCATCACAGATATAACTATACTTGTTATATACCACGAAGAATATACCAGGAACTTAGAGTTTTATACAAAATGGTCAATTATTAGCTTATTAAAACTATTTTAGGAAGGAGAGGAAACAGTGGAGACCTCTGAATAATTGTGAGCCGGAAAACTCAGGAGAAAGGATTTGGAGAGTGGAGAGGTGACCAAAAGATTCAAGAGGACTTTGCAATGACTTGGAGGGACTCATAACCATTGGAATCAATCCATTTGTTGTTTTGGGGTAAATGATGCCTGCTGGGGCAATTGCTTACCAGTCTTTTCTTAAGCTCGGGGAAGAGGTAGTGCCTGGCCATGATCCCTCAGTGTGGGGTTTTCCTGGTCAGTTCCAGCTTCTGAGGTCTGACCATGGCAAAAGGTCTAGGTGTGTGTGTGGTGGAGGTGGTGGCAAAAGAGTTGTTAGCAAGGCCAGATTGGAGCTGTAGGATGCTGACTCCCGTAGGCTGAAGACCAGTAGCCATAGTGTCCTTATACCCTGGGTTAAGTGCTAAAAGGGCCTCTGAAAAGGTGTTAGCAAATAAGAGATGATGAGTCCTGGGTGTCCAAATAGAGAGCACACATTTCAGCTCCACTCAGCAGAGAAAGGCCAAGATTTACAGAGAAGGACCCTCTTGCTCCCCTCTACTCCCCAATGTAATGTGTGGGTGAGACCACATGAAATCTAGGACACAGAGCTATATCTGAGTCTCAGATAAACAGCTTGAAAATTTTTAGTATTAGGATATTCCGTGTCAGTGTTTTATTTGCTAAATCTGAAACCTTGTCATAGGGGCTCAGCTCAGACACTCCTGCTAGCACCCATTCTTTTTCTGTACCTGTTTACTATGCATAAGAGAAAACATTTAGGGGAGGAGGGATTGAGGAGTTTCTGCCTTTAGACTACTTCCATTTTATGGCTGTTGGTGAATCTACCTAGTTGTATTAACATCATTTCCGTATAACTTTTATTTACTCATTTATTTATCCATTTATGGATTAAACTACCTTTAAATATTTTTTATTTTACAGAGGTCATATGTGTTCATTGAAGGAAAAATAGATAAAAATAGATACATGTATAGGTACACAATACCCAAGTATGTAACAATTTAATTATACTTGGAATGGACAGAAGAAAATGTAAAGAGTAACTAATAGAATTGCTAAACACCAGGTAAATGGAGCAAGCAAGAGAAATCAGTTACTTAAAAATCTTTAAATTAAAAAAATAGTAAGTCAAAGTAAATATATGAAACAAAATAACATAGAAAATTATTTTATATAAATATATCTATAATCACAACAAAAATATACCAAACTCTGTAGCTAAAATATACAATTATCAGATTCAATTATAAAATCTATACATATTCTGTTTGCAAGAGCCACATTAAAGCAAAAGTGCATGAAAAGGCTGAAAATCAAAGGTTGGAAATATAGACTTGCCAGGTAAAATAACCAAAATAAAGTTGATATACCTATGGCAATATCATATTTTTATTAAGTTTCAAATTTTAATTCCAGTATAGTTAGCATACAGTGTTATATTAGTTTCAAGTGTACAATATAGCGATTCAACAATTCTATACATTACTCAATGCTCATTGTGATAAGTGAACTCTTAATCTCCTTCACTACTTCACCCATCCCTCTACCCACCTCCCCTCTGGTACCTATCAGTTTGTAGTCTGTAGTTAAGAGTCTGTTTCTTTATTTATTTCTCTCTCTCTCTTTCTCTCTTTTTATCCTTCGTTTTGTTTCTTAAATACCACATATGAGTGAGATAATATGGTATTTGTCTCTCTCTGACTGACTTACTTCACTTGGCATTATATTCTTTAGCTCCACCCATGTTGCTGCAAACAGCAAGATTTCATTCTTTCTTATGGATGTATATTATCTCATTGTATATATTTATAGCACATCTTCTTTACCTATTTATCTATGAATGGACACTTGGACTGCTTCCATAATTTGGCTATTATAAATAAAGCTACAATAAATATAGGGATGCCTATATCTCTTTGAATTAGTGTTTTTGTATTTTTTGGGTAAGTATCCATTAGAGTGGTTACTGGATCATAGGGTAGTTCTATTTTTAACTTTTTGAGGAACCTCCATACTGTTTTCCACAGTGGTTCCACAGTTTGCATTCCTACCATCAGTGCATGAGGATTCCTTTTTCTCTAGATCCTTACCAACATTTGTTTCTTATTTTTTATTTTACCCATTCTGATACGTGTGAGGTGATATCTCATTGAAGTTTTGATTTGCATTTCCCTGATGATGAGGGATATTGATCATCTTTTCATGTGTCTGTTGGCCATCTGTATGTTTTCTTTGGAGAAATGTCTGTTCATGTCTTCTGCCCATTTTTAATTGATTTATTTATTTTGCAGGGGTTTGTTTGCGTTATATAAGTTCTTCATATATTTTGGATACTAATCCTTTATTGAATATGTCATGTGCAAATATCTTCTCCCATCCCATAAGTTGACTTTTAGTTTTGCTGACTGTTTCCTTTGCTGTGCAGGAGCTTTTTATTTCAATATAGTTCCAATAGTTTATTTTTGCTTTTATTTCCCTTTGCCTCAGGAGACATATCTAGAAAAATATTGTTATAGCCAATGTCAGAGAAATTACTGCCCGTGCCCTCTTCTAAGATTTTTATGGTTTCAGGTCTCACATTTAGGTCTTTAATCCATTTGGAGTTTATTTTTGTGTATGGTTAAAGAAAGTGGTCCAGTTTTAGTATTTTTGCGTATAGCTGACCAGTTTTCCTAGCACCATGTGTTACAGAGACTCTTTTGCCTATTGTATATTCATTCCTCTTCTGTTGAAGATTAAGCGACTATGTAACTATGGTGTTTTCCTCCCCCTGGGTTTTCTATCCTGTTCTATTGATCTATGTGTCTATTTTTGGGTCAGTATCATACTGTTTTGATTACTACAACTTTGTAATACAACTTGAAGTATGAGATGTGACACCTCCAGTTATATTTTTCTTTTTCAAAATTGCTTTGGCTATTCAGGGCCTTTTATAGTTCCATACATATTTTAGGATTGTTTGTTCTAGTTCTATGAAAAATGCTATTATATTTATAATATTCCTGGTATTTTGACAAGGATTGCATTAAATCTATGGATTGCTTTGAGTAGTATAGATATTTTAGCAATATTTGTCCTTCCACTTCACAAGCATAGAATATTTACCCAGAATAAATGGACAAATTCTTAGAAACATCTAACCTACCAAAGCTGAAGGAGGAAGAAAGAGAAAATTTGAACAAACTGGTTAGCAGTGATTAAATTGAATCAGTAATCAAAAACTGCCAAAAAAAAAGTTCAGGACCAGATGGCTTCACAGGTGAAGTCTACCAGGAATTTAAAGAGGAATTAATACCTATCCTTCTCAAACTATTCCCAAAGCTAGAAGAGGAAGGAAAAATCCAAATTCATTCTATGGGGCCATTATTCATCCTGATACCAACACCAGATAAAGACACCACAGAGAGACAAAACTACAGGCTAGTATCTCTGATGAACATAGATGCAAAAATCCTTAACAAAACACTAACAAATCAAATTCAATAATATGTTAAAAAGATCATACACCACAATCAAGAGGGAGTTATTCCAGGGATGCAAGGGTGATTCAGTATTCGTCAATCAATGTGGTACATTACATCAATAAGAGAAAGGATAAGAAACATGATCATTTCAATAGATGCAGAAAAACATTTGAAAAAATACAATGTCCATTTATGATTTACAAAACTCCTCTTTCTTCAGTCTCATTGTTAGTGTATAGAAATGCCACTGATTTCTGGGCATTGATTTTGTATCCTGCCACACTGCCGAATTGCTGTATGAGTTCTAGCAATCTTGGGGTGGAGTCTTTTGGGTTTTCTATGTACAGTATCATGTCATCTGCGAAGAGGGAGAGTTTGACTTCTTTGCCAATTTGAATGCCTTTTATTTCTTTTTGTTGTCTGATTGCTGAGGCTAGGTCTTCTAGTACTGTGTTGAATAGCAGCGGTGAGAGTGGACATCCCTGTCGTGTTCCTGACCTTAGGGGAAAGGCTATCAGTGTTTCCCCATTGAGAATGATATTTGCTGTGGGCTTTTCATAGATGGATTTTAAGATGCTGAAGAACCAGCCAACAAAACTAAAAGACAACCTACAGAAAGGGAGAAGATATTTGCAAATGTCGTATCAGATAAAGGGCTAGTATCCAAGATCTAGAAAGACCTTATTAAACTCAACAGCAAAGAAACAAACAATCCAATCATGAAATGGGCAAAAGACATGAACAGAAATTTCATCAAAGAAGACATACACATGGCCAACAAGCACATGAGAAAATGCTCCGCATCACTTGCCAGTGAAATACAAATCAAAACCACAATGAGATACCACCTCACACCAGTGAGAATGGGGGAAAATTAAGAAGACAGGAAACAACAAATTTTGGAGAGGATGTGGAGAAAGGGGAACCCTCTTGCACTGTTGGTGGGAATGTGAACTGGTGCAGCCACAGTGGAAAACTGTGTGGAGGTTCCACAAAGAGTTAAAAATAGAGCTACCCTATGACCCAGCAATTGCATTGCTGGGGATTTACCCTGAAGATACAGATGCAGTGAAACGGCAGGACACTTGCACCCCAATGTTTATAGCAGCAATGTCCACAATAGCCAAACTGTGGAAGGAGCCTCAGTGTTCATCAAAAGATGACTGGATAAAGATGTGGTCTATATATACAACAGGATATTACTCAGCCATTAGAAATGATGAATACCCACCATTTGCTTTGATGTGGATGGAACTGGAGGGTTTTATACTGAGTGAAGTAAGTCAATCGAAGAAGGACAAAAATTATATGGTTTTACTCATACGGGGAATATAAAAAATAGTGAAAGGGATTATAGGGGAAAGGAGAGAAAATGAGTGGGAAAAATCAGAGAGGGTGACAGAACTGGAGAGACTCCTAACTCTGGGAAACGAACAAGGGGTAGTGGAAGGGGAGGTGGGTGGGGGGACGGGGTGACTGGGTGACGGGCAAGTGCCCCCACCCAAGTGCTCCTATCAAGTGCCACTGATAGGATGAACACTGAGTGTTATACTATATATTGGTAAATCGAACTCCAATAAAAAAATACCCTCAACAAAGTAGGTCCAGAGGGAACACACTTCAAACATAACAAAGACCTTATATGAAAAACCCACAGCAAACATCATACTCAAAGTGGAAAAACTGAGACCTTTCCCCTTAAGGTCAGGAACAAGACAAGGATATCTACCCTCATGACTTTTATTCAACATAGTACTGGAAGGCCTGGCCTCAGCAATTAGACAACAGAAAGAAGTAAAAGGCATTCGAATTGATGGGGAAGAAGTAAAACTTTCACTATTTGCAGATGACATGATACCATATTTAGAAAACCCTAAAACTTCCACCAAAGAATTATTGGAACTAATAAACAAATTCAGTAAAATCACAGTATACAAAAATCAGTGTACAGAAATCTGTTGCCTTTCTATACACTAATAATGAAGCAGCAGAAAGTGAAATTATGAAAACAATCCCATTTACAATTGCACCAAAACTAATAAAATTTCTAGGAATAACCTTAACCAAAAAAGTGAAAGACCTGTATTCTGAAAATCATAAAACATTGATGACAGAAATTCAAGGTGATGCAAAGAAATGGAAAGACAGTCCACATTCATGGGTTAGGATATCAGGTTTTTTTTTTAAAGATGAAAAGAGCAACATATAATGATGAAATCTTCAGTTCATTAGGAAGAGATAACCAATAAACTCAAATATAGTTAATAACATAGTCTCAAAGAAACATAGTCTGCAAAATTTGACAGACTAACAAGGATAAATTGACAAATATATATCATACTGGGAAATTTTTGTTATGCTTCTCTGAGTAATTAATAGATGAGCTAGACAACACATCTTTCATAATATTCAAACAATATAATTAACAAACTTCATCCAGTGAACATATATAGAGAACCATAAGAAACTGGAACATAGGGATGCCTGGGTGGCTCAGCGGTTGAGAGTCTGCCTTCAGCTTAGGGTGTGATCCAGGGAATCAAGTCCAGCATCGGCTCCCTGCGAGGAGACTGCTTCTCTCTCTGTCCATATCTCTGCCTCTCTCTGTGTGTCTTTTATGAATAAAAAAATCTTAAAAAAAAGAAATTGAAACATATACATTCTTCTCAAGCACACAAGAATCATGTATAATATGAACCAAAATCCTGTCATTAATTAGGTCTCTATATATTTCAAAGAATCAGTAGCATAAAGACCACATATCTGATCTCAAAGCAATTAAGGGAGAAAAATATTGCTAAAAATAATTTTAAAACCCCATACATTCTAAATTAAAAAACACACTTCTAAATAACTATGTATTTAAAAAGTACTCAAAGTGGACATTTAAAATACTTAGTATGAGGGAGAGCTTCCAGGCCTGAAAAATCACGGCAGCTTCCCCATCTGTTTAGCTCCACACATCACATGCAAAGTCAACTAAGTCCAGAGGAAGGACAAGTAAATCCTCTCTGACCCACACCTTTACATCACTGTGAGATGGAGACTACCACAAACTTTAAACTAACTGTAAGTTGAGGAATAAACACCATGCTCCAACAGAGCTTCTGCAGATCTGTGGGGAGGACAGTAGGGGAAAAGAGGCTTAGAAGAATGTGTGAAAAGGAAAATAAGGAGAAGAAGGCACAGACAAAACACATACAAAATCACTACCAGAAAAATAAAGGCAACAGTAAGTGTCAAAATACTGAGCACAGGGCTGGGACACAGTTCTTCACAGCTTGGAAGGGAGCTGGGCTGGAAATGGCAGCTGCAGAAAGGCACAGCATCTAGGAGATAATCAAATAAATAGGGATGAATTATTCCCTTTGTAGATCGATGCAGTAATCATATCTGAGTGTATCATAGTACATCACGGTGATATAGTAACAGAGGAGAAATACTGATCCTGCAGAAATGAAAAAGGAACAAGAAATGCCAAGCTTTTTCATTCCCCTCATCATCATCATCTATAAGGAAACTGCACTTTATCAAACTGACGAAAGAGATACTCTTAAGCTGTGAACTTGATCCATACTATGCTCAGGAATAAAAAAAAAAAAAAGAGAGAAAAAAGAAAAAGCCTAAGTCCATATAAGACTACTAGCTAATCAAAATTCTTCCCTAACAAACACCCACAAAATGGAAGAAACTGATCACACATGTTTCAAACTGTGTTTAAATCCACTTAAAAAAGCACTTAGAGATTAAAAAAAAAAAAATTAGAGCCAAAATTAAAAAAACTAAAAACAGAAGTGAGCAAAACATATGAGGAAATGCAACAAAATTTGACCAAACTCAGGAAGGAAATTGAAGAAAAAAAGCAGCACAATTTCAGAAATAAGGAATAAATGAGAAGGCATATGAGAAGGAATATAATGAAGTGAAAATTTTTAAAGAACACCGAAAAAAGGGAGAAAAACAACCAAGCAGAAATGAAGTGATGAAAGAAGCGTGCGTGTTCTGAGGGGGCATGGCCTGTTGGGCTGTACTTGCAGTTTACTTGATCCTGTCTCCTATTTAATTAGATTATGGGGGCTGAGGACATGATGTCCTTCAACTTTCACCCTCTGGCTTCCCGGCCCTGGGCAGTCAGCTGCCACCGTGTCCTCACTGCCTCCGCTGGCCTCGACCCCTGGGCCTCCTTCCCTCTGCCACCCTTCTCTCCTGCATCTCCACCATCTCCTTCTCCTCCAGCTCTGTGCCCACGAAACAGAGGATGAGAGGGGTTGGCAACAGGCCAACCTGGGTGGGTGGGAGACGCCAGGAGATGTCACTAAGAGCAGCTTGAGGGCCAGGACCATGTGTTACCCCCGGGGGCCTCACAAATCGTGGGCTCAGTTGTTCTGGAAAAGTCTCCCTGGTAGCAGGAATGGGCAAGGCTGGGCAGGAGGGCCCAGGGCCGGAGGCAGGGATGTTGCTGCGGGAACCCGCAGAGGTGGGATGTGGGGTCAGGCTGTGGAAACAGAGATAAGCGGGATGAGCTCCAGGAGCTGTTTGGGTTGGGATTCTTCTACATTGTGAGCTCCTGGTACTCCTGGGCTTGCTTGGTGGAAGCCCTGGAGCGGCCCTGAGTCTTCCCGTCCCACCTGGAATGGCATAGGATGTGACAGTGTGCAACAGCCCTGACGTCAGGACAGCCGTGGTCTTTCTTCACGCAGTCCTCACACCCAGCTGGGAAGCTGAGCTTATCCGCCTCCATAGGAACCTGGCGGAGGCTGCTTCCCCTGTTCCTCTCCCACACTCTCCCTGCTGACACACCTCCAGCCGCAGCCCAAGGTCTCCTCATCCAGGGTCCAGGACTTTCTAACATCATCCCCTATAATTTACAACCTTGTCTCCCATAGCAACCCTTCTCCTCTCCCTCCCCCGCCCCCCACCCTCCCTCCCAAAAGTGTTAGGGTAGGAGGCAGTGCCTGGGAGTCATGGTCCTCTTTGCGGTGCTTTATGGGGCCCACCCTGAACTATTCAACTAAGCCTGTGGGTCCTCGTGGGGTGTGATGTTCACCCCACCCAGTCCCAAACACACACCTGTGCTGACTGTCCCCGGGCTCAGAATCCTGCTGGGAGAGAACCAGAGCCCGGTCCACAACTGAGATTCAGTTATCTATCACTTGATGGTAGATTCGCTGTGTGTGTGGGGGTGGAGTGGGCTGTGAGGAGGGAATGTACTGTGCAGACTAATGCCAGGTTGTCAAGAAGGACAAGAGGGAAAAAAGAAAGATCGCATCATTACAGAAGGGATTAGGCTCAGAGGCCAGACTTAGCCTCAGATCCAGCAGAGAAGGGGGTACTAGGCTAGGCTTGAATACACCCCAGCATAGGTCCCTAGGGACACCTTTGGATTCTTAGGAGAAGGTGGTCATAAGATGGAAGGGAAAGAATTGTTTCTTTAAGAACTTAAACTACACTTCTAGGGAATAGGGTGGTAATCGGGAGGAGTCATTTGCCTAGGGGCCCAAGCAGCTCTGCAGGGGCCCTCGGCCTTCTCCTTGCCCAGGGCGGAGCAGTGGGAAGGAAGGGGCCAAGTGACCAGTGGAGGAACCAGAGGCTCCAGCCCTTGAGTGAGAACCTGAGTGGTCCCTGAGCATGGCGATGAGTGGGTGCAGAGAGCATCCAACGAGAGAGATCTCAGAGAGGTGGTGGTAATGACCCAGGTGTGGCAGGACAGCTGTGGGAAGGAGCCTCGTAGGGCTTCTCTGTCAGAGGCCCTGGAATGTGGGGAACAAGGTTAAAGCTCCAGAGGAAAATAGTCTGGCAAGTAGCCTAGTGAGCTGGATGTGCCCCTCTTAGGGCAATTGGCTCGGATCTGGGCGGGAGAGAGACTCATGTGCAACTTATAACTGTGTTTCTGATTCTCTGGGCCTGCTGGCAAAATTCTGAACCCTCACTGGAAACTGGATGCAAATTTGGGACAAATATTGTTTGTCAAAAAGCAGAGAGATAAGGATCTTACCAGAAAGCTATCGATTACTTATATACTCTTTAATGAGTTTCTTTTTAAAAATATTTTTTATTTAAATTCAATTTTGTTAACATATAGTGTATTATTAGTTTCAGAGGAACAACTTTGTGATTCATCAGTTGTATATAATTCCCGGTGCTCATTCCATCACATGCCCCTGCTAATGCCCATCACCCAGTTACCCCATCGCCCCCCACCTCCCCTCCAGGAAGCCTCAGTTTGTTTCCTGTAGTTAGTTAAGAGTCTTTTATAGTTTGCCTCCCCCTGGTTTCCTCTTACTTTCCTTCCCTTCCCCATGCTCCTCTATTTTGTTCCCTAAATTCCACATATGAGCGAGATCATATAATTGTTTTTCTCCGATTGATTTATTTCACTTAGCATAATACCTTCTAGTTCCACCCACATCGTTGTAAATGGTAAGATTTCATTTTTTGATGGCTGAGTAATATTCCAGTGTGTACATAAACCACATCTTTATTCATCCATCTGTTGGTGGACATCTGGCCCCTTTCCACATTTTGGCTATTGTGGACATTGCTGCTACAAACACTGGGGTGCAGGTGCCCCTGTTTGTATCCTTTGGGTAAATACCTAGTAGTGCAATTGCTAGGTCACAGGATAGCTCTATTTTTAACTTTCTGAAGAAACCCCATACTGAGTTCCAGAGTAGCTGCATCTTTAATGAGTTTCTGCATGTGTTTTTCTAATGTAGGTTATTCTTCATTACCTGAGCAGAAATACCAGCCCCTCCAAATATTAAAAGAAAGCTTTATTAAAGTTTAATTATATAAAATAAAATGGTGTAGTTTAAAGTAAATAATTTGATAAGTTTTGACATATGGATATGTCAAAACCTGTGAAATCATCTCCACAATCAAAGTAGTGAACATATCCATCACTCGAAAATGTTTCCTCATGTGCCTTTGTCATGT
Organism: Canis lupus baileyi; assembly: GCF_048164855.1. Lineage (NCBI taxonomy): Eukaryota > Metazoa > Chordata > Mammalia > Carnivora > Canidae > Canis > Canis lupus. The sequence continues at coordinate 21,126,083 of NC_132859.1, read as the reverse complement.
GTCCCTCAGTCCTGTACCTGCACCCCACCCCTGCTTCCCACTGCTGCCTGGAGACTTTCCACAAGCAGTAAACCGGGGTATCTCAGGACTCACCCCATTTGTTTCCTGCTTCTCAGGGATAACCCTTCTCTGCTGCCCCATGCCCAATGTCTCAGGCACCATTGTTCTGTATATTTTGCGTGGGTTTTGTGGTTGTTCCAGATCAGAGGGCAAACTTGGTCTCTGTTGCTCCAGCTTGGATGGAAAAGGAATTCCAACCCCTCCTCTTGAGTGATTCTCTGCAACTTGATATGAAAACAGTGCCTTCCCAACTTCGATTCAGAAAGTCTGAGTTGTGCCATGGTTGATGTCTTGGGTATCCACTATGTAAGAGGTTCTCTCACTCCCACAGTCATTCAACAAAGAAGTGGTTTTGAGAATGTTCATGTGCAGGGCTCTCTCTCCATTGGGGATACAAGACAGACAGAGTTCCTGCCTTCACCCGAATCTCTGTCAAGTGGAGACCCAGACAACTGCACAATCTCGGGGCAGTGGAACAAGGCCACATGAGAGGTGGTCATGGCCATGGTCTATGGGAGTGTGTGTTCACAGACTGGTGCAGATGCCCCGCGGGCCCCATTTCTTCTCTCCCCAGCCCACCTCCAATTTCAGCTGCAGCCATGGTGGCAAGTTCCACATGAGTTCAAGCCCTCCTCAAGTGCCCCTTGCGCATCTCCACTTCTCTGCCTCAGGCCTTCCCTGAAGCTTCAGAATCCCACACATCTGCAGACGAGAGCACCTCTGAAGTATAGCCTGGAGGAGGGAGTGGGAAGTTAACAGGCATGTCAGTCCTTAACCAATGGGAGATGGGAAGTCCGCCTCTTGTCCTTTGTTTTTTTTTTTTTAAGATTTTATTTATTCATTCATGACAGAGAGAGAGAGAGAGAGAGAGAATGAGAGTGAGGCAGAGACACAGGCAGAGGGAGAAGCAGGCTCCATGCAGGGAGCCCGACGTGGGACTCGATCCCGGGACTCCAGGATCACTCCCTGGGTGGAAGGCAGGCACTAGACCGCTGAGCCACCCAGGCATCCCCCTCCTGTCCTTTGGATGGACAGTCTTAGGGGGGCATTCTGCATGCTTCTCATCTCAGGGGTTCCAACAGGATGGAGGCCTGATTACCTGCAGTGAGAGTTGTATTGGTTTTCCCTCTCTCCTGACTTGCTCTCCCCAGATCTTTTCTCCCAGTCTCTGGACTAACTTCCAGAATAAATTGCCCACATCCAAATCCTTGCCTCAGGATCTGCTTCCAGAGTGGACTCCAATTAAGACACACACTTATCTAAACTTCTATAGTTCCATTTTACAGGTGAGAAAATTGAGTCATGGAGCTTTTCCTGAGGTCGCAGGACTAGAAAGTGACAGATTCAGTGTACAAACACAGGTGATTGGACTTCAACTCCCTACTTCTTTCCGTGTACTCTGGATGCCCCCAGAAGCCAGGTTAATAAGAGCATTGGTCTGGAAGAGCTGCAGGGAGCTTGTTTTGCATCCTCTGGGGGCCCAGCAACATCTCTGTAGTAATAGTGAACCCAGTAGTAAAGTGAAACAACTGTGCCTGTGTGGCAGTATGTGTCCAGAGAAGTCGTGACAGCCTAGGGAGCAGTGCTTGAGGCGTGGCTTTGAATCAGCGGCCATATACATGCAGGGTGCTGGTGTTCAACAGTGCAAACTCGTGGCCGTGCCCTCAAAGAGCTCACAGTCTAGTTAGGCAGCGAGAGAGGGAGAGGCTGCTATTAAGTAGTAGGGTTGTAGGCTAGGCAAGGCTGCAGGGGGGCACCCAGAGAAGGAGTGGCCAGTGTGCCCTGAGAGGAGAAAAAAGGACACCCAGCCTGGGGGAACAGGGCATAGAGGCCTCCAACGGCCCTTGTCCAAGGAGTCCTTGCTAGGTGGAGAAGTCGATGCAAGGTGTGCTGGGGGTGGGGATGGCAGTAAGGTTTGGGGAGGAGGAGGCAGGATTCAGAAGATAGGCAGGGAGTCGGTCCCAGAGGTTCTGGGTGTCATGCCAAGGAATCTGGGCCTGGCAGTGGGAACCACTGAAGCTTTTAAGTAGGTCAGTGGTTTTCAACTTCAGCAGTATCACAAACACTTGGAGAGCTTGTTAAAACACAAATTGTTGGACCCTGCCCTGAGAGTTGCTGAATCGATAGGCCTGAGATGTGGTCCTGCATTTTTTTCTTTTTTAACCAGTTCCCAGGGGATGCCAATGCTGGTGGTCCAGATCCACACTGTGAAGTAGGCAGGTGAAGTGCTCAGATGTTCACCGGGATGGCCTGCAGAGGGACGAGCTGGAGCAGAGAGGTAGGTGGGTCCGACAGCTGCTGGCTGCTGCCAGTGATTCAGGGATGGGCTGGAAGGGCCCAAAGCAGTTGTGTAGAGATGGGGAGAGGGGGATGGGAGGGAGAAATGGACAATCAACAGGACTGCAGTCATTTGGAGAAAAAATAATATAAAAATCTAAGTGGGTCTTATCATTATCTCAAAATCTCCAGAAGGGGAGTCTGTGAGTCCAACCTGGGGAATTGTAGGGAGAAGCCAACAGACCCTCCTCCTTCGCTTTTGTTCCTTCTACCTCCTTCCCCTCCAAGTTAGAAGAGCAAGAGGAATTGTTCAGAGAAAGGAAAAATGCACAGGGAAGATAAAGTGGGATGATAACACAAAATAAGAGGGGAGCAGAAAATTGATCCCCAGCTGGAATCCAGAGGCCAGGAAACTGGGCAGCCAGAGGAGAGTCAAGAGGACAGACAGACAGACCTGTCTGTCTAGCCCTGGGCCTTGCTGGTGGAGGGGTGGGGCCCCGAGCTGCTAATGGGTCAAGGTACCCTGTGATAGGTCCAGTCTCCCAACAGTTAATTCAGCCTTTGCTACCAGCTTCTTTTTTTTTTTTTAATTTTTATTTATTTATTTATGATAGTCACAGAGAGAGAGAGAGAGAGAGAGAGAGAGAGAGGCAGAGACATAGGCAGAGGGAGAAGCAGGCTCCATGCACCGGGAGCCCGACGTGGGATTCGATCCCGGGTCTCCAGGATCACGCCCTGGGCCAAAGGCAGGCGCTAAACCGCTGTGCCACCCAGGGATCCCCTGCTACCAGCTTCTGCTGGCTGGTTTGGCTTTGGAGGGAGGAGCACTTGGAAGCAAGTGCCCCACGCAGATAACACCTTCACCCGAATCTCTGTCAAGTGGAGACCCAGACAACTGCACAATCTCGGGGCAGTGGAACAACTGCCACCATACCTTACCATCTCATCTGCTTTACCTGGGTTGCTCCTTTCCCCAGCCCAGTGCTCTAGAGACCGAATCAGCATTAGCATCCCCTGGCCAACTGTCCCAGTGTGAGCCCTTTGGGACTCATTCCAGAATGAGCATTCTTATCCAAGACCAGGCCAGTCATTGACCATGGCTGTAAGGCATGATGGGAAGGGGCCTCCAGCTGCATTTTGGCCCACTGCTCCGGCCAGAGCCCTTCACTCCCTGCTATTAAATGTCCTGGCCCTTTGGGCACCTTCTGGAGGAGCAGCCCCACAGAGCGCAGCCTCCCTGCTCCTGACCCCGGGAACTTCCAGAGCAGGACCAGCCCCAGCAGTCCTGGGGCCAGAGCGGCAGGATTCCCCTGACTTTCTCTCTCAGCAGCTCATGGGATGGGGTGGAGTTGCCTTCTGCTTTGAGGCTCAAATAGCTTCAAGGCTGCTCAGGGTGCCTGGGCTGCTGAGGCCAGGCCTGAATGCTGGTGCCTGCGTCCCACCCTCTGTCCCAGGGGCACCAGTCCTACACTGACAAGACAACAGCCTCCCCATGGGGGCAGTTGTGGGAAGGCCAGCTCATCTGAGGAGGGTTGTAGAGGAGAAAGAGGCTTTCTGTAAGCCAGTTCCCCATCCTTTGGCCCCAAGTTCCCTATTGAGTGTTCACACTGCTAGCCTTTCTCACCTGGAAGTGCTGGCATTCCTATTCTCATAACAGAAAAGGGTCTATGTTCAAGGTCAACAGATTCTCCAGGGAAAACCTTACAGGCTCCTTTAAAAATGAGGTGAAATTCACATAACATAAAATTAACCATTTAAAAGGGAAAAATTCAGTGGCATTTAGTACACTCATAATGTTGTGCAACCACAACCTCTGTCTGGTTTCAGAACGTTTCCACCACTCCAAAAGAAAACCCTGAACCCATTAAGCAGTTACTTCTCATTTCCCCTCCTCTCCAACCCCTGGCAACCACCAATGTGCTTTCTATCACTGTGGATTTGCCTACGACATTTCACGTAAATGGCAGCATATAATGTGTAACCTTCTGTGTCTGGCTTCTTTCGCTTAGCAGAATTTCCAGGCTCTTCCACGAGTAGCATGTGCTAGTACTCCATTCCTTGCTGTGGCTGACTAGTACTCCATTGCATAGATACACCCCATTTCATTTATCCAATCATCCACTGAGGAACATTTGGGTTGCTACCACCTTCTGACTATCATGAATAGTACTGCTAAAAATATTTGTGTACAAACGTTTGTTTGAGTATCCATTTGCAACTATTTTGGGTGTTAACCTATGAGGTGGAATGGCATACATGGGAATGGGTTATACGAGAATTCCATGCTTGTCTTTTTATCTTTAACTTTTAGTTCAGGAGTTCTCATGCCTCAGCCTAACCCTGCTAGAATTTCCAGGACACCATTACTAGTGCAGATGGCGGCTGGGTTGTAGCTCAGGCAACTGGACCAATGGGTGAATGGTGGTGTCGTCACTACAGGACTGCAGTAGGACATGGGCGATGTTCCACTGGGATGTTAGATTTGCAGTGCCTGTTGGATGCCCACAGGGACTGGCCTGTGGGGAGGGATGGTTGTGCTCACCTGCAACCAGAGGGAAGAGTGTGAGCTGGACACTGACGTGGGTCTCAATAATGGCTCAGGCCATCATACACGTCTTCACTCGCTAAGCACTGACCGTTTCCTCAGGTACCATTGCAAGCACTTTCCACTACTTAACCACCCCAACACCCCTTTGAAAAATCTTCATTTTCCATATAAGGGCAAAAGTGCTGGCTGTCTCAGCCCTTCTCATATCCTACAAGCACTGAGCTCATCGACTTTATGGTTGCTTTGTTTCTGGCTGCTCTCCTAGAAGACTGAGCTCCTTGAGTGCAGGGACGGTCTTTCCTCTCTGCCCCCCTGGGCCTGGCTTGGGGGCTGGTGTTCTTGTGCAATGGGTCCTGGGGGTGAATGGGTTTCCTAAGTTAGGGCTTCAGAGTGGGAAGAAGAACGGGCTGGAGTGGCACCGGGGGAGCCCTGACATTTATGGGCAAGTGGAAAAAGAGTAATCAGTAAAAGAGACCAAGAAACACGCTCAGAAAGGGAGATGGGAACCGGAGAAACCACAAGGGGACATAGTTTAAGGTCAGTCAGAGCAGAGGCCGTACCAGATGTTGCAGGATTTCGTCTCATCTGGTTGAAGAATGAATCCCACGGACACAAAAAAGGTGAAGTGAACTGAAAGTTTATTACGTGTTGGGCAGCCCGGGTGGCTCAGCGCTTTAGCGCCTCCTTCGGCCCAGGGCCTGATCCTGGAGACCCGGGATCGAGTCCCACGTCGGGCTCCCTGCATGGAGCCTGCTTTTCCCTCTGCCTCTGTCTCTCTCTCTGTGTCTCTCATGAATAAAAAAATAAAATTAAAAAAAAAAGAAAGTTTATTACGTGAAGGTGAGAAGGAAAGGAAAGAAAAAATCTCTCCAGAGTGAGAGGGGTCCCGAATGGTTCTCCAGTGGGGACTTTTACGGTCAATCTTTTATAGAAAACTGACCAAGGAACTTAGATCTTCTTGAGGTCACCACTTAGCACCATGTTTATGTCTCCTTGAAGTTGGGTCACTTTCAGTGGTCAGTTTGTAACTATCATGAAACTCTCTTGCCTATAACATTTAAGACAGACAAGGTGGGTCTCTCGGGGTTCCCTTCCCTCTGGTTGCGCATGCCTCAGTGTTTCCCCACCACTGGGATCCCTGTGGGCCTGGTCACGCAGCCCCCCCATCTCTCCCTACCTAGCCCCACGCGGCCCTCACCCAGTGTGACCATCACTGCGACGAGCCCAGTGCTGGAGGTAAACAGTCCAGCGGACGTGAGCATGCGACACGACCCCCGTACCCCGGTTCTCCCATCAGGGAGCCGAAGCCACCTTACCCTCCTACCTCCCCCCTCCACCCACCCCATTCCACAGTGGGGGCAGCGGCCGACTCCCCTTCTGGGTGGCAGATGATTAGGTACACGGCCAGCACGTTCGCTTATCCCCCTGGGAAGGCATTAATTACAGTCCTAAAAAGAAGACAGAATTTCCAGGGTGCTCCCCCCCAGAGGAGGTGAGGCCAGGACAGGGAAGAGGCCTAGTGTCACAGGGCCAGGCATCACAGAGGAAAAACACCTTCCGCAGGGAGGCAATTGCTCCGGGTCTCATTAAAGCCATTAAAATGCAGGGCTGACAAGCAAAGGTCCTAGGCGGTGGCCCGGGCCTCTGGGTTCGGAGCCCGTGGAAGCCCCCGCCCTCCTGCCCGTCCCGCCCGCCCGCGGTGACCGTCGCCGCCGGGGCTCGGAGTGGCTCTCGTGGCCAGGAGAGGAAGGCCCGTGGGGTGTCCAGGCCAGGAAGCGGGCCCAGAGGTCACAGGCAGCGGGGACGCCGTGCTTCCATCCTCCGTTCCCGCCTCACGTGGGCCACTCGAGCCCACGGCCCGGACGCTGGTCCTTCTCTCTGTCCGCCGTGTCAGTGGCTGGCTGGCTGGGCCGGCCTTCCGAGGCCGCTCTCCCTGCGGGCCGTTTCTGCTCATCCCCTTTGCATCCGTCACCGCTCTATTTACAGTGTCTCTTGCTCTATATTTATCCTGGCTCTTCCCCGCCTTGTGTCCCTGCAGTCAGCGCCCCCTCCCCGGGGACCTGCGGGTCGCTCCCGGGGCTTCGCGGCCCACCGGTGACCAGGGCCCCACTCCCGGCCTGGGACCGTCCCGGCTGCGGGCCCGGACTCTGCTGAGGACCCTCGTTGTCACCGATGGGCGCCCAGGCCACGCTCCATCACTCAGGGAGCGAGTGCCCCCTGGTTTCCAGAGCCCCCCACTCCGCACCGCCACCCTGGACGTCCGCGCACAGGGTCAGGCACAGACCCCAAACTAGGGCTCTGCAGGCCAGCTTCCCCCTCAGCTCCCTGGACGTAGGTGGCAGGGACACAGGCACTTTTACAAAGGAGAAAGCAAAGGCTCAGAGAGGGGGACTAACTTACCTGAGGACACAGAGCTAGACAGCCACGGATTGCTCTTGGCCCGGGGACCCCCACCCGAGCACCTTGCAGTACCGTCTCGGGCACCGTATTGTGGGCCACGGACGTATTAAGCCGCACACAGGTGTCGGTGCCCGTATTGTATCTGCGAGGTTTCTATGTACGCACGTGTGGGGATTGTTTCTGGGTGTGCCTCTACGTGTATTTTAAGATCCGTTTCCTTTTTAGGGAGCCCCTTAGAACAATGTAAAACGCTCCTTCCAGTCTTTGCTGGAAATGTGATGAAACAGTGTCTCTGAGCCCAAAGGACTTGCCAGGCAAGGCCTCTGCCTCCCAGGCTGAAGCACGCTCCTGCTGGCCTTGGCATCCTATGCCATGCACACATGGGGCTGGGCCAGGCAGGGGGAGTTGTAGGTTGGCCTCAAGGAGTCCTTGTGTCTCAGGCTGACTCCGGTTGAGCCTGTGACAGCCATAGGGGCCGTGCGGCTCTGGCTCAGAGACCCTGGGCTGTCCTCTTTGTCTATCAGGAATCTACTCAGAAGGCCACAGTTTTTCCCCAGGGTTTTTGTGGATGACACAGCTCATCTGTCAACAGAAAGGCTGTCCCCAATGTGAGGAGGGCCTCCTCCTGCATCCTAGCCCCCTCCCCTTTATCAGGCAGTAGGTTACTTTCCCTTGTGCATTGACCTGGGGCTGCCTGGGCTTATGACCACGCCCAAGGCCTCGGGCTGCCTTGCCTACAGATTTTCAAACTGTATCCTTGAGACTCAGCCTCTCCAAGAGGCACTTCAGTGAGGGCTCAAAGCCAGGAGTGGAGATGGGATACTCAGAGGATGGGACTCTGTTTACCCTCTTCTGCCCACGGCAGCCCTGATTTTGTGTGTTCTGCAATTGGGCTTTCTTCTAGGAGCTTGGCTAAGCCAGCACCCAGACTCATGTCACATTTTTATTTGTCTTCTTAAAAGGGGCTACCACATGACTCTTAGGGATAAGCAAGATTTCAGCCCTACAAAGCCATCCCTCCTTCCCCTGTGGTTCTGAGAGAAGCAAACCTCTCGTGAGTGCTGGAAAGAACATTCAGGGCCACCTGGGCAGCTCTGACATGCCTCTCAGATCTCAGCAGCACCCTGGGCTCCCTCTTCACCACGGAAGAGGCCAGGACATCTGGGGCTTCTTGGGCAAACTGAGTATGAGGGCAGCTTGTTCTGACCTCAGACTGGAGGGTGCTGGGCCATGTGGCCTCCAAGAACTGGTTTATGGAGGACCCAGAATGTACTACAGTGGAGGGGATGCCTCACCCTCCACTCTGTGGGAACTCCTTCTAGAGCCCTGAGCCCTGGAGGCCCTGGGAGCTCCCACCCTGTCCAGAGCTGCCCTCTAGTGGAGAGTACTCAAATGGCGACTGAGCCCTCACCTCGACTTCCAGAGGGCATCTCCAGGGGGCTCCCCTGGAGACAGGGAGTGGGGTCCACCACACTGCAGGCACAGAGCAATTTGGCTTAAGAGCCGTCACAGAGCTACTCTAAGGCTGATTGGCCTCTAAGTGGGGAGAGAGATCACGCTCTCCTTCTTCAGCCTCCTGTGCCTGCTGCCTGGGGCTAGGGTCTCTCCACATGGCACAGCTTCTCCCAGACATGCTCAAGGTACTTCTTCTGAGGCTGTGACCAAATATCAACTTCCTTCCCCCCTCCCTTTCTCAGCTTGCCTCCCTTTGGGGAGAAGATCCCGGAGAGGCACTTCAGCTTTGGTAACCCCCTACCGCCCACAGCTGGGGTACTGCTGCTAAGGAGTTGAACCCTCACCTGGCTCTCTGAGTGTCTGATGCTAGAAAGAGCTGTGAGAACTGCAATGAGGGCTTCACACGCCCCTGAATGTGAAGTCCCATAAACAGTTGCTAATGCAACAGCACAAAGTGCTATTCACACTTGGCCTCTGAGTGATGGTGCAGGAAGAGTGGCCCCTGGTTTGGAGAAAGGCTTGCACCTGTGGTCCCTGGCTGGGCCAAGCCCCATACAGGGGGCAGGAGGAGCTTGTGGTCCTGCTGGGAAGCTGGAATCGGTGGTGTGGCAGGCAGGGATAGACAGAGGAGCTCCTGATGGTCACTGAGCCCTTTGTGGGGCATTTGCCCAGCAGAGGGGAAAGTCTCCACTCAGCACTCCAAAGAGTATTTTGAGTGTTCCTGGTCTGGATGGATTTCTTCATTCTAGCTTTCCTGAATTCAGGTTAAAATCAGAGGAGAAGAGGGCCCATGCCTCTGTGTACTAAGCATTCCCAAAGGGATGGTCCATGGACAGCGGGGAAATCCTCCTCCTAGCACTGACCACTCTGCAAAGTGTCAGGGAGGCCCCTAGATAGTAAAGAAGAAGATCTTTATCAAGAGCCTGGTGTGGGAAGTCAAGTCCTACCATGTGCAGGGATGGAGGGCTGCAATGTTTGGTACATTTCAAGGACCAGTATGATGTGGGGTCCGGAAACCAGTCCTATTCTGACAGCTGAAGTTCCAGCTAAACCTGGAAAAAAGGAGACACACGGGATAGAGAGCAACAGTCATGTCTGAAGACTTGTCCTGCACCCTGTCCTTCCAGTTCCAGGAGGACTGGTAGGAGAAACTTCCATATGGGCCCAGAGGTCACTCAACAGCAGAGAGACTCTCATATCTGGGTCTCTGAGTAGAACTGGAGTTGGGACCCTGTGGACCTCAGGGTCTGTCTAGCTCCCAGGTTCTGAGCCCCTGAACATAGACCACTCTCTTCCCATGGAGACATCAAGCAGTCAGATACCTTTCCTTTTGCGATTTTTGCATGGAGTCTTGGCTGCTTACCCTCAGCTGGTGATGACTCTGGGACCAGAAGGACCTGCAGGATGCAGCACGTGTCACCCTTAGGCCAAGACTGGCCACCCAGGGAGCACGTTACTACACAGGACAGAATCCAGATTTTGCCAAGGAGCACAACGAGACTGGATAATGGGCGGGTGAGCAGTGGTGTTTGCCAGAGTCCAAGCTCTTCTAGTCCACAGCCTCACTTCTCAGATAAGCGCACTGAGATGCACAGAGTTCCATAGCTGGTGCTGGACTTGGTTCTAGAACTCAGAACTCTGTGCGCCCACCACAAGGTTGTTTTATCAGCACTTCAATGATATTTATTAAATATGCACAGGATTTGGTGATTAGCAGAATATTAAGGGCAGTTATAGGAAGAGGAATCAAGAATTATTCAAAAATTTGAGGTCCTCAAGAGAGGAAGAATGTGGGCACCTGGGTGGCTCAGTGGTTGAGCGTCTGCCTTTGGCTCAGGTCGTGATCCCGGGGTCCTGGGGATGCTGTTTCCCCCTCTGCCTGTGTCTCTGCCTCTCTGTCTGTATCTCTCATGAATAAATAAATAAAATCTTTTTAAAAAGAGAGAGAGAGGAAGAATGTCCACAATTAGGGAAGAGATGAGTGATGAGCAAGTTTAAGTTGGATGCGTGCGTGTAGTAGATTGTGGGGAGATGGGATGGTAGGCACAGGAGGTGCCGCTAGGAGGGAGGATGGCACCAGGATGGCAGAGAGTCCCTGGGACAAGGATGGGACCTTCCATGGTCACCTGTGTCAGCAGGGCCTAGAGGATCCCAGACTGGAGAGAGCAGAAAGGACTGGGGGTGCCTGTGGGAAGGGTGCATCTGGGGGGAAGCTGAAGGCAGTCTGGGTGCTGAGGATGTGAAGGGGACCCACTGGCAGTGAAGGGAGGCGGAGCAGTGGATGGTCATATGGGGGTCAAAGATCAGGGAAGGACCAGTTTGCAAGATTGATGGGACAATGATAGACGTGTAGGCTTTGGTGGAGGAGTCAGAGGAAGCGGGTTTGGGGGTGCAGAAGTGAGCAGATGGACTGAGCAGGGAGGGAAGGGGCAGAAGGGGCTTTGGCACCAGGTGAGAGGAGGGGTTGATGTGAGGGCTTCAGCCCTGCGCCCAGGTGAGGGGCTAGGAGAGCAGGGAGGTTGTGGGGGCCGGGGGCGGGGCGAACCTGTACGTGAGTGTGCATGCGTCCCCATGTGTGACTCACCACCTGAGCCTACGCTGGGATGGGGGCCAGGGAGAGCATCCATCTCAGTGCTGTGTGTAGAGACGGAACAGCAAAAAACGTTTATGAGCACAACCTGTCTGTGCCAAAGTCACCCTTGATCGTAGCTGTTCTCGATTATCAACCCTTGATGGGCTGCTACTGGGGGTAAAGACGTGATCTGGGTGTTAGCGGGGCCTCCTTGAGAGCTGGGTGAGATGGGCCCCAGCCCACCCTTACTGCACCGTCCATGGGAGCCCGAAGGCTTCGCCGCATGTCTGCAGGTGTCTGGACCCGGGCTATTTGTACCCTTCTCTACCCTCGACACTGCTTATGTCACTGCTTGTGTGGTCTGACGACCACACAGAGTAAGCATCTCCCTGGAGCTCTCCAGAGAGCCCGGACACTGCAGGGCCCCTGAGGTCAGGTGTAGGGCAGGGCAAGGCAATGGCCCTGCACCTGCCCCTTCTCTCTACTGTATTCACTGTCTGCCCCTCATGGGAGCCTCACACCAGCCCTGCTGCATCTCTGACCCTCCCCAGCTTGTCTTCTCAACCCTCGCTCTCTCCTCTTCCTCTTTCTCTCCCCTGCCTTTTAGAGTCTTCCCACGGAATGTACCCCCTACCTGAAGCCTTGGTTCCAACAGACATATTTCAAGAGATTCTTGCCAAAAGGAACGACAGCATCCATTAGAAGACTGCATTAAATCAATTTTTCACCACCCACTGATTATTCACATTTCTGCTTAGCTTTATTTTAGGGAGCCCTTGAACTCTGCACTTGACTCTGATCCTGTCTATCATGTTCTCTACCACGCATAGGGCCTGATGACTCTCTGGGTAATATGATCACATGATTGTGACTCCCCAGAACACAGGAGACACTTTCTATGCAGAGGAAAGATCCTGGGCCAGGAGCAAAGAGCCAGGGCCGTACCCGTAGCTGTACTCTGACCATTGTAGCTCAGGGAGAGGGGAGCGGGTTTTGTCTCTCCCTGGGCCACTGTTTCCTCATCTATCAGGTGAGGCTGTGCCAGTCACCCTGATGGACTCTTGCAGCTAGAAGATTCTGGCTGCAGGTTCCCAGCTGCCTGCCTCTCAGCAGCGCCCCCCAGCTGGGCTCTGGCCCTACTTGTTCCAATGCAGCCACACTCTAGACCCTACATGGCCCTGCTGGGTGTGAATGCAGCTCCTTGAGCCAGCCTGGGACCACTCCCTGGGTACTATCTCCTTTCTTGCTCTTTGTCACCCAAACCACCAGCTGCTCCACTCCCCTGATGTTTTACGCACACTCAAACCCAGGGCGTATGTTTTTTTGTCATCCACTTCTCGGGACTCAGCTCTAGCTTTAGGGTCAGCTGGAGTTGCTTTAGGGTCCTTCTGGCCTACAGACCATCCCTATGTGTACCTCCCATGGGATGGGGTTCTCGTTATTAAGGAACAGGTACATACTCTGTCCATTAATTCAGGTATCCAACAATTCCTTCTGTAATGGGTTGAATGGTAACCCCCAAAAAGTTATATCCAAGTCCTAACCCCCAGTACCTAGGAATGTGACCCTTTTTGGAAAAAGAGTTTTTGTAGATGTAATTACATTAAGGATCTTGAAGTGAGATCATCTTAGATTAACCATCTGGGCCCTAAATCCAATGACAAGTGTCCCTATAAAAGGCAGAAGAGGAAAAGACACAGAGAGAAGGGGTGGGGGAGGCCACATGAAGGTAGAGTCAGAGACTGGAATGATATGGCCACAAGCCATGGAATACCCAGAGCCACGAGAAGCTGGAAGAGGCAAGAAAACAGTTCCCCTAGAACTTATAGAAGGAATGTACCCTGCAGACACCTTCATTTGAGACTCTTGATCTCCAGAACCACGAGGTAGTAAATTAGTGTTATTTTAAGCCACTAAGTTTGTGGTCATTTTTTTAGCAGCTTTAGGAAACATGAGTCTCTGACCAAATGGGTCTGCCTTCCCCATTAGAAGAGCAGCCCTCTTTGCCCGGGGCCCGTGACTTCTGAGGATTCAGAGCCTCACCTTGTCAGCTCCTCAGTGTTTCTGCAAGAACTGGGAACTGGCCCTGTACAGAGGACGTACTTTTGTCTCCAGTACCATCACCCAGTGGCTTTTCCTGGCAAGGAAAACCTCATTCCCCTCTCGTGCTGTTACATGAGACCATTCCGGTCCCAATAACAGGAAACAAATCCAAATGAACAGGAAACAGGCAGGATCTGACACTGACTTGTAACACCTGGATTTTAAAACGTGAAACCAATAAAGCCTGACTCGTAGGACTGTGGTGTGGAAAGAACCCCTGGTTCAAGGGATGGCTACCATGGGAGGAAGGGAAACCAAATCACCTTCCCAATGTTCAGACTTTTATATAGGGGTTTGGGCCTCTGGTACTGCTGTATAAGCATGAGAGCCTTTTAGGACAAGCAACCCTAAAGCAGGAAATACAGCTACAATTATTGCATGTGCTACTATTGATAACAATAAAGACAAAATCTGCAATGCAATAATAAGACTAACAAAGGTTTACAATGTGCCAGGCACTCTTCTAAGCATTTAGCACATAACTTCTTTTTAAATCCCTTGTAGAGTACACATATGATTTTTTTTCTATTGAGATATAATTCACATATAACATTATGTTAGTTTCAGGTACACAATGTAATTATTCCATATTTGTATATATTGCAAAATGATCCCCACAATAAGTCTGGTTAACATCGATGACCACACATAATTACAGATTTCTCTTTGGAAAAAGTGAAGGTGGCCAAAAGGAATAAACTTCCAGTTATAGAATAAATAAGTCCTGGGGGGTGTAATGCATAGCATGGCAACTATAGTTAATAATACTGTGTTATGTGTTTGGAAGTTGCTAAGAGAGTAGACCTTAAAAGTTCCCATCCCAAGAAACGAAATTGTGGCATCTCCTTTTTCATCTTTGCAGTAATCTACACAATGTTTGCCTTTATTGTTCCTGTTTTGTAGATGAAAAACTGGCACACAGAGAGGTTAAGCAATTGCTTAAAAGACAATTAGAATGCATGATGAGTCTGACTCTAGGGAATGCATTCTTTTTTTTTTTTTTTTGAAGATTTTATTTATTTATTCATGGGAGATACAGAGAGAAAGAGAGGCAGAGACACAGGCAGAGGGAGAAGCAGGCTCCTCGCAGGGAGCCCTTTGTGGGACTCGATCTGAGACTCCAGGACCACGCTCTGGGCTGAAGGCTGCGCTAACGCTGAGCCACCCGGGTTGCCCTAGGGAATGCATCCTTGAATCAAGTGTGAAAATATTCACCTGCACCATCACAGATCCCAGAGCACATCCCTCTTCCTGGTGTCATTTTGGTGCCCAGAGCAGCAGACAGTAATCCTCACCTGCATTCTTCAGATGAGGAAACAGGTCAAGAGACTGGTCCAAGGAAAAGTCACCACCCTTGTTCCTGTTCAATGTCTGTCTGGTATATCTGTAGAGCAGGGGCCTGACCTAGGGTTATGGGGAGAGGGATAAATACAAACAGTGAAAGGGCTAGCATCTATCCCCACCATCTGCTGGGGATGGTGTTAATGCATTATCATGGGCTCATTCAATTTTCCTAATAATGCCTAGAGGTGGAGACCAGAGAAGCTTGCTTGAGGTCATATAGTGAGTAGCCAAGCCAGAGCTAGAAATGCTTTGGGATCTGGGATTGAGAGGAGCCCAGAATTTAATGCAAATAGCTTCCATATCCATACTTGGAGACTTAGAAGGGGCGATGTTTTGTTTTCTTTTCTTTCTTTTTTCTTTCTTTCTTTCTTTCTTTCTTTCTTTCTTTCTTTCTTTCTTTTCTACAAAGCTATGGTCATCAAGACAGTGTGGTACTGGCACGAAAACAGACACATAGATCAATGGAACAGAATAGAGTATCCAGAAGTGGACCCTCAACTTTATGGTCAACTAATATTCGACAAAGGAAGAAAGACTATCCACTGGAAGAAAGACAGTCTCTTCAATAAATGGTGCTGGGAAAATTGGACATCCACATGCAGAAGAATGAAACTAGACCACTCTCTTTCACCATACACAAAGATAAACTCAAAATGGATGAAAGATCTAAATGTGAGACAAGATTCCATCAAAATCCTAGAGGAGAACACAGGCAACACCCTTTTTGAACTCGGCCACAGTAACTTCTTGCAAGATACATCCACAAAGGCAAGAGAAACAAAAGCAAAAATGAACTATTGGGACTTCATCAAGATAAGAAGCTTCTCTCTTGGTTGTAAGGTGCTGCTGCAGGATGACAGAGGTTCGTGCCTGCTTTGTGCCTCAGAACCCATGGCCTGCTTCCCCCGCACCCTCTCCTGGATTCTCCGGCCAGGACCCCTCCCTGGATTTGGAGTTCTTTATATTGACTACACTTGTGGCTCAAAAGACTGTTGCTAAAAAAAAAGGCTGAGGGGTCTTTCTTACTCTTAAATGATAACCTTCTCACGCAAAAGAGCTTCAGCTTTGGGTGGGAGGAAGGACTGGAACCAGCCTCCGTTGTCACTGGGGTGATTGGTCTGCACATGCTGTCCTCTTCCGTGGAAATGTTCAGAAAGCCCCACCCCTGAGTCTGCAAGCCTCCCTTGGCTGACCACCAAGCTCTGCCCATTCGTTCTCCCAGGACGTCCCCCTAATTAAATCTCAGGGCTTTTAATTTTCATATGCATGAATATGGAACACGAGTGAGGCCGGGAGAGGACCGGGGTGGAAAGGCCTGCCGCAGCCGGAAGGGCAAGGTCAGGACTTGGACTCCCTCCAGGAGGCTCCCTTGGCATTGTGCAGACTTCAGAGAGGCTGGCTCTGAGGACGTGCTCCTGGATTCACCACAACGCTGAACTGAGGACCACTCATTCTGTCTGAAAGGGCAAGAGGGAGCCCGTGCGTTGGCAGAGAAGCTGTCAGCAAAGCCACTGCCTTCCACCCTGGGCAGTGAGGGAGCGACACGCTCAGGGCAGGGGCCTGGCCGCCACCAGGCCCGGTCCACCTGGCCCCTCAGGAGTGCTTCAGGAATGCTGGCTCTGAGGGAGGTGAACAGCTTGCTGAGATGTGCCTCTTCGTCTCCACCTTTCATTTTTCTTCTCTGTGTGAATCCTAGGATGTGCCTGAGCCCCTCCCTTGTCCTCCTCCTTTGTCCCTGAGGTAGACCACCTTCTGAGAGTTTCTCTTAAACCTGAAAAGGAAGCGAAACCCTGTAGGATCCTCTCTTGCCTGCTCTTTTTTTTTTTTTAATTTTTTTTAAATTTTTATTTATTTATGATAGAGAGAGAGAGAGAGAGACAGAGACACAGGCAGAGGGAGAAGCAGGCTCCATGCACCGGGGGCCCGACGTGGGATTTGATCCCGGGTCTCCAGGATCGCGCCCTGGGCCAAAGGCAGGCACCAAACCGCTGCGCCACCCAGGGATCCCTCTTGCCTGCTCTTTATTGTTCCTATAGGAGCAAAATCTTCCAGCGGTTTCCGTCCTGAGATTTAACAGAGTTGCCACATTTTGTAGCTAGTTGGGCAGGATGAGAAGTGAGAAACCTTGATATCAACCCCTTGGTTATATAGTTATGATGTGTGGGACCAGCAGACACATCAATGCCACTGTGGGGAAGGTCCTTGCCTGCCGGATGGTTAATACAGCCGTGAATGTAGGCCTAGCCCTACAGGCCCAGTCTCTAAACACGTTGGTGGGCCCAAAGGGAATCCGTCAGAGAGACCAAGACTGAGTGCGTGCCTTCCTACTTAGCTGCCATGAGGTGGGCATTACTGAGGGTGAGTTTCATATCATGAATGCAAATTTCTCCCCTCCACTGTGGAAATGTGCCATTCTCTGGGGGAGCTGGGCCCAGGTAACGTGGCTCTCTCATCCCCTATTTGGCACAAATACGCGTGAGTGAGGTTGTTGGATGTTAGGGATTGAATTGTGTTCCCCCAAAATTCATGTTGAAGTTATGACCCTCAAGACCTCAAAATGTGGCCTTATTTGGAGATGGAGTAATTATAGAAGTAGCCAAGCTAAAATGAAGGGTGGCTTCTAATTCCATATGACTGGCGTCCTTGTAAGGAGGGGCAATTTGGGGATCCCTGGGTGGCGCAGCTGTTTGGCGCCTGCCTTTGGCCCAGGGCGCGATCCTGGAGACCCGGGATCGAATCCCACATCGGGCTCCCGGTGCATGGAGCCTGCTTCTCCCTCTGCCTATGTCTCTGCCTCTCTCTCTCTCTCTCTCTCTCTCTCTGTGACTATCATAAATAAATAAAAAATAAAAAAAATTAAAATAAAAAAATAAAGTAAAAAATAAAAAAAAAGGAGGGACAATTTGCCCAGGAGGGAGATGGACAGACACAGGGAGAAGAGGGCGTCCACAGCCATGGAGAGATCCTGTCCTCACAGCCCCCAGCGGTGTGTGAGACCTTGTCAACACCTTGATTTCAGAGACTGAGCCTTCAGAACTGGGAGACACTATGTTTCTGTTAATGAACCACCCAATTTATGGGCAAAGTGATCCAGGGAACTTCATCAGTCAAACCAAAACAGAATAAAAGTAAACAAAAAACACTTCTAGCTAAAATTTTAGGACTCAGTGAATAAGTGGGGATGAGAAGTTCCTCCTGAGGTTGGGGGGTGAGGGTGGGGCAGGTCCCAGAAAGCTCACCAGGCAACTTGTAGGGCGATGTATTTATAACATTTCTAACTGTGAAGAAGGCAAAGGCAGTTGGCCAAACCAAATTGAAGGGCAAGAACACTTCTATCGTTAATTTTTAAAAGTAATTTACAAGGCTCATTATAAACTGTGGCTTTTCTATAGTTCAGGGCAACATTGGGGTGTTCCATTTTGTCTTCCTTTTATGAAACAGGAATCGGACAGGCCGGGACTCCGTAACGAGAGGTGTGAGATCAGTACCTCTAAGATTTATTAGGTGTCTATGAGAGATATTATGGCAGCTTGTTTAGTTCTAAAACAACCTGCTTAGGAGATATTTTTATTTGTTTTGAGATAACCCTGAGAATCAGAGGGTCTAAGTCACTTGCTGAACTCACACGGTGAGCTATGTGTTGGAGGGATATTTACATCAAATGCACATATTCTTTTCAGAACGACTGGTTTCTGCTGTGAATCAAGTGTCTCCACCAGATATCTGAGATGACGTTGGTGTTCCTCATCCTGACCTCTGGCCTAATTTAGCCTAAGCGATCATTTTAAATAAGGTCCCCTTCTTAGTGACCCAGTGAACGCTTTTCTGGCTTCATGTGGCGAATCTGCTTTTGGTGGGGTTGGGGTGTTCCACTCCTCCCTGCTCATTTCTTGGGGTTAACACCACAAAGGTAGGGTAGTCCTCTGACGAGGACTGCAGATCCATGCCTCCTCTGTTTTCTTCCAGGGTCAGAAGGGCAGCCCAGGGCTGGCTTCGCCGACTGTGTAGAGTATGTTCTGCTGGCATGTGAAGAGTATCTGAGCACGAGCTGTGCAGGGATGGACCACTGAGCGGCGTTTGGTAGAGCTCGAGCCTGCCACTAGTCATGGTTCACCAAGCAAGCCTAGCCTCTTATTTCCATTTTGCTTCAATGCCAAGTGGCACGAGTTTGCAGATGCCTCATCTTTAGAGGAAGGCAAACACTTTCTGGTGGGACTTCAGAGAAAGCCCTGCACGTTCAGGTTGGGGTTCCTCTTTCCAAAGCCTTCCAGGGACACTGGTGTTCTGCTGTCCCCTGGATCACAGCGCCTCGCCTCTTTTACCCTGACTTCAAAGGGAGAGTATGTGACAGTCTTTGCCTCGTTGGGCAGTACTAACCTGCTTCATTTGTCCCAGTCTGATTCTTTGGCATTCCTAACCCGTCTGTGGCCCCACCCCGAGCCTGGAGCCTCCTCATGGGCCCCAAGGTGCTGGTGGCCACTTGCGTGTCATTTCTGCAGCTCTCACCTCTCCTGCCTACGATGCTTACTCCTCACGAGGGGGTGGCTTGCAGAATTTGGAAAGGCCTCGCTCCCCCAAACCCGCCAGTGAACAGAACACCTCCTCAACAGCACTGCTTCTTACTCCTGCCACAAAACTAGCCTTCAGCTCACCTGGTTTCTTGGTTGTTGCTTTTTTATTCAATCTCCAAATTATTCACCTGACAGAGCCATCATCTTTCCTCCAAGCTTGGAAACTTGAGCAGGAACCAGAACCACCCAGAGATTTATTAAAACCAGATTGCTGGGCTCTACCCCAGTGCTTCTGACTCAGTGGGTTGGGGGTAGGGCCTGAGAATGTGCATTTCTGAGAGGTTCCCAGGCAATGTTGATGTTACTGGTGAGAATAAAACCTTGAGAACCACTGTGGTAGTGCAGGTGTAAGGTATTTAAAACCCTGTCTAATATGAATGTAGGCTAATATCTCCATAAGACAATGACGAAGTTCATGTTCATTCATTCAACAAACACTTATTGAGCACCCATTGCTCACTAGCCAGGCTTTGGGGATGAAATAGTGACTGGGATGGATCTGACTCTGCCGTCACAGAGAATGAACCAGACCAGCTCTGATGATTCAGGACTCAGGGCTGTAGGAGGGAAAGTGCAGGCTGCTCTTGAAGCTCAGAGCAGGAGGCCCAGCCCAGTCTGATGTGGGAGTAGCGAATAAGGGGGAGGAGAGTAGTCATGTAAGGCTTCCTGGGGGAAGTGACATCTATGCTGGATCTTCCAACAGAGATAGGAGTGAGATAGAAGAATTTGGAGAGGGGTTGTGTTCTAGGTAAAGGAGAGAGCATGTATAAAGATCTGTGGAGAGTTATGGTATGGTATGACCTGGAAATTGGAAGAAGTTCAGTAGTAGTGGGGAAATTTCTGTGTATGAGAGCAGGACGGGGAGTAGGGAGAAAGGCTGGAGGCTGGCATTGGCCATGGTAACAAGGTGAAGCTAGGGCAGCGGCTCCCCAAGTAGTCCTCAGACCACCAGCAGCAGCAGCATCACTTGGGAACTTGTTGCAAATACAACTTCTCAAGCCCCTTCATAGACCTTTTGAGTCAGAAACTTTGGGGATGAGGTCCAGCCATCTCAGTTTTAAGCTGATGCTGCTCAAGTTTGAGAATTACTTGACTAGAGAAGCTGGAAGAGGCTGGGTAGGAGCTATGTAAGTTGTACTAGGGCATCTGGATTTGATCCTACCACAACCACATCACAGGACCATTTCTCAGAAAACACATTTATTGAGTAAGCAAACAAGTGAAGGAATTTAAACAAAATGGTAATGTGACCTACTTGCCTTTTCAAGAAATTGCTTTGGCCAGTGTGAAGGATGTCTTTAACAACATTTCTGTGCATAGTTTTGTTCTCAGGATTAGCTGTCTTTACATTGAGGTAAGGTCTTGGAGTCATAGTCACAGAGGTCAGATGTTGAAAGTATTGGCTGAGCCTGACTCCCCATGACTTTTAAATATATTTATTAATATATACCAACAATAGAATCAACTTGATCAACTTGTATGGAAAGAAAGGGTATTCTGGTTCATGAAATGTTCTGGACAGCTGGGGTTGAATATACTCATACTGTAAAAGTACTTGAGATCAGGGTGCTAGATGCTCTCTCTCTCTCTCTCTCTCTCTCTATTAGGATCTACATCTTCCATGATTTTCTTCTCCTGACAACTCTGGAGAGGGTCAGAGATGCAGATATGAGCAGCCCTCTGGGAAGCAGCAGAGTGTCTGTGACTATGAGTCAAGTCTTGCTCTGTCTTTTCTTGTACCCAGTTCTGGTTCTGATTGGAAGCCCTTCCTCGGATTCTTGGGAGCCTGTCCCCTCCAGCATGAAGACTGTCCCAGCGTTCCTGTAGAGCTGCCATCCTATCTGCCTGGACCTTTTGCCACCAGGGCAACCCTGCAAGGACTGCTCTGGTACTAGAAAGGGTCCTTCTTGCCTGCCCTATGCACATCCCCAGTGGAGGCTGAGTGGGCCTGGTTGGGGGCTATATCTTCTGTCACTCTTGGGCCAGTGATGTGGGCCTCTGTGCCTGAGTTCATGTCAGGCCAATTCAGACTCCTCCCTTGAGAATGTGGGAACACACAAAGGATTGGGCCCTGAGCATAGCAGCTGGAGGAGCAGAGCCATAGTGCGGGGACAGTGAGGCTGGCACGGCCACAGGGCTTTGTGCAGTCTGAATCATGTGGGAGCAGAAACCACATGGTGGGGAGGTGCTGGTCAGAGAGAAGATGCAGGAAGATGTCTCAGAGGCACCGAGGGAGAAACTTGTCCTCATGGTTTTCTAGCTCTCTGGCTGCTTGGACTTCCAGTTTTCCCACAATCCGCAGTTTCACTCCATGGCATCCAGCAAGAGCTTCTCCACCCCTATCCAGTAGCACGTTAACAAACTGGCTTGAGAGATCTCTGTTCTTTGTAGCTCTTCGTCCCTCAGTGGTTGTCCCATCACTGGTTGTGTGCCTGGGGCTGATGGGTGCTCTGTGGGGCCTGCCTGCCCCAGGGATGCCTATCCTACCCACAAAGACTGTGCTGTGCCCTGGGGACCAATCTGTTCTGCATCCCAGCTCTGCCATTTGGCTCCATCTTGCTGCCAGTGGCCCTATGGGCTCAACTGTGGGGAGAGGCTGGCTGTGGACATGTGCACACTGGTGTAACCTGGCCTTTTCAACCCCTGGGTGGGGAAAAATGGGGTTTCAGGTATCCAGGTGCCCAGCTATTGACATGGACATGCAACACCATATGGCTGACTTGTAATGCATGTGGCATTCCTCCTCTTGGCCAAAGAGGAGGCTGAATGATGTTCCCCCTTCAATTAAAAGACTGCATCTGAAGGTTAACTTGATAGTCACTTAAAAACAGGCCTGAGGGTTTTGGGGAAATGGAAGGCACGTGTTCTGGCCCTCCTGGCTCCACTCTTCAGTGCATGTTAAGATGGCAGGCTGGCGGGCTGGACTTCATGGGCATGTGACCTATGAAGTTTACATTTATTTTTAATAAATCTTAACAAGGGACCCTGCATTTTCATTTTGCAATGGGCCCTGGAGGTGAAGCAACACGGCCTGCAGACTGGGCCCTGTTCTCATTCTTTCCTGACCTGCACACTGATTATTCCACTGCAACTTCGGGTGTCCTCACCCAGGTCTGAGTACTCTAAGTTCTTGCCAAAGACATTATTCTTGTTGCTTGTAAGACAACATCTTTGAGTGTCTATGCTTTGCCAGGCAGCATGCTAGTTCAGGGAGCTCTTTGTCTAGGGGAGGAGATAGATGCATAACTGGATAATCAGCATTCAGGGGTGCCTCATCTGGCCTATCCCTGGGGGGAGAAGATCCTTCTTGAAGGAGCAGACATTTGAGTTGAGTGTTGGGTGATTAATGATCCTCCAAAGACTAGGGGGAAAAGATACTCTAGGCAGAGTCATCCAGAGCAACGATCTGGAGATATGGGAAGTCACAATGTGCTGAGTAGCTTAGAACCCTGAGGCAGGACATAGTGTGAGGCCGGGAGTGATGAGACTGCAGGAACCACCAGGGTCAGACCAGGGAGCCTTTTACATACTCCAGGAGCTTGGAATCTTTGGCATCAAATGGGGAGCCATGGGAGGATGAGCAACAGGAAGGAACGTGATCAGATTTGCATGTTGGATAATCCTTCAGTGGCTGGGGTGTGGCCAATGGATGGAAGGGCATGAGTCAGAAGGTTGTCTGTAACATGCTACCCCATTATTGAAGATTATCTCTAGCTAGTCAGACCTGAGTTTCCCAGGAACAAGGACTGTGTTTGTCCTGCTGCAGACTTTGCCTACGGATCTTCATTTTGCAAGCCTTGCTTCACAGTTACTGGAGCTCTAATTAAGGCAATGAAAGGCTTTAATAGTGACCAGAGGCCTTTTCCCTCCCTTCCTCTTCATGGTGCCAGAAGGCTCTGAGAACCCCTCTCTCTTCTCAGTTGGCATTGGCATCCCTTCCTAATTCTGGGAGGGAGCTGGGTGCTGGAAACCCTGGGATCCAACGTGTCCAGGGACTGACTGCTTGCACGCATGACACTAGGAAAGAGTAGCTTCTCTGAGTCCTAGCTCATGGGGAAGCATGAAAACAGGTAGTGTCCTGGGGAAGGCACATGTCTAAAGATGCGTCTCAAAACTCCTGCCCCCTGGTTATTCAGTCAAACACTAATCTTAGGTACTGCTGTGTGGGGACTTTTTTTTTTTAAGATTTTATTTATTTATTCATGAGAGACACAGAGAGAGAGAGAGAGGCAGAGACACAGGCAGAGGGAGAAGCAGGCTCCACGCAGGGAGCCCTATGCAGGAATCGATCCCAGAACTCCAGGATCACGCCCTGGGCCGAAGGCAGGAGCTAAACCGCTGAGCCACAGGGATCCCTGTGTGGGGACCTTGAAGATGCATTCGGTTGCCAATCAGCTGGCTTTAAGGCAAGGTGCTTACCCTCGGCTGCCCAGATGGGCTCCGTGTCATCACATGAGCCCTTAAAAGCAGAGGAGGGTGCAGGAAGATTCCAGGCATGAGAAGGAATGATATGCTATTGCTGGCTCTGAGAAGGGCCACGTGCAAGGACCAGACTGGGTTCTGGGCACTAATTCGGAAGAGCCCAGGTAGAGAGCCAGCAAAGAAATGGGGACCTTAGTCTTCTGAGTTCAAGTAACTGGATTCTGGGAACAACCTGACTGCACTTGGGAGAGATTCTTCCCCAGAGCCCCCAGCAGGGAGTACAGCCCCCCTGTCCCTTTCTTATCTTACCTGAGGGCCCTGGCCTGGCTGGAGGGCCTGCTTTGATAAGGAAGGAACAGAAGTCGGGCAGGAGTCTTGGGCTTATTCACAAAGTAGAATAGCTTTGGGTGGCTCTGTGGGAAGGGAGGCAAGGCTTCAGGTGGACCCTGGATACAGGCTCTTTCTTTCTTTCTTTCTTCCTTCCTTCCTTCCTTCCTTCCTTCCTTCCTTCCTTCCTTCCTTTCTTTCTTTCTTTCTTTCTTTCTTTCTTTCTTTCTTTCTCTTCTTTTCTTTCTTTTTCTTTCGACTTTACCCATTCATGAGACACACGCAGAGAGAGACAGAGCCATAGGCAGTGGGAGAAGCAGGTTCCCCATGAGGAGCCTGATGTGGGACTCAATCTCAGGACCCCAGGATCATGCCCTGAGCCAAAGGCAGATGCTCAACCACTGAGCCACCCAGGCGCCCCCCTACTATGGGTTTCTTGAGATGCAGGCACTAAGTACCTCAGCAGTTCTGAGTGTGGTTCTGGACCAGCAGGGTAAGCATCCCCTGGGAACTTTCAGAAAGCAATTTCTGGGTTCTGCCTCGGGACTGCTGAGTCAGGAAGTGTTGGGTGAAGGCAGAAGTCTGTGTTAGCAATCACCCTCCAGGTGATCCTGATGCTGGCAGTGTGTGAGGGCCACAAATGTAGCTCCAGGACGGCAGTCTCCCCCCTGGTCACGCATCAGGATCACCCGAGATGCTTTCAAGATTATAGTTGCCTAGACCCTACATGAAACCAATTTATTAAACATTTCTAGGGCACAGCCTGGACATTTGTAATTGTTAACAGTTCTGCCAATGACTGTAACGTACATGAGAGAGTTGTCACTCAGGTGCCTGGCACATTATTGAAGCTGAATAAATTTTTCCTGACTGGATGGATGGTTAATAATATACTCTGAAAAATCCTGATGTAAGTGATTCTCCACCAGAGGAGTAACCCCAAAGCTGGACCATACGGGGCCTCAGGGAGTTGTGGGGGGCAGCGGGGGGTCAGCTTTTGGAAGAGTATGGCCAACTTAGGTCCTGGTGTCATCCTCTGAGCAGTCTTCTGACCTCTAATCTGCTCTGTGTTTACCCAAAAGAGGCGGAGATGAGATGTGGAGGCAGGAGAGCCTACATTTACTTCTGTTCCCTCTTAACATCATGTCTTCAGCCCTGGTTTGTGGAGTACAAATGGGTGTATTTCTGAGATATAGGTGAGATGTAATACGTCAGCTCCTCTATCATGCCTTTGAGCTTCTTTCCTGTCATTTCACTGATGTGCAGGGCCAGCATGTCAAGGTTTCTCTTCTTCTCATGTGGAGGCTTTCTGCAGTAAGGTAAGCTGCCTCAAGTGTGAGATGGGTCCTTGTCTTTGTAGTCCAAATAATCAGGCCTCCCTGGAGGGTGGATAACAGAGAGACCCAAACCACAGTTCTCAAATCTGGCTGCCCATTGGAATCTCCTGAAGGGGCGCCTGGGTGGCTCAGTGGTTGAGCGTCTGTCTTCAGCTCAGGGCATGATCCTGGGATCCTGGGATCGAGTCTTACATTGGGCTCCTCACAGGGAGCCTGCTTCTCCCTCTGCCTGTGTCTCTGCCTCTCTTTCTCTGTGTCTCTCATGAATAAATAAATAAAATCTTAAAAAAAAAAAGAAATCTGGAAAAACAAGTGACCATTCATACTACCAGTTTCCCTCTAGACCCATCCAGTCGGGAGATTCAATAGTGGAACTCAAAATCTTTTAAAATAGAATCCTCAGAGACTGATATCTCAGTGCATGGGAGTTTGGGGATCACTGCATCCTAACAAACTCTTTTCACAAAGTTATGCTCTTTTTCTAGAAAATGAAAATAGGTCTTAGAGTTGTTACATGTGAACTGGTTTTAGAAAAAAAGATTGCACATCAAAGCTGCATTACTTAGAGTGGAAATTAAAGAATTGCAAATACTTCAGAAGCATCACAATCCTTTCTACTCATCTTTCATTTCTTTTCCACTAACCTGATTCTATTCTCAGGACTTGGTGGTACCTCTCATCCTCATCTCTGATTTCAGAATTTAATTCTCTTCCCCCCGTGATTTTGGGGTGTTATGCTAGTTTGTCATCAAGCACCATTCAAGATGCTTCTACGTTTTCCCCTTCCAGATGCAATCACTGCTTAGGTGTAGCGAAGTGGATGGGAGGTGATGGAATTGATCTTTCTACCGACAGGGTCTTTGCCATTCTCCCTCTTAGCATCCACCTTCTTCTTATCAAATGGCAAAGGAAAACTATAAATAGTTAAATAATAGTGTTGTCACCCACTCTTGAAATCTCCTCTTGTGTCTGTTTTGTCTTACTGGTACATGGGCTAATTAGCTTCCAAGTCTTTCGAAGTTACAGCTTGTGTTGATGCTAATTTGGAAAACAATGATAAGATCTACATACCAAACACTTTCCTCTCCATTCCCTTAGTAACCATCCCCAAACCTGATACAAAATTATCAATCCATGTTGCCCAGAAAGCAATTTTAGGAATATATTTGGACAGATGCTAACAAAGGGAGTCAACATCCTCACTTCCGTTCCTGGGCACTGAGGCTCACAGTGGGCTAAAGTTCTAAAGGCAGGAAAACCCAGCCTCCTGCTTCCACACCATTAACTCTACTAGACCCCCGAATCTGGCCAAGAGGACCTTCTCTGTCTTTCCTCCAGGCCGAATGGAGGTGGACTGCCTGAAGGGCTAGTGAAGAGCAATCCATGTCCATCTCCACCCTCACAAGGCACCGGATCCGGGAGACTTCATTTTCTAGTAGCTGTTCACTGACACTTGAGGAATACCCAGAATTTTCTTAGAGGATATTCTTAAATCCATATGCATTCTGGATCCCTGACTTAGAGGGGAACAAGTTACAGGGCTGAGGGTTATTTGCAAGCATGCTGGTGAGATCGAGTTGCAGACATCTTTGTGCAGGAAAGTGGATCCAGCCATCCAAGGTGGGCGGGACAGAAGCAGACATAGGCACGCTGAGCAGAGGCATCCCGGCCAGGCCCATCTGAAACATCAGTCTTGGCCACCCCACTGCCTTCTCCCCTGCAGGCACTGTGGGCATTGTGCTGTTTCGGTGCCAGGAGAGGAGGTGGATGGGAGAAACCTGACCCTTTCATGCCAGACACCCGGTGCAGCTGATGCACGGCTGGATCCTCTTGCCAGACTTGGCTGGCCTCCCTCTCTGTTCGAGGCAGCATTAAGAAGATTGATTTCTGTTAGCTGGCCATAATGGGGGACTGTAATGGCTGTGAGGGAGACACTTGGCTTGTGGACACCTTGTACGGGTGCCAGTAGCTTTGAGGGAGACCACTTGACAGAGAGCCAAGCAAGGCTTCTCTTTAACTTCTCACTTTTCTGTTTTTTCTTCTCTCCTCTTCTCTTTCCCACACTTCTCTCCTATCTTCCATTTGCTTCTCCCTTTCCACTCCCTATTATCTCCCTCATGGTTTGGAAATTTCCATTCAGAGCTGCTCTTGGCTTTGGATGCAGGGTGCTCTCTTGCCTAGGTTTTTCTCATCATACCCCTGCCAAGTGCACACATGGGTTCTCTGTAGCCCCACAGTGGGGGGCTCTCACCTCTTCTCCATGACATTCCAAGATAGCCCTTGGGCTCATCTGCCAACTGCAAGCATTTCCTTGTGGAGTTGTTCCCAAGAGGGAGCAGAGAGCTTGGTCATCTCAGAAGCTGAGAGTTGTTTCCAGGAACTCGGCTTGACTGTGACTCAGTTTATGCTGCTTGCAGCCTTTTGGGATGAGGAGAAGGGAATTTGGCTTCTGGTAGGTGGAGATTGCTAACTGGGCTAGTGCTACCAAGGCACTGTGGTCAGTGAACCTCTCTCCTGGGAAGGGCTTTCTAGATTCCAAAGCATGGGCATAGGCTGTGGCCTCTTTCACATACCCCAAGGTGTGCCCAGAGGTGCCCAGACCCCTCTGAATCATGCTTGCCAGCCCCAGCCTCCCACCCACGTGCTTAGAGACAGCAGGGCTACAGGGTGTCCCAGGGGGACAGCAGATACAGCTGCTTCCTCATTCTTGTCCCCACCCCCAGTTTGCAGGATCCTGCTCCCGTTTGCTGCCACCAGCACTCAGAAATGAGGCCAGGCCTCAGAAAAGACAAGGAGACCCAGCCATCATTTAGAGGTGGGCAATGTAGTGGGCTCCTTTCCTGCAGGGGCCAGTCTCTTTTGGAGTGGTCTGGCTGGGAGGAATTTTGGAGGCCACTCAAGCCACTCCCTAAGCTCAGGAAAAACAGCACTCGTAGAGGCCAAGTCTATTTTGAGCATTAAGTTCCGGGCACTGCTGTTGTTATGGGTAGGTGTGGGGGAAAACTCAAGTGCACCTGCCATGTTACCCCAGTCCCAAGCAGATCCCCCAGCAAACAGCTTCATGAGTGCCATTTTAGAGCATAACCCAGAAGAGAGAGGGCCCCATACAAATGAACCCTGCCCATCTTTCCAACCTCATGTCCTACACTTTTAGCTATTTGCTCCTCACTTACTAGACTTCAGCCCCACTGTCCTCCCCTGGCCTCTGGCATTTGTGTTTACTTGATTAATGTTATGTCCTCATACATGCCCCTCCCTCCCCCCAGTGGCCCTGGGTGAAGTCATGCTCCTCATCCCACCAAAGGCACCCCTCTATCATGCAGTGTTTTACTTTCTACATGAATCTTAGTTGATATCTCTGAGATGATCTTACTTGGTATTGTTTCGTTTCTCGGGGGGATGATTGTCACCCCTACAATTTAACATCCATGAGAACAGGGACTTTGTCTTCTTGTTGCTTCTCCAGCGCCCAGCCTTGGTGCCCAGCATGCCACAGGTGCTCACCAAATACATGCCAAATAAAGCATCGACTAACAGCAGGAACAGAGAGCCTCACTCCGCCACTGCAGAGCCTGGGAGTGAGTGGGGAGTGGTGGTAAGCTCTGTCCTCTGGGTGCCAGAGGTCAGGAGACAGCTCCCATTCAGTGGGCCCTGGGACAACATTTCTGATCTAGCACCTCTCCCCATGTGGCTGTGTTGTTGGTTCACAAATTAGCCCCCATACATGGAGGCTAAAGAGAGACTGAAGAAAGAGGCCGCTCCAGATTGGTAGGTGGCAGGCGTAATAAGCAAGAGAACTTACACAAGAGGCTCCTCTTGGCCCCAAAGCAAGATCTCTGTATCCTCTGTCCAGCATCTTAAAACTTTGATAAAGGACTTAATGGGATTCAATCACAAATACCATCCACATGGTCTCAACAATCCTTGAGAAGAGCTCCCACTGTGGGAATAGTGGGCAGACTTGTATTCCAAGGCAGGGGAGGGGGTGACAGGCCTTTGCCTAGAGTTGCCTCCACCAGCCATCCCGTCCTCAATAACCTCCTGGCAACAGGCTGATATCAACGTCCTTCCCTCCTTGTCCCCTTCCACAGGCTCTCTGGGCGATACTGGTACCCGCACCCTTGCTCCTTCCCTTGCGCTAAGTCATGAAGCTAAGGAACGACACAAATAATTTACTCTCCAATTTAGCGTACAAACTTAAAAACTGAATTCTTAACTCAAGGCAGCATAATGACATACCACAATACTAATATAATAGAGAGGAAAATTGCTTTATTAATCCATAAACACCTGCTAAGGAGAGAGAATTCTGTAAACAGAAAGACTCTTGTGCCCTCCCTCTGTGAACACACACACACACACACACACACACACACACACACATACACCCTCAGCATTTGTGTGTGAGGGAGATATCCCCAAGGGTTCGGCAGTGATGAAGGAGATGATTACTTTGCAGAAATACAAATGGCCTCACAGATAGCATTCGATCTTCTCCCAAGATAGACAAGAGCCCATCAAGGGATTTAGCAGGGCACACTTTGGGGGAGAATTGGTATATGAATACCCCAGCTTCCTTGCTTCCTTTGGGGGGTGACATCTCTTAGGTGTGTGTTCTGCACTGGCTCCCAGTGTTTCCCTAGAGGATTAGTATCTAGTCACCCATGGTGGTGACTGGCTCAAGAGATAGTACACCTTTACTGCCTGCTTCGCCTTTGTCTGGCTCTCCCTGGCCCTTCCCCACCCTCACTGATCCAGGTTTCCTTCCCAACCTGCCTTAGTGAGGTCCCTAGAAACAGAGTTTGAAAAAGGGTCTTATTCAAGTGACTTAGTGGGAAGGGGAAAGAGGCCTGTAAGATAGGGCAGGGGAAGGGGTGGAGCAAAACTGTGGTCTTGCCTGGACACTGGCTTCGGCCTGACCCCAGGGGAACTCTGGAGTACAAATAGTACCACAGAGTTAGTCCCCCTTGGAGTCAAGGGAACTGGCCTTTAAACCCCTATTTCAATTAGGCATTTCCTGAGGATTTTCCTAAGGGTGGAAGAGGGCAGGTAGATCCTCCTAAATGAAGCAGTGCCCATTTGGCCAAAGGCAATGTTCCAGAAAAGGGCTCAGCTGAGCTGTTGGCGGCCAGCATTCACAGCTGGAGATGGGTGCACCAGTCAGTAAAGGGGAGCACCCAGTGTACCTCCATATGGGCTCTTATTTTCATCTTTGTCTTGGGATATGATTCTCGGGTACGGAATAAGATAAATTTATCTAGATCTCTGGGACAAGGGAGACCTCAAATCCCTTGATGGCAGAGTCAAGTTCCCAATGTCCATTTGGTACTGGAGGTCATTCTGGATAATTGACGGAGTTATTCAAACACTAGGTCCTTCTCTCTCCATCATTCTTTCCATGTGAAATGGTACATCTCCTCCTGGAGTGACCCAACCTCTCTTTTTCATTCTTCTCATTCTTACTGCCATTCAGTCATGGACGTGGGGCTCTCTGCCTCCCCAAACCCCTCTTTCCTGCGTCAGGTCTATGTAGGGAGCACTAATGACTGAAATGGCATAAGTGGCCGGCTGCTTCTTCAGCAAGCACTTCCCCACACATTAGTCTGTGGGCAGAGATATCTGTGGCATTGTAGGACTGGGTCTCTGACTCACCTCCCTACAAGTAGCTTTGCCCCTCTGAGATGCCCTGCACCCTGCTTTGTGGGGACTTGATACCTGCCTAATCCTTGCTAATAACTGGCCCAACAGAGCCAGATTCTGTTTCCTAGAGTTCTAGTCAGCAGCTGGTTGGAGTTGAAACATAATGCAGGCTATGTATTTTCTAGTAAACAAACTAAAAAGGTAAAGAAAACAGGTGAAATACATTTTAATAGTTTAATATATTGTGTGATATTATAAATTTAACATGAAATCAATATAAAAACTATCAATGAAGTATTTTACATTTTTTTTCATACTAAATGCTTGAAAGCTGGTATAAATTTCAGTATATTTTATACTGAAAGTGCATTTCAGTTTGGACTAGCCCCATATCAAGTGGTCAATGACCACATGTGACTAATGAGAACCATATCGGGAAGCTCAATTCTAGAGTCTTTGGTAGTCAGTCTGGCTTTATTGACATAGCTTGACCATGGGGTCTAGGCTGAACTAGGAGACAAGAGAAGCCAAGAGTACCTAGTGCCCTTGGATGATGTAGAGCAGATGGATTGAAGTTGAAGCTATAGGGTGGTGGTGAGGAGGGGGTGAGGAGGGGGTGCTGCTAGCCTGGGAGGTCCTGGTCCAAGAGGGGAATTACCAGAGGTGGAAATCATAGAAGTGGGGCAGTGTCTGATGCTGGTGGCTGTCAAGACGGTGTGGAGATAGGGACCAGTTACCTCAAGTGATGAAGGAGCTTTCAGGTGAGTGTTTTTAAGGCCTGTGAAACCATCCATGATACTGATAGGAAGAGGAACAGACAGACAAGCCATGGCACCCATGATGATGCTATTTGGGGAATCAGGACTGGGTTAAGATGAGGTGAGATCAGAGCCAAACTTGCCAGTCTGTGGCTTGTCTATTAATCACTAGAAAACCCAACCATCCTCAGTTCTATTTTTTCTAAGATTTCAAAGGCGAAAAGGGACAAGCACAAATTTAAGTAGCATGCTTCCTATTGCATTATCAAGTCCATGGTGTAGCTGTTAAAAAAGGCAAGGTTTTGTATTGACCTCCTCAAAAAGCACTTGTGGATTTTACCATTAATAAGTCCCCTTTGGTTCTCCCTCCAATTAGTTGTGTGACCATCTAACAGTATTTTGATCTGGACTGTATTTCTTGTTATAATGATTAGCATTTCATACCTCGGACTCTCTGTGAAGAGCAAGATAAATTGCCTTCATTTCTTCTCCTTGATCAACCACATATA
Organism: Canis lupus baileyi; assembly: GCF_048164855.1. Lineage (NCBI taxonomy): Eukaryota > Metazoa > Chordata > Mammalia > Carnivora > Canidae > Canis > Canis lupus. The sequence continues at coordinate 21,093,760 of NC_132859.1, read as the reverse complement.
GCACTTCATAAAGAAAACGATCAGATTGTGCACTCTCAAGTGCCTGCTAACTGACTTTTGAGCAGAATATATACTCACTTCATTTTTCAGATGGGTAAACCGAGGCTTTGGGCAATTACTGGACTCATCCAATTGACTTGCTTTTTTTAAAAAATGGTAAAACCCAAAAAATTTCCTTCCTAAAAATACATGGAAACAGTTAGTATGGTGGTTTCTACGTCTCACTTTTGGCAAAATTCAATCCTTCAAGTTTGAGGTAGCCGGCCAAGCCTCTTATTGGTTTAAGAACATTTCTAAGGTTAATATTTTAAAACAATTGTTCCTCAGGTAGGCCTTTCGAAGTGGCAAATTCTTTTTGGAAGCAACTGAAAACACACAAAGTATGCACACACACAATCAGATAAAGACAGACACACACACATGTATGAACACACACTCCTATGGGAAACCTGATACTGTTTTCTCTTGTTTCTTCTGTAACTTGCCTTTTCACGGAACCCTGGGTCTTGGAGACCTCCTCGCATTAAGTTGCACATCACTCTTTTTATACTTGCATAATACTTAGTAGTATGACTGGATCAGAGCTTAGTGTTTTCCTTAATTAATGGCATCTAGGTTATTCTCAATTTTGTGCTATTTTAAGATTTGCTGCACTGAACATCTCTGCACACGGCCTCCATGGTTTTTCCTCCAGGTTAGTGCTGATCAGCGAAACAGCAATTCGTAGAGATGCCCAATTTAGGTGTTCTTAGATACTGCCAAAATGCCCCACAGAATAAAACTGCGATTTACACTTTTACTGTCCATCTGCCCACAGCCTTGCCTGGATTTAATATTAACAAACATTTGTTTTTACCAGCCTGTTGGGTGAAAAATTATACCTACCTCATTTTGAGGAGCTAGTTTTACTATGGTAAATATATACAAAATAATGACTAGAACTACATATATATGTATCTATGCATGTATAGACACACAATTTAAATATTAATAACTACTACTCAGTTGAATATTGATGTTGCCTTAGGAGCATCTTCCCAATAGTGCCGTAGTAATTCATTCATTTTTGCTCCTGGATAAGAATATACCCAACTTTATTTATTCTTTTGTTTCACAATCATGGACATTTGAGTTTTTTCCTGGGTTTTTCTTGCCTGTTAGGAATTGCGCATCAATGAATTTCCTTGTGTATACTCTTGGTGCACACATGCATAGTGCTGCTAAGGTGTACCCTGCTGTGAAATTGCTGAGTTGTAGAGTGTAGTGGAGATGGCCAGTTGTGCACTCAAATCCTTTCTCTCCATCTGCCCGCATGGGGTCCAACCAGACCTCTCTCCCAGCCACATTTTGGTTGGATGTGGCCACATGACTGAGTTCTCACCAATGGAATCTCAGGAGTTCCCACTCTGCTACTTTGGGATCAGGACTTTAAAGCAATGAGTATAAATAAATAAATAAATAAATAAATAAATAAATAAATAATAAAGCAATGAGTGTACTTCCTCCATGCTCTCTTCTCTCTTTCTATGGCCCCAAACCCAAACGTGGTGGTGACTCAACTTCAACTTTGCAGAAAACAACAGAGTCCTACATATTGGTAGAGCAATGACTTAGAAAGAACCAGTTACCTGTATGACCATGAGGATCAAAGTTGTCCCACTGATCAGGACAGTAAACTTTGGGTTTGATATATGAGAGAGTAATACATTCTTTACCTTTAAGTTGTTTTATCATTAGTATCTGCATTATGGTAGCCTGTACTTACTCTAATACATAAGAAAGCACATGTTAAACTTCACTGAATAATGCCATACTCCCATTCAGAATGTTTGAACCGATTGATACTCTCACTAGCAATGTATGAAAGCTCCCATTGCTCTATCTCCTACCAACTCTAGCTGTTGTCTGAAATGTCTATTCAGATCTTTTTCTCTTTTGAATATCGGACGCTTTTAAAAATTATGGTTAAATATATATAACATAAAATTTGTATTATAACCATTTGAACTGTACAGTTCAGTAACATTAAGTATGTTCACAATATTATGCAACCATTACCAGTATCTATTTCCAAAACCCATTCATCACTCCAAACAGAGACTCTACCCATTGAGCAATGGGTAGTTCCCCATACCTCCTTCCGGGTAACCTCTAATCTACCTGCCTACCTGAGATATCTCATGTAAGTGGAATCATACAATATTTGTCCTTTTTTGTCTGGTTTTAAAAAATAAAGAACACTTCATGAATTTGTGCAGATGCCATGCCAATCTCTATCTACATTATTTCAGTTTTATTATATGTGCTGCCTAAGGAAGCACTTGAGCACTTTTAAAAATGTTTATTTCTTATGGTTTGTAGAAGTTCTTTATACAATCTGGATGTTAATACTTTTTAAATTAAATGGGTGGCAAATATTTTCCCACTGGTGTGGGTGGCTTCACTATGTTTATGGTATCTTTTAGTACCAAAGTTTTGCATTTTATACAGTCAAATGTGTCTGTATTTTCCTTTGTAATTTGTGCTTTTTGTGTCCTGTTTATGAAATTCTCCTCCACCCACCCCATGTCATTAAAATATTATCCTGTATTTTCTTCAAGAATATTTTGAAACTTTTGTGTTTCATATTTGTTTTTGATCCGCTGGAATTGAATGTGTTTGGTGTGAGAGGAGCCTAATTTTATTTTTTTCAAATTGTCTCAGCAACATTTATTTAATAGTTGGTTCTTTCCAGTATTTTGTTAACATTCTCTTCTTGACATGGATTTTCCATATACACATTGGTCCTAAATCCCTACATTGGTTCCATATTGTTTTAATTATGCCTTCCATTTTGTTTGTCTTCAAAATAGTCTTGGTTGTTCTTGCCTTTTGCCTTTGAATTTTGGATCAAATTGTCGAATTCTTCAAAAATACTGTGGGTACTTCTCTTGTATTTGTATTAAGTTTATATTTAAAGTTGTAGAGAATTACCATCAGTTTTCTTACCCACGAACATAATGTATCTCCCTCATTACCTACATGGACTTTAAAGATTTTATTTATTTGAGAGAGAGGAAGAGAGAGAGAGAGAGCATGAACAGGGGGAGGGGCACAGGGAGGAGAGAATCTTGAGCAGACTCTCTGCTGAGCATGGAGCCTGATGCTGGGCTCCATCTCAGGACCCTGAGATCATGACCTGAGCCAAAATCATGACTTGATACTCAACCAACTAAGCCACCCAAGCGTCCCTAATAAAGTATTATAGTTTTTTCCATACAAGACTTCTAAAGCTTTATTTAAATTTGTTCCAAGATACTAGAATTTTTGTTCTAATTAAAAATTATTACGTATTACATATTATTTTCTGTAGATATTTAGGGAAGCAACCAGCAAACTTGCTCATCTCTTATGCTTGGTCTACTGGTCTGTTTGTATAGTCTCTTGGGTTTTCTAGATAAATAATCTTACTGTTTGTGATAATCTTCCTGTTGGTTCTCTTTCTTCCTTATGGCTTTCATTTCTTTTTCATGTCTTAGGATGCTTGCTAGGACCTGCAAGAAAATGCTGAATAGCAACAAGGAGAACAGGCATCCTTTCTTTTTCCTTAACTGTAAAGGGAATACTTCATTTTTTTTTCCGAAAGAGTTTTATTTATTTATTAGACAGAAAGAGAGCACAAGCAGGGGGGAGCAGCAGAAGGAGAAGTAGAAGCAGGCTTCCCACTGAGCAGGGAGACCAATGTAGGGCTCGATCTCAGTACCCCGGGATCATGACCTGAGCTGAAGGCAGATGATTAACTGACTAAGCCTGTCAGGCCCGCCCCCCGCCCCCCCCTTCCCTGTTCCAACTTTCTGCCTTGCATTCATTCAAAGCCTTGTTTCCAACTGATATACATTAAAATTCAAGCTATTAGATTTCCCAGAACAGGGACTAATCCCCACCCACACTGCAGTGTAAGCTCCCACATTTACTATTTGGGATTTTAGTACTTCTTTGTTTCTAGGCCCTTTGGGAATACTTCTGAGCTCTGCAATATATTGAGAAGAAACTATTTTACACATTATTGAGTTTTTCTAGCTGTGTTTAGCAAGAAGTTTTGCAGGTTAACTTATTACCATGATTGAGAATTATTCTTTTACTATTTATTTTTCCCTTTGTTTTCGGTATTATTATTATTATTTGCCAACCTGAGTCTTTTTAACCAAGTCAGTTCATTTATACTTGTTATTGGAAGTGATTATGTTCCCATATATTCTTACTGTTTAAACTTCATTATGTTTATTAAATATTATTTCAATTCTTTTTTAAAAAAATATAGGGGTATATTTTGGTTTTGTCTTCTTCAGGATTTTCAAAGGCATATATATTTCTTTAAAGTATATTTATAAAAATTTTTAACTATTTAAATTGTTTTTAAACCAACTTCAATTATTTTAAAGCAATTTCAATATTTGTAAGATTCGAGCATTAAAAAAAAAACCCTACCCTGAATCCCACCCACGTGAACAGGGAATTTCACATAGCTCTGCTACCCTTCCTTAAATGCTTCTTCTCTTAAAAAAAAAAAAAAAGCTTCTTCTCTTTGTTCTTATTTAATATAATTCAAGTTATTAAATTTAGGATTTTGTCATCAGAATTTTAACAACATGTATATTCTTTATTGAGACTATTTTTGACATTTCAATTCAATTTATTAGTAGTTTGCAAACATTTAGACTTCTATCTTAATTGATTTTATTGCTTGTCACCAAATTTCATCTCTTTGTCATTTGAATATATTTTCAAGTAAATTTTTTTCTGAACAGTTGCAAGTTTTCTGGGACCTGAAAATATTTATTGCTTTCAGTATGCTGGAAATATATTTTCTGTGTCACAAATTTTCTCTTATAAAACTCTATAGCTCTGGTTGCATTTTCTTTTGGACCTTAGTGTTATGAAGTTAACAATCTTTATTCTACTGTAGGTAATCTGTTTGTCCATGTGTGTCCTTAGATAGATGTCAGATTTCTTTAAAATATCCATATGGTTCAAAAATGTTACCTAGATGTAACTATCAGGTTTTTGTTCAATTAGGACGAGGTTTATTCCTTCATAGCTCTGTCACTACTTTCATGGCATTTGTACTGGTATCTCCTTTAATAATGCACTTAGGGACTCTTTCAAGTCCCCAGGCCTTTGCAAGTATGGCCACAATTTTGCATGTGTTGGTTCTCTGTTTTCTGTCTTCCATGTGTTTTGTATTTTCTCTAGATGTTTTCCCTTTTTCTGTCCATTTTGTATTCATTCTTGGAGAGATTTTCCAATCTGTCTTCTACATCATTCATTTATTGCTCAACAGCAACATATCTGCTCTTTCCTGCTATACCAATGCGAAGTTAGATCCCTACACAGCATTTCTGTTTCTTGAAAACTCTCTTTCCCTCCCCTTCTATCATTCTGTTCTCTTTTAAGATTTCATTCATTCATTCATTCATTCATGAGAGACAGAGAGAGAGAGAGAAAAAAGCAGAGACATAGGCAGAGGGAGAAGCAGGCTTCCAGAGGGGAGCCCGATGAGGGACTCGATTCCAGGACTCTGGGATCACAACCTGAGCTAAAGGCAGACACTCATCCACTGAGCCACCAAGGTGCCCAGGTGCTCCTCTGTTGTCTTTTCTGCTTAACCTGGTTTCTTGTAAGCTTGTTCCTTTTACATGTCATTGTCTTCATGCATGCCAAGAAGCTTCCTGAAAATGTCTCCTGCCTGTGCAGAGCACCATCTTCAAAGGGATGCTTCCCTCTGGTCCTGGAGGTGCTGTTCCTGCTCTTTATTCTGAAGTATTCCAACAGACCACGAGTGTCTTGATTCCTCTTTACTTTTCCTTGAGAAGTAAGAGATTCATTAGTTCTTGCTGTTTTTTGCTAGGCAAGATGAGTGGATTGGCTTTGGGCCCTCCATCTTTCTCTTGCTTGATGGTTGAATCATCTGTTTAGACCTACACTGGAGGGCCAGCCAATGTTCAATTGCCAATTGCCAACAGGCTTCATCTAGTATATATCTGCTCTACTGAGATGGCATCTTTCCCTAACCACCAGCCTGATTCTCTGGTGCTCTGATCTAATGTGTCATAGGAAAAACAATGCTCAGAAAGCTGCACAACTTCCATAGTTATTACTGTGCCTGCTCCAGCCTCTTGGCCATTCTTCATATCCTGAATACATTGTGCTTTCACCAGCCCATCTGTCTGGCCAGTTGTCTTGCTCATTTTTGGGCTCTTCTAGGGTATAAGAAGACCTTGGGGAAGGGAGGAAGATGACCTGGGAAAACTTCATTCAGTGTGAAGCAGAAGCAACAAAACAAAGAATATTTACTCCATTCTCTGGTTAGTACAGATCTTGGGTATCTGAGTCAGGTATTGAGAGAGAGGGAATGACAACGTATCTTCCTATTTCTTCAAAGCAGGTTCTCCTTATAGAGGAGAAGTTGGCATATGTCATCCATGCTCTTGATAGGTTGTTCTCCATCCAGTTTCATCTGCCTTATAAGTATTGTCAGTTCCTTCCACATCCTGGCAATTAGGTTGTCTGTCAGAGTTCATTCACTTCGTTAGTGTGAGTCTTCATATTTGTCTGTGTTTGCTGGGACATGTTCCTGAGAAGCAAGGAAAGGCTTGCTGGAAGCTGCTTGCCAGAGGCCATTTTGTACAGAAAGCACCACAATGCATTTCAATGTCTCTCTTCCCAGCGAGCCCATGAGATCCTTAAAGGGAGGGGCTGGGCCACACATATCACTGAGTCCTCAGCACCTTGAAGGCTACGGACCCAGAACTGCTACCCAATACCTGTTGAAAGAACAAAAGCCCAGGTGGCTTAGTGGTTTAGCGCCACCTTCAGCCCAAGGCCTGATCCTGGAGACCCGGGATAGAGTCCCATGTCGGGCTCCCTGCATGGAGTCTGCTTCTCTCTCTGCCTGTGTCTCTGCCTCTCTCTCTCTTTGTGTGTCTCTCATGAATAAATAAATTAAAAAAAAATTAAAACAGAAAGAACAAAGGAGAGGAAGCTTTTTGTTATTTGTCTTATCTCCTCTTGTTAAAATGTTTCAAATGACTCGTAAATGGTTCACCTGCTTCTCTAAAAAGAATTGAAGAAAATGTATCTTGCAGCCCAAGAATCAAAGTAAAGGTAGCTTGGGTCACGGAGGGTATAACTAAAGCTTATATTTATGGAGTTAAGTATATTTAAAAAGAAAAATATGGGATAAAGGAGCAACTTAATGTCTTTTCATGTACAAGATAGCCATATGATCATCTTCAGGATGGCTACTATTTGCCTACACTCTCCACAACTAGGGAGAATGAGGAAAACAGGCTTAAACTATAACAAGGGGGATGTAGCTTAGAGGTGAGCAGATCCTTTCTGTAGGATAGCTTTATAACATACAGAATTGTCAAGAGAAGTTGTACAATTGTACTCGCCAGAAATGTTTTTCAACCTTTTAGACAGACTCTTTAGAGGTGAGGGTGAATTGGGTGACTGCTCCAAACCTTCTAAGCAGAAGGGCTTCTGAGCCCTAGAAGAAGGGTCAAATTGCCCTTGGGTTCCTGGGAATCCTTAGCTGCTGGCTCAGAGGCAAGCATGTGTAGCTTTGAAGGAGTGATTTAGTGATACCAAATAGCTGGGTGATTAATCAAGAAAACAAGTGAGCATTTGACATCAGAGAGAAAAACAAAATAGCCAAGGAGATGCTTTGGGGAAAATAGGCACCCAGGCTTGGATTGCCCAACCAATGCTGTTTTCAGGGATATTTGCAAATCACAACCCATTGCAAGAGAAAGATCAATTTGCTGCACAGCTAAATTAATATTTAACTTGTTCAAGAAAAGTCAATCCCCTGGGTTATTAGAGAAATTAACAAAAGCCCTAAACTGATGCTATTCTTATCTGAGCCATCAGCATGTTCTCAAAGTCATCAATGCTGTTGTCCTCACCCCTTCTGATCTGAAGTGCCCCAACCCCACCCCATCCAACCCTCTCGTTTAACCCCCCCCCACTTCTTCCTATTCTTGTCACAGAACCCTTTCTTCAAACAAAACCTGGTAGCGATGCCCCTAAAACAAAAGGTTGCTAGAATAGAGGTGGGTCTGAGGCCCCATGCCCTGTTCACTTAGGTATTTCCCCACTTGGCCAACCCCTGAGATGACCTGAGAGCATGGTATTAAACACCTGGGCAAGAACAGTGACTCCCAAGTCTCACTGGTGCGGCAGAATCAATTGGGGCGGGGGCTATGAAATCATATTTGTGGGCATCCCTACTGACTTCAAATACCCAGGGGTGAAGCCTGGAAAATTAGAAGACATTTCATCAGAGATTCTTGGGTAATTTGGCTGGTATAGCCTGAAAGACCCTGGCAGAGTGCTCCTTGGGATCACTGTACTTATGGTCTGCTGGGGTCCTTCCAGGAGTGATGTTTTGAAGTTGGACAATGGTCAGTTCTGTCTTCAGCCAGGTCTGAAAGAGCCACTCAGTACTGTCCAAAGAGATGGAGCATGAGACAGTGGGCGGGGTGACCAGCTGAGGGATATCAAGACATCCAGGGAGAGGCGGGGTTTGGCAAGAAGCAGGGTGGGAAACTCTACTCACTTCATCTCAGTTTTGTACGTAAATGTCCAGCACGGTGCTTGTATGCAGAAGGATGCATAACCAGAAGCCACCCCCCCCCAACCATGTCTAACTGCACCATCACCCTTTAACTGTTGCCTTGCTTTACTGTCCTTGCTTTACATGCTGCTGCTGCTTTGTCATCCTTCCCCCACTGCTCTGTATCCTTCCTACGAGCAGGGACTATGTGGAGTCCCCACAGTGAGGCACAGGGCCTGCCTGGCTCATCACAAGTACTCAATAAATATTTGCTGAGTAAGTGGGTGAGTGTGTGGCTAGCCAGGTGCAGGGGAAGGGGAGCCTGGGTGTGGGTGTGGGTATGGGGATCAGGCTGGCTCAGCAGTCCAGGCCCAGAAGGCAGGTTTCAGGGAGCCTGCAGAGAAGTCTGGATGCCTTGCCAGAGTGGTTGGTCTTTCTTTAGCAGACAGTGAGGAGCCACTAGTTTTCTGTGCTGGGGAGAGATAAGATCAGGTTTGGCTTGAGAAAGATTAGTTTGGCAGCAGAGTGCAGAAAGATTAGAGGGGGAAGGAAAAGAAGCTGGGTGGCTGAGACTCTCCAGTTGTCCAGCTGAAAGAATATGGTCAGAACTGGGACAGGCTCATGGGTTTGGGACAAGGGCACTGGGAGGAAGAAGGTGGCAGGACAAGCTCTGCCAGACATGCCTGTCAAAAGTCTGTGACATAGTGAAGGAGAGAAAAGAGTCTGAGACTCATCCATCTGTCCACAAGTGAAGGGAGGGCAGGCGGTAGAAGAGCAGGTGAAGCTGCCAAGGAATTGTCCATTGAACTAGAGAGCAGAGGTTCCAGGGACAGAGGTGGTGAAGGGGCTCCTTTTGAGAGTTGAAGAGGGTCAGCAAGAAGCAGTAAGACAGGAGGAACACGGGGACCACAGAAAGGGAGGGCTGTGGGAGACTTGCCTGCTGGTCCCTGATGCAGTCACTGATGTGGAGGGTGCTGAGGATCTGGGCCAGTGATGGGTAACTGGGGGTGGGTCATTCCCATGGTGACTATTCCAGAGATGTTGGGACATATTCAAGGTATGTGGCAGGGCAGAGGGCAGCTGGCATGGCGTTGAGGTGGCTGATGCGGGAATGGATCTCCCTTTCAGGGGCAGAGTCAGGGTGGGATGGTGGGAGAGGGGAGAGGGAAGCAGTGCAGATGAGAGTGGGGGGGAGACAAAGCGGTGTCAGGACAGGGACACAAATCTGGCTGTGACTGAGGGGGTGCACAGCAAGGGAGAGACTCTGCACACAGGTGGGAAACGGATTTAGCAAAGCTTGGGAAGGAGAGCAGAGAGCGCTGGAGGGGTCACCACATCTGGCCATTGTTAACTCATTGACAACTCTGGGAAGGGCTTGCTGGGGAAGAGGCAGCCGCCTTTGCTGCTTTTAGGGGGGCCATCTAACAGGTCCTCCCTGACCCCATAGGGCCGGGCCATCATCAGCTCTGGGGTGGGGGTGATGGGGTGGGGATACTTCTCCAGCACAACATTACAGCCTCAAAGCAGGTCCTTCATTTAGAACACTATGTCCAGAGACAGGAAGGGAGCCGGGCCTGGGGGACTCACTCCTACCTCCAAGGCCCCCTCCTCTTGTTGCTGCCTATTCAGGTCCTTCCAACCCATGCTCAAGGCCTCACCCACGATCAGAGGGCCTTTCTCTGTGCCTCACCTTGCAAAGCCCTCTGCAGCCCCTCCTTCCATCTGTGTTTTTTATAGCAGGCTGTGTGGCCACCTTAGTGTCCCACCTGACCTGACTTCTGGGGTCAAGCCTTCTGCATGCGCGCTCGTAGAATGCACTCAGAAGTGAAAACTAAAGCCCGCCAGAAACTTATGGAGGACTAGAGCAGCAGGGAGTTGGACATGAAGCCTATCCAGTGCCCTGCACACACTGGAGCAGTCGTCCAATCATTCTCTGAACCTCATTCATTCACTCACTCACTCACTCACTCGCTCACTCAGTCAACAGATATACCTCATCGCCTTCTATGGGGCTGGCACTGCTCTAGGCATTGGGCATTCTGTAGTGAACAAAACAGACACGAATCCCGAGAATGGAGACCTTCTCCATTCTAATAGGAGGGAGGAAGACCACCAAACACATAATTGATTAGTAAAAGCCATACTGGGTCAGAAGGTGAAGTGCTATGAACAGGAGGGATAGGGTGTGCCTTCGGGTTGCACTGTAATGGGTGGTCAGGGTAGGTGTTGGTAAGATGAAATAAGAAAAAAAATATATACTGTTTAAAGCTCACCCCGTTCCGGTGGGCTAAAAGGAAGGGTAAGGACCGGCACCGGTTCCCCGGGCTGGGCCGCCTCGGTCGGGCGCGGGGCGCGGGGCGCACGGTGCGCTTCTCCGAGAGCACCACGAGGGGGAGCCCGGCCCCCTCCTAGCGCCTTCCAAGCCCTCCCGCACAGCCTCGCAAGCAAAAGTTTTTCTTAAACTAACAATGCCAGCGTAAGGAGGTGCTCGCGCCTGATTGGCCGGGGGAATTTTGCAGGTTTGATTCCTTGATTGGACAGGAGGTGTTAGGGGTGGAGAGAGAGCCGATGGTGGGGGATCCCGCGCCCTCCCCCGTCAGTCTGGCCGGCACCGTCCTCCCGCAGGCTCCGCTGTAGCTCGCAATGTGACACCAGGACGCACACGCACTCGCGCGCTCTCCGGCTCACACTCCCTCGCCCTCCCTCACAGACACGCGCACGCACACACCCACCTCTCCCATAAACACACACACACACATGCACACCCACACCCACGCGCGCCCGCACCGCCCCACGCGCGCACACTCCCGCCCACGCCCACGCCGCGCTCCGGGGAGTCCGGTCCCAGCGAGAGCGCGAAAGGATACGGAGAAGCCACCGGCGGGGAGTGCAGCGGCGCCCTCCCCGCGCGGCCGCCTCGGCTCGGGCTCGGGCTCGGGCTCGGCCTGGGGGCCGCCGGCCGGCGATGGCCCCGGATTGCCTGCTGCTGCTCCTCCTGGCATCCGCAGCGGCCGCGATGGAAGGTAACGTGGCCTCCGCCGAGCGAGGCGGCGGCGGGCGGCGGGCTCCCCGGGGCCGCTCCGGCCGCTCCGACCCGAGGGCACGGCTGGGGGGGCGCCCCGGGCGCGGGGAAGGGCCGGGCTGGGCGGCACCCCCGGCGCGCCCCCGGCTGGCCCTGGCTCGCGGCGCCCTGCGGCCGGCTCGCCCGCCCCTGGTCCCGCGCCCCGGCGCTCGGGGCAGCGCGGGGTCCGCAGCCCGGCCCGGGGAGCACGGGGCCCGCTGCATTGCGGAGCGGGCGGGCGGGCGGTGCAGGCGGTGCAGGCGGTGCAGGCGGTGCAGGCGGTGCAGGCGGTGCAGGCGGGCGGGCTCCGGAGTGCGGACGCCGTCGGCTCCCTTCCCTTCCCTTCCCGTCCCGGCCGCGGACGCGCTTAGGGGGCCGTGCGCCGCCGATTCTTGTGCTCCGCTCGGGCGCGGCGGGCTCCGGGGCTCCGGGCTGGCGCCGAGCGCGGGCCCCCGGGAGGGGCGCGGAGTTCCTTGGCCGGGCCCTCGGGGCCGTCGGGTGGTCCCGCAGCCGTGGAGCCGCAGCTCCCCCGGGAGGCTCGGGGCGGGCGACGCGGGCACCCCCAGCCGTCCGGAGCCTGGGAATGGGGGCGCGGTGGGTGGCCGGTCGGTGCGGCCGAAGCTCTCCCAGCGGCGCCTCCTGCCCAGAGGGGAGACTCGCCGGCCCCGGGGGCGACGGGCAGGGACCTCCCCCCCCCCCGCGCCCCGCGGCTTCAGCTTCGGCCGAGCTTCGGGCCAGCGCGCCCCCGGCCCCGCGCCTGGCGCAGCGGGGAGCCCCCGCGAATCCCCGTGGGAAATCCCTGCCGCGCTGCCCCCGCCGCCCCCGCCCCCGCCCCCTGCAGCCCCCCCGCCCCCGGAGCGCCGCCCGGCCGGGGCCCCGCGGAGATGCTGCGGGCGGAGCGCCTGTCGGGGGCGGGCGGCCTCTCCACCAGGACGACCCCCGCCGCCGCGCCCGGTTCTCCCTGCGCGCTCGTCGGGCCGCGCCGCTCCGACCCCGCGGCTGCTCCCGCTGGCCCCGGGAGGCGCCTCCGTCCAGACCCCGCGGCCCGGGCCCTCCCCGCCGGGTCCCGCCTGCGTCCGGGGCGGCGCGGGGCGCGACGGTGGCTGCGAGGAAAGCCCCCCGGCTTCCCCGAAGGGGGTGTTCGGTGCGCCCCCCGCTGCCCTTCCCGGCCGCCGGCCTGAGCGGAGGGCTCGGAGGTGGGGAGCGCGGGCGCCGGACAGCCCGCGGCGGAGATGCTCGCGCTGGACCTGCGGCGCCGAGGCTGGCAGCGCTGGGCACGGGGCGAGCCGGGCGCCGCCGCTTCCACGCCGCTTCCACGCCGCTCGGGGCCTCCGGGTGGGCGAGCGGGAGCCACGCGCCCCGCCCGCTGGGCTCCGTAGCGCCGGGGCTGCGCGTCCCCCCCCCCCCCACCTCGCTTTCCGCGCCCGCGGGGGTCAGGGGCTGGGCCTCGGGGAGCAGACGGGTGCCCACTTTGGGAGCCCGGTCTCGGCACTGGGTCTGCACCGATGGAGGAGGACACATGCACGCGAGCAAAATTGTTTGGAGAGCAGGTGCGTGGGAGCACACCCGGCGTCTGGATGCCCGCAGTTTCCTTCCTAGACCGCTTCTGGGTGAGCTCTCCCTGCCTGCTGGGCTGGCGCTGCCCGGGAGAGGGTGCCCGGTGCGGGCGCCCAGCCGGGTCCCTGGGCCCTGCCACTGGGTCACCCGGAGGGGCTCACACTGTGGGAGTTGCGTGCCTTCTCTCAGCACAGCCCTGGAAACTTTGCCCGTAGCCTGGCAAGAGGAGCCTGAGTCCCTGGGCTGGACACCTCTCCAGCAAGGGTTAAAAGAAACGCCACATTCAGCAGAATATTAAAGCAGCCCCGCGTCCCTGCTCAGCGCGCAGGGAGAGTACACACCATTCACTCCCATCTCTCCTCCAGCGAACGCAGGCGGGTTCATTTTCTCCTCTTCACACACGGAGCCCAGCCGCCTTCCCGCCTGCCTGGCTGGGCCGGGGCCAGCGTCGTTCGGTTTGTGATGAGTGAGGCATAATTATCAGAAAAGTGGATCAATGAGCTGCCTGCACAGACAGCAGATCCCTCGCCAACTCTGCCGGGGGCTAGGGGCATCGCTGCTGACTTGGTCCCCTGTCTTCTTTCCCGGGGCGGGGTCGGGGGAGCGCTTTGGGGTAATTGCACTGGGGTCTTAAGGCCAAGGGCAAGCAGCTCCAAGACCAGGCAGTTCCTCAGTCCAGGCTGGGGCAGGAACAAAGGGACACTGGCGGCCATGGGCCAGTTGGGGACACTTGGCCAGACAGGCAGGCTCCTACCAGACCCTCTGCCTGGGCAGAAGGAAAGAAGGGGCTGGTTGAGGTAGGGTGTGGGAAACCCTCACTGCAAGAGAGCACCCCTTCCCTCCTCTTCCCTCCTCTTCCCTCCTCTTCCCTCCTCTTCTCCATTCCTAGCCAGAGGCTCTGCTTTGTGGGGAGAGAGAGAGATGCCATTGCAGGGAAGGGCTCTCCTGGACTTTTAAAGTCTATTTTCAGAGGAGAACAGGGCAGGCTGGGAGGCAGGGATGTCGATATCCTCTGGCCTTCTGGACACAGAAGCAGGCCTTTTAGTCTCCAGACAAACACCTCCCTCTTCAAGCCCATGTCTTTTTACACTGGGTCTGGAGCTTGTTGGGAACCGGCCGCTGGACTCTTCGAGGGAAGGCAACCATCTGCATTCTCTGAGCTGCCCTTTGGCCTGTGCTCTTCAAAACAGGGTCTGGAGGCCTGGGCTTCTTTCAGGGTGTTTGTGCAGCAGTAGGACACGTTGGGCTGGCAGCAGACACCCCGCCCTCAGAGTGGACAAAGCCTGTTGGCCTCTCTGGGCAGCAGCCACCCAGAATCACTGAAAGCTTGTAGCATCCTCCCGGCTCCACCCCTGGCATCCACAAATGACTATGTACCTGCAGGTGGCCTCAGTGTCTGGATACTGGCTGACCAGAGCACGCCCACGAGACCTCATAGGTGTGGCCTCAAGTAAAGTCCTGGCCTTGCCGTCCTGGAACCCGCACATGTGTTTGATTTGGTAGTAGATTTCTCAGGGTTTGACAGGAGGGGCTGCTGAGGCACGGATACATACCTGAGTTACCGTGCCCCTTTCTGGCATACCACACCTTCAAACGCAAGGGCCCTGGGTTACAGGGTACACACTTAAATCTCCATTACAAGTTCTCCGTGAAAACCCCCCACGCTCCGCCCATGTGTCTACAACAGGCCACTGGGCTCCACACTGATTGGCTGTTTCTGCATTTTATGTTAATATTTCTTTGCTGTGTGTGCATCTGTTTTGGGCATCCATCAGTGTGCATGAGCGTACGAGCAGTAGCAGGCGCCAAAGATTAAAAAAAAAATGTCTAGCAGAGAAAAGTAAATTTGAGGAAATTCTATTAGATGATTTTATTTTCTGTGCATGGTGGAAAGGTGCCTATTACTCAGTGTTTGTGGAGGGACCCCCTCAAGCCAGCGAATGGAATGCTGGTAAGGTAGGCAATGCCGCTCTGGGTAATTGCTTGAGAAAATTCTTGGCAGTGTAAACAGCTACACAGGTTGGGTCCAGCCCCAGCTTGAAGTTTTCTGGGTCGACAGAGCAGAGTCGCCACCCGTGGTGCCGAGGAGCATGAGGAAGTCCTGCTGGGCCACATAGTATCCTGCCCCAGCCCCTCTTGCCATTTGGTGACCTGTGCAGACCCAGACTGAGATCCCAGAGCCCCTACCCTGGCGCCTCACAAGTACGGATCCTAACAACCAAGATGTGCTTTGGGAAAAGCCCTTGAGGCAGAGGCATGATATGGCATCCTTTACAGTTTCACGCATCTAGAAGTAGTCTTGGATAAAATAGATTGGACCAAAGAAACAGGGTGGTGCCAGGGAGTGCATGACAGCACCTTGACCCCTTCCTCCAGAACGAGTGTCTGGACCCACCCCCAGCCCACTTACCATACACTATGTATTCTCTGGTTGGTTGATTGAATTTCATGAATTTGGGGTGGTGGAGAAAGGTGTAGGGTCAGGAATGGGGTCTGGCCATGAGGATGGGGCTGAGTCCACATGAGGTGGAGACAAATGGCTGGATTGTGAAGCCAGGGTACTCCCTGTAGATTTTTCATCTTCCTACTCTGTGGCTTGGGGAAATCACCTAGTCCCCCTGGCCAAGTGTCTTTCTCTGTACTGCGGGGTCATGACTCACCTTTCAAGTTGGACGAGTTATATATGTTACAGGGTATATCTGTACTATCTTAAAAATTAAGGTGCTCTTAAAGTCAAAGATACTTTTTGATTATTGAAACAAAACAGTCAACTGGGCATGTATAGCTAGTCTCTAAGAGTTCTTAATGACACTCAGATTTGGAAGCAGAGCATGTGCCAGTGTGAGCAAAGGATGGAAACAAATTTTTAAAAAAGATTTTATTTATTTATTCATGAGAGAAAGAGAGAGAGAGGCAAAGACACAGGCAGAGGGAAAAGCAGGCTCCATGCAGGGAGCCCGAAGTGGGACTCGATCCTGGGAGCCCAGGATCACACCCTGGGCAGAAGGGAGGCGCTAAACCGCTGAGCCACCCAGGGATCCCCCTGGAAACAATTTTAAAAACCAAAAGAGGGGAGTATAATCTTGGGCAGTGGTTCTCAGGCTTCAGAAAGCCTCACGGCACCTAGGCAATTTGTAATAGACTCCTGGGAGCTCACTCCAAAAGTTCAGCAGGTCTGGATGGACCCTGAGAATCTGCTTCTGGTCTCTCTAGACGCTTCCTGGAGACATTGCCCGGGGAGAGGTTCTCAGCTAAGCTACATTCAGAAATCATGGGTAGTCTTGCTCCCTTTTGCACTTGCTGAGTCAGAATGGCCTGGACATCTGCATTTTAACAGAGGGCTCCAGTGATTCAGGTGCAGGCAGCCTGGCACCGGTGTATTTGGGAATTGCCGATAATAGCCAATACTTTACACTAGGTGTTGTTCTAGGTGCTTTACATAAATTAATTCACTTAATCTGCACAACAACTGTATCAAGTAGGTGCTGTTACCAACCCTACTCCCATTTTTCAGGTGAGAAGACTGAGGTACAGAGTAGATAAGTCATTTGCTAAGGTCATAGCTAGTTAAATGGCAGTGCATCTGAACCCAGGTGGTCAGGTTCTGGAGTCCGCGTTCATAACCATCCACCTGACTACACCACTCTTAGTGTGTTTTGCATGAAAAAAGGCTCGTATCAGCCCAAGTCCACGGGCAGAAAGAATTCTGGTGCTAATTCAGCCACTGGCCTTGGGTGCTTCGTTGATTCCTGGGCACTCCATGTTCCCATGGTCCTGGGAGAAGAGGTGAGTGAAGTGCTCAGATAATCTCAGTACTTCAGCTCGAACACCAGTCTCCACGTAGCCCCTTCCTGCCCCTTTCTCACCTCCTATCCCTACTCCCACCACACACACACACACACACACACACACGCACACACGCACACACAGTTAGAGACCAGCACTGCAGCATGGCTTCTGATGAGGAATCTAGTAGAAAAACCGGAGTATCTTTCTTCCCCTCCCTGGCCCGGCCAGCTCTCCTAAGGAAGAAATGATTACAGACAAGTGTCCCCAAAGGAGATGGGCCTGGGCACCCCGTGCATTCCGGGGGTAGTGGAGGGGGCACATGAGACCCTTGCCTGTCTCCACCTGACCGCCTAGAGCACATCCCTTCCCCTGGACTTCGGGAGTCTGCGTTCCCTGGAAGAGCTCCCTTTATGTCTCCCTCTTCTGCACTAGCCACTTAAGCAACCTGAATATTTCTATCAGATTTCCATGTCTTCAAAGGTGGTGGGGAAACAGAGCATTGGATGCCTGCCCTTCTGAGGAAATTACTAGAGTAATAAAGTAACACCCTGGGAGAGATTTCATAGTTAAAAGCAAAATAGTACATGAGAAATGCCTCAGCTCCTTCCGTGGATTCCACCTCAATTTCAGCAACAGTTGGGGCTCTTGGTCAGAGTGTCTGACGGTGCTTGGCGAGGGGGCATCGACCGGCCAGCTCAGGGCCATCGAAGACCCCTGACCTCTGATGTCTGAGCTGCCTCGCTGGCCTGTGTTGATCGCTCATCTGGGGGTTAGGGAAACGGGAATACGCTTTCTAGGGAGGCCTGGAGGATGGGGGGGCTGGTTCTCTGCTAATGGAAAACTGCTTTCCACCTGACCGAAGCCTCAGAGAGCAGCCAGATGCACGCTTTGCTCCCTCTCTCCTTGTGCCTCAGTCTCCCCGTTGTTGACTCAGCCTGGAGGGGGGGTCACTATGGTGGAGAGGGTAATGGGGGCTTAGGGTGGGGGCAGACCCTGGGGTAGAAGCAGTGCTGGAAGTAGGGGGGTTGACAATTATAAAACTGGGGCGCAGTGGGGTATGGCGACCCCCCTGGCTACTTGTGGGTGGCATGGGGCTCCTCAGAGGTTGGTGCGGTTTCTGCAGGGGCAGCTCAGGACCTGGGTTTTGGGCAGCAGAGATGAGTGAGGGCCTCAGCCTCGTGCCTTCCACGAGGCAGGCCCTGTTCTAGGACCTCCCACTGGCCGGCAGCAGGCCCAGGCCTGTGTAGGTGGTGCAGGCCGCACTGGGGCTGCGTCCCCGCTGGTCCCACGTAGTGTCACCTGCCAGTGCAACTGGCTTGTCAGTTTGCCTCTAACGCAATCAAGGAGAAGGCTTCATTTCCACAGCCTAGAAAAGGCATCTCGCTCACCTGCTCACTCGCTCGCCAGCCGGATGGGGTGTTCCTCAGCTTCTGAGAGAATGCCCAGAGCTGAAGACCTGGGAGCCCTTCACCGTGCTGGAAGACCCTGCCGGTGACTAGGGCTTCAGGATGAGCCATCTGCTAAAGGGGGAAAAATGGTGAGCGGGAGAAGGACCTGTTTCCCCCTGCATCACCTGTGGAGGTGTCCCTCCAGGGCAGGTGAAACCCTGGCAGCCCAGACACGCCATTAGCGGCTGCTTAAGGACGCTGCGCTGTCCCCTCATGGAAGGTTCCCCTGGAGTTCTCTGTAGCAGAACTGGGCCAACGTGGACACGCACAGGAAATTTCTTGAGAATTACCAGGACTCATTTCTGCCTGTGGATTGCACCTGAGGCCCTGAGTCTCTCCTCTCTCCCCTCCCACTTCCTGACAGCAAGTGACAAAATGACTGATTTGAATTTAACCTCCTTGCTCTGCTTCTCCATCCCCCAGTGGAGGTGATAATGAGCAGAGAAATGGGCAGAGGCAGGTGGCAAGGAGGGGAGGGGACAAGCGAGTGGAGCTGGGGCCCTGGGCTGTAGCCTAGCACTGGCCTCTGAGGGGTCTCAGAAGCTCTAGGGAGCTGAGACAAGGGGTTGGACTTGAAGGGAAGAAGCTTCCCAGAAATCCTATAGTCTCGTGGCACTAGAACCGGGACTGAACTAAGCTCCCATCCACCGTTGAGCCTTTACCACCTGCTGGTCCCTGTGTGTGTCTTGATCCCATACCCTTAATATCCAAGCACTCATTCTCCCACTTTACAGGGGAGGAAGCCAAGGCACTGAAGGGTTGTTACTGCTTCAAGAGCTAAGATTCAAACTGACGTTCTGACAAGTAGGATGACTCCCCAGGCCTCTGCCTCCCCATTCAGCACCTTTTCCATTAACGTCGCTTATTCAGGAATTAATTCAAGGAGCATCTATTAAGCATCAGTTGTTCACTGTCCTGCCAGGTGCTATCAAAGGTTCCAGACAGTGCCATGGGTCTCCACATTCAGGTTCCTGTGGCCAGGCTCTTCCTTTGCTTTCTGGAATTGCCCTACTTGTGCCCCCAGCTGGAAGAAACCTGTTTTCCTTCCGGTTTGCCTTTTCCTGCATGCTCTTTGCCTCTCCTGTGTGCTCCCCAGCAGGCAGACTGTGGTCATGATAGGTTTTTGTTTTTGTTTTTTTTCTGTATGTCCATCTGGCACTTGTTTCTGATGAGCTGTTTTGCTTAGGAGGTTGCAATTTAGCACCTGTGCCTGGCTTTTAGGGGTGGGAGTTGGAGGGAGTTTGGGGAGCAGAGTCCCCGTGGGTCTCCTGGAACTCCCTTCACAGGCTCATCCTCCAGGGGAAAGGAGAGCTATGGGTGCTCACCTTTGGGGACCTCCCTGGCTTCTGTCTTGTGGGTCCTGTCCTGCCTCGGGCATTGTTGCTTCTTGAGTTTTGGCTGCTCCCTCCCTCCCCCCCCCCCCACCTGGCCAGGTGCAGACACGGTGACATCAGAGGAGGACACTGGGATTTGGCATCAGCTTTGAGCACAGAAGGGTGTGTGGGAGGATGGGGAGGAGAGCAACCCCTCAGTGTCTTAGTCTCACTGGGCAGTGACTGGTCCCCCGTGGGACTGTGACTGTGGAAAGGGCTGAGCAGGAGGACTGGGTTGATTGCACGCAGCTCCATCGACGCTGGCAGCAGAGAGAATGCCTTATCTGTGAGAGGCAGCCGGGCCTGCAGTTAATTATGCTGTTGTTTTCCTCTTGCTGTTTTTCTAACACATCAAGGTAGGACCTTTGCCCTTGGCTTTCTCATTGATGCTGAGGCTGGAACTGAGTGGTGAGCCTGGAGGAGGGGAGAGGGAGAGGAGGAGCCTCACTAGGGAAGGGACCCATCCAGGTATGCTTTCTGCCCCTTTGGCAATGCATCCAAAGGGCCTGGGTGGAGGAGCACAAACTATAATTTTTGGGGCAAGAAAGAGGGCCTCAATATCATCAGAAAATGCTTTGAGTTTTGGCAGATGCTCAGGGGCTTGTGTTGGGCACTGGTCGGACCAAACTTGGGTGTCAGACCACAGATTGGTATTTTGGTTTATCCTGGCCACCATGTATGGGAATCTCTTCCAGCATCTTCCTGACCAGTGCAAGACCCTTCACAATCCAGGCTTTCCTTTCCTCTTCTCCTCCTGGCCAGCAGCATCACCTGCTGCGTCATTTCCCCCTACTCTGCACAGGCACACACACACTACACAAGTACATACATCTGGGCGTCATCCCATTTTCTTTTTTTCCATCTGTGCAGAGGCCAAACTGAGCTTCTGCTGCTGTGTGCCTCTGGGTCAGCACCTGCCTACTCTGCCTTTGTTGCATTTCTCACTGATCTTTTCTTGGCTATTCTTTAGAATTCATGGTCACCTCCTCATGGAAGCCTTCCTTCCAGCCCCAGGCTGGATTAGGTGGCCTCCTGGTCACTACCACAGCTGCCTGTGCCTCCCTCTGGTTTGTAGTTGTGTGTTGCTTTCACTGGATACCCCATAGCGCTGTGAGCCTCTGAAGGGTGGGGCTCTATCTTAATTGTCATGATATCCCCAGCAAGTGGCACGTAGGTAGCATCGATAAGTGTGTGTTGTGTGAAAACCTGGGATCATGTCCTGTATAGTAGTTTAATAAAACATCTCTGCAAAATTTTTGATGCCCTTCTTATCAAATATTAAGTCCCAGCTCCTCTCCCCTTCAATCTGGGTTGGCCTTACTCACTCTCATGAATAGAATATGGCAGAAGTGATCCTGCAGGACGTTGGAAGTGACATCAGAGAGGATTCCAGCCTCTGCCTGGCTCTCTCTCCTGGCATGCTGGAGACCCAGCCACCATATTGTGAGGAAGCCCAGGTGACATGGAGAGGCCATGTGTAGATGTTCCAGTGCTACAGCCCCGGCTCAGATCCCAGCCCTCTGCTAGCATCAAATGCCAGACATTGGAGTGAAGGGGTTCCAGATGGTTTTAGCCCCCAGCCTTCTAACCATCTCTGTTGACTCCCAGTGGGAAAAGACAGGCTTTCCTCACTGAGTCCTGTCCAAATCACAGATCTGAGAACAAAATAGATGTTGTTACTGTTTAAAACTATCAAGTTGTGGGTTGGTCTGTTATACAACAATTGATAAGCAAAACATCCTAGCAGAAATAGAAGAAGAAAAATGGATGGTTTAGAGAAGACCAGAGGGGATTTACTGGAAAGCTGGGGAGCGGGGGAGATGTGGTATGTCATTCATTCAACATCTAACATGTATTTCTTAGCCTCCTACTATGTGCTAGGCTGTATGAGTAAAACAGGATATGTCTTAGCTCTTGGGGTGGGGGGGGGCAGTCATTAAGACAACAGATAACATAGAATATAATTTTAGGAAAGTGCTGTGAAGGGATAAACAAGGTGATGTGATAGAAAATGACAGGCTTGTACAGGCTTGGACAACTTGAAATGAGGGAGAAGATGGGGAATGGAAGGCCTCTCTCTGTGAATACGTGAAGGCTGGTCTGCCAAACAGGTTAGCTTTACTCTGGATGCAAGATAGATTTTTGACTTATGAAATTCTTTCCAGCCAAGCTGAACCAAGATGCAGTGGGCTGCCTTGAGGGATGATCAGTCCCATCCCAGGTCTCCACGTGAGGGCTGAGCCACTCCCAGACCGGAGATCCCAGATTCTACAAGAAGGAAATGAGGAGTGGGAGCAAAGAAACAAAACTGACAGCTTTGCTTAGAAGCCATCAGTTTCATGACTACTCATGCAGAACACAGTTATTGAACATCTGCATGAAAAACATTGTACTTGAAACTGAAAACATGAAGGTAAAGAAGCCATTCCTTCAAGGAGCCACCTATTGACAGACTGGTGGGGGAGACAGACCACAGGCTGGAAGAAGACATATGGAGTCTGATAAATGTGGTATACCAGTTACACGCCAGCTGCTAGAAGAGACCAGATGAGAGGGTCATACTTCCAGCGGGAAGGATTGGGGAAGGAGTGTGTGTATGTGCATGATGGGCGTGTGCATGCATGTGTGTATGTGGGAGACAGACCATAGAGAGATCCAGGGTGGAGGTCCTTGGAGGATGGGTAGAAATTTGTCAGATAGAGATGCGAGTGGGTAGGAAGGGGAAAGCAAGCCTGGATTATTCTTACTCCTTGTCTCCTGGAGGTGGAAATCTCCATCAAAGGCTTTGCCTATTCTATTAGCCATATCTTTGGTTGTAGGGACAGATGTTCAACTCAAGTGGGAGGAAAGCAAAGGGCAGGGGTGAAGACTGGCACTTGTTATTACCAGACAGCATGGTAATAACTGGTTATGATTATATGTGGGGCCACTAGTGCAGTGTCAGGACTCAATCTCCCTTTTCCCATTCCTTATCTCTGTGCCTGTGTCAGCCAGGGTCTTGGCAGAGAACAGACGGCACTCTCGAAAGGTTGATTTAGGAGAGTTTAGTGAAGAGACTCTTTGTGGAGTTCTGAATGGGGTTAAGGGAATCACTGCAGATGGGGATGCAGCCAGGGGCTGGCAACAGTCATGGAAGCCATGACTCCCCACAGCCTGCAGGGCAAGGGGAGGGAGGGTGCTATGGAGACCTGGCAAGAGCTGGAGCATGGGAGAGGGCTCCCTGACCAGGAGCTGTAGATATAGGTAGAGGAATGCAGCTGCTGCCCAAACCATGTGGGACCAGAGAAGGGGCACTGTATTCCCTGAACTCCTTCACTTGCACTTTCTCTCTTCCTGCCAGCACTTCCCATTGGACGAACTCAGCAAGGAGGCAGGAGGCATGGAAGCCTGCTTCAGAAAGGTCAGTCTCCTGAGGCTCAGAAGAGAGCAAAGAAAGGTAGAGAATGGATCTGAGGGGACAATGAACAGAATCATTTTTGTTGACTTCATCCTCAGGCAGGCCTTCTGCAAGATGGTCATGTGGCCACTGGCAGCTCAAACTCACATTCTTTGGAAACTTCCACAGAAAGATAAATGCTCACTCCCAGGAGCTCTAGCAAAAGCCCTGGAACTTTTGTCTCCTTGGCCTTCCTTGGGTGCTAAGCCCCTCTTGGCGAGGCTTGGGGTGCAACTACCTCTGGGGCTGGGGGGAGAGGGTTAGCCCAGACCCATCTGAAGCACCTGGCCTGAAATGAGGACTGGCTCCCCACAAAAAGTCAGGGTGTTGTTATAAGATGCAGGAGTGGGTGTTCAACCTTTCTGCATAACTGGATCATGGAACATGATGAAGAGCAGTAAAGGAAAGGATGTGGGCCGTGGGTAGGGGAGGGGCAGATGGGGCCTGCTGTGTCTGTGGTGCTCCTGGTAGACCTGGGAAAAGCTGCAGAAACTGAAGGTCATGGGGAGAAGTAACAACCCAAGGTGGCTGGGCAAACAGCTTCTTTCTGGATGAGAATGTTCCCTACATTCCTGAGCATCATGACCAAACTTGAAGTCATGAACAGACAAACAGCAGGGGTGTTTGGCTACAAGTAGTGATTTCATGACAAGGGTATCTCAGCCAGACTTTGAAGGAGGAGGTCTCCTATTTGGGGCAAGATGAAAAAACACTGTATGAGGGGCCCTACCTCTCACTGTCGCTCTCAGGGTTGCAGCATAGATAGCAGAACATCTTAACCTAATCACTGCATTTAAATTGGACCCAGTGGAGAGCAAGAATGAAAGAAATGCAAACTCCTGGGAACATGGGATGGCTCCTTTCCCTTCATGTCTTGGCGTTTTCAATCCTGGCTTAGTCTCACCTGGAATTTCCATTTTATATCAGTAGTTTGTTTGTTTTCATTCATTCATTCATTCATTCATTCATTCATGAGACACACACACACACACACACACACACACACAAAGAAAGGCAGAGACATAGGCAGAGGGAGACATAGGCATCGGGAGAGCCGGATACAGAACTCGATCCCAGAACCCTGGGATCATGACCTGAGCCAAAAGCAGATGCTCAACCGCTGAGCCACCCAGTCGTCCCCATCAGTAGAATATTTATCTGCTGTGCTCTGTGCGGTATTTGTCAAGGCTCTGAGACTTGTATAAAGAAGGCGGGTCTTCAGAGTCCTTCGCAGACTTCTTCCTTCATACTTTAGAGGTCTCTTCCTCTCTTGAGGAATCTGCTTAGAATATATCAGAGGAGGACTCCATTTGCCCTTCCAAATTCCCTGCTCTTGGCTCCAACTTTCCTCTACTCCCAGCCAAGCAGAAAAAGAACAGTTTCAATTTTTTTTTTAACACAGTAGCACAATGCTGCTGCTCTGCATGAAAACCCATGGTTTTCTTTTTCCAATCAGAAGAAAGTAATTTTCCTTTCACTCACCTGACTAACTTGTTCAAAGCGTCCCCACCCCACCCTTTTCTGATATCTCGCTGCTAAGTATTTGCCAATTCATTTGCATCTCAATGGTTCCTTAGCAACTATCGTACCCTCGGGATTAGGTACAAAGCTGCTCTCTGACACAGACCGCCTGGGCTACATTGCCCTCTTTTACGGTGCCTGAGTTCCCAAACCCAGCCTGCCCTGCCCAGACTCGAAACACAAAACAAACAGCAAACAAACACGAAACCCGGTTACTCACAACTGCACAGGTTCTGCATTACAATGCACTTCCTCCTCACCTTATCAGAGCATGCACGCTTCCAGGCGACCCTTGCACAGAGATGCCCCCAGTGGCCTGTTAGCCCCTGAAAACCGTCCTCTAATACCTGTCTCCAGAGAGACTCCAGATCTCAGCATCAGAGGAGAGTCCCGTCTCCTTCAGGCAGGCGGGGAATGAGGTCCCTCTGACAGATCCAGGTGTGAGGAAGGTGCGAGGGCCAGAGCGCAGGGCATCGCTGCTTCCTGGGCCACCGTCACAGGCTGTGTCCTGCCAGGAGCGACCCCGGTTTGCTACCTATTGGTGAGCTCTCGGGTTAAATGTCAAGAAAGTTCTATTTAGCATACTTAGGCGACTCTCTTCATCTGCGGTCCTAGGAACTGTCACTATTCACTTGACTAGAGAGTGATTGCCCACGTGAATATGCCAAGTGTGTGCGTTTTCTCTAGTCCTGGCAGTTGATGTTCTTTCTCTGGTTGGGCTGGTGGCCGAGGGCGGCACGGGCGGAGAGCGTGTGTCTGTGTGTGCGTCTGTGTGTGCATTTACGCAGATGATATAGACAGACAGTGACACTGGACCATTTAGCAAATTAGAGTATTCCACCCCGAGGAGGTGGTGCTGTTTCTGTAGCGCACCAGGCCTCCGCCACCAGGGCTCAGCGGCATGGAACAGCCTGGCAAATGGAAGACACTATTCAGAAAAGGACAATGAGAACAGAGCTCATTCTACGGTAGGGCTGACCTTTGCGACTCCCACTTCACGTTGTTATTAAATATCGGGAAGAGACTGAAAGAACAATTATAGTATTGTCATCATGTATAAGCGCACAAAGCAAGCCATTCCCGAGGAGGCTCTGGCTCGGCTGAGCCTGACAAAAGCGGGGCACTCAGCTACGGCGCTGATTTTCTTCTCTGGAAGTTGTCTTCATTATTTAGCACAGCAGAAAACCCTGAACGTGCCGTGCGCACTGCTGCCATCGCAGGTTCCAGAAAGCTCAGATGTCAGGGAGGGAAGAGGTGGAGGTGCTTGGATCTCTACTCGCATCCCTGTGGACTGCCATGTGGAGTCTTGGTTGCAGCCGGCTTGATGGCCTGGGCCTAGCTGGGTGATGGCTCTGGGGGTTCTGGGGGGCGTTCGCTGTGCTGCGCTGGTTTCTTTCATAGGAGGCCCGGGAGTGCCTGGCTTTCCCATGAAGAGGTAGGTGTCCTATAGAGAAGGATCACGGGAGCTCCTGTGGCCACGGCCTCCTACACACCCACCCACCTAAGTTTGCCACCCAACTATGCCGAAGACGAGGGCCCACCACAGAGGTCATCTTAGCAGGTGGGAATTCCACACCTGGGCCTAGGCGCTGCCCTGCAGTGTCACTTTCTCCCATGGAGATCTGCATCGAGACCCGTGTTTCTCAGCCTTCTCGTTGCAACTCTAAGGAGTCTTTTTTTTTTTAATTTATTTTTTTTAACTCTAAGGAGTCTTTAGAGACTTTTTCTTCTTGAGCACTCCACGCCCTATGAAATGTAGTATGTACAGATGCACTGTATGTCTGTTCATGTACTGAGGCTTTTTGATGGACCCCAAACCATTGTAATATTTAAGTGTTTTTGTTCCCCTGTGTCCCCCAAGAATCAGTTTTCACCTCCATTCGGAATCAATCCATGACTGAAACGAAATAAGCCTGGCAGCCAAGTAGCCAGCTCTCAGCTGAGTTAGACCACTGCTTTGCACCATCTGTTTCTCCATCGAACTTTTACCCAGTGTGGCACCGACCTGTTGGAAGAGGTGTCCACCTTGGCTGATCCAGGAGGTCCCCTGCTGGCTGGGATTAACCTTTAGTTGTTGGGTCCTGGGGCACAAGGTCACCAGAAGCCTCAGGCAGTGGTGATTTACCAGTAGGGGTGGAAGTATTTCATACTTTAACAAGCGTGGCTTTATCAGCGTGTACTTTCTGAATGGCAGCCCTGAGCTTACCAGATTTGAAAATAGTTTTTTGAGTCTGTGGTCTATTTTTTTTTATTGTGATTTTAATTTTTAAAAAAAAATTTGATTTAAATTCCAGTTAGTAATATTAGCTTCAGGTGTACAGTTTAGTGATTCAGCACTTCCATACAACACCAGTGCTCATCACCATAAGTGCACTCCTTAATCCCCACCTGGGTCCATTTTCTTTAAATAAATAAATTTTCTTGATATAACTTACATTCAGTAACAGTCACCAATTTTAACTGTATAGTCCCTTGAGACTTGACAAACGAATATGGTTGTGTAGCCATCGTACAAACACGATACAGAATATTTTCATTACCCTCATGTCCCTTCACTGTCATTCCCCTCCCTGTCCTCTTATTCTCTCTCAACAACTGAGCTGATTTCTGGCTCTCTAGTTTTGCCTTTTCTAGAAGTTCATATAAATGGAATCGTAGCATATGTTTGCCTTCTTTCACTCAGCATAATGCATTTGAGATTCATCATGTTGTTTTGTGTATCACTGGTTCCTTCCTTTTTATTGCTGAGTACCATCCCCATTGCATAGATAAATCATGGTTGGTTTATCCGTCCAACAGTTGATGGGCGTTTTTTCCTAGTTTCTAGTTTTTGGCTTTTTTGAATAAAGCTACTGTGAGTACATGTCTTCATATGGACACAAAATGAAAAATAGGTTTGCATTTCTCTTGGTTAAGTACCTAAGAGCGGAATTGCTGGAGAATATGGTAAATGTATGTTTGACTTTACGAGATTGCCAATTTGTTTTCCAGAGTGGCTGCACCACCTTGCATTCCTACCAGAAACGTATGAGAGTCCTGGTTGCTCCACATCCTTACTGACAGCTGATATTGCCAGTCTTTTAAGTTTTAACCATTCTCTTAGCCATATAATGGCATCTCATTGTGGTTTCCCCGTACATTTCTGTAGTGACTAGTGATGTGCTTTTCACATGCTTCTTAGTCCTTCATATATATTCTTTGATGAAATGCATGTTCAGATCCTTTGTCCATTTTTATTGTTGGGTTGTCTGTTCTGGGTCCATTTTCAACTTGGATGGTTGTTTGGAGGCTACAGAGGAATGCCACCCCTACTTCTGCGTGTCTGGGTTGCTGTGTTGTGCTAAGAAGACCATGGTTTGTTACCTGCTGGGTCTTATTCCTGGAGTGGAGGTAGAGATGGACCAAGATCTTCCCCACAGGGATGGTTATTAGTTATCAGGGATGAAGTACATCCCCAGATAGGGGCCAGGACCCTGGAAAGTGAGCTGTCACTATGTGACTATGTGAGCCTCCATAGGAAACCCAGCTTTGGGTGAACCAGGATTGTGTTCCTGGTATTTATTTCCCGTGTGTCATCCCCAAATACTAACCTCGTCTCCACTATACTCCTGGATATGAAGGAAGGACTTGTGCCCTGATCCCTGCTTGGTATTGCAGGAGGAACTGTCTCCCCATTGGTGGCAGCAGAAATCAGGTAGATGTCCCCAAGGATTCTGCTTCCCTGGGGTGTTCTTATTAGAGGTATCTTTTGGTTTAGGGTTTTATTTTTATGAAGAAAGGTGTGATTTTCCCATGAAGGGTATTCTCATCCTACACAGGGAATCACATGCAGGCTCAGGCCAGATGCTCAGGGCTGGGCACCCCAGGCTGCTCATCACCTTGTTCCTGCCACTCCAACTCCGAAGGGGTTTCACAGCCCTTCTGATTGGTGCTATGTTCAAGCTGCAGAAGATGCCTTTGGCTCATTTCTGAACTTTAGATGACAGACTCGGGATTCCACAGGCTTTCTAACACTGGGGATGATGTACGTGCTTCAGCCATGCCTACTGTGATTTGCATGATGATCAGTGATCACAGTAATCGTGGGGGAGGTGACAGATGACAAGGATGCAGAGAGACCTGCTGTGGTGTCATCAAGGATTGGTATGCTGAGCCGGGTCCCACGTCACTTCTCACAAGTACCTCTTGTGCCCATGAGCAAAGCTGTGGTTGGTGCTATGTCCTTTCTGGCTGTGGGCAGCACAGGGTCCCCCAGAATCCAGCCCAGGGCCAGGCACTTGGTAAATGTGAAGGGATGGATGAATGGATGAGTGGATGGACAGGGTCTCTGTTATACTGCGTAGGTCACTCAGGGAGAGGCTGATGCAGGTGCCCCCACAGCATAAAGCCAGGGACTCATGTCAAACAAAAGAGACCATAGCAGATGAGAGCCTGAAGATCTGATTGTGGAGACATGACTGGGGTGACCAGTGCTGGGTACAGAGACCCAAGGTCAGATGAAGAGCTGCCATTGTAAGGCCTGTTTCTAGGGGAATCCTAGGGGTAAGCTGTGCCTCAGATATATGGAGATGGAGAGTGGTGGGGAGTACATCATGGGAGAAGTAGCAGAAGCAGAGGTGTGGCAATGAGAAAGGGAAGCAAGTGCCTGGAAAGGAGAGGCAGGTGCCTGGAATAGCAGGTGAGTGCTCAGGGGTACAGCTGGTTGGTCAGTGCTGTGGAAAGTGAGAGGACGGAGAGTTTGGAGTAGGCTGGGTTAGCCAGGGTGGCTTCCTGAAGGTGGGGGTAAATTTTGAAGGAAAAAGAGAGTTTGCTGTGGTAAAGGAGGGAAGGCATAGGTCTTCCTTCCATCCAGACTGGCCCAGTCCAAGCTGACATCATCTGGGGTGGTGAACTAGCAGACAGGTCTGTTTCTGTGATGCATGCCCCTCTGTCTAGGACATCGTGGCTCTACAAAGGGCAGGAACTGTTCCTGTGAGGGAGGGCCCAACATCACTGCTTCGCCCAGTTGACATTGCCCACATGGTTCACCTAGAGGAAAGCAAGATGTTTCTTGCAATGCTCTGGACCAGCTTTTCACTAGCTATTTACTTTGGTCTCATGCTCTATGTGGTCCGTGGGCTTCACCTGAGAGCTCCTTGGAAATGCAGTATCTCCAGGCCTCGCCTCATAGTGACCAAATTCAGATCCACCTTGATCAAGAGTCCTAGGCTTTTGATTTCTGAGTCAGGGAAGGAGCCTCTTTTTAAGAAAAAAAAAAAAAAAAGATCTTATTTATTTGAGAGGGAGGGTGCTGAGTGCACATGAGCAGGTGTGCGAGGAGCAGAGGGAGAGGGAGAAGCAGACTCCTAACTGGCCTGGGAGCCTGATATGGGGCTAGATCTTAGGACCCTGAGGTCATCACCTGAGCCGAAGGCAGATGCTTAACCCAGTAAGCCACCCAGGCGCCCTGACGGAAGCAGCCTCTTTAAACAATTTAACCGTTTTTTGAGCATTTTTTTTAAAAGGAACCATTCCAGATTTAAAAACAAAACAAAACAAAACTAAGGAGACACATCAAGTAAATATAACACATGATCCTTAACTAGATCCTGTACTGAAAAAAGAGTTGTTCCAAAGGATAGTATTTGGACAACTAACAACTGACAATGGGCTCCCAAAATTAGGGTAGAGGGTCTCATTAGATGGAAGTATTATAACAATGTTAAATGTTCCAAATTTGATAACTATATTGTGGTCAAGTAAGAGAATACCCTTCCCTCTTGATGTATGCAGCCTACTCTCAGAGGGTTCACGGAAGAGGATAAACAAAATAATCAATGTGTGTATATATATTATAATAAAGGCACATATAACACAACACTGTATATGAAATTTATTATATCCCATTTTACTATGTGTAGACAGAGAATGAAAAAATTTGGCAAAATGCTAAAAATTGGTGAATCAGGGTAAAAGGCATATGGGGGTTCTTCGTTCCATTCAAGCAACTTTCCTATGTGAAAAAAAATGTTTTTTAAAAATATATGGCTAGTTTAAAAGTTTGATGGATGTTGTAGGTTACCCTCCAAAAAGGTTGAACCAATTTCTATTCTCACAACGCCGTGAGAGGCTTGGTGCAGCTGTTTGATGGAGCTAGTTTTAGTCAGCTATTTTGATGTCAGAGACTTTTTCTGATGGGGTCATATATCAGTTTTGACCCGGGGACATTTTGCTTTTTTCCCAGTGTATTATAAATATTTCTAAAGGTACAGAGTTCAGAGTGCAATGAGCATCTATTGTCCATCACCCAGATTCAATAGTTGTTAATATTTTATGATATCTATCAGAACACAGTTTTGGGGGAGGTTGGGAATTGAGACTCAGCAAAATTAAGTACTTGCCAAAGGTAAGTGAAAGAGCCAGACGTCATATCCTCTACACCTGGCTCTTCATCTCCTGTTACCCAGATTTTCCAGAATTGTTTCTGGGTCTGATAGAGCTGATACCTTTTTTCTTGAAGCAAACTGGTAGAGCATTGGAGGTGGGCAGATCAGAATTTGAACTCCAGCTCTGGCCTGGAGGGCAAACTCCTCACCCTCTCCTGGCCTCAGTTTATTCATCAGATCAGTGGGGACGACACCTCTTAACCTGTTCAGATTGTTGAGCAGGGTCAGTGAGACAGCCCGCCGAAAGCATGCGGTAGTCATTATCATCATTATTTCTCCTGTGTCCTTCATCTAAACAGATCTCCAGGCCATCTCCTCCAGGTCCCTGCCTTTTCCCTGCCTCCGGTATGTTGTCTGGCCCGTGGACTGCTGGTGTGTGGCTGTCTCATGTACTCCAGTAGATGGGGAGCCAGTGCTCCAGGAGTGTCTGAAAAGTTGGTACACAGGCACATGTGCTGGGGTGATGTTCAGCAGCCGGCTGTCACACTTCACTGACCCAGAATCCCAGGCCTGAGCAGCAGGGCCTCCCACCCAAGTCACTAACCCCCAGGTGGGCAGGCCTGGACAGAGTCCCAACAGCCCTGGACTAGCAAGGAAAGGGCCTGTGGCCCCTTGTTCCCTTTCCACCCTGTCTCTAGGACTACTCACTGGACCAGAGTTCCAGTTTGTGGGGAGGAAGTGGCACAGGGATAGGACTAGGGTGCGGAGAGAGAGGCACTCACCTTGGGTGCACAGTTTAAGGAGGAACCCCAAATCTCAGTAACCAGGATAAATATTTTTTAAAAATAAAATCTTTAAACTCTGGCTTGTTCCTGGCTGCTTGTCTTTGTAAATAAAAAATAAAGCTTCAAAATAATATTCGAAGGTCTCAGTCAGTTGGTCTGCACACCTGCTTTGTGGTCCTTGGAATTGGGCTGGTTGGAGAGCACACTCCTGGCACTTGTTCTCAATACAGCAATATCAACAAGTGTGCCATTCTAGAGTTCGTTCAGTGCCTTCATCCCTTTTTATATATGTGGTTTTGTTTTGTTTTGTTTGTTTTTACTGAAGTTCGATTTGCCAACATAAAGGCATTCTGTGCTCTTAGCACTTGGCTCCCCAGGCCTGTGGTCAGTGTGGCTGGGAAGGAGGCATGTGGGGTGGTGGCTTCAGTTGGTGCTGGGTGGCACTTGTTTTTCTGTCATGGTGGACGAGATACACAGAGTCCCTCTCTGGCCTTCGTACTGAAGTATGCCTCTGTGGAAGAGATGGGGTGCTGGAGGTTGGAGAACTGGCTCACATTTATCTGCTGGTGAGCTTGGAAAGCCACTCATTTTCATCCCTAGTCCAGTGGGCGTGGGGGTGATGGGGTTTAATCGCCTCCAGTCAAGGTTCTTCAGTAAGAGGTTGTGGAGTAGAAATTGGAGCCAGTGTGCTCCAGTGAAATGCTTTGTTCTGGAACTGGGACATGCTCTGGAAACGCAAGCTGCCCTTCTAGTTGCAGTGGATGTGATGGATTCTGGTGGATAGTGTTAGTTCCTGGCCTGAGGCTGAGTGAGTGATCACGCCTATAGAGGAGGATCAAGTCCAACACCTCACCCAGCCCAGAGCAAGAACAGATGGAGGGGCTTCTCAATGTCTAGCCAGGTTCACAGATACCTCTTAAGATCTTGTGCCTTTTCCCCAACCACCTACTTCTCAAATAAGTGACTCCCCGGTGCTTGCCCCCGCTGCCCCATTCCTGGCTCACCTAAGAATTGTGGGGTTGTCCATTCCTCTGACCCTTCAGAAAGCCATGTGGAGAGGAAGGACATGGAAAGGGAAGACATAACGGGGTACCACAATATGCCGGCCGAGTGGTTACCTCACACACCTGGATGATTACAAGGCCATGGCTATAGATTTCACTTTTACCTTCCTTTGACTTGTCATTCCACAGGCGGTGGAACCTGTGGCTGGCTCTTGGGTAATGAGATTGGAAGTCCCTGGTGCCATATTTAAGAACCTGACAGGCAACCAGCCAGTTGGGGGTGGGGGGTTCCCTTGGCTTGCAATAGGCAACCCAAGCATGGTATGACCATACTGCTGAGGACAGTGCTATGGTTCCCCAAGAACCCTCCAGGCACCTGCCCTCTCCTCAGGTAGGACTGTGTTTTAGGGTTAGTAGGGGGCTGATCAGAGGCTGAGGAGCAGAGGGTAACAGGCATCCTGGCTGGAAATGGGGCGGAGGTGAGAAGTGGGGGCAGATTCGTTCTTCAGACTACCATGAGATGCCTGGTGGTCAGTTTATGAGCAGAACTGGTCATGTGGACAGGATAGAAATGAATCTGTACATGGAATAGCAGACAGGAGAATGCTTTGCCAGTTGGGAGTTTTGCTAGATGCAGAGGTGAACCCCTCACTGAATACAGAGAAATGGGAGCTGGATAGGCATCAGCACAACTCTGTCTTACATTTCTGTACTAAATTGGGGTTTTCCATTTGGAGTGTGTCCATCCTCTCTGTGCTTCCTCAGGCCTATTGGGGCTGGATTTGGATTTTTTGGATCCAAAAAATTTATGGATTGGTGTTTATGGATTGGTGCCTCGTGTTTATGGATTGGTGCCTTGTGCAGACTGGCACGGGCAGGCAGGGTGTGTGCCCCACAGTTACTCCCCATTTCCCAAGTGTTGGTTTGCAAACTAGGCCCCATTAGGAGGGCACAGAGATGGAAGAAAGAGACAGACCACTCCAGATCGGTAGGTGGCAGGTGTAATAAGGGTGCTTCAGTACGAGGCCTATCTTGGGCGCCACAAGACTCTTAGATCTCCACCAGAATCTTTTTTTTTTTTTTTCTCCACCAGAATCTTAAATGTTTATTTAAGAGGCCTTAACAGAGTTCAGTCATGCTTACCATCCGGGTAGCCTCAACAGCATATTGCTGTCTCAAGCCTATGTCCTTGAAAATGGCTTCCACAGTGGGGACGCGGGCAATGTGTACCCAAAGGCAGGGGAGGAGGGGAAAAGATCCTCCACTGCCCAGGTCCAACTCGTGGGTCAGTCAGCGGTCAGGTCCTCTCAGTGACCTCCTCCAACACCATGAAGGACATAGAATGGTGCTCCTTGGGTGGTCTCAGAGAGCAGGTGCCCATCTGCTCTCTTGAGCACCTCTCTTGAGCAGTTGGGCCACTCTTGAGGTGTGGGTCTTGGGCAGTCATCTCGACCTTGGCAAAATGGAATGAGTAATACCTCCGTACGGGGATTTCAGTATAAGATAATATATGTCTGTGCCACTACGGTGCTGGGTATGTACAGTGCTTTCTTTCCTGTGCTCTTTCTTTCCCTTCTCCTCCAAGGCTTGTAGTGTAGGGGTTCTGCTTGGGGAGTCTGAGTCTCCACTCCGTACCCACTGCAGGCTGCATAGACATTGGCCTCGTAGCTCCCCCTGGTGGGCAGGGTGGCTGCCCTAGGACTGGTTTTACCCGCGGCCCTGCTTCTCTTATCTTTCTGCCCTTCTTCTGTGCTTCCCAGTGATGGGCAGCCAGGAGTACGGTTGCCTCCTTACCTACCCTGGTGCTGCCACCCCAGCCTCCTGCCCTGCGCCTTGCTGGGATGGGCCCAGCTCAGAGGACAGATGGATACCCCTGGTGCCAATTTCCGATTTGGCCGATGTCAGCTAATTGCTGTAACAACCGGCTCCATATGTGTTATCCAATAAGATAAAGTGTATTTCTTCCTCATAACACAGGCCAATGAGGCCAGCGGGAGCTCTGGCCCATCCCATCATTCAGGGGCCCATGAAGGAGAAGACACCCCGTTCCTATGTCCTTCACCCCCGAGGTGATGCATCCTTTCCTCTGTTCAGTGGTCCCATCCAGATACAGCTGAGAAGCCGAGTGAGGAAGAGGGTGCTGGTTTTAGAGGGCAGGTGACAGTGTCCCTGCTGTGCACCACAGCCCCTCTGTAGGACAGGGGATGCCTCCCTGCCCTCAGGGGAGGCCTATTCACAAAGAGGGCTAGAAAAATCCCTGCTTCTTCTCTCCCTACTTCCCTGTCCTTCCCTCCTTCTGCCAGCATTTAGAGAGCATTCCCTTGGACCAGAAACTGGCTGCCTTGATGAGGTGAAGGAAGAGATACCTGACTTTTCACATCATGGAGGCTGGGCTCTCTGATCACAGAGCCAAAAATTATCCACATTATTCCAACACAGAGAGAAGTGATGAGAATAATTAAGGGCGAAGCACTTCTCCAACAGCAAGTTCTTGGTGTTGTTTTGTATTTATTTCTGTTTGCCTGGGCGCCTGCAGTGCACCCCCCACCCTGGCTGCCTCCTCTCTTCCTGGCACTTCCCGCGCTTCCTCCTGTCTCCCAACATTTGCACCTGCTGTTCTGCGGCTGGGTAGAGGGAACAAAAGTCCCATAAGCTTTGAAAGGGAGAACGGATTTTAAAAATTAAGGAAAAGCATTAGACTTAGGCATGTAGAGGAATTTAAAAAAATGATAATAAAGTGGTAAAAACCAGGGAGTTAATTTTTAAATTTTTAAAAAAGATTTTATTTATTTATTCATGAGAGACACAGAGACATAGGCAGAGGGAGAATCAGGTTTCCTGTGGGGAGCCCGATGCAGGACTCAATCCCAGGATTCTAGGATCATGACTTGAGCCAAAGGCAGACACTCAACCATTGAGCCACTCAGGGACCCCAAAACCAGGGAGTTTAATTGTGTAAAAGAATTTGTGAAAAGTGAAAATGGCTCAAGTACAGAGAAAAGATAGGGATAGAAATAACGATGGAATAAAAGGGTAAACCCAAACAGACAGGAGAAAACATGTGAAATCCAGAAACCTAAAGTACTCTAAGGTGAGCCTATAATAACATAAGAAAACAAAATTCAGAAAAAGACAACCATTCCCAAGCCTGGCTCTGTGATTGTTCTGGTAGGTGCCTGCATCTCTTTCTCTGAGGACTCTCTGGGTGTGCAAAGTTCGAATGCAAATAG
This sequence comes from Canis lupus baileyi, assembly GCF_048164855.1. Lineage (NCBI taxonomy): Eukaryota > Metazoa > Chordata > Mammalia > Carnivora > Canidae > Canis > Canis lupus. The sequence continues at coordinate 21,057,592 of NC_132859.1, read as the reverse complement.
GAACGTGTTCCTCCTAGGAGGAAGAGGCCCCAGGTGGGCACTGTGAAACTGGGGAAACTGGGAGGCTGGGCAGCTTGCACTACTTGTCACGCCCCTGGAGTCCAGCCCTTCTGGTTCTCCCTTCGTTTGTGGCAGCTGTGTGGGACACAGTGGTTGTGGGGGTCGGAATTTGAGGCCACTAAGAGCAGAGGAGCCCCTCCTAGATGGTATATCCTGGAGAACATTGGTGACATGGAAATTGAGACAGTGTTAAAATGGAGGAAGAGGAGGCCCCTAAGGCCTGGTGCTGTCTGGGAATGTGCAGAGGAGCTGGGAGGTCTCCCTGTTCCACTTCTGGAATTGAGGAATGTATGCTGGGTATAAAAGGGGTGCTTCAGCTGGCAGAGACACCCCCTTTCTCTCCCACTGCCCTCCAGCCTGGAACCTGGTCTCCGGGTCCCCACAGACCGTGTCCCCACTATGCCACAGGCATGCACATACTCTGCAGACACCCTGTGGCCTAGGCTCCCGGGCCCTGGCATCTCTCTGCTCTGACACTGACGGCCTTTGGCTCGGACCCGGCTACAGGTGAGCTGAGCTGTTACAGGCCGGTGCTATGTGCAGGACGGTGGGGGCGGGGGCGCTAGCTGCCATGTGGGAGTCCTTTCTTGTTCCCACTGTGAAAGGATTTGCTCCCTAAAGTCAAGACCTTGCTCTGACCCTTCAGGAATGCCCATGATTCTTTTTTTTTTTTTTAATTTTTATTTATTTATGATAGTCACACACACACAGAGAGAGAGAGAGAGAGAGAGGCAGAGACACAGGCAGAGGGAGAAGCAGGCTCCATGCACCGGGAGCCCAACATGGGATTCAATCCTGGGTCTCCAGGATCACGCCCTGGGCCAAAGGCAGGCGCCAAACCACTGCGCCACCCAGGGATCCCAATGCCCATGATTCTTATTTTAAGGTGTAGGATATTCTGACACACGATTTGTGAGCAAGACCTCTCTGGCCTCTTGCTGTCTTGTTCTGATGAACCATCCAACGCCAGAGCACGTTCCTTTTTAATTTCACCTCATTTTGCAAAGATGACAGATCTAGATTACATCAGGGACCCTTCTGTTTTAAAATAGCATACTTTTTGCTATTAAAAATTTTTTTTTGTTCCAATCACCTTGTGTCTTCTCAGGAGCGGTGGGATGGTTTGTGGGAATTGGGGTAGCAGATTATAGCTTTGACTTGGCATAAATGAACCCAGATGGTCTAACCAAGGATCATACTGAGCTGATTTCTCAGCGGGACTTGCACCCTTGCCTCAGATCTGGCCAAAAGGGAAGCAGAAGTGCCCTCGGCGGGTGGACTGGTCCACCGCTCCTGTCCCTGAGACCACCTGGTTTCCTAGTTCCTTTCACCCTGCACGTTTCCAGACACTAGGTTGAAAGGCTTGAGTAGCTTGCTCCTGGGCCTGTGGCCTCTCAGATGACTGATTGCTTTTGCTTAAAAGCTATTACATCTCAGGAGAAGGTGTGAACTGGTGTACACAATTCACCTGCCTCCTTAATGGAGGAAGGAAATTCAGAGAGAAGTGTCCAGAAAACAAGGACAGGCCAGCGTCTCCCAGAAGAGAAGTGTCTTCTGTGAGCTATGAGTGTGGTAAGTGGAATGGGCCAAGTTTGCACAGAAGGGAAAGGCTGGAGGGGGTCACTCTGGACTTCAGAACTGGAAGGAGCAAGATATTTCCAGAAAAAACCCAGCACATTTCTGTAGCAGTCTGGGTTGGGGGTGGGGGAATGGTAGTGTTTGACTCTTGGCTGGAGGAAAGCTCCTTGTAATCCACAGAGGCTGTCTTCAGCATCCAGGGCTTCTGGAGACTTCTCAGATGGGGTCACCGGGGCTAGAAGGTGAGTGCTTGGGATGGTGGGAGAGAGATCTTTCTAGACTAAAGAAGGGTCAGGCTCTGGACTATGGGGTGTGGGAAGAAAGGAAGGAAGGTAAGGGTAGAGGAAGGGATGGAGAGAAAGAGGGAGGGAAGTCGAGGAGGTAGAGTGGGGCTGAAGATGACCTTTTGCTGCTTCATGTGGCCCTTTCTGGGCAGAAGCACCTGCAAAGGGACGCCTGAGTAGCTCAGCAGTTGAGCACCTGCCTTTGACTCAGGGCGTGATACCGGATTCCCAGGCTCGAATCCCACGTCGGGCTCCCTGCATGGAGCCTGCTTCTCCCTCTGCCTGTGTCTCTGCCTCTGTCTCTCTCTGTGTCTCTCATGAAGAAATAAATAAAATCTTTAATAAAAAAAAGAAGCACCTGCCAAAATGGGCCACACATGCTCTTTAAGTCAGCTTGGGGTGCGAGTGGGCATGGAGGGCTGTTCAGAGAAGAGAAGACTTGCCTGCTGAGCACCTGCCTTGCCCCAGATGCTACAACACCTAACCCTCATGTATGCTTTGCAGTAACCCAAAAGGCTCAGTCTCCTCATTTCCATTTTATGGACCAGGAAACTGAGAACTAGTTTGGCCAAAGGAAAGGCAGGTTCTTTCTACTATTCCCACGAGGCGATCATTGACAGGGAACCGAATGAATACTCAGGGAACTGCCAAGTGTCCCACTGAACGAACATCATACATAGGAAGATCCACACCGATATCCTCTTAGGAAATTGTAAATACAAAGAAATTCTATTGCCTGAAATCAGAAGTCGGTGATAGCATCAATTTCTATGGCAACAGGCTATGATGTCACAGACAGATGCCTTCAACAGCAGAGAGACAGCAGGCAAGGGTAGTGGGGAGCCATGGGGGAGAGGATGTCAGACGTGAGCTGTTCGCACAGATGCTGAAGGCCTTCCGTCCACCCTTCCCCCAGCACCTGCTGCTGCTTTTTAAAAGCACTGACACTTGAAGCAAATACATGAGCTTTATGAACCATTGAATTCTTCACCTTGCAAACTCACACAATAAGCCAAAACAAACATGATTTCCCTGAATGTTTTCTTCGAATATTTGCAAAAAGAACCATACTTTGTTGTTGTTGTTGTTACTGTTATAATACTGGGTTCTTGCATTCCACTGAGTGCTGGTTGGTTCTTTGTGTGTCCAGCGCGGTGAGGCTGTTAATTCCTGTTGACATGATGTGCCAGGGTCGGGATGGCAGTGCGACAGGACCTGCTGGGGCTCAAGTGCCGGGAGGCAAGTGGGTTTCTGGAAGGAGATCGGCAGGTGAGGACCAGGTGTTGAACATGCTGGGGCTGACTGCTGGTTGGTATACCTTGGACTTAAAGAGTCTAGGTCTGGGGCTTGCAGGGTGTGACACACAGCAGCTGTGTCCCCTTGCCCTTGCCAGCTGCAAGCTTCATCGTGGTGCTTCATGTTTTCAAACCTGTGGCCCATTATGATTGTTCAAAAATGGCTACAACAGTATCCGCCATCCCACCTGCTCTTCACCAATGGGCCTGTGCCAGCGTAGTCTCCTGCCTCTCGCCTTGAGTCTGGACTGGTTTTGGTGACTCACTCAACCAATAAAATGTGGCAGAAGTTCTGGGACATCTGAAGCTAGGTCATAGGCAGCCTCACAGCTTCCAGCTGGGTCTCTGGCACTCTGCTCCTAGAACGCTCACTCCGGGAACCCAGTTGTCATGGTATAAGATGCCCAAGCCACATGGAGAGGTCCATGGAGGGACTGCAGTTGACAGCCCCAGGTGAGCTCCCATAATGCCAGCCAGCACACCTGCCAGCCTTGTGAATGGGCCATTTGGTTACCAAACTGGGAAGAGCTTTCATGACTGTAGCTTCTACCAACATTGACTGCGATGTTCTGAGCAACCCCAAGTGAGAACTACCCAGCTGAGCCCAGTCAACCTGCAGAACTGTGAGGAGGACTAACATGTTATCGCCTCAAGCCACTATATCTCAGGGTGATCTGTTACAAACAGTAGATAACAGGAGATGACAGATCAAAGGGACACAAGCCATCACCTGAAGCTGTCATGAGGCAGAAGCCAGGCAGGCTCCAGGTCAGTGACCAAAGGGGCAGGTGACTGCTCCTGGCACGGGCCCTAGGGTTCAAGGCTTCACACCTTCGATCCCAAAAGGAACAGTCGGTGGCCTGTCTGTTGGGGAATCCTACTCTGAGGAAGGCACAGTGGAGGTGTGGGGATCATCTGTCAGTCAACTCTATAAGCTTGGCGATGGGTCTGCAGTTTGGCAACGTCACTGCCCATCAAGCCAGATCTATTCTAGCTCTGATGGGATCATTTTGAACCTAAGCATGCAGGACTGTTCATTTCATCAGGTTGGTTTTGGATGAGCATCCCAGCAATTGAGATTGGATGAGTGTCCCTTGCAGGGTTTCATCCAAGTGGTTGCTGAAAATGCCAAAGAGAGCAGAGCCTGTGAAATCTCACAGGAGATGCTGCTTCCACTGGGCCCTCTTTGGCTACTGCTCTTACAGCTGCGAATCCACCAATTTGTACTTGTCTCTGCCCAGAGCTTTCCAGCTGATCCGCCATTTCATGAAGTGCTTTACTGAGATCCAGATACACCATCATCTGGTGGCCTAGGAAGACTTTTAAGGAGGAAAAGAGATTTGGTGGTTCTTGCTCAACCCATGGTGTCTCCGGGCCATCTCTACTTTCCTCTGTGTGTAAATATACCCCAGTCTCCACCTTCCACCATGGCTTGGCTCATGGCACACAGTATTGACTCTTTCTCCCTTAAGGAAATAACGCGTTCGCCTCCCAGTTTTCTACCATGGTTTTCATCCTCTGTCATTCCTTGAAGAATATGGTCATTCTCTGACTATATCTGTATTGTCTTTCTATATTGTATTTTCTCCCAGATAGTATTATAACATAGAAGGTGCTGGAAAACGTTTTCAGATGCATAGCTTAGAAGCCGTATACATTTAGGAAGTTCTTCCTGTTATCATTTTGATGTCTAGCCTAAACCAGTCCGGATGCATTGCAGTCTTTTTTCCTCACTTCTTTCCCCCTCATCTCACATGGGCCAGACATGGGCCTCTCCTCAGCAGTACTGCTTTGCATGTAATTGACGATGCTTGCTGTGTCCTTCATCTGCCTTCCCTGGTTCTGGATAAATAACCCCCAGCTCCTTGTGCATCTCGTCACCACTCCTGTTTTTCAGGGCCCTAATCAGTTTTATTTCATTCTCCACTATAAATGATTTTAAAGCCCCTTGGAAATATAAAGGTTGTCTAAATAATAAATCATCATTTTGGCAAATGATACCGAGACATTTAGAGACATAAAATTAATCACCCCTTATAGCTACCTCGCAGCTTTTCCACGAGGAGTACAAAGTAGTTTGTAGAGCTCATAGTTAATTCTCTGCCCAGTCCCAGAGAAAGAGGGTAGGGGTCGTTTATCTATTTTACTGGGGGAAAGGTGGTGGAGGTGCAGGTGACTTCGTCCTCAGCACCCTGTAGCAGGCACGGTCCGTGGTGTGAAAGAGGCCTGGGCTCTAGCTCTCTACCCAACATCTGCTACCACACCCAGGGGTGCGTGGTCTCTTCTCCAGCTGGAGGGCGCTATGCGACGGGCTCCCTGGGCGGGCATCATTCCCTCTGCAGCCTGTACCGTGCCCAGGCTGATGAACATAACGCACGCTTTCCTTAGAGCGAGTTCTCTGCCCGGAGTGCTGCAGTGTCTCCCACAGCATCACGTACAAGTGCCACAGATTCTACCAATGTTCACGGAGCCTCCCTTTCCACATACATCAGCTCGTGAATTATGCTCGCTTTGTAGATGAGGAAGCTGGGGCTTGTGGCACCCAAGTGGCTTATTCAGACTCACGCAGCTGCCCTGTGGTGGTGCCAGCATCTGAGGCCAGGTTTCTCTAACACCCTGGTCTAGCGCTTTCTCTCCTCTCTGGTCTGAGCTTACGGCTGTGTCCTTGATGATTCTTTTGGTTCTGAGCGACAGTGAGCAGAACCGATGCATATGCACACGGAGACTCACACCGTAGTGGCCCGTGTGATTGCAGGAGCAGTGTGGTGCTGCTTTCAGGCATGGCACGAGTCAATATGCTAGCAGGACTCAGCTCCTGCCCCGCTTCGTCAGGGTTAGCCTCGTGCTCTCCCAGCATGGGCAGCAGATCCGTTGTCCTGACGACAGCAGCAACAGGGAGATTCACTTCTTGGTCCCTGCACTGTCCTGAGGTTCATTCTGAGTGATTCCAACCTAGATCACATGCTCATCTCTGAACCAGTCACCATGCCAAGGGGCTGGAATTTATTGATTGGCCCAGAGTACTCCTTCCCCTGGGGAGCTGGAGGTGGTGGATGGTGTGTGTGTGTGTGTGTGTGTGTGTGTGTGTGTGAAATTGCAATGAGTATAGGGGCACTTATGAGAAGTAGGGCAACAGCCCTCCCTTGGCACTCCACCCTGGGTCCTCACGTTCTGACTGGGCTGCTCCTCAGATGGGCATCCCCCTGCCCCACCAACATCTCTTCACTTATACGTTTTTCCTGCCCCTGCTTTTCACCCTTCTCGTCTGAATCCCCCACACCCATTGGCCTGTTTCACGCCTCCTTGGACTGAGGAAGGCTTCCTGGACACCAGGCCTCAGAGGCTTTATCTCTTGAGGTCCTGTGATCTGTACCTTCATTTTCCCTCATTTGGTACCCCATCGAGGAAAGACATCTGCTTGGTACCTTGGACAGCTTTCAAGAAAAGAGATTATGTTCAAGTTGGAATAAATGTGCAAAATTCACATCTCAGCGCTATTTGGGCTTTTGGTGAATAGTTGGTGAAAAATCACTGCAGCAAAGGATGGAGGCAAAAAGAACCATGAATGAGAGGGAACAAAAAAGATCATGGGGTCTTAATAGACCCATGATGAATATGACTGAATATAGTGCTATCAGGAGAAGTCTAGCATGGACCTTCCAGTTCCCTGAGTGGGATTAAAACAAGTAGGGCCATTCAAGCTGGGAAGTTGTCCTCTTGCTCTCTTCCCCGTCAGTTAGAATCTTCTTAGAGACTCATCCCCAGTTGGGTCACTAGATGTGAAAATGTGTGTTAATTCCCAGCATCTGACTCAACCTAATTATTTTACAGATTAGGGATCTGAGATTGAATTAATTCCCCAAGAATCTTGCAGTGGGTTAGCGGCACAGCCAGAAGTAGAAATCCTATTTGGTGCCCTTTCCAATTTATGTGGTTGTCTAGGGGGCCCAGCAAGGTGCATAAGGCTGGAGAATGACTCTGTGAGGCTGGTTTGGGGACTGCAGGTTGTCTCCAACCAAAAGGAGGCTGAGGGTCACAGAGAGGGTCCAGTGATGCTTTCCTGGAGGCTGGTCAGCATAGTCCTGGCACATGTGGACATTGAATCAGTACATGGACACCTGGATTGGCTTGATGGTGCTTCTCAAGTTTGGAAGCTTCTAGCTAGGAAGATGCCGCCTTACTGGTTTCTGTACTGCAGGAGAATGGGACAGAGGCTGGGGTGGGCCACACGGGATGGCTGCTGGGTCCCATCTCTGGAGGCATTAGAAGAGAAGATCTGGGTGGCTCAGATATGAGCTGCCTGAGGCTGGCAGGTTGGGGCTTTCCCTCACCCGGTTCATACTCTGGGAAGTACCTACCATCCCCATCCTCCTCCTCGTCAATGAAGTATTGCTGTGCAAATGTGCTGCTTCTCAGACATGATTTGAATAAACGGAAAACTCTCATATGGAGTATGCTATTTTTAAGAGATACTAGTTAAGGAATAAAATTCTGTGAAACACACATTATTTAGCGTCTTTGTTTAGCAACATTCTTCTAATTAACCACCACTAGCATCTATTGAGATGCTGGGCAAGGACACCCTGCTATATGCTTGCCTCAAACGGGAAAAAAATTGGTTCATGTTCTTGACCCAAATCCTGAGTAAGCCTCCACTTTAAGGACCTGAGTCCATCACTGCAGGGGCAGGGGTAGGAGACTCTCTTTGTTCTTGGGGCATGGGGACTTTGTCACCTTCCTTAGGTGCCTCTCAGCAACTGCCTCCCTGGGGGGCTTTTAGAACCCCAAGGGCCGGAGAAGGCTTCTCCGATCATGCTGTCCTCTGTACACCCTCCCCTTCAGTCCCTTCTTAGAGCTCCTTTCCATTTATCCTTAACAAAAACCTTTTAATTTTGAAATAATTTTAGACCTACAGAAAAGTTTTTAGTACAAAGAACTCCATTATGTCCTTGTGACAGGTTGAATTGTATCCCCCACCAAAAAAGATAGGTTGAATTCCTTACCATCCCCCTTCCCATGCCTCAGAATATGACACCATTTGGAATTAGGGTCGTTGCATATTTATTGGTTAAACTAAGATGAGGCCATCCTGGAGTAGGGTAGACCCCCTCATTCAATATGACTGGTGTTCATATAAAATAGGGGGGATTTGGGGTGGCCCGGGTGGTTTAGTGCCACCTTCGGCCCACGGTGTGATCCTGTAGACCCAGTATCGAGTCCCACGTCAGCCTCCCCGCATGGAGCCTGCTTCTCCCTCTGCCTGTGTCTTTGCCTCTCTCTCTGTGTCTCTCTGTGTGTGTTTCTCATGAATAAATAAATAAAATATTAAAAAAATAGGGGGGATTTGGACAGTTCACACACACAGGGAGATTGCCGTGAGAACACGAAGGCAGAGATCGGGGTGATGTACCAAGAAGCGGAGGGAGGCCAGAAACTGCCAGAAGCTGGAGGAGACGCCTGGAACAGGGTCTGCCTCACAGCCCCAGAAGGAACCAGCCCTGCAGGTACCTTGATCTTGGATGCCCAGTCTCCAGAATAGTCGAAAGATAAATTTCTGTTGTGAAAGCCCCCCTCTTCCTCTACCTGGGTGGCTTAGTAGTCGAACATCTGCCTTTGGCTCAGGGCATGATCTTGAGGTTCTGGGATCGAGTCCCACATCGGGCTCCCCATAGGGAGCCTGCGTCTCCGTCTGCCCATGTCTCTGCCTCTCTCTGTGTGTCTCTCATGAATAAATTAATAAAATCTTAGAAAGAAAGAAAGAAAGAAAGAAAGAAAGAAAGAAAGAAAGAAAGAAAGAAAGAAAGAAAGCCACCTCCCACCCCACGCAGTGTGTGGTACTTTGTTACAGCAGCCCTCGCAGACTAATACATGCCTTTGCTCAGATTTCTCAGTCATCGATGTTCTACCACTTTCTCCCCTGCACACACACACACAGAACTGTCATTTTCTGGACTGTTTGAAAGTTGTATGTACAATGCCTGTCCATTGCTAAGTGCTTCAGTGTTTGTTTCCTAAAGACAAGGAAATTCTCTTACATTACCATACTTATAAGGATCAAAATCAGGGCATTAGCACTGATACAACACTAGTGCAGTACCGTTTCAAATGTAGAGACTCATATTTTGCTATAATGCCAAAAAATAACTATTTTGATCCATTTTATCTTTTAAATATACATATTTCCCAATTAATTAATTCATTTATTTTAAGGAGGCTCCATACCCATTGTGGGGCTTGAGTTGCATGCTCTACCAACTGCATGAGTTGCACGCTCTACCAACTGCACCAGCCAGGCACCCATAAACAAGTTTTTTTTTTTTTTTGAAGATTTTACTTATTTATTAGAGACAGAGAGAGAGAGAGGCAGAGACACAGGCAGAAGGAGAAGCAGGCTCCATGCAGGGAGCCCAATGCGGGACTCGATCCTGGGTCTTCAGGATCATGCCCTGGGCTGAAGGCAGCACTAAACCACTGAGCCACCGGGGCTGCCCCATAAACAAATTATAATTAAAGTCTTTAATTTTTTTCTCGAACAGCATTTTCTTATTTTTTAAAAGACTTTTTATTTTATTTATTTATTCATGAGAGACACACAGAGAGAGGCAGAGACACTGAGGGAGAAACAGGCTCCCCGCAGGGAGCCTGACGTGCTCTATCTCTTCCTGTTCTCAGCCAGACTTCTCATATGTGACCATTTTTATTGTATTTACTTTTTTCTCTTCTGGTGATTATGCCTATGTAAGTAACATGTGTATCACAATGTGTCTTGGTTTATCAAATTCAGAGGACTTTTGCATACACTGTCTGTTGACTTACCTGAAATAATAGATTGAAGCTTTAATCTGTTTATCCTTCCCATTCTCCATACCCCATTCCTCTGAACACCCAGATCTCTATTTCTTGCTTAGTCCAGCAGATGACATCTCTTGATTTTTTTTTTTTTGTAAGAGGAGGACTGTGGCACTGCCTGCTCCCCAGCAGCTCATCCTGTCTTGTCAGCTGTGCCTTCACTTTTACATTGTGAAGGTCGATGTTTGTATTCAGTTCTTTAACCACAGTGGAACTTTTCATAATTTGACTGTGGGTTGATTCTAAAAGACAAAATCCATCACATAGCATTTATGACATCATAATCTGGAAGTGTTGTTCACCACAAGGCCAGCAACATGCTGTTGATTTGTCTTTCTTGTCCAAGTTTCTAATGCCATCGCTCCTGAGCCATTCAAAATTAAGTATTTCTAGCATTTTTTTTCAAATGGTGCCAGTTGCTCAAAATAATGCTTTAATTTGGTCTGTTACATGTTTGGAGGCTGTCTTCCTTGTTCTTTTTTCCTCTTGTAGTTTACATCCTTCCTTCCTTCCCTCCTTCTTTCCTTCCTTCCTTTTTGTAGTATACGCCAGTATCATATCCCCAGTTTCCCCCCATAATAAGTTTACCACAAAGTATTTCTAAACACCCTATCACACTGTGTAACTGAGCTTGCACCCTCTCATTTTTCAGAGACTTCCCTCCTGAAATTCTTCCCCCTCATGCTCCAGTCCTGACTGGCTTTCTGCAGGGTTGCTGCACAGTGGGCCCTGCCCCCCGCTCTGCCCCTGCCCGGGGACTTCTCAGCTCTGATCTTGTGGATTGATCCACTCCCTGTGTCCTGGCCCCTTGTCTTTCTCTTACATGATTGATACCCTTGTTTGACTACAGTACTTCAAATAACCTCTAAGAAAGGGGGCCTAGAAAGTAAACTTGGTATTAGCAGGCTGCAAATGGGAGCTGGGTGCCTGGCATGAGCCCTCATGGCTCTTCTTTTGCTTTCCTGTTCTGTGTGGGGAGAGTTCCTTTGCTTCATCCTACAACCATTGTTTGAAAGATACATATATTTTGACAATAATTTTCTAAGCTTTTAAAGATCACTTTTGTCTGTTTGCTCTATTTTTTTTAATATGGTGTCCTATTCTTGCTGCTTGGATCTGATAGAAACAATGCCTTGTTTCTATCTGAAGGTACCGATTAGAGAATTTTTTAATGGGGATCAGGGGAAGATGAGGAAGGGCTGAGGGAAACTATTTTTTGAATTGACCATTTTTCCTATTTGTGTGTCTTTTGTGTTGCAGGGCTCCTCAGAGATCTAGTCCACATTTAAGAATCAGAGAGACTCCATCTCTGTTCTTGCCGATGACTTTTTGCATCCTGCTTCAAAAGGAAGCACTTGTCCGTGGGCTTTCATCAAGGAATTTAATGAAGTCTTTTCTCTAGCTCATTCTCTCTGTGGGTCTGGGTTTCTTCCCCCCTCTACCTACAGGAGGAGAAGATCCTGTGTGTTCAGCCTGCTGTTTTCTGAAGGCTGTGTTTTCTTTTTCTTTCTTTCTTTCTTTCTTTCTTTCTTTCTTTCTTTCTTTCTTTCTTTCTTTCTTTCTTTCTTTCTTTCTTTCTTTCTTTCTTTCTTTCTTTTCTTTCTTTCTTTCTTCTTTCTTTTTCTTTCTTTCAGATTTTATATATTTATTCATGAGAGACAGAGAGAGAGAGAGAGAGAGGCAGAGACACAGGCAGAGGGAGAAGCAGGCTTCTTGCGGGAAGCCCGATGCAGAGCTCAATCCCAGAACCCCGGAATCACACCCTGAGGCGAAGGCAGACGCTCAACTGCTGAGCCACCCAGGTACCCCTGAAGGCTACCTGGTTTCTTAAGGGTGCAATCTGTTAAACACGCAGACTCACTAACTGTTATTGGTCCTATTCCTCAGTGTGAAGGGATCCCTTATGGGCAGCTGAGTCTTGATGGAGATGGGCTGGGAAACGCTGGAGAACCTGGGAGAGAAGATCCCTTCTTCACAGGAGGTCCTTCCTATCCTGAGGCCTCAGGACTTGGGGTTTGGGTACTTTGCATTTGCTTGCATGTCATCCATAAACAGCCCAAGGAATAGAGGGCCCCTCCGATGCTCTCCCTCCAGTTGTGAAGTGGACAATGATTTCCTACTCTTTATATAAACTGTAATGGCATCCCTCGTCCAACTAGAGAATTGCTCCTAAGTCCTTCTAATAAAGAAATTTCAGCATGGTCTCCAGTGAGGAGATCATTGAACCATTAAGAGGGTGTGCCTCGTTGGCATAATGGAGATCCAGTGTCCTGTCTAGGCAAATTACTGCCCGGGGCTCTGAAAACACTCATAAGTATGGGCCCCAATCTCCCCCAGAGCTTGGGAGAGCAGCTGGGAGGCTAGGCGTGGACCCACAGAGTTCCAGAATCTAACAAGGGAGCTGTGGCATGTTGAGCTGGAGCCCTGATCCCCCAATCCTAGACCAGCTTGCTGATCCCATAGCTGGGCAGATTTAGGTGCCAGCAGGTGCTCTGGGACCATGCCTTCTCATCCTTTTCTGGCTCACTTTCTCCATCTTATTTTCCCCAGGTTTATAGACTGGCTCATGTCCCCCCGAAACAAGCAACACAGGCTTGCTTCTGGCCTGTCCTTCCCCTCTGATATTTCTCCCTTCTTTTCCAGCATCTTTGACAGTTCCCACACGCTGCCTCCACTTCCTTGAGGACATTTTTTTCCTATGATTGGGGTTGACTCTTCATCTCCTTGCTTTCCTAAAGGTTGCCTCTCTACAAATGGAAAATTACTTTCCACCTTCTCTGCCTTCAGGCCATTGTGACTTGGCTCAGTACTCCCCCCAGCCCATTTTATATGATTTATTGCCTCCCCCTAATCCCATTACAAAGGAGATATGTGCTTCTGAGCTTTCCTTATTTTCCAATGTGGAGATTCCATATTCAGGGACAGCTGACAAGTGATCTGGGATGTCATAAGAGAACTGAATTTCCAGATCTTCAAATGAAGTGTCTGAGTTATTGTACCTCCCTGAAAATTTGCTATATAAACTGGGGACACTCCCTAGCTCCCTAGCTTCTGCCATCTGAGTGTCCCTGCCATGATTTCTCCCTTTGCCCCGTTACCACCAGTGCTAGCATATCTGTCCTTGGTCAAATCACTTAAAACCAATATTTGTCCTTAAGTCACTTAAAACCTTGAATAAATGTATTTCAAAAAGGAAACTTGATTCACCTCTGTCAGGGAAAAATCTCACTTCTCACAAATTGAAATCTCACTTCTTAACAAATTGCAGATAACTGTAAACATAAGGACATTGAAATTGATGGGTATTGAAATCTAACTTTTGACTCCGAGTCTGAAACTTGCTCTTGATTCCTTAAAAAAGTGAAATGAGGATGTGGGAGAGAAGTGCTAAATGACACCCTAGTCCCCAGCTGAAGCTTTCTCCTCCTCCTCCTCCTCCTCCTCCTTCTTCTTCTTCTTTCTTCTTTTTTAAATATTTTATTTATTTATTCATGGGAGACAGAAGAGAGGCAGAGACAGAGGCAGAGGGAGAAGCAGGCTCCCTGCAGGGAGCCCAATGTGGGATTTGATACCAGGACCCCAGGATCATGCCCTGAGCCAAAGCAGAAGCTCAAACCACTGAGCCACCCAGGCATCCCTGAAGCTTTCTTCTTGATAATCAGAAGAACCAGAGAAGAGTTGTAGAGGATGCCTCTTTCTGACCCAGCGAGGCAGCATATTCAGTGCTGTGGCCATGCATTCATGGTGATGTGGCTCACACTTCCAGGTAGTGCTGGTATTGGGTATGGTGCAGCAGTAGCCAATAATACTGGTTTATTATTTATTTATTTAAAAAACTCTTTATAAGTGAATTTATTTTCTCTGTGGAGAAAACAAGATTTGAATATTTGTGCTCAGGAGCCTGACTTTCTGCAAAGCATGCATGGATTAGGGTTAGGGTCAACTTGAATCCTTTGTAGTTGACCTTAGGGATAATGTCCCAGGACCATGAGCCACCATCTGGCAAAAAACCATCTTGAGGTCCCTTGGGACTCTCATCCCCCCGTGAGTGAGACTGTAGGGGCAAACCCAACTGGACTCTCCAGCTTTAATCTGATGGTGGTTCCACGCTGACCCTGTGACACTGCCTGGGAATGGTTGGATGGGAGGCACAGCACAGGATACGACATGCCAAATGGACCAACATTTGTCCCTGGGACTGTGAATGGGCAAGCCGTGTCCCCAACAGGCCAAGCAGAACTTGGAACACAATTTTTCCATGGAAACAATGTACTAAAGGGTAGTTAGGTTTTATGGTATGATTGGTTCAGGATAGTAAACTTTCATTGAGCACCTAATATGCTCCAGACACTGTGCTGGGACTAGAGAACATATAAAGCACTTTTTCAGGCTAAATGGAGTTCAGTCTTGAGGGAGAAAGAGCAAATGTGCAGGCACTGGCAATTCAGCATGGTGGGTGCCGGCGCTGAAAGAAGCGAGGGTGCTGTGGGGTCTAGCGGAGGGGCCTAGGGCATCTGGAGGAGCTGCTCTGAAGCTGATCTCGAAGGGCGAGGAGGTATTTGACAAGTGAAGGGCAGGGAGGTGGGGCATGCACAAGAGCAAACGGCCAACCGTGGGGCAGGAGCCTGACCAGCTCTGTGTATATTTCTCAAGTGCCTCGAGCTTGGAGAGGTTAGGTGAGAGGGTTATGGAGGCCCACCAGACCCCTAAGAAGCATGGACTCTCCATTTTAGGGAGGGGAACCACTTACCTTTAAGAAAGTTGCCCTGGCCCAGGGCACGATCCTAGAGTCCCGGGGTCAAGTCCCACGTGGGGCTCCCGGCGTGGAGCCTGCTTCTCCCTCCTCCTGTGTCTCTGCCTCTCTCTCTCTCAATCTCTCTCTGTCCATCATAAATAAATAAATCTTTAAAAAAGAAAGAAAGAAAGAAAGTTGCCCTGGCAGCTGTGTGGTTGATAGCCGAAGGCTGTTCGGACAGAGGGAACAGACCAGCTTCTGTGGCTCTTTGGGTGGAGAATGGAAGACTGGACCAGACCAATTGCCAGGTTCCCTAGAATGCAAACTGCATGATGACAGGGATCTTACTCTGTTTTGTTCAGACATCTCTTCAGTGCCTAGAATGGAGCCTGATACAAGGTAAGCAACCAATAAATAGGTATTGAGTGAGAGGCTCAGACTGAAGGGGAGATTTAGGGACTCCAGCTTTGCAGAGATGAAATGGACATTTGATATTCCAATCTGGATTCCTAACTATCCCATTTAGACCTCTGGAGCCAAGATTTGTTCTTTTCTCTTTTTTTTTTCTCCCCACACAAACCAAACTGACTTATGGGTGGTCTTTTGGGATGTGAGGGCAGGTTGCCTGGGACTGTCTTTGGTGTGATCATCCCCAGGATCCACTCTAGGATCTTTTCTGCTGGATTCAGATTGGCCAGTCCCATTCTCTCTTCTTTGGTCATTAGTAAAGACAAAATAGTGCTCTACCTTTTTTTAATGCTCAGAACATGTCACCTTCTAGCTGTTTCTTAGAGATGGCCCTCCCCTTTGAGCTTTTTACTGTTAACATCAGGTGGTCTTTTCAAATATTCCCAGTTGGAGGTTGTCTTATAATCTTTGAATTGAGGACAGCCAGGCAAAGGTCTCCTGGCCATTAGGGCAGTTTTGGATGTCACCCAGTGGAGGAACATGAACAGCCACACCATCAAAATCTGTGATTAATAGACATAATCTCCACCAGAGCATTAATTTTGGGTATAATCAAAGCCTGCTGAATTACTTCAGTGTCAGACCTTGACAGAGAAGTCAGCCTGGGATTAGCATTTTGATTTAAAGTTCAATGGGTGGTATTTATCTTTATTTCTGCCACATACGAGTGATTGACTGTCTGTCCTGGAAAATAAAAACAAATGCTACTTCCTCAGTCAAGTGAACAGGGGGTAATTTAGAGGCGCTCTCTCACGGTTGGGTGGACACATGTGTAATGGGTTGGCAGCCTCTTTTGGCTTCCAGAGAGTGTCTGGGATTCAGGTTCTTGGTTCTGTCAGAGGTCAGGCGACCATGGGAGAAGTTGTGCTAACATCTGAACAGGTATAGGACTTCTGATGGTAGTGCCTTAGCCATGCCTTTTCTTGAAGTGAGAGATACTGGTGCGTATATTGGAGGTGGTAGGGACTGTGGAGAAACCAGGTCTATCCCAGCGGGACTGGTGTCTGAACACCAGAGATCCCTTCTCCTTCCTGAGCTGGACAGCATTTATTGGTGGTAGATTCCAGATTCTAGCTCTTATGATTGCTACTGCCAGCCCTGCAGAGGAGCTGATAATGGGAACAGATTCACATATGTGTGCGTATGACATTTGTTGATGTTGACAGAGCAGCCAGGCACTGGCCTACTGTCTTTACCAGTATTATCTTGAATCTTGACTACAACACTTTATAGTTAAGGACATGGAGGCCCACAGAGATGAGATGACATGCCTAACAGAAGTAGAAATGGCAGCCAAGAGTCCAGTCCAGAAGAGCTTGACTCCAAAGCCTGTGCTATTCCTGTCCTAGCATGTGATACATCCAGCCTAGTGGAGCAGACTTGGGTGGAGGTGAGAAGACAGGCCACTGAAGGAGGAAGATGGTGGCTCTGTGAAGGAGGAAGGCCAAGGAAGGTGTGTCAGGGCTTCCCTGGCTCCCCAGGGCTGTATCCATTCTCAGCCCCACATCAGCATCCCCTTTATCAGAACCTGGGGATTCCTGTCTCCCTGCCTGTGGCCTCCTTTGGTCGAAGGTTGGAGGCTGCAGGTATGGGAGCTGTTTTGGTCCTAATAAGAAATGACTGGCGCTCTACCAAGAATCAGCAAGCTTCTTCATAAAAAAGGTTTGAGAGAAAGGTTATGTCATAGCAGTTTGTATCTTCTGTGCACATTTCATTTGAGGGCAGAAGTTGATGCAGAGGGTGTCTGAAGATGGAGAAGGGATGCGTCCTCCCTCTGGGAGAGCTGTCCACTGGGAACCCGGTGGGCAGAGCCATCCTGGTCCCTCGGGCCACGCTGGACACACTGAACACCCCAAAGGCACGATCAGTCCCAAAGTTGATTTGACTGCAAGAGTCAATGCAAGGCATGATTTTAACATATATTATACTTAGCTTTTTCAATTAAAAAGTAAATTATTAATAATGGATTTAAGCTCTTAGATTTTCATAAATCAGATGCAGGATTTTTTTTAAAAGGTGCATTTAGAGAATTAACTTCATTTGTCTGTGTTTAATTTTGCATCTGAAAATGTAGTAATCTTTTAGGAACTTTTTTTATTCACACAAATTGAAGCAGATATTTGTAAATTAAGAGGGAAACCATCTCCAATCTAGCAGGGAAATGATATATATTTGGTGAATTTTTTAAAACTATATTAAGCAAATAAAGTGTAACAGAAATAACAGACGTTCAAATTATTTTGTTTGGTTAAAACCACCTATTTACACATTATAAATATCTACATTCAATAAAAGCACATTTTAACAAAACCATGCACACGCGTTGTTAGTTTTTCAGTTATGAATATGAAATGCGGGCTTAAAAAATAACAGTAAATATGAATCAGCCTAAGTTTAATCAAGATAAGAAATGCAATATTGTTTATTATGCAGCGACTTCAGCATTTACCTTCTCCTTCCTGCTAATTTATTGACCGGAAAAGAAATAGAAGCTCTCCTACTTTTCCAATTCCCAAGTGACGAATCTCGAATAAATTTGTTTAAAGAAAGAAGACATTGTTTCTATATTTATAGAGGAGGCTACTGTTAATAAAAGGTTATTTTATCATTTTAATATTCTGATGAGTTTAGGTAGTGACTTTAACTTACCGAAATTAGTCATCAGCAAATACCTACCTCTTAATGCGTTCATGCTGAGGTTTGACTCATAGAGTTGATATTGAAAAAGGATGATCGCTAGTTGTTCATGTGGCTGCAGGCCAGCGTGTCCCTGCAGTTAAAAGAGTGGCTGCAGCCCCTTCTCTATGGAGACTACTAGCAACCAATGTGTCAGGAGCGTATTGGGACCTATTTGTAAAACTTTCCTTTAAAAGATTAAAATAACCTCGTCTTTCAAGTACCCCGTAGCTGAAGAATGTATTTTCTATTTCATGATTCTTTGAGCTGCAGTGTATATTTTTGGCCATAAAAAGGCAAATTGATGTTTTAAATGGAGATTAATTTTTTTAAATGATGTTTTAAAACCTGGTTTACTCCTAAAGAATCCCTGATTGTCATTCCTCTTGGTTCATGTGGGTGCAGATGTTGTTGACATAAGCTTGAGAATGACCACCAGAGGGTTCCCATAGGGTTCAGGCTGCTGTGCAGGATGCTCCAGCTGCCCAGAATGATGGCAGGGGAGGCGACAACCAGTCTTGCTGTGCAGACTTTGTTGGAGCAGGGGAGGTGTGCGGCTGTTGGAAAGGAGGCCTGCGGGGCTGAATCTTAGTGGGCAAGAGAGAAGTGTTCTTGGCCTGGGGCTTCCTTAGGACTTGTTTGCTCATATTTTTACAAGCATGATTTTTTCAAAGGAATGGAATCTTACAGAAAGTTCTCCCCTGGCTGCCAAAGATTGAGAATTAGCCAATATGAAGGAGCTAGATGTTAGGGGCTATTTGATGGATTTTTTTTGTTTTTGTTTTTTTTACCACATCCATACAAGGAGGATTTCAAAGGAAAGCAGGGAACATGAATAGTCTCATTCATGCTGTTTCTCCGTTGAGGGTGCTCTCTAGATAAGAAAAGCTGTGATCCCTGCCCCACAGAACAGGCACTGGATGTTACACAGCCACGCACATAGCCATACACAAAGAGGAGATGGCATCTAGGTGGACCCCAAGAACAGACAAGCAGTGAGGGCAGGAGTATAGGGAGTACAGAACTGGGATGTGGTTTGAGTGGGATTGAGCTTTGGGACTATTTGAGAAGTTTTAGGGACTCATTGGTCCCGGACTGTGCTGGTCTCCCACTCTGGCCCCTTAACACCCTCAGGCACCAGTGATCAGATTTCATGCAACTGCTTTGGGGTCTGCCTGCGGTGGAGATTTATCATCACAAGGGAAGACAGGCTCGGATCAGGGAGATGCAACACAGAAAGGTTGAAGATATGTGTCAGCTGAGGTCACGGGAGCCACAAGAGACCCTTTACGCCCTCATCTCCTTTTATAGTGAGGAAAGTGAGGCATAGAAAAGTTTGGTGATCTGGGCAGGGGCTCACAGTGTGTTGGGTAGCAGAGCCCAAAGAAAATCCTGGTTTCCTGATTTTTTTTGTCCTAATCTCTTTGTCCCCTCATAGCTTTTCTGGGCTTATTTTAGCTCTTGGGAACATCCCCTGAGTGTCTTCTCTACAGTCTCCTAGCAGTTTATTCTAAAATGTTATTATCCTGTTGGTCAATTAGTTCTTTCTATTATGTCATCTATTTTGCCCAAATTTAAAGCCTTACCCTCTCATGCTATGCTTGAAAGTCATGGGAGAATAATTGCTTAGCACTTTCCTTTAAAAAAAATCCTTCACTTAATAGAATCTTCTAATCAATCATATGTAGCCTTTCTTGCTCTTTGAAAATTAATATCTGGAAAATTCATGGTGGTAGCTAGATCTAAGACAACTCATGAGCTTCCAGCTTGCTAATGAGCCCAAAGCAGCCACCACCACCTGGTGGCAGTGTACCCTAATTACAAGAGAAGTACATAAAAAGAAGGCAGCTTTTTTGCATGTAACTTTGAAGCTAGAAAATGAAGGTGAACACGCTACTCCCAGGGAAATTCTAATAAAAACAAAAGAATGGAGTAATTAGAAGTGGTCTGGAACATGTTCAAGTAAATTCTTTTTTTTTCTATTGTATATTCATTAATTCATCAAATAATGTTCAGATGGAAGAGAACCAATATTTATTTGCATACTGCCTCCTTTTGCCAGACATTGTGTTAAGTCCTCTCATTTGATTCTCAATGTGCAGCCCCCAAATATGATCCCTATTTTACAGATTCAGAGGTTGACAGGCTAAGATACATAATCTGGAACTCTCAGGGTTAGGATGTGAACTAGATCGTTCAGGCCCAAGGAATTGTCTTTGTCACCCCGCTGCTGCTGATTCTGCAGAGTCCTGTGCTCTCCCATCATCAGTGCACAATGAATGGGCTCAGCCCTGTCCTTACCATGCTTATTATTGGCTGGTGGCTAATTCCTGTCCTTGAAAGAATGAATGATCTGAGCTTCACCTGGACTCCTAAAGCCTGTTACTTTATTGTTGGGTGTTCTGGCTGTGTCATCAGCCACTGCCTCTCATGAGACAGGAGGGGGTAGAATGAATCCTGGGGAAGAGAATGTGACAGGAGCCAAGAAAGAGGTTTTAGGTTATGAGAAGAGGACACTGGCATGTCTTTAAAATACCTCTGCCCTTGGGCACACTTTGGAAGCCCTGCTGTGCCATGCGCTCAAGCACAAGACCAAGGATGCCAAATCCTGGTCTCCTGACTAGGTCTAGCCTCAGGCCAGGCTATCCCTGAGTAGGATGACCAGTGCTGTGGACAAATCCCTGATGGAGAGGTTGTAGCCTGAATGGGCTCTGGCATAGGGCCGGGCGGTGGTTGAGTAATACGATATGGACCTCAGAGCCACCTGGCAAGAGTTTTCTATGTCCCTGTGAGCAGAAACCCCTCACCCATCACCCCTCACCCCTGTAAGGAGGGAGTCTGACTCCTTAGATAGTGGGGACTGTTTGTGTGTGGGATGAAAAAGCTTCCAAGTGATTCTACTGTGGACCCTGGGGCACTTTTTGGGAAAAACAAGTGAAAAGTAGAATGTGCTTCTGCTTTGTTAAGGATTAGTTTAGGATGGGCTAGGACTGACACCTCATTAGGGACTCTAGGCCATCCCACTAGAAAGTCTTGGGGCTGGAGCAAGGAGTCACATTTCTTTGTGGGACCCCATTGCTTCTCTCTGCCTGCGAGATCTCTTTATCTCCACTTGGCTCCTCCATTATTGTCTTGTTCTCATTCCTGTTTTGGTCAGTTATTTCTGTGTGTCTATCTGTCTCTCCAGGTAGAATGAATCGCTGGGGCACAGAGATCAGGTCTTACTCGATTAGTTCCCCATGGTGCCTGGCACAGGGCTTGGCCTGTAGGAGACTCCTGTGATAGTGTGTGTGAGTCATCTAGAGCAGGGCCTCAGGCTTGCCAGGCACTACAGGTTTTGTAAGCAGGTGAGATGGCATGATGGGGGCCATGGAGATAGATGAGCCCATTACCCATCTAGTTATATGGGCATTGCCTCATCTTCTGTATTTTCAAGGGGATGTTACCCAATTTTTAAATTTTGATGAAAACATGTTTTCTGTCTTTTTTTTTCTTTTTTACATCTCCGTGTAGTTGGTTGCATTAAAAACCTCTAAATTAAAGCACTATAAATAGTCTGTGTATGCCCTAGTCCTTTACAAAATAGTGTCTTAGTGTGCATGTTTAATGAAATGGGCCTTGGCAATTGAACTTCTGTCTTTCAAATGAGTGAATGTGTAACAGCACCCTCTTCGTAGGAAGGAAAAATTTTATGAAGTTGTCTGAGTTAGAACCATAACAATGCCAATAAAATGTATTTTATGAAGTTGGTGAGAAAGTTGTAATGTGGATGCCATTTTACAGTGCGCAGAACCGGTACATGTTGTAAATGCCAACTCCCTGCCTGTCCCCTTGGCCTCTTCTTTGGTGGCAGATATGAGGTCCCCTCCTTTCAAGAGTCCCCAGAGAAGCTTCCAGCACAGTGGTGGACACATTAGTGGCTCTGGCCACTCGAAGCTTCCAGCACAGTGGTGGACACGTTAGTGGCTCTGGCCACTCACAGCCCTTCAGCTCACTTCCAGATTGACTCATTCTGGGCTGTTATTGGCAGGTATTATTAGGAAGGGTGAGTTTTGAACTGCATGTGATGTGCTGCTCCATCTCAGGGCCCCTTGTAGGAGATGGGATCCCTCCCTGGACTCCCACACTTTCAGAGTCCCCCTCTCCATGCCCCATCAGCAGAGGATGTGTATGCCATGCCCCACCAGTAGAGGCAGAACTCACTGGCACTGAATTGTGACTGGAATCCCCCGTTCCTCCTGGGTTGTTTTCATGATTTCTGTGAAGAGCTCTGATGTGAACAACAAACAGTGGCTAGGATGTCCCCAGAACTCCATTAGATGCTTTGGCTGCCCCATGTTCAGATCCAGCCCAGAAGCCTTGGAGGAGCAGGACTTCCTGCCCCAGCAGGCTTATTCCTCTTGGTATTCATGCTCTTGGCCCAGGGCTGCCTTTTGGTGGCACTGTCTTTCCTGAAAAGGCATATGTCAGTGTGTATATGTGTGTGTGTGTGTGTGTGTGTGTGTGTGTGTGTGTTTGCGTGTAGGGGGTGGGAGTAGGCAGAGATACTGAGGCTGTTCACCACTGCACAATGCTGAGCTTGGGTGTGTTGCTTTCTAGGGAACACAGACGGAGACGAAAGATTCCTAAAAGGACGCAGGAATGAGTCTAGCTTAAACAGCTCTCTACTCACTTCACCACTGATTTGATTGCAAGAGCTTATTCTGGGAGTGGGGGCCTTCTCACCTGAATAGTGGCTGAAACTGTGGGAAGAGTGTGAGCAGTGAATCAGGCACACATGCATCTGAATCCTGCTTTTACTTTATACTTATATGAACCTTAGGCCAGCCAGTATGTCCTCAGTCTTTTCCTTTGCAAAATGCATTTAATAAAATCTCCTTTTCAGGCTTAAGTGAGGGAATTTGGAGCGTTTATCAGAGAGTCTGGCATTGTGTATGGATTTATTTAATTCTTTCATGGGGCACCTGGGTGGCTCAGTCAGTTAGGCATTGGACTCTTGATCTCAGCTCAAGTCTTGATCTCTGGGTCGTGAGTTCAAGCCCCCTAGTGGGCCCCGTGCTGGGCATGGAGTATGGAGCCTACTTAAAAATTTTTTTGAAAAAATTCCCTTATTCATTCGAGTGTCCACTCTTTGGGGGTCTCCCTCATTGCTTTATGTCTTGATGAGCTTGTTGGCAGCGACTTTGAGAGCTGGGGAGAGAATAAAAGTAAGAGGACATCATAGACATATAATTCCAGTGGGCTCCTGAAAACTCCCTCATAACGTGCCTCACTCTTGCATGCCCATGCCATCTGGAGCCATGCCATCACAGCACCCATTCCATCTGGGACCTGAGCCATTGCAGTGCTGGTAGCCAGAAGACACTTTCCTGAGGCACTGATTAGAAAGATTTATTTCTCTAATAAAAAACAAAAAACAAAACAAAAATCCCTCCAGTTTCCTTTTGAATGGGGAAAAAACCAGTCCTATTTCCTTAGCCTGGCTTTCCACAGGTCTCCTTAATTACCTTTAGGCAAATCTCAACCTAATCCAACCTGGCCCTCAAATCAGACAACTTGCACTTCCTCAAACATGACTTTCTTGTCTCTACACTTTTGGCTGTTGAGTTCTCTCTGCCTGAAGTCCCTTTGCCACTGTCACCACCTCTTAAGACCCCCCCACATCCTTAATGGCCTTGTTGAAGTGATGCCTTCCTCTTCTTTATGCTATTCCTATTGTGTCTCTTGCATTTGTAGGTGCTGTAAACTCAGTACAGTGTTATAATTATTACTTCATAATCTTGTGTTTTTGAAAGACATTAGTAAGCCTTTCCATTATCATTTCTTTTCATGCATTTCTGTGTTTCCACATTACCTTCTGGTTCATTTTCTTTTATACTGAGTGACGCCCTTTACAATTTTTTTGTGAGGGATATTTTCTAGCAATGAATACCCTCTGTTTTTATTTATCTGGGAATGTCTTTATTTTGCCTTCTTTTTTTTGTAGGATAGTTTTGCTGGATATAGAATTTTGGATTGGCAGATTTTTTTTTTCCTTTGAGCACTTTGAATATCATTCCACTGTGTTTGGGACTCCATTTCAGGAATCAGTATCAATCAGATTGATTTCCCTTGTATGTGATAAATCATTTTTATCTTGCTGCATTTACATGCTCTGTTTTGTCTTCTAAAAGCTTGACAATGGTGTATCTATGTGGGAGTCTCCTTAACTTTGGGTTCATTGAGCTTCCAGAATGTGTATAGATCAGTGTTTTTGATCAGATTAGAAAAGTTTTGAAGCATTGTTTTTCAGAAATTTTTGTGTCTCCTGTTCTCTTCTTCACCTTGTGTATCTCTCATCACACATATATTGATGTGCTAAATGTTATCCAACAGGCTTCCAAGGTTCTGGTGCTTTTCACTTTAATCTTCATTCTGTGTTCTTCAGATATGGTACTTTCTATTGATCTGTCTCAAGTTCACGATTTTTCCTTTTTCCTTCTTGAGTTTTTGATTGAGTTTCTCTAGTAAGTTTTTCATTACAGTTCCTATACTCTTCAACTCCAGTTCCATTTGGTTCTTTCTTTATAATTTTTGTCTCCTTAGTGAAAATCTCTGTTGATTCATTGTTGTCACATTTTTCTAATTCAGTAGATATGGTTTCTTTTGGTTGTTGAACATATTCGTAATAGTTGATCTGAAGTCTTTGCTGAATCCAATATCTTGGGACTCAGAGACAGTTCCTATTGACCACTTTTTTTTTCTTGAGTATTGATCACACTTTCCTGTTTCTTTAGATGTATCATATTTTTTAAATTTCAAGCTGGACACTTAGATAATATATTTAGCAACTCTGGGTTCTTTTTTTTGTTCCTCTTGAAGACTGTTACTGTTTTTGTTTGTTTATTTGTTTAGTAACTTGCCTGGGCTAAATCTGTGAAATTTGTCTCTCCTGAAGTGTGTGGTCACTGATGTGTTCTATGTTCAGTTTGTTTTTTAATTTTTTATTTTTTTAAAGATTTTATTTATTTACTCATGAGAGACACAGGGAGAGAGAGGCAGAGACACAGGCAGCAGGAGAAACAGGCTCCATGCAGGGAACCCGACGTGTAACTCAATCCCGGGTCTCCAGGATCACACCCTGGGCTGAAGGTGGCGCTAAACCGCTGAGCCACCCGGACTGCCCCAGTTTTTGTTTTTTGTTTTTGTTTTTTTATTTGTGTTTTTATGTTTTATCTTACTCTCTTGGGGTAACCCCCCTATCTGGGTAGGTGAGGGGTCTTGCAAGGGTCAACAGAGTTTGTGCTCAAATACTTTGTGTCAGTAAGTCTCCCATTCTCTGTTCATGGATCTGCGTGTGGGTAAAAAAGCACATTCAAAATTCATATCATCCTGAAATATACTCTGGCTTTGATTTTGCTTCTCCTATGAGTAAGCACAGTGCTGGTGCTGCCAGTAGGATGTGAATATCTTGGGTCTTCTCTGGCTTCACTGGATATATGTCTAGCCTCAATCAGCCAGAAATATGCTTGTCCCAACCGTGACCACAGCCATACCTTCTGAGATCTTCACTTCTACTGACAGTGCTCCTGGATGTGGGCATCACCAGCCACTCCAAATCAAGTGAGTCCTCTTTGACCCCACACCTCCGCTCTTTTCATGTCATTTCCTTTCCTGGCAGAATTTCCATGTCAGCTGAGGTGGGGGGTGGGTAGGAAGAAGGAAGCAGCCCTACGCAAGAATGACACAGGTTCCCACCGCTTTTTATCCAATGTTTAGCCTTTGAAATATAAACACTTCTCAGATGGTCTCTGATAAATTTCCAGAGTGCTGAAAGCGTTGTTTTGTTACTTTTGCCTAACTTTGTAGTTACTTTTTAAAAAAGAGAGTAATCTTTTCCCTCTGCTCTAGCCATGCATCTCTACCCGGTTGTGTATTTTTTGATGTGATCAGCTTTTTCTTGGCTGTGGAGTCTGTGGAGAGCTTGAGTTTCCTCCTCTACTTACTCAAGAGCTCCATCCAAATCTACTTTGGATTTGTCTTTGAATCCTCCACGTGTGGCATCAAGCCTGGTGCGCAGCAGGTGCCCAACAAATGTTTGTTGCACTTATGATATGAAAGATGGCTGACAGATGGCATGATCCATTTAAACACTGGATGTGGACTCATGCAGATCTAGCTTTGGGGCTCAAGTAGAGTGCTTCCCCGTATTGATCCTTGGTTTCTTATCTGAAAAAAAATGTCAAAAATAAAAATCACTTCTTGGGATATTTGTGTGAATTAAATAAGATAAGATATAGAAGTCATCTACAACAATACCCAGCCTGAAGTAGTGCTTTGTAACTATTAATTTCATTTCTTTCCATAAGATGTGGGATTAATGAAGATAATATGCCTTGGGTAATCTGGTTTATCCATCCATCCATCTTTATACAGATGCCAAGATAAATGAAACATGATGCATGCTCTGGAGAAGCACATCTAGTAGAGTAGACAGCTATATAAATAGACAATTTGTAATCCTGTAGGCAAGAGCTATGGCAGGCATCAGTGAAAAGCCACAGGTATAGAAGTCAGAGGAATGACATTGAGTGGGGGATCTGGTGTCTGTGACGCTTTGCTGTGGCTTTGAAGCTGTCTGGTCAGGGGCAGGGAGCCAGAGTTAAGTAGAGACAAGACTGCCTACCCACTTCCTTCATCCCATAGAATCTCAGGGTCTGGTCTCTTTTGGGGAGGTGACCCAGCAGATGTCACATGGTGGTGGTCATCTGTGTGCTCACACTGCCATTTTATTTTTCTTGCTCAGAAATTTATCACTTCTATCCATTGTTTTACCCCAAAGCACTCACATGTCATACATAGTTTTTCAGTGGAGTCCAGGAGAGCCTAGGGAGCTCTTGCTTTTTTTTTTTTTTTTTTTCCTTTTCATGGAGGAGGCATCCTCACCTTTGTAAGATGCCTGGGGCTATATTCCCCACCACAACACACATACACACACACAGACACACACATATATTTAGCACTGGGAGGTTTCCTTGCCTGGGTCAGAGAGAAGAAGACCTGTGGTCATTTCTATCTACCTCTGCAGAAGGTCTGCTGCAGTGGGGCACACCCTTGGGGAAGTGGGGCTGCCTACCTGCACTCCAGAGTTGCATTTCCTTCTCTGCTTCTGTTGCCTCTTCTCCGGGGCCTAGGGCACAGGAGGGCAGAGATCAACACACAGGTTTTCCCTGAGTCTTTTAAGCCAGCAATAGTTTTTCTCTGCAAACACAGACTCATTTTAGAAGGCGAGTACTCAGTGCTGTGTGTGAATAGAAGCCCATTAAGAAGTGGTTCACTGCTTGCACATTTGCGACCTACCAGGGCAGGGCCCTGGGGTTCCATTCGAAGGGATGTTAGCACAACCCAGTGCAGCCCAGGTTGTCCATAACGCTGCCTCCACACGACCTCCCAAGCTCTGCATTGTTCCCTCCACGCACATCACCAGGAGCGTTGCCCAGGTGCTCCTCTGCTGGCCCTGGGAACTTTATAGCTCATATTTACTATTCATTATTGTTTCCAAAGTACATCTTGGGTGATGTCTGTTCAGTGGTAAAATGACTTCCCCCCTCTTCTCCATGGAGTTACACCAAAACCTGCTCCTGACTGAGGGCGGGGGACAGGCCTCTTTAGGAAAGCTTTTGTGGAGAATGAAAAGACACAGAAGCTTTGCTCACCTTTGCAGTGGTGGTTTGGGAGGAAAGGCTGAGGGCAGCCAGGGCCACTCGCTCGTCCATTTTAGAAGTTGAAACTGAAACTTCTGGGGATTTACGCCGCCAAGTCACCTGGCTGAGGAATGGTTCAGGAGGGTCATGTGACAGGAGTCAAGGCGAACACAAAAGAATCCATTTATTATCCTGGCAGGAAATTTGTTCTTTTGGATGCTGTAGCTGCAGACATAATGATTTCATTTCCTTCAGTGAAGGGAGATTAATGGCCCTTACCCCTGGGCCTATGTGGACTGCTGTTTCCTTCATTTCCCTAAGTGTTGTCAACTCCGGTATGCCTGCCTTCCCGTGGGGTCAGAGGGCATGTGCCAGTTCACACTGATTAACAGAATGTGGCCTT
The DNA here is from genome assembly GCF_048164855.1 of Canis lupus baileyi. Classification (NCBI taxonomy): domain Eukaryota; kingdom Metazoa; phylum Chordata; class Mammalia; order Carnivora; family Canidae; genus Canis; species Canis lupus. The sequence continues at coordinate 21,029,561 of NC_132859.1, read as the reverse complement.
CCCTGTGGAAGGCTCCAGGATACCCAGAGGTGACCTGGGTTAAAACACACACATCATGGAAAAACACATCCCAGACAGAGAGGCTGTTCACGGGAGCCCCTGAGAGTATCCAAAGCAAGCAGGGCCAGGCTTGGTTCCCCTCCTGCATCAGAGATGGCTACTCCTCCTGTGGCTGGAGAAGTGTGCTAGAGCACTGACTCCCCAGGAGATGGCTAGCGCTAAGATGGCACTGCCACCGGCCCATTTGCTATGCAACTTGGAGCAAGGTCCCTAACCTCGCTGAACCTAGTTTCCTCATCTGTAAATGTAGAAATGACACCTACTTTACCAGGCCTTGGAGAGGATTAAGTGAGATCTGTGCCAAAGTGCTTTCAAACCAAGGTCCTGTCTGGGAATGGTGGCCACTTGTGGTGCTTCTAAACTCCTGGTGGTTGTGGGGAGGACATATCTGTTGTTGAATTGGTTTTGTTGAAAGGACATGAGAAGGTGGGTGGATTGAGCCTATTGGTCTGCCCTAGATGAGGAATTTAAGAAGGCAGAAGGAGGAAACCAGAAGGCCTTTGAAGGGAATGTCACTGGATGAGCTAAGGTGGCAACTTCTACCTGGCTCCAGTGTTTCATATTGTGTAAAGCAGATGTCCTATATGGGGAGTCAGATTCCATGTCTGAATAAGGATCAGAGTTGTGTTAAAAAAAAAAAAAATCAGGCTTAAACAATTTTCCCACCGTGGCCTTCAAACATTGTGTGCTCTGAAGCCCTGCCTGGAGTCGGGCCCTGGATTGTGAGTCACTGTGGCTTCCTCCTGCTGAGCCTGCTCATAAGTGGTACTTAATGGCTATTTGCTCATTATACATTTTTTAAAAGATTTTATTTATTTATTCATGAGAGACACACAGAGAGGGGCATAGGCATAGGCAGAGGGAGAAGCAGGCTCCCATGGGAGCCTGACATGGGGCTCGATTCCAGGACCCTGGGATCATGCTCTGAGCTGAAGGTAGAAGCTCAACCACTCAACCACCCAGGTGTCCCTCTTGTTATACCTTTTAATTAACACCTTTGCATTCCATAGAGATGCAAGGTGATTTATTTGGGGAAATATTTGTATTTCTGTAGGCCTCAGTTTCTCATCTGTGTCTCCACTCCACCCCAGCCACACATTCCTAATGGAGAGTAATGAGTTTCTTACGCTTTGCATGAAGAGATGTCAGATTGAATATCATGAAATTAAACTGAGTTAAACTGACATTACCGTTGAATACGGGACTATGTGACCAGGACGAGGATTGTTCCCTGGGGCCTCAGAACAGGTTGAAGCTCTCAGCAGAGGTGGGCTTTAGGGTAGTCTTTCTGGAGGCGAGGGTTATCTCGATGAGGCATTACTAAAAATACGTTAAATATGGATAACAGAGCAATTTTAATAAACATTTTACTTTTAATATGTTTATAGTGTTGTTAATTATCTCTCTAAGTGGAGAAAATAGAAATTGTAGCACATTGAACAAAGATTGCTGATTAGGATAATAAAATGGAAATTTTAATCAAGACGATAACTTGAAGTTAAAGGGGGTTTTCTCCTAGGCTGCTGGAGCTTTCATCTTTATTAAACACCCCATTTATCATCACCACTCCATTCATCGTGAGCATTAGATTAATATTGACAATTTAAAATAGAAATAACTTTTTCTTGCCATTATGGTGCTGATTTGATAATGGTGCCGGAGACTTTGAGGGAGCCATCACCAGCTGTCGTTTCCCTCCCCTGCTGCAGTCGGCTGCCACTCTTCCAGCCAAGCCTGAAGGCACCAGCCACCCGGCAGAGAGGGCTTTTCCTGCCAGGAAGCTCCTCCATGACATGCAGCCCACTAATGCTCCTGGGAAAGCAAAAGACCTCTGGTGGCTTGAGGTGATCTCTTCATGGTGGAAGCGGGCTGCCCAGAAGTCCCAGCCTCTGACTGCCTGTGCCCACAGAGCAGCCACAGGTGCTCCCCAGCGAAGAGGGGGAGGTAGATTATGACCAGTGCAAGAGCTATTTATTGAGTACCGGGTAGGTACTATGGAGTGCCCACGGAGGTGGGATAGCCCTGCCCTGTGGAGACCACACCTGTGCCTAAGGCAGGAGGCCTGAGTTTCAGGTGAACCACTTGGACAGATGCACCCCAGAGATTTAGGTGGAGCTTCTTAAAGTGTGGTGTCCAGGCCACCAACATCAGCGTGCACACCAGTGGCTGAGGTCCACTGCTCCTAACCAGTGGTTCTTTGACTTCAAAAGAATCATCTGGGGGCTTGTCCAAACATATTGCTGCTCCCCTGTCTTGAGTTTCTGCTGAGTAACTTCCGGGTGGAACCCAAAAAATTGCATCGTGAACAAGAGGAAACTGATGACCATGCTTTGAGTACCACCCCTGAACCCCACCAGAAAGATGGCTAAGAAGAAGACCGAGAAGATTTCATGGAGAAGGATCTTTTAGCTTTTGTAGGAGAAGTTGAGCATCAGCACGTAGAGGCGAGAAGTCCCCTGGAAGGTGAAGTGGCCAGGGTCAGAAAGAGGAGGTTTGGAGTGCAGCTGGCCCCTGGGGTGAGATATCTGGGTTAAGAACCCTTGATGGCCTACGAGCAGGGGAACCAGCAGGTGGACCTGGGAGTAGGACAGGGGAGCTCTGTCTCTGCCTCTGCAGAGGGGTGAGTGCACCTGGGGGAGCTATTGCTGCCACCATGAGAATGAAGAGGGGCCCCCGAGGGTAGAGTTAGGAGATCAGGGGTTAGCGGCCATTCATTCATAGCAGCTGGACAGCTGTCTCCGGAGTGCAGCCCAGCCCACACCACGAGCACCTGTGCCCGTGCCTACTGTTTGGGTTAACTGCGTTTCCCTACACTGCTGTCTTTGCTGGGCAGGGCAGGGGATGGCCCTGGGTGTGCGCCCTAAGCTCTGCTTCACATGCCCTGTGCTGGGGGAGAAGGATCACCTTGGAAAGAGGATTGCCCCTGCCTTGTGCTGGGTCTGCTGGGCTCACCTTTGGGGGTCACCTCAGCAGCAGGGGTCCCTCAGCTGTGTTGGCAAGCTGCCCCGGATGGTGCTCTAGGGTGCTGGGGAGGGGACAAGGTCATTGACGCCTGCATGGTGCTGCCTTCTCTGTGGCTCCACTTCATTCTTTCACCTTCCCCAATCCTCTAGGGCTTCTTAAACGTGCTACATTGCTTCTTAAAAGGCCTCTTTCTTTTCCTTGATCATAAAATTGCCAAGGAACAATGGCTGTCATTTAAAACAGCAGCATTAAAGCTCCTTCCCACCAGTTACTGCCATGTCATCGCCTTCTACATCAAAGCAGCACGGAGCTCCCTGGGGAGGAGAGGTAGGAGGGCCTGGCCCATCGTCCCGGTGCAGGGGGGCCAGTCAGCATGCGGGCTGAGACCTTCTCTGAGTAAAAGGATGTCCTCCACGCTGGCCGCTGGGGAGACATCCCTGGTCTGGGGCTTGAGAGAATGAGATTGGGGGCCTATAAGGATGGGAACCCCTCAGTCTTCTTGAGAATCCTCTCGGCCTGCCCTCACTGACTCCTCTCAGGCAGGGCCGGGAAACGGGGGCATGGAGCCAGAAGGGGAATATGTCCCAGACAGGGAGGAGAGAAGGGGTCACAGAGCCTGGGGGCTGATGTCGGGGTCTTGGTGCCAGCCACTTATGCTGGCCCCAGAGGGTTTTGGGGATTGTTCCTAAGCCAGTAGAGGCAGGCTGCACTATGTGCCCACATAAGCTATGGGGATCCCTGACTTGCTGTCTAATGGGGCTGGTGAGTCATAATCCAGCCCACTTCCGCTTCCCATGGGGAGCACCTGTGGCTGCTCTGTGGGCACAGGGAAGGCCACACAGTCCCCGCATGGAGCAGTGTCAGCCACATCAGATGCCCCCGGCTGGTGTGTCCAGAGCCAGGAGGGTGATTGTCCCCTTCCCCTTGTGGATAGCCCTGCAGAAGCAGCTGGAAGGGAAATTGCATCACAATAGAAGGATGGGCCTTGACCTCTACCCCATCAGGAACTGCTTTTCTCCTCTCTTCCCTGTTGGATCATTGCCCTGTTTCCTCCTGGGCTGGAGGTCTGAGTATGTTTGGAAGGAAAGGTGCTGGTTCTGTGTCCTTCTGGGATCTGGCTGGGAGCAGCCAAGAGGGAAAGGGAAACTGAGGCCCCCAGGGCTGGACAGACTTGATTCAAGGGAAGGATCCTGGCTGTAAGGAGCCTACTGAGCAGTTGCCTACCTGGCTCCTTAATGCACTGCCACCTGTCTCAGTGACAGGTTTCCAAAGGCAGTTGGGTCTCTGGAGAGACTCCTTTTGGGGCCTCCTTGGGGTCTCCTCCACAGCCTTTTCCCCATGGGGTGTCAGTCCTGTGCGGTCCAGCTCCTCCTGGCACAACCTCCTCTCCTCTCCTCACCACCCCCTTTCTTCCCTTTCATTCTGATCTCTCATTCACCCCTCCACTCTTTTCCATCCCCCCACATCCTCCTCCTGTAACTTTGCTTCTAGAATCCCCTTCTTCCGACAGCAGCCCCCCGCCCCCCCCTTCCTGGTGGATGTCTGCCTTGAACTCGATGCATATTTGTATGGCCGGGCTCAATGGGGGCTATCTTCGCTTCTGCACTCTTGTTCCTTGGGCCGTTGCCAGTTCATTGTGGGGGCACAACCATGCTCATCGTCCTCAGGGCTCTGCCCCATAGGCAGGGTGGTCACTCTTCACGGCCTGACAAGGGATAGTTTGTTTCAGATCTGAGGTTTGTTCACATGTTGTCTTATAAAAGAAGGTATGAATATTAAATCCCCCTTGTTTCACATTGAGTGAATTATGTTGGCTGAAAATCATATAATGGCACAAAATCTTGAACAACAACAAAAAACTCCTGTAACCTTGTTTAGCATTTTGTATCTGTGTCCGTGCTCAGAGCCAAGCAGTCATCCTTTGCCAGGCTCTGGAGACCTGACGTGTGTCCATGGACCTTAGGATGAGCCAGGGATCTTACTGTGTCCTTCTTTGCTCACTGTCTGTTTTGAAACTCTGGCCAAAGGTGGATTTTCGGTAAAACCCCAGGGCTGTCAGGGTCTGTCCAAGTTCAGATTACGTGCCCCGCCCTCATCCTGTGCAAGCGGCTGTGCACTTAACCCACCTCAGGGGTGTTTTCCTACCCGTTTTAAGTGGTCACAACAGGACAGCGCACCGCCATCTGGTGTCATCCACCTACCCCCACCTCTCACCGCTGTCCTCCTCCGTGGTCCCCTCCTTTCGGATGCCCACCCCTCTGGCAGTCTGCCTGGACCCTAAATCTGCAGCCACAACACACCCTGACACTCCCACCCTGGCGAGCAGCATTCTCACAGATGGCTCTGTTAAATCTGGATGGGTTCCGAAGATGTTATTTGATTTCTGCGGCCCTCTTGTGCCAAGACCATATGGGGCTACAAGGAGAGAAGGGCAGAGGGTCAGGCACTTGCTCCCCCACCCCTCCCCCTCTGTATTTCCTATGGGTACTCTTTTCGTGGTATTTTATTAAATCCTTTGTGGTGAAATGATGGGATTTTGAAGAGGATTTTTATAGGCGCATCCAATTGCAACAGAATGCATCAGCCTCACCAGGAGGAGAACTGAAGACCTAAAAAGCCACAAAAGTAACATTTGGAGAGGATGAAACTTCTCTTCTCTGAGATTTTTGGGCGCTGGATTCCATGTGTGCAGTAAAATGTAGAGACAGACAGACGGATGTACAGACCTCCCCAAGCATCTTGATTATTGACTTGTGTTGTAGGAAGGATGGCCCTGTCTTCAGCGGAGGGTCACAGACACGGAGTAAGGAACAGGGACAAGGAAAATCAGTGTTGGCTGGGGTCGGGATATCCCCACTGTCCACCTTGCTGCCGGCCGACGGTGGGGAGAACGGGGAGCTGCTTTCCCACCCTGAGCCTCACGTATCCATCCGTAGTCAGACGGGCAGATGAGGTCACTGGCAACTCTGACTGTCACATCTGAAGACCAGGCTGAGGGTGGAGTCGGGGGCAGAGGGAGGGAGGGAGAGAGAGAAGTCAAGGCCAAGGAGTGGGAGCGAAAGAAGCAGAGTGGAAGGTGGAAACAGAAGTGGGGGCAGACATGAGAGAAAAGCGAAGAGAGAGCCAGGTGAGCCTGCCCTGGGAGCTGGTGTCAGAGGGGACAGGAGCCGTACGTGACCGGCTGGAGGAGCTGCTGCGGGCTTGGGCTCCTCCGGGACATCCGCCCCCGCCCCGCCCCGGCCAGCTTGGGCGGTGCCAGCAGAGGCAGCAGGTGCCTCCGAAGGCGCCTCCGTTTGTGTGGTGCCCGGGGGCAGCGTCTCACAGCGAACCTGGAAACGGAAAGAAAGGCAGATCCGTTTCAGGGATAAAATCAACAGATTTTAGTGAAGGCTGTGGGAAGGGGCGGGGAGGCAGTCAGAGGTGGCATCCAGGTTTCTGGCCTTTACAGCCACTGGATGGTGGTGCCACTTGCTGAAATGGGAGGGGGTGGACGACTGCTGTGTTTGGGGGACTTGACGCGGCTGTGTAGATCTGGAGCTCGGAGGAGAGGTCTGCGGTTGGCGTGGACTTGGAAAGTTGGTAGCTGCGGCATAGAGATGGGGGATCCCCATCAGAAGCACCATGGCCCAGCAGTATTCTTGGCCTCTTCTCAGAGAAGAGAAGAGCTTTGGGGAGGGAGAGAAGGTTCTGGGCTCCACCACCCAGAACTAGAGCCAGGGCGGAGAAGTACGCAGCCTGGTTCCATGCAGGACTAACATCACATCTCTGTGAAGTGCGTTCTCCTCAACCAGCACCAGAGTCCATCCAACACATTTTCCTTCACGTGAGCCCATACTCAGCCCCGGAATCCCTCGCTCCAGAAGCTTCTATCAGTTGCTCTGTTGGCATGCAAGCAGGTGCACATGTTCCTCTCCTGCCCTGGAGATTAACCAGAGGCTTCTGTGCTAACAAAACAAAACAAAAGGTGTTTATCTTGCTGCAAGCTCCAAGATGACATCAGGTGGGACTGGCCAGCGCCCTGGGTGTATGACAGGCCTGGGGTTATTGGGAGTAGTTGATGATAGGTGTGCCCGGGAGGTGCTCAGGGAATGTGTGTGGAGTGAACAAAGGTGTAGAGGAGTGGGCGTGTGCAGCCTCTTTGGGGCAGAGGTGTAGGATCCTCTGATGGCCCTACATCAGGGGACTAAGCCAAGCTGAGCTGAGCCTAGGAAGAGCTGAGTTGAAGGAGGAGGCTCTTTGAAAGGTGATCTGTGTCCTCACCTTGATCCTCTAACGTCTCCCTCTGGGTTATCTGGGATCCACTGCGAACTCCGCCTCCTGGGTGCCCGTCCTCAAGGATTTGCGTTTGCGGCACCCCGCTTTGGGGAGATGCCATCAGCCCACACTGAGGGGCTGTAGACGAACAGCCCCTGGAAACCCTGGGTGTTTACTGTGAGTGTGTCGTCGGCAGCACTCATTGTGTTACACGCCGCCCTCTGTGAGGCCCCGTGGGAGGCATTTGCTTCAGGTTTCCGGATCAGGAACGGCTGGGCTCTTCTGTGCAATCATTCGGTTTATGTCCTGTGGACCCCGTGACCCGTGTAACTGATCGGGGTTTCCTCGTCCATGGACTGTTAGAGAATCCGGCTCCCAATGTGTGGCTCGGCCATAGAAAATGAGTTGCTTTAGCCCCACTGGGGGCTCCAGATTATGCCTTTATTTTAGGCTTGGCTTTTTCATTCTTACCTGTGTCTCTTTAAAAGCTTTTTATTGCTTTTCTTCTTATAAAACAGAAATAGATGCTCTACAAAATGTTAAGAAAATATAGAAAGGTGTAAGGAGAAAACAAAATCATTTATAATCCCTACCCCCTCTTGTTAAATTTTGTGTTTCGCTTACCTGTGACTTTCCTATACATTCATGAGCATACAACATAGAGGTGTGCGCACACATGCACGCACACAAACACAATATCCAGACAATTTCACCACATTACATATAGTGTATGGTAATGTACACAATAGCAATATATATTTTTATGTGGTTAGTTAGATATAATATTTTACATAATTTTCGTAAGACCTACCTTATATCTTCTAGAATAGAGTGGGTTATAAAAAAATAAAATGTAAGATTTAAGGCAGTGACTTCCAGGGAAGCTTTGGAACCCAGAGGCAAGGTTTGCAGCAAAATCTAGAGAAGAGCCCAGAGGGGCTCCCCAGAAACTAGAGGCTCTGGACTGTGGTGAGAGACATGTACCTCTGGGGTGGAGGACCCCTGGCAGGCTGCCTCAGGTCCTTTAGGGGGTGTTTGAACACACTGGAAGAAGTTCAGAGGTGTCCATTGGATCCCAGAGTCAGATGGAAAGAAATTTACCTGTTGAATCTATAGATAGAATGTTGGGACAGCTAAGAGGTGTTAGAAACGGGGGGAATGTGTGGCCTCTGAGTGATAACCTACTGTTCACCTGAGCAGAAATATCAGAAGTCACCTTAAAGCAACAAGCTGGCTCCTAGTTACAGATTGGGCTAGGACCTGATTGAGTATACTAATTGTAATGGGAATTCTGTTTTAGAAATATCTGCTGATAGGGGCGCCTGGGTGCTGCAGTTGGTTAAGTGTCTGATTTTTGGTTTCAGCTCAGGTCATGATCTCATGGTTGTGAGATTGAGCTGCTAGTTGGGCTTCGTGCTGGGCATGGAGCCTGCTTAGGATTCTCCCTCCCTCTCCCTCTGCCCCTCCTGCTCATGCTCTCTCTCTCTCTCTCTCTCTCAAATAAATAAATAAATAAATACATCTTTTAAAAAAAGAAATATCTCCTGATATATTGTTCTGTATCTATAGGCTTATTTATTTCCCTGCAGCCCTTCCACCAATGATGTTGGCGGAAAGAGGAGGGAAAAATACTGCCCAGTAGGGAAAAAGGAAGCTAGGAGCTAGAGAAGTTTCTGCTCCACTGTTATAACTCATGTCATTGAGCCCTGACCCGGTAGCAGGCTCTCTTCTGAGCGTATTATGGGTATTTGCCATTCAGTCCTCAGAGCAGCTCTATGAGATGGTAGTATTGGGATCATGCCCATTTTATAGATAAGGAAAGAGAGGAAGAGCAGAGTCAGTTTTTGTCTAGGTCATGTAGCCACTAATGGGCAGAGCTAAGATCCAAAGTCAAGGAGCCTGACTAGAGACAGTGGCCTTAATTTATGAGGATCTAGGGCCCAATCAGGATACAAATAAAATCCTTTTGGTTCCTGGAGGAAGACAAAAAGAGAGAAAGGCAAGGGTGGAACTGAGTGCCTGCACCCCACAGCCCCACTTTGGGATGGGGGAAAGTGAGGGGCTGCCACGGGCTGGGAAACCCGTAGACAGGTTGGGGGGAGTGGGTGTATGGTGGTATCAGCAGCTGGGACCAAGCCTGCAGTGCGGCTGCATCAGAAGCAGGAAGCACCCTGTGCAGGCATCGGTGAGCCTGATGGGCCAGGCAGATTCAGCATCCCCTCGGAGGGCAGGCCTGGCTCTCGGCGTGGATGGGGACGGGAGCAAATGGCCACACCCCAGGAGGATAACCTAGCTTCCCTGCACCCCACTCCAGCTCAGTCCTAACTGAGAGGTTCTGTGAGTTAAACATACCCTAGGTTTCGTAGACTTGATATGAATAAAGGAATAAAATATCTCAATAATTTTTATATTGATTACATGCTTCACTGGTAATATGTTGGTCATATTGGGATAAATTATTAAAATTAATTTTGCTCTTTTATTTTCTTAATATGATTATTGAAAACCTTGAAATTCTGTATATGACTTGTATTGTATTTCTGTTGGACAGCACTGATTTAGACCAGGAGGAAGGTCAAACAAAACAAGGTTTCACTTTCTGCAGATCTCACTGAAGTGTGGGAATTTCTGTTGTGGAAAATGAATCACTAGAAGGAAGTGTGGGAATGGAGACCCTCCCGAGTGACTGGGCAGGGTGTAGTAAGGGCTTGATGCCAGGAAGGCAGCAGAAGCTGGATGAGCCAGCTCCAGGAGGCAGCACCCTGTGAGCTCCACTGAGGCAGGCTCCTGGGAGACCCCAGGCTACTCCTTGCCCAGCATGAGGCTGTCCCCTTCTATCTGCTCCCCCCGCCCAGGCACGTGCTCTCCCTCTTCTCTCAGTGTGTCCTCCCTCCCTCCAACCTCTTGCTTCTTTTGAACTTGGCTTCCACTTGGCCTAGGCTCCTCCTAGCTGTCTCAGCCTTCCAGGTCTTACATCATAGTCCTGATATAGGCATTCTGGTTGGTGAGTCACCTTTCCCAGCTGGCCAGGTCACGGTCACTGAATGGCTGAAGATGTCGGTTGCTGGCCTCTAAACAGAGGCCAACTTGACATGTGCCCTTGAGCAGAGGGCAGGAAAGTTGGGTCTGCTGGCAGCAGATAACAGAGGGTGGGGTGATTGATCATGCCAACAGAAGCAAAGACTGGTGGCGTCCATCCCAGCACTGTGCTGGCGGGACGGCAGTGTTCATTCTGAGTACTATTCATAAGTGATGTCTAGTACATCCCTAGGGTAGAGGAGGACAGAACTTGCTGGAGCCTGATGCTGTTAAGTAGTTAATTCTTAAAAAAAAAAAAAAAAGATTTATTTATTTATTTCAGAGAGAGAGAGAGAGAGAGAATGAATATGCATGCTCAAGCAGGGGAGAGGGGCAGAGGGAGAGAGAGAGAATCCTCCAGCAGACTCCCCACTGAGCACAGAGCCTTATGTGGGGGGTGGAAGGTGGGAGTGTGGGGTCGGGGGGCCAGCCAGAACCTGGAGATCATGACACGAGCTGAAATTGAGAGTCAGATACCGAAATGACTGAGCCATCCAGGCCCCCCAAGTACTTAATTCTACCATCAGTCACCCTGTACCTGTTGGATAACACGACTCTACATGCAGCTTGTCTATAGGGAGAGAGCGTGTACTGGTGAGCCGATGTAGGTTTTCTGGTTACCTGGATGGGTACTCATTTCATTTGAAAGCAACACTTGGCATCCTGGTTATACATCACTCTTGGTGAATGTTATTAGCAAAAGTGACCACACTTGGGGGTCTGACCTGGTCTGGGATGATTTCATGAAAGATGATATCAATTTGGCAGGCTTTCTGGAAGCCATCCAGGGGGCCTTAACCTGTTTCATCCCCCCACCTAACTCTTCCAGAGCTGCTTCAGACAACTTTCTCTTGTAAGCCTTATGGTCCCATCAATATTATCATCATCATTATTGTCAACTCCAGGATATCACCACAGGTTGGGATGATATGGAGTCCTTGCTTGGGGCCCAGAAGCCTGTCCTGCTATCACCCCAGGTGCTCATTTGGTTCCCTAATTGGTCAGAATCAAGGGCAATGCTTCGAGTGTGTTTATGTGAGCACTCGAAGTGGCACGTGGGAGGGCATTTGGGGCTACCACAGCTGAGTAATTAAACAGGGAGAATGTATCTGATGTCCAGGTAATTACTGCTGAACATCTGCTAAATATGAAGTTTCATTGATGCCTGGTGTTGTTAGGCACGGAAGTGATGGTGTGTTTGCACTCAACATGGCAAGGGATGATTTAAAATCTGTTCCCATCAGCAGCCCACAGAGCAGCCCCAACATAAGGAGCCTGGAGCTTATGTAACTTGACCCAAAAATCACTTCCAGGAAAGGGCACAGGAAAGCTTCTCTACTTTGGAAAGGCTGCTAGAAATAACAGCAGGGAATGACGGACAGAGGAACACGAAAGGACCCTTGAGAGGTGGTCAAGTCCACTCATCTGATGGTTGAGGAAACTGACACAGCACGGGGAGGGCAAGTGACCACAGACTCAGCGACAGTGCTGGAGCTAGGATAGGCCAGCCCATCTCCAGCCAGGACCTCTCCCCAGCTGGTCCCCAAAGACCAGCCTGTAGACCCCTTGGAAGCACTGGGCCATGCCCACTGGAGCATGGGGATCCAAGTCCTCCCTACCTGCATAGTCACATGAGCTGAAACCCATGGAGGAAGGAATTCAGGGAGGTTTCACCTCTGGTTTAGAGAGCTTTTACTTCTCCCCTCCCCTTGGGGCAGGAAAATATCCTGAACTTGTCTTGATTTTTTGTGCCCTGCTTCTCATCATCAGTGTCTCTCAGTTAATTGTTTTAGGTTCTGACTCAGGGACATGTGACGTGGTATCTTCTCTCCTCCCTCCCTCTCCAGTTACTGCTCCTCCTTAGGCCTCCTTGGGAGACCATCAAATGATGGTTGCCAAATAGAGAAAATTCTTCTCCAACACAGCCTTGGAGTGGTGGTTATCAGAAGGCATAAACGAAACTCATTTAGGCAGCACCTTCCACCCCAATCATCCTGCTGGAAGTTAACTTGGGAGTGCTAGGAGCTTCCCGCCTGTTCTAGCTCATTCTGATCAAGATGAGTGGCAGGTCTGCGCCCTGGTCAGGGTCCCGTGGTCCCAGCCTTGAGATCTCTAGGGGGCCCACCCCACAGTGCTGCTATGTGAAGACTGATGCCCGCAACCCCCTGACTGAGATCCCCCCTTCCCCCCCCCCGCTGGAGCCTGCAGCAGCCAGTAATAGGACTCATAGTGGCTTCCTTCTGAGCCTCAAGACCCTGTCTTCTGTCCCTGTGGAGCCTGCCAGCTGCACCATTAGGACTTTGAATTTCCCTACGCAAGAGCAATCCCTCATTCAATTAACAGGCATTTATTTGCAGATTTCCTCCTTTTTTACAGTAATGATTTATGCCATAAAATTCAGAAGTTCATTTGTTGGTGATTCCTCTTCCAGTATGTCCAGATGCATACAAATTTAATGCTCATATTTTCCTTGTTCTACATGATCTCTGCCATTTTCATTTTTGATAGCTTTGTCATCATCCATCAAGTGGCTCTATAATACTTAACCACTCCTCTGTTTCATGAAATTAGGATAAGTAGATCTGTATTTCACTTTCCTTCATAGTGTGTTTTCTTTCTTCTGGTAAACTCTGAAGAATGGATTATTTTTGAATACCTTTAGAGCTGTTCTAAGTACAGAGTGGCATCATATGCACATTTAAGTGACCAGAATTCAGCTCTAGCAAAGGAGGAAGGGTAGAAATACATACACACATGTACATGTACACAGGAGAAGGGATACAGTCTCTGCTGATCCCTCAACCCTCCTCCCTCCCACAAGTCTCCCATTCTGGAAATCTCTCCCCACACCCTCATTAAAGATTCTGGTGTTAAAGATGCGTGGTTTTTGTGTTCTCTGGCACCTAAGTGTATACCAACTGCTTCATCTGGCACCTAGCCACAGAAAGGGGCCATCTGTTTCTGGGCTGCTTGGAGAACTGGAAAGATGACATGGTGGTCTCTAGCATGGTGCCTTCCTTGGGGACTCTCAAGGACAGTTTCGACCATAGGGACCTTCAGACCTAACCGTGGCATGAGAAACAGCTCCACTTAATGCTTTCCAAAAAGGTTTCTTGGTGCTGTCACTGGGAGTGACACTAGAGCCTGTCACCAATCATCACACCCACCATGCACCCCGGCTCACCTCAGATTTAATAGGATGAAAAGTAGCACTTAGGACTCACTGCTTAATCTGCATGTGTTTGCTGCCTATTTTGTTTTACTTTCTCTGTGTTTCCCCAAGAAGCGCTTGGTGATTGCATGGGTGAGCAAGAGGTGGTGAGGAGGGGAGAGCGTGGAGAAAGGGCTTGTGAGAGGAAGTGGGTGGACTAGAGTGCCAGCAGGAGGTCAGGGCTGGGTTTGCAGGTGTTGGAATCGTGAGTGGGTGTAGCGAGGAGTGGGGCTGGGGGCAACATATTACATGCGGAACCACACTGGGGTCTGGAGGAGCAGGGAGTGACCCCGGGGCCAGGAAAAAGAAGGAGGTGAAGTAGAAAGATGACTGTGTCATTTCTAGAGTTGGTCAGGGCCAGGGTGCTTAAGAAAGCAGTCAAATGCATGGAATGTGGCTAAGATCATCAGTGAAGGGGGCTGGAAAAAGTGGCTTTGACCAGCTCGTTTCCTGGCACGGTGAGATGGAATCCACGTCATCAGGGACAAGGAGGCAAGTGCACCTCTATGTATAGAACATTCACCTGAGATTCAGCAATCAAAATTAGGGAATTTGCTGTGCCAGCTAGAGGAGGCAAACAGCAGAATAAGGAGGACCATGCCAGGTTCCAGAAAAGGAAGCTGTCCTGGAAAGAAGGTAGGTGGAAGAGTTAGGAAATGGATGGAGTGGGGGAGGGGAGGGAGAGACAGGAAGAGAACACCCCCCCTCCCCTCGCAGAGGTGGGAAAGATATGTTTAGCTCTGTTGGATTAAAAGGATGGCTCTTGTGTCCCTGGCCCTGACCAACTTCTGCCAAATGTCTAACTACAGTATGCAATTTGGAGGGGTGAAGAGGAGCCCTCAGAAATACTTAGCAGCCTCCCTGCCAGGTCAGAGTGGGGGCTCTGCTCCACAGGGATTCCTCAGAATGTCCATCTTGGTCTCACTGATGCCCCTGCACACAGCCGATTCTGTGTCTCCGATACTGCTGACCATCGTGGGTGAGGGAGGGATCCTGTGGGCAGCAAGAGAGCATAGGGTTTGCCCAGGGTCTTCCCTGCCTGCCAGGAGCATGTGGTCCAGTGCAAAGGGTGGTGGGGCTCAGGGGCAACCCCACCTGGGTGTCTGGCAGAGGGAATGATGCCTGGGAGAAGCTCCTGGCTCTCTGGGGAAGGAGTGGTTGGGCAGGTTTGGAGTTGGGGTCAGCAGAGAGGGAGAAGGAACAGTCTGAGTTGGGCCCAAAGAGGTCAGAGCTGTGTATTCCATGGATTTCCTTAGTCTGTCTCCCTGGAGCCTTAAAATAGACTTACGCCTGTCTTAACCACAGTTTTCCCCCAGGGATACTGCTGAGTTGTTTGGTCATGGATTTGTTTTTCTGGACAGGCTGTTGTTTCTTTGGTTTAAATCATGTAAGTTCCAAAAAAAAAAAAAAAAAAAAAAAAAAAAGGTACCCAATTAGAATAAACCTTTAATTAAATCGAAACACCAATTAAAACATATCATCAATTAAAATAGAACACTAATTAAAGTGCTCCCAACTATAGCAGCCAATATGGCCCCGTGGCCTGGAAGCACCAGCCTTGGTCATGGGGTGACTGAAGGGCTGACTGGACGTGACACTGTGGCTCTTGGGGTTTGGGGATCAAGAAGCAGAAGGCTGGCTTTGGGCCCTGGGAGCAGGACATCTCTCTTGTGGAGTTGTTCAGTTCCGTGACCCAGTTGGTGACCCTCTTGCTCCTCTTGGAGGCAGAGAAGCTCACAGCATGTACAGTCCTCCTGGGCCTCGGAGTAGGAAGGGCTGCAGGACACACTCAGGACTTTGCATGCACCACACCTGATGGAGTCACTTTGACTTGAAACCACATGGACATTGGTGGGTGCTGTGTTCTTCCCACTTAGGATGGAACTTGGGGCTGTCTGAGTGGTATGGCTTTGAGAACCACTGCGTGTCTGGCTCTGCTCCAAAGGGCGCTGGACATCAGCTGGGGTGGGTCGGGTCTCCTGACCTGGCAGACCTGGAGGACCTGGCGGACCTGGCGTTCATGGTCTCGTGTCACCTGGGCCCTCCTCCCTGTCTTTCCTCATCTCTCACCATCCTGTGTGTACAGAGGCCCTCTACTCAGCCACTCCAGTCTCCTCGCTCACTGGTAAACTGCTGGAAGAGATAAGATGTTCCTCTAGAGCTGTCCCTGGCCACCTACTCCCCACGGCCCACTTAGCCCTATCTTCTTGCTGCTCCTCTAAGTCTGTATGTTGGCCTCGATGGGCCTGTTTCACGTCCTATTGCAATTCCTTCTATACACAGCCATTTCAATTCCTTTGTAGAAGTCAGGGTATCAGTTAAAAATAGCATGAAGTTGCATCTTGTGTAGTTGACTAGGTTTTTTTAAGGGTAACAGTTGACCTTTGCTTATCATTTTAGCCACAAATTTTTATAATTAACTCATCAGCTTTTAAACTTTACGAATTTTATATTCCTTCTAAGGAAGCATTCTATTTTGCCAGGAACAAAGTGTCAGTGTGCGAAAGAGCCCTCTCTGTCTCTGTCCAGCCCTGCCTGCCTGCGGGGCCTGGGACCACCGGGCCATAACCCGGACCCCCGCTTACCTGATGTGAGCTCACTTCAAGAGCAGGCGAGTTCTTAGGTAGAAATCAATATAACCTCATGCGCGTTAGTCTTTTAAACCCAGTGCTCTTAAGTGGCAGCTAGCTCCACCAGGAACAAAAGAAGGAAGAAATTAGGTAAAAGGAGAATCAATATTTGTGTTGGGTTTTTAAAGACTTAACAGTCTTTTACTGTACTTGGTTCCGGGGAAGAGTGGCTATTATTCCAGAGCTCCTGGAGCAAGCCTGGGGAAAGAAACTCAACATTTTGAATTTCCTCTTTCACCTCAGAGCCTGGAAATAGAACAGGTGTGGCACACCCTGCGAAGCATTGTTCCTTCTTCCTAAGGTTGTATCCTCTTACGCGGCTTCGTATTTAATGCAGGGACAGGCCTGCTGTGTGTCAGTGTCCTATGGACAGACTATGTGTCCCTTGTCCCATCACCTCCCACGTAAAATGGGGAATTGCAGTGGGCTCCTCTTCACAGCCTGGAGTTAGCGTTCCTGGGGAGGTGGGTGGTGGGCAGGTGGGGCTCAGGGCGGTCCTGTGTGTCACGATGAAGGCTGTCTCGTTGGGAAAAGGCTTTGGGGAAAGTGACGCATTCTGTCCTCTGTTCTGCTAAGAACAGCTGGGATGGTGGCTCAGGGGCTCCCCTGCCCCAGTGCTGGGCCTTTTTACATTTGTTAGCCCTACTGCTGTTAGGTGCTTTTTTTTTTTTAAGATTTTATTTATTGATTCATTACAGACACAGATTGAGAGGCAGGGACAGAGGCAGAGGGAGAAGCAGGCTCCATGCAGGGAGCCTGATGCGGGACTTGATGCCAGGACCCCGGGATCATGACCTGAGCCAAAGGCAGATGCTCAACCACCGACCCACTCAGGTGCCCCCCTGTTAGGTGCTTTTGTATGAGGTTTTGCTCACCTCCTTCCCTTTAATGCCCTGTTCTGTGGCTTCTGAACCATGCTTGGCAATCCCAGTGTCAGGAGAAGTTTCCAGATGACCTGGGCCCTTGTTCCCAGCAGTCAGGAAGGGCTTCTTGACTTCAGAAACGGCCTGACTGTTTTCTTCGTCCCTGAGGTCGCTGGCCGGCCTTTCCTCCATTTGTTGGGATACCTTTGCACACACACACACTGCCAGTTCCTCTCATTCTCATTTGCTCCTCCCTCTGCCTCCCCACCCGTTCTTCTCTGATGGCTGTATTTCTCTACAGAGCCACAGGCTCAGAGGAAAAGAGAAGCCAGCAGACTCGAAGGAGAGACATTAATTGTTCTATCTCCTTGAACCTTACTTTTCATAAGAACCAAAGCAGCAGGTGGGGGACTCTCTCACCATGGCCAAGAAATGTGGGAGCAGTAGAAGGCCCATGGAGGTGATATGTCGGGAGGAAGCGGTTGTTCATTTATTCAGTGCAGCAGATGTCTTCGGAATGCCCATTCACTGCCAGCTGGGCTGGCTAGAGTGGGTGTGGGCTACAAACCCACCCGCCTGTCCTTGCTCGGCTCCCAGTCTTTGCCTAGGGCTATGGGAGCTCCCTGCATGGCCCTTGCAGAGGTCAGAGACTTTGGCGACATTTTCTCAGAAGAGTTTCTACAGTTTTTTTTTTTTTTTCTGATTTTTGAAGAGGTTCAAGATCTAAGGATTTAACATTTAAAAAAATATATTTTATTTATTTATTTGAAAGAGAGCACAAATGGTGGGGAGGGCCAGAGGGAGAGGGAGAAGCAGACTCCCCACTGAGCAGAGAGCCTGACTCGGGGCTCAATCCCAGACCCTGGGCAGATGCTTAACTGACTGAGCCACCCAGGTGCCCCTGAGATTTTAAATTTTTGGACCATGGTGTATGGTAAAAAATTCATATCTTGACTCTGTATCACACCTCTGTGTATGTATATCTGTGTGCATGCATGAGTGTGGGGTGTGTGTGTGTGAGACAGAGACCGAGACAGAGAAAGAGAGTTTTCTGGGTATATCTCTATGTACGTCTATATCTCATCTCTGAAACAAAAGTTCTCCAAACAATGGTTACATTGCTTCTACATGCAAATCAATATGGCATTTTCTTTTTTAAAAGAATTTTTTTATTAAGGTATGATTGCAATATAACGTTACATTGGTTTCAGATGTGCAACATAATGATTCTATATTTGTATAAATTGTGAAATGGTCACCACAGTAAATCCAGTTACTATCTGTCATCATTCACAGTTATCTTTGAGGATTTATTCTCTTAGTACCATTCAAGTATTCTCTACAATATTATTGACTTCAGTCACCGTGCTGTACATTATATCTCCATGACTTATTTATGTTATCAATGGAAATTTATGCCTCTTGACCTCATGCACCTCTTTTTCCCACTACCCTACCTCCTTCCCTTCTGGCAACTGCCAACCTGTTCTCTGTGTCTATGATTTTTGTTTTGTTATCTTTCATTTTTTTTTGTCTCTTAAATTCCTCATGTAAGTGAAATCACATGGTATTTTTCTTTTTCAGATTTATTTTGCTTAGCCTAATTCCATCACAGTCCGTCCATGTTGCAAATGGCAAGCTTTTATTCATTTTTATGGCTGAGTAGTGCACACACACACACACACACACACACACACACACACATCTTCTCTGCTCATTCAATGGACACAAATTGTTTCCATATCTTGACTATTGTAAATCATTATGTGCTAAACAATAGGGGTGCATATACTTTTTCAAATTACTGTTTTCACTTTCTTCAGATAAATACACAGAAGTGAAATCGCTGGATCATATGGTAGTTCTATTTTTAACTTTTTGAGGAATCTTTATACTGTTTTCCATAGCGGCTGCACCAGTCTACATTCCCACCAACAGTTCATGAAGGTTTGTTTTTCTCCACATCCTGGCCAACACTTGTTTTTTTTTTTTTTTTAATGTATTTATGAGAAACACACACACACACACAGAGAGCGAGAGAGAGAGAGAGAGAGAGAGAGAGAGGCAGAGACACAGGCAGAGAGATAAGCAGGCTCCATGCAGGGAGCCTGACATGGGACTCGATCCCAGATCTCCAGGGCTGAAGGTGACACTAAACTGCTGAGCCACTGGGGCTGCCCCCAACACTTGTTTCTTGTGTTTTTGATTTTAGCCATTCTGACAGGTATAAGGTGTTATCTCATTGAAGTTTTGATTTGCATTTCCTTGATTATTAATGATGTTGAGCATCTCTTCACATGTGTGTTGGCTATCTGGATGTCATCTTTGGAGAAATGTCTGTTCATATCTTCTGCCCATTTTTAATTGGATTGTTTGTTTTGCTGCTATTGTTTTATGAGTTCTTTATATGTTTTGGATATTAACTTCTCATTGGATATATGATTTGCAAATATCTTCTCCCTTTTAGTTGGTTATGTTTTCATTTGTTGATGGTTTTCTTTGCTGTGGTTTAGTTTCCTTTTCTTGCATGTGGCTGTTCAGTTTTCTCAACACCATTTACTGAAAAGACGTCCTTTCCCCACTGTCTATATATTTTGCCTCATTTTTTTGCAAATTAATTGACCATATGGGTTTATATCTGGTTTCTCTATTCTATTTTATTGATAGGTGTGTGTTTTTATGCCAATACCATACTGTCTTGACTACTGTTGCTTTGTGATGTAATTTGAAATCAGGGAACATGATGCCTCCTGATTTGTTCTTCTATTTCAAAATTGCTTTGGCTTTTGTGGTGCCATACAAATTTTAGGATGTGTGTTCTATTTCTGTGAAAAATGTTGGAATTTTGATAGGAGTTGCATTGACTCTGTAGATTATTTTGGGTCATCTGGACATTTTAACAATATCAATTCTAATCTAAGAGTATGGGATATCTTTCCACTTATTTGTGTCTTCTTCAAATTTCTTTTATCAATGACTTATAGTTTTTAGTGTACCGGTCTTTCACCTCCTTGGTTAAAGTTATTCAAAGGTATTTTATCATTTTTGGTACAATTGTAAACGGAGTGTTTTCTTAATTTCTCTTTCTGATAGTTCTTTATTAGTGTATAGAAACACAATCAATGTTTGTATATTGATTTTGTACTCTGCCAATTTACTGAATTTATTTATTAGTTCTAATAGTTTTTTGGTGGAGTCTTTAGAGTTTTTGCTATATAAAATCATATCATTTGCAAATAGTGACAGTCTTACTTCTTCATTTCCAATTGGAAGCCTTTTTTCTCTGTCCTTGTCTAATTGCACTAGCAAGAACTTCCAATATGATACACCACTTAATAAAAGTGATAAGAGTGAGCATCTTTATCTTGTTCTCGAACATAGAGGAAAAGCTTCTAGCTTTACACCATTTAATATGATGTTCTAAGCTGTGGGCTTATCATATATGACCTTTATTATGTTGAGGCATGTTTCCTCTATATCCACTTTGTTAAGAGGTTTTATTATAAATGAATGTTGCATTTTGTAGAATGTTTTTTCTGCATCAATTTAGATGATTATATGATTTTTATCCTTCATTTTGTTAAGATGATGTATCACATTGACTGATTTGCAGCTGTTGAACCATCCTTGCATCCACAAATAAATCCCACTTGATCATGGTGTATGATCTTTTTAATGTATTGTTGCATTTGGTTTGCCTTATATTTTGTTGACAATTTTTCTATCTATGTTCATCAGGGATATTGGTCATTAGTTTTCTCTTTTGTGATTTCCTTGTCTTGGTATTAGGGTAATGTGGCCTCATAAAATGAATTTGGAAGCATTCCCTCCTCTTTGATGTTTTGGAAGAGTTTGAGAAGGATGGATGTTAAATTTTTGAATATTTGGTGAAATTCACCAGTGAAGCCATCTGGTTCTGGACTTTTGTTTGTTGGGAGGTTTTTGACTAAAAGATTCAATGTCCTTGGTGAGAATCACTCTATTCAGACTTTTTATTCATGATTTAGTTTTGGAAGATTGTATGATTCTAGGAATTTACCCATTTCTTCTAGTTGTCTGATTTGTTGGCATATAATTGTTCACAGTAGTCTCTTATGATCCTCTGTTTTTCTGTGGTATTTGTTTCTCTTTCATTTTTAATTCTATTTACTTAAGGCTTATCTGTTTTTTTCTTGGTGAGTCTAGCTAAAGGTTTGTCAATTTTGTTTATTTCTCTCTTCAAAGAATCAGCTTTTAGATTCATTAATCTTTTCCATCATCATTTTAGTCTTTATTTCATTTATTTTTGTTCTGATCTTTATTATTTCCTTTCTTCTACAGTGTGCTTCATTTATTCCTTTTCTATTTCCTTTAGGTATAAAGTTAGATTGTTTTTTGAGATCTATCTTATTTCTTGAGGTAGGCCTGTATTGCTATAAACTTCCTGTTTAGAACTGCTTTTGCTGTGCCCCATAGATTTTGGTATGCTGTATTTCCATTTTCATATGTCTCTAGATATTGTTTTACTTCCCGTTGATCTAGTGGTTATTCAGTAGCATGTTGTTTAATTTCCAAATATCTGGATTTTTCCAATTTTCTTCTTATAATTGATTTTAAGTGGCTGGAAAAGATTCTTGGTAGGGTTTCAACCTTCTTAAATTTATTGACACTTGTTTTGTGGCCTAATATGTGATCTATCCTGGAGAGTGTTCCATATGCACTTGAGAAGAATGTGTATTCTGCTGCATTTAAAGGGACTATTCAGTATATATCTTATTAAGTCCAACTGGTCTAATGTGTCATTTAAGGCCAATGTTTCCTTATTGATTTTCTTTCTGGATGATCTATCCATTGGTGTAAGTGGGGTGTTAATATCCCCTACCATTATTACAGTGCTATCAACTTCTCCCTTTAGGTCTGTTAATATTAGCTGTGTATATTTAATTGTTCTTATGTTGAGTGCATAAATATTTATAAATGTTTATCTTCTTGAATTGACCCCTTTATTTTTATGTAATGTCCATCTTTGTCTTTTATTATAGTCTTTGTTTTAAAGTCTATTTGTCTGATGTATGTATAGTTACCCCAGTTTTCTTTTAGTTTCCATTTGCATAAAACTTATTTTTCTACCCCTTCACTTCAAGTCTTTACATTTTGTGTGTCTTTACATCTGAAGTGAGTCTTTTATAAGCAGCATAAGGATGAGTCTTGTTTTTTTTTTTTTTTATCCATTCAGCCATTCTGTCTTTCGATTGGAAAAAATTTAGTCCATTTACTTTTAAAATAATTATTGATAGGTATGTGCTTATTGCCATTGCCATTTGTTAATTGTTTCCTAGGTGTTTTGTAGTTTCTCTCTGTTCCTTTTTTCTTCTCTTGTGGTTTGATGACTTTCTTTAGTGTTATATTTAGATTCCTTTTTCATTTTCTTTTTTTTAAATTTTTATTTATTTATGATAGTCACACACACACACACAGAGAGAGAGAGAGAGAGGCAGAGACAAAGGCAGAGGGAGAGGCAGGCTCCACGCACCGGGAGCCCGACGTGGGACTCGATCCCGGATCTCCAGGATTGCGCCCTGGTCCAAAGGCAGGTGCTAAACCGCTGCGCCACCCAGGGATCCCTCCTTTTTCATTTTCTGTGTATCTACTACAAGTTTTTGCTTAATAGTTATCATGAGGTTCACATATAACATCCTATGTATATAACAGTCAATTTTTAGTTAATAACAACTTAAATTTGAATGCATTCTGAAATCCTACATTTTTACTCCCCCTTTCCACATTTTGTTTTTGATGTCACATTTTACATATTTTTATTTTGTGTATTCCTTAATTAGTTATTGCTGTTTTAATTTAATTTTGTTTTTTAACCTTCATACTAGCTTTAGAAGTAGTTAGCCCACTACTTTTATTATATATTTACCTTTTCCAATAGCATTTTTACTTTCATGTATTTTTGTTATTAATTAGTGTCACTTATTTTCAGCTTAAAGAAATCACTTTAACATTTCTTTTAAAGCCAGTTCAGTGGTGATGAACTCCTTCAGCTTTTGTCTATCTGGAAAGTTCTTTATCTCTTCTTTAATTATGAATGATAACCTTGCTGAGTACAGTATTCTTGGTTAGAAGTTTTTTCCTTTCAGCACTTTGAATATATCATGCCACTCTCTTCTGGTTTGCAAAGTTTCTGCTGAAAAATCTGATAGATTTATGGAGTTTCCTTTGCACATAATAAATTGATTTTCTATTACTACTTTTAAGATTCTCTTATTATCTTTACTTTTGACATTTTAATTATAATGGGCCTTGGGGTGGATCTCTTTGAGTTTATCTTATTTGGAACTTCCCTGGACCTGGATGTCTGTTTTGTTCCCTGGATTAGGTACGTTTTCTACTATGATTTTTTTCAGATAAGTTTCTGCTTCTTTCTTTCTCTTCTTCTGGGACCTCTATAATGTGAATGTTATTCTGCTTGATGTTTTCTGTAAGCTATTTTCACTTTTTAAAATTCTTTTTTCTTTTTCTGCTCTGTTTTAATGAGTTCCCTTGCCCTGCATTCCAGCCTGCTGATCCATTCTTCTGCTTCATCCAGTCTGCTGCTTAACCCTTCTAGTATATTTTTCAGTTTGGTTGTATTCTTCAGCTCTGTGACTTCTGTTTTGTGCTTTCTTATGTTTTATCTCTTTGCTGAAGCTCTAATATTGTGTTCATTCATTATTCTCCTGAGTTCAGCAAGCATCATCATTACCATTACTTTTAATTCTTTTCATGTAGATTACTTATCTCTATGTCATTAAGGTCCATTTGTGAGGTTTTATTTTGTTCTTCTGTTTGGAACATATTCCTCTGTTTCTTCATTTTTCTTGAGTTTCTATGTTTATTTCTATATGTTAGGCAAAACTGGTACTCTTCCAATCCTGAAGGAGTGGCCTTGTGTAGGTGATGAATCTTATTGTTCAATCATACTCTAGACATTGGTTGTCTCCTGAATCTTTGTGATTGTTTAAACAGCCTAATTTACTCTTAATATATCCCTGCTGTTGAGGGTGTGTGAAGACATGTCAGTGTTCCAAAGGGGAGGATCTCATTTAGCACCTAGTTTCAGGTCAATTGGCAGCAAGACCCTCAGAAAGTAGCTTTTAAATTATACAAATATATATAGTCCTGTGGGGCTATAACCATAATCCCTGTGGGCCTCTAGACCAGGATATCTGGAGGTGGCCCCCAGGTGATACTTATGAAAATTGGGGCTCTGGACAAGGTATTAGCTTCTTTCTAGGAGGTACTCTTGAGCTGTAGGAAGGCCACAGGAGTATGCAAAGACAGTATCTCCCTGGTTACATTCCCTGAGAGTGCCTCTGTATCCAAAAGATGTGTGGCAAACTCAAAGCCTGTCCCTCATACTGAAGCTCCAGGACACGTTACATGGGCTTTTTCCACAGGAAGACTGGTGGTGTGTTTCCATCTGCTGTCTGTGTAGTGTCCTGAGGGTGGTGGCCTGCCAAGAACTGTCTTTCCAATTGTTACAGTCCTGTGGAGCCCAGGAATGCAAGCCCCCTTGGTGGCCAAATGATCAAGGTACATCCCCCATGTGGATTGCATGTGCCCACTGCCTTTACTGAGGCGGCTGGAAGAATGTATGGGGTAAAGAAAGCACACTTGCCAGCTTTAGCAAGGCAGTTGGGAAAATGCCATGTCTGTGCACCCACTGGCTTTAGCAAGGGAGCAGAAGAGTGCCTGCACAGGCCTGTGGGATTTTGCAAGGGAGTGAGAGAATGCTGTACTGTTCATGCGCTCCCTGGCCTTAGCCAGGGATTGGGGGACAACCACAACTCCTCACTCCCACCAGCCTTAGCAAGGCAGGAGGAGGGTACTATGTCCACCTTTGTTAACAAGGGAGGTGGAGAGTACAACAGTGGCATCCATAGCTCCTCTGTCTCCATGGAGAGTCCCAGCTATCCCCTGTCCCTCCAGCCAATCACCCCAGATTAGCAAATGAATCTCTTTCACATATAGTCTTGGTGCTTTGCAAACTACCACTTTTGCACTTGGTCCCAAGGCAATGTAGTATTTTCTGTTTTATTCTTCTTGATTCTATTATGTGCTATTCTATCTTATTTCATTAAGAAATACTGATTGCAACCCACAGAATTGATTTCATGACTCAGTAATGAGTCACAACCCGCACTTTGGAAAACTCTGATGTAAAGGAAAAATGTTAAGAATCACTGATCTGGGAACTCCCAAACATCACTAGTGGGAATGTAAATTAGCACATTCTTAATGAGGGCCTTTTGGCAAAATCTATCAAATTTACAAATACATACACCCATTGACCCTGATGTTCCATTTCTAGGAATTTATCTTGCAGATATACTTGTGCAAAGTGATGTTCAAGATAATGCTCTTTTGTTTATAATAGCAAAAGATTGGAAACAACCCAAGTGTCCATCATAGGGGACTGGTTGAATAACTAATGGAACATCCACACAATGGAATAATACTCTGCAGCTGTTAAAAAAAAAAAAAAAAAAAAAAGGATGCTCTCAATGACCTGAATTGGAAAGATTGCCAAGACTTATTAAGTCAAACCAGCAAGATGCAAAACAGAGTATTTAATATGTTACCTTTTGAATAAAAATGGGGATAATTAGACTCTATATTCACACCTGCTTGTATTGGATTAAACCATATGAAATCACATTTTTAAAGGTCAAAATGATTGAATATTGGCAATTTCACATGGTTCAATGTAACATGCATAGAAGAAGGATAAGCTAAGAAATGAAGCTATCTGGAGAAGGGTGGGGACCTTCTCACTGAGACTCATTGAAGTAAGGAAGTTTTGAGGTGGTTAATGGGAAAGGCATGGAAGTCTATCTGAGCTAGGACGGAACCAGGGGTGGCCCCATGTCCAAGTGGGGCGAGCAGAAGCCTTCTGTCCCTGGCCTTACACTTGGATTCCAGGCAGCACCAGTCCCAGACAGTGGGCAAGAGGCTACGACTGGGTGGACCAGCTGCTGAAAAATTCCTCTGTTTCTCTCCTTCATCCTCCCTTTTTTAGATATTGTGTGTGAATGGTATGGTGAGAATGAGTTGGAAATTTAACTTTTTCAAAATTTTAAATTTTGAAATGCAATTGCATATGGCAAAGAAAGTGTCAAAGATCAGAAAAAAAAAACAGAAGTAAAATCAGTGAATCACTGAAAGACTAATTAGTAAAAGTTTATTGTGCGCACACATGGAAAAGATAATTTGCAAACTGGGAGCACTCAAACCAAAACATGCAACGAGACTCTGAGATAGATTGTTATAAAGTAGTGTGAAGGCAGCGACTGTTCTTCACGGTGATTGGTTAGACTATTAGAATTTTCCTAAATGAAAGTGAATTGTTTATTGCTTACCTCATATCAACTTGGGGGAACAATTTAAGTTTCACTTAGATTTTCAGAGGCATTAGCAAGAAGTGACCCAGGTTGACTTAGCCTCACTTGCCTTGCAAAATAAGCTAAATCAGGCTTTGGTTGTATGAGTAGACTGGTTTTGTCTGTTCAGGGTATTTTCAAGGTGGGTCTCCAGTTGTATTTGATTTTAACAAAAGCATCACCGAAGGAGTGTCAGTCACCATAGGCTGGACCAAAGTGGGCTTTTTACTTCTTAGGGCTAGGCTGGAGAGGGTTCAGGACTCACGAGAGCTTCCCACAGGGAGGGACCACTTCTCTCTTGCCCGGTACCTGCTACCTTCTGCTCAGCCTAATGGTCAAGCTCTGTGAGGTTCCTAGCATCCTAGGGTCATCTGGGTAGGTGTCTGGAGGACTTGGTCATTGCTGAGGTGAGGGTGGATAGAGGTGGAGCCTGGTTTGTTCATTCTAAAGTTCATGCTGATTTTTTTCATGGTTCCCGGGCCAAGGAGGATCCTTAGGCAGCTGGCAGGGTATATTGCTAGCTCTTTATAGGGCACTTACTACCACGGGGAGCTGGATCTTTGGGCTATAGACTTGGAAATTTGTTTTCATCAAATGTGGAGGATAGATCTATCTCTTTAGGGCAGAGTCCCACACTTTAGGTTCCCAGAGGCTCAATGTGGACAGAGCCCTGTGTATTTGTACCCTGGGAGCAGAACTTCCAAGAGGAGCAGATACCCAGGCTCTCTGGCAAGGACACACTTTCCCTCAAGCAACTCTAAAGGGGCAGAAAAACCTCCCTTTGGCAGGCAAGAATCTGAGCTATGTAGGTCAGTCTGGGGTTATGGAACACCAGCCCTGATGTAGACGTAAGACCTGGGGACTTTGCTTTTCCATTGAAGATGGGAAGTACATGTGTGCATGCTGTGGGGGTGGGGCAGTGCTAGGAAGGCCATGGACTAATTCTCTCTGAGAAGTTTTTTTATTCTCTAGGTGTGACCATTCTCCCCAGTGGGGTACATTCTTTCATTAGCCTTATGAATATCTTTAATTTGGTCATAGTTGATTCTAGCTCGACAGAGATCTTAAGTATCCCTCTGAAAATACCATGTTGGAATATTGACATTTTTCTACTTTATATATGTATGTAGGTAGGTATGTCTGTATGTTTGTATGCATGTATGTATTTTGTAAGGGGAAGATATTATGCTCCCTCTCATTTTCTGCCTACGTTTTACCCAGCACCCCACTGCTCAGATAACAGAAGCATTGGACGGTGGTTGGTACAGAGATTGGTGTGACCACAGTGGGCTCTGTGAAATGAATCAGGAAGTGCTGGGGAGACGGAGTGGCCAGGTAGGAAGCTGCTGCAGAAGCCCCGGGAGCATCCCAATGTCCCAGGCTGGGAGGAGCAGGTAGGTGAAAGGGAGTGAGAGGTGCCAGTGACCTTGAGAAGGAGGAGGCTTCAGCTTCAGAAGCTGACTCAGTTTCCGAGGTAAGAAGACAAGACACCACATGCCCCTGGCTCCAAGTGTGGTGTTGGGAAGTGTGATAGAGAGCAGCCTTGGGGAAAAGGTGCTGCATTAGTTCAGAGCTGGGCATTCCGAGTTGACTTGATGATGGGAATGGAGATCCTCCCTCTCTACCTCCCTTGGCTCCGATTTCCTGACTCCAGTAGTTAATCTCAAGATTAGAACTGGGTTCATGATTTTGGTCAAAAGTTCATAGAAGCAAAAGACGGTGACTCACTCAGATGAAGGAATGGGTGAACTCCTTTACAAGGGGGCATAGGGGAAGTAGATGGCCAAAGACCAGATCCTGAGGAACGCTTTATTGGGGAGTGCTGTTCCCTATCACTGATTATTGGGTTTTGTGCTGGCAGTGAGGAGAGAAGGCTGAGCAGACAGTAGGCTGGTCTCCCAGGGCCCTAGGCACCGCATGTTGGAGTCCCCTTCCCAGGGGCTCTGGTACCAACAGTTCCTTCTGCCTATAGTGGAAACGGAGCTGGGGGCATTGGAACCAGCAGAATGTGTACCCTGAGGACAATTAGCAAAGACCTCATCTCTAAAAGTAAAATTCAGGGAGATTTGAAGGGAGGGTTCTGCTGCATCCAGGGGGAAGATGAGGATTAGGTGAGGCATTGATCAATGAGTTAAGATTTAACAAAAAGATACCAAATGATACTTAAGTGCTTATCTTTTTTTGCTTCTTGTTCTTAAATTATGTATCAGATTTAAAAATGTGGACATGATTAATGCTACTTAGGATCTCTGCCTTGGCTGTTTTAACAAAGACTTATATTTTAACTTAAAGAGCATAACTGAGAGGAGATTCTTATCATTTTTCATCAATTAATCACCATACATGAAGCTCAGCTGTTTGGACCCCAAGGCCACACGCAAAGGCAGCACTGCCCCCTGGGTGGTAATTTACCCTCATTCTGGACAGGGTACTTTGGAGGAAAGAAACTACCTCATCGGTGCTGCAGCTGTGATGTGAGGTGAAGGTTATGGGGCGTGCAAAGGTTCTGTGCTCCACGGAAAAAGGAAACAGATGTAGAGGGTGGGATAGGGGGGAGAAGTACAGTGCCGATGCTGGGGCAGGGGCTAGTCTCAACATCTAGATGCATTAGGGAGAGTCATTGGAGAAGCTGGTCTTTGAAGGGAGCAGGTGTGGTGGAGGGCTGGGGAAGTGAAATATACGGAGTAGGGTCCCAACTTGCACAGTTCAGTTTGCTAGACATTTATTAAGCACCTACTATATGTCAGGTTCTGGAGATATAAATAGGAATAAGATGCATTCTTGGCTTCTAGTTGTTTATCATATCATGGGGAAAATGGACTAGTGAAGAGTTGCATACATACCTGTGGTCTCTTCAATAATGGGCATTCGTTTAAGGCACAGAATCAGGTCTCCTCATGGGAAAATAATGAATCCACATAGCTGTCATCTGCCACTGAGTAGCTACATGGTGCATTTGAGGCCATGGACCTCCAGAGTTTGATGAGCTCTAACCAGAGGGATGATTAAGTGGGTTCAGATCTTGCCTCTGCCTCTTACAAGTTGTGTAGCCTTGAAAAGTCATTGAATATCTCCTTGCCTCAGTTTCCTCACAGCGATATTTACTTCACAGGGCTAGTGGAAGGATTAGATGTGTTATATGGTGTTAGCTTTGATGATGGAAAAGAAGGAGCAGAAGTTGTGTAGAAAGCCAGATTGGAAGAGAGTTCATAGAGGAGAGAAAGCTTTGTAGGTGATTGATAGAAAGCCCAACCCAACATGACTTAAACCAACAAGGAATTTAAGACTGTCTCAGTGGACCAGAAAGATCAGACAGTGCCATGGATCTGCTTTCTCTCTCCCCCTTGGTCACTCCTTCTGGGGTGATCCCATTCTCCCAGATTCTCCACATGACCTTACCAAGATGGCTGAGGGCAGCTGCTGGGACTGTGGCCTTCCAGGATGGATTCAGTAGGAAATACTAGCAAGAGTTGTTATTCTGGAACTGCTAAGAAGAGCCCTTTGATGGACCTGGGAGGGTTAAGCCTGTGTTCCTTCTTGAATATCTCCCTGAGGTTGGCTAACTGCTCAGGGGTCACTCTACTCTGGCCACCTAAAGCGCACCCTCTACAGTGGCCACTTATGGCTTCTTTTAATGGAGCAAGAACTTGAAGACCCTCAAGCATTTTGAATTCAAAATCTGCTAGATTTTTAGTGATACTGTTTCTGATCTTTTAGCTTTGTCTTACCCTGTCCAAAAAGTGAGCAATTTCCTAGCAACTTGCGTCTGTTGTCTTTCCAAAACATTCAACTCAGTGTCATAGAAGCAAAAGCTCTTTTTCCACATTTATACTTAATAGGTTTATTAATAGCTAATTAAATTAAGTATTTATAATAACAAACACAACTGGCAAATAGTTGTGTGGACACACACAGCATACTGCAGGTAATTATTCTACTTCACTCGTGGGACACAAGTTTAAGAGTCTGCTTGAGCTGTCACAAGGCTGTGGGCATTGGCTCCATGCCTTTGAGAGAATGAATAGAAAGAAGAGGTAAAGCAGGCAAATCAGATAAGGTCATTAACGAGAGTTTCCACTGCCCAAGTTTGTTTTCCAATGACTGGAACAGATGGGCCAGTTGCAGTGGATGTTGAGAGAGCCAACGGTCTAGAGAGAGACATAATGATGTTAGTCCATATCTAGCCTGATGTCCGCGGTCTGTGGTTATCCAGTCTGAGCAAGGAAGGTTCTCAGAGCAGAGTTCACAGGGGTGGAGCGGGGGAGATTGGGAAAGCATAGCCCCAGCCTGCCTATTTTAAGTGTATTCCATTAGGGCATGGGACAGAGAAGAGGATGCCATCCCCTGGCAGAGCAAAGCAGGGGTTAGCTCTAGCTCATAAAAGGAAGTGCACCCCTCAGGTCATCTGAGGAGTATTCAGGAGGAGTTGCCCATCCAGGAAGGCCAGTATGGCACTGAGCCCTTTGTTAAGGAACCCAGGCAGGCACAACATTTTTTTGGATCCCATGAGATTCAAAATCTCAAGCAGAGGCTGGCATCACCTAATGCTGCCTGGGACCGCCTGGCCTTGGCTGCAGTGTGCTAGAACATTCCAGCCTCAGAAAACCCAAGACATAGGCACATCAGGTTTGAGGAGCTTCATCAATAGGATAGCAACAAGGATACCTACCTGAGGATTAAATGAGATGAGAACCACCATGTTCCCAGTGTAAAGTACACACGTAGTATCAGCTTCCTCTTCGTCGTGTCTCCCTGGTTTTCAGTGTAGAAACAGAGGCTCACAGAAGTTAAGAAACTTGCCCCATTTACATGGCACAGGCGTGGGTAGAGGAGGATCCCAGAGCTCCCTCTTTTTGTCCCAGCCCAAGTTTGGTCCAAGTTGCTCCTGCTTCTCTAATAGCTCAGCCCCCTGCGATGGCCCCTGTGATGGCCATGGCCCTTCATGGTGGGTTACCGCATAGGGAGAAAGGCCTCTGCTGAAAAATGTAGCAGAGATCAGAAGAACGGAGGCCAGAGGGAGGCCACAGAAATACCTAGTTACTAAACCGGTATCAGATAACAGCCTCTTACACCAGGTGCAGCTCAGGGGTCGGAGCCGTGCCAGGTAGGTAGTGTCTACAGCTCCGGGCCTGACGGGGAGGCCATCGCTGGTTGATAGCACTCCCTCTTCCTGCTAGTGCATGTGTGCCCCTGGGGCTGGAGGGCTCCTTTCATGGTCTCAGCAACAAATGAGTCCATTTGATCAATTCTCTGGGCCTGGGGACTGGCTGAGCTGAAGGAGGGAAGAATTTGGCAGGTGAGGTCCCCAGGTGCTGGCACCAGGGCGAGAGGGAGGGGTGGGTGGTAAAAGCTCTGGAGTCCTGAGTCCTGTCTTCCATGTGGATTCATTTGCCAGGAACGAATCAAGTGGATGTGGGGCTGTTGGGCTGCCACCTTGCCGTATTCATTATTTACCGTGTATGGTCATTATTATTAGAGACTTTATTGAGTGCACTGTGCTTTATATTCCAGGGCTCCCTAGGGGATCTCCACCATGTCTGGACTTTTAAATACTATCTCAGCACTATGTCTCCCAAACTCATTTCCAGCCAGGACTGTCCACTCACTCCCTTTTGTCCCTGGATCACTCAGCAGGGATGTCTGACAGGGTCCTCAGGGATAGCATGACCTCAGTTGTGCTGTTCTTCCTCCACTCTTTACACCACAGTAGATGGTGTTATGATCCACTTGGTCACTTGGTCATCACAGCCCCCAAGCGTGGGTCATCTCTAATCCCTCCCTTGCTCTCGTGGCACTTACCCCGCAGACCCTGCTGGCTGTCCTTCCAGAATGCCTCCTGGATCTGTACACTTCCCTCCACCTGTACCACCTGGTGCTACACCTGGCAATCCTTGGCCTCCCTACCAACAGGCACTGCCGCTTCTGGGCTCCTTGTCACCCTTTCTAAGTCAGGTGATTTCTCTCTCCAGTGCAGAAGCTCTCAGTGTTTTCCCATTACACTTGACATAAAACCCCAACTTTGTACCATGGCCCGTGGGTCCCCGTGTGCTTTGATTCTTGCCCATCTCTGTAACCTTGCCTCCTACTTCTCAGAACCCTCCAGGCTGCACAGACCATTCCGGCCAATTAACAGACCATGCTTGTTCCCCTCTGAGGGCCTCTGCAGTTGCTAGTGTCTCTGCCTGGAATGGTTTCCTTCAGAGTTCTTCGGGACTGGCTCCTCATCACTCAGGGTCTACTAAATGCCAGCTTCTCAGAGAGGTCTTCCCAGCCCCCCTTTATTAAATAACACTCCGCTGCTCCTTATCCTATTCTCTTGATGTATCATATATAGAGCACTTATAATTGTCTGAAATTATCTTATTTATTTACACTTACTCGAGCAGGAACCATCTGTGTGTGGGTTCTGCTCTGAACAAGGCCTAGCACACTGCCTGGGACATAGTAGGCTATCAGTTAATGTTCTTGAGTGAATTCAGGAACGAGTGTTTTTCTAATTTCAATAATAACCCACCAAAGTGGTTTCTTTTGCTCGGTATTACAGTAAGTTCAAGCTCTCAGATGTCAGCTATCTTGCCTGAGGTCATCCAGGCTTGTAAGTGGCAGAGATAAACTTCAAAACCAGTTTTATCATATTTTGACACCCTTCCTGGGGCCGCACCACTTTGCCTGGACAAACCCACTTGGGGGCTCCTCTCAAAACAGAGACCTAGGGGGGTGTCCTGAGAAAATGTTACTTAGCTGGCTCATGGTTATCCTTACAGAGGAGTTACTCTTGCAGGGCCCTGGGGTCTTTGCAATTACTATCATCATCATCCCAGTAGCTGCAGATGAGGGAGCATGGGTGAATGTGTGGGAAGGGCAGGTGGCATAAAGAGTGGCTGCCCTGAAGCCGTGGGTCCTCACAGGGACCACACCAGTGTGGCCTTGTGGTGGCTTGCAGCCAGCCTACCTAAGGGGGGTGAATACAGTTAATTTCACCAAGCTACCAAAGCAAGCAGGGGCAGTGTCTGAAAAAAGTCCAGAAAAGTCCCTCTAGAATGGAACCACTGGGGTAGCTAATTGATAGCAATCATTGGATGCTGTGTTTCCATGTGGTAACACAGGTGCTGCCAAATTGCCCTTCTATCTGCCTGCACCTGCTCTTGTCTCCCATGTGGAGGGGACCCCTCCTTCTTTAAAATCCTTGACTTTCTGGTTGTGTCCCCCTTCTTCATTTTGCTTTGTATACATTCTGTTTGCTCTGAACCTTACCTGGCCCCTGCAAATAAAGGTGGCCTCTCACAACAAATTGGCAAAGGATTTCTGGATTCAGGGTAAAGGCTTCACCTCCCTAGGAGAGAACTGATGATCCCACCCTCTCAGGGGGCTCCAGGATACCTCACAAAGTGGCCTTGACATAGTTTACCCGGGCGCTTATACGCACATCTGAAATATGGCTCCTGTTCAAGGGAGAGGCCTTTTGCTAATAGTGTCTTAGTTCTCTCTCCATTGCCTCTTCCGTTCCTTATAATTTGGATCTAGCACAATTAATCAGATTGTGAGAGAGTCCAGGAACAGTAAGCAGAATTTGCCGTTTCCATACAAAGCTGAAAGACATGGCAATTTCACATGCGGCGATTAGACGTTTTTATGGCCAGCCTATCACATTACACGCCACAGCTTTCCAATAAATAAAGGAGAGCTGGAGTGGGGGTGCCGATTGTGTAACAATCCAGCTAACAATATCGTGGACAGAACGGTGCTTTCTTGACATCTAATTTACTCAATTACATGAGTGATCATGTCACTCCCTGCTTAAGCTCCTTCAATGTCTTTCCATAAATTAGAATGACGGGTAAGTACCTCAGTGCTTCCCTCCATGACGGCACT